>NC_137796.1:32806488-33406488 GCF_963383645.1 Muscardinus avellanarius
TAAAATAGGGGTGGGGTGTAGCTGAGAGGCAGAATGCCCCTGGGTTCAATCCCCAGTGTCTGTCTGTCTGTCTCTCTCTCTCTCTCACCTCTCCCCCCACACACACACCAGCAGGAAGAAGAAACAGGAACACCATTCTAGGGCTTTTCTATAACTCTTTAGATTAAGGCTTCTCAAATTTGGCTGTAAGCTGGAATTACCTGGAAAAGTCCCCTACCCTATCCCCAGTGGGAAGTGAACCCAGGGCCTCACGCATGGTAGGTAACCACTACCACTGAGCCACATCCCAGCCCTTTAAATTTTTATTTATTTATTGCAAACCTGGGGATTGAACCCACTGGCACTCTACCGTGTAGCCATATCCTCAGCCTTTTTTTTTTTTTCCCTCTCCCAGCTCTGTTATATTTTATTTTGAAACAGGGTCTCAAAAAGTTATTGTGCACTGGCTTGGAATCTCTGATCCTCCTGTCTCAGCCTTCCAAGTACCGAGATTACAAGCATGTGCCACCACGCTCAGCTTCCCTAGCCTTTTTAAAAACTTTATTTTTAGATGGGGGGGGGCTCACTAAGTTGCCTAGGCTGGCCTCGAAATTGTGATCCTCCTGCCTCCGTCTCCTAGGATTACTCCTAGGCTAACCTAAGAAGGTAGGATTACAGGCTTGAGCCTAGCTCCTGCAAAGCGTTTAGTACCCAGATGCCCAGGGTCCATGCCAGACCTACTGTATCTGAGTCTCTGGGCGGTGGAACCCCGGCCCAGCCGTTTTACTGCTCACTGAGCCTTGCCCATGCGCACCCAAGTTTAAGAAGTAGCAAGGTGGCCCTGATCAGCGCACAGCTCCGGCGCTGGTGGTGTTTTGAGCTACAGTTACTCCTTTCTGCCTTGAGGGCTTCCTTTGTGTCGATCTGGGCATGCCATCCCCGGGCCCGTGCTCCTGGAGGATGCTTGCGCGCAGGAGACCTGGTGTTCTGCTCTGCTCTTAGGCCCTGCTCGGAAACCCGCAGGTCTGGGGATCGCCCTCGGCGGCAACAACGCGCTGGGACTTCTCCGGTTATTTCTGCAGACAGCAAGCAGTGCTCCTGGGCGGCCACGCTGCCCACCCCAACCCCAGAGATTCCAGGGCAACGCCCGGGGCCCAGGAATCTTACCTTGGCTGCCGGCGTTGCCCTCGGGTCCGCGGAATCCCGGGACTCAGGTTCCATCTGTCTCTCGCCCGCGGCCGCGGCGCCGCTAGAGCGCAGGCGCCACCTAGTGGGCGCGGGCGGCGGCGCGGGGACCGGGCCCGGGGGAGGTGGGGGGCGGCGGGGCGGAAATGCGGCGCGGGCTCCCCACGGGGGCGGGTTTCCGACACGCGGCCACCCGGGGGGCGCAGACCCCGCCCGGGCTCCACCTTCACCTCCTAGAAGACGCTGGGACTTGAGCTCGCTCCATTTTCTCTCTGGAGGACCCAGGGCCCGCCAGCCCCTGCCCCTCTTCCAGGATCCATTCTGGGATTTTCCTGGCTGGGCTCAGGGCTCTTTTCTTAACAACCAGCAACCTTCAACGCGCCGCAGTTTGGCCTAGCCCTCGCTTTCTTGTTGTTTGTTCTCTCTCAGTCATACCGCCAGCTCTATTTTCTTTTGAAACACATAGGATCTCCCTAAGCTGCTGAGGGTTCAACTGAACTGCTGAGACTGACCTCAAACCTGCAATTCTTCTGTCTCTGGCGTTGCTTCTCTGAAATATGCCAGGAGCACCAGAAGGTGCAAAGGACTGGGTCCTTCTTTCTTTTTCTTTTTTCGTGTGTGTGTGTGTGTGTGTGTGTGTGTGTGTGTGTGTGTGTGTGTTAATGGAACTGGGAACTGAAACCAGGGACATCCTACCTCTGAGAAATACCCCCAATACCCCAGTCCTAATTTATTCTTTATTTTGAAACAAGGTGTCACTAAATTGCAGAGGGCCTCACTAGGCAGCTGAGGCTGGCCTTAAAATGGTGATCCTCCTGTCTCAACCTCCCAAGTACTGGAATTATAAACACGTGCAAACACGCCCAGCTCAGGACTGGTCCCCCCCCCCACCCCTTCGGGTCTGGGGATGGAACCCAGGGGCATTCGACCTCCGAGCTACACCCCCTGCCCTATTTTTTATTCTTTATTTTGAGACCGGGTCTCACTTAGTTGCAGAGGGCCTCACTAAGTAGCTGAGGCTGTCCACAAACCATGATCCTCCCGTCTCAGCCTTCCAAATGCTGGGATTACAAGCGTGCGCTGCCAAGCCAGGCTTGGGTTTTTCTTAAGCCCAGGGAGTCTTTCTCTTGTCAGTAGCCCTTTCTTCTTCCACCTCTCAGCCCTTGCTCTGGCGCCTTGCTCCCTCCATCCTCTTTGACAGAACTCTCTTAAGCATCCAGTCTGTGCCCCTCCCTGTGGAGGCGGGAGACACCATTGTGTTAGGTCCCTCAGAGGTTGGCAGTGCAGGGAGTGTCTCTCACCTAGGCCCACTGGCATTTCTTGGGATGGGCCGCTGCTGGTACTGGAGGCCGCAGAGCATCCCTGACCCCTTAGCACTCCATGCCAGCAGCCTCCCTTCCTCTTTTTGATAGCAGAAGCTCCCCTTCCTATTTGCTGGTGGGGAGGAGCTTTGCAGAGCTAGGAATTTATTAACTGATAATTAAGATCAGATGATGCTTTGTGAAGTGCTATGTTCAGAGAAGTCCTGTCCTAGTTGTCAGAGCTAGTGGAGATCCTCCGAGCCTCCCTGTCCTGAGGCTTCCAGTTTTCCTGGTTGTTTGCTTGTTTGTTTTTAATGAAGACCTGTCAAAACAGGGTACAAAAGTGGTGGACTAGCCTGGCATGGTGGCACACACCTATAATCCCAGCTACTCAGAAGACCGAAACAGGAGGATTTAAAGTGTCAGGCCAGCCTGGGGCAACTTGGCCAGACCCTGTTTAAAAAAAAAAAAAAAAAAAAAGGAAAGAAAAAAAGAGAGAGAAAAAAAACTGGGCGAGGCAGAGACAGGAGGATCGCAGGTTTGTGGCTAGCCTCAGTTATTTAGTGAGGCCCTCTGCAACTTAGTGAAACCCTGTTTTAAAATAAAGAATAAAAAAATAGGGATGGGGTCATAGCTCAGAGTATAATGTCCCTAGGTTCAATCCCCAGTAAAAAGAAAGAAAGAAACAAAGAGAAAGGAAGGAAGGAAGGAAGGAAGGAAGGAAGGAGAAACAGGGTCTTGCTAAGTTGCTGACAGCCTCACTAAGTTGCTGAAGTTTGTGATCCTCCTGTCTCAGCCTCCCTAGTACTGGGATCACAAGCATGTGCCACCATACCCAGCTAAAATAACATTTTAAAAGACTTGGGATGTAGCTAAGTAGTGGATCAATTGTCTAGCCTCTGCAAGGCCCCAGGAGCCATTCCCAGTACCGCCAAAGAAATGGAAAATTTTAAAAGTCAGACTATTTAGTGTGTTTACATTTCATTAATTTGTCCTTCAACAAATATTAACTGAGAATCTGCTATATGCCAGATATTTTTCTACAAAAGATATATGGTAGTGGTAGTACGTTTTTTTTTTTTTTTTTTAACTTTTTCTTTTTGAAACAAGGTCTTGCTAAGTCGCTGGCTTCTCACTATGTTGCTGAGGCCGTCCTCAAGCCTGCAATCCTATCTCAGCCTCCCAGGGACTGATACTACTGGCAGGTGCCACTGCACCTGGCTTGTCCTTGTTCAATTCCCATTTAATGTTACACATTAACTTTTTTTCTTTTTGGTTTGGGAATTCAACCCAGGACTAATCTACATCTCAGCTACACCTCCAGCCCTTTTTTTAAAATTTTGAAACAGGGTCTTGTTAAATTGCCGAGGATTTTCTAAATTGTTGAGGCTGGCCTCAAATCTGCGATCCTCCTCTCTCAGCTTCCCAAGTACTCGGAATATGCCCAGCTACATTAACATTTTTAACACAGGCACAAAATAGAAAGTGATATGGTTGAGCTCTTCCTGGGTTAGGAACAAGATTTATAAGAAATACCTCTTTAAGCCACATTTGTAATGAATGTCAGCCTGAGCAACCTAGAAAAACCTATCTCAAAAAAAAAAAAAAAAGACTATTTATAGTGCACGGAAGCAGAGGGGTCTTGTGTAGAGATAAAACGTTACACAGTTATATAGGGACCCTCTTTTAATCCTGACAGTCTGTGACATTTGAGGATAACGTCACCAGTGGGAATTTGAGGCCATTTGTGAAAGTGAAGCTCTGGCACCCTATCACCCAACCCTCTGTGACCCTCCTGGTTTACCCTGGGCCTCCTTCATCTCTGCCCTCTGCCCCGGTGTAATCTGGTGAAAGTGAACCTCGGCAGAGGAGGAGGAGGGCGGGAGGAGGTGCTGCTCTGGCGTGACCTGCAAGGGCAGGCGGGGTGCCACCGAGGGCCAGGCCCAGCCAGCTCACCGCGGCCAGTGCCCACTGAAGGTGAACGGGTCAGAGAAGTGCGGACAGCCCATGTGGGCACCAGCTGCCAGGTAACTTCCCGTTCTTTCACTTTTAAGTCCCTCTGAGTCACTTCCACGCCACCCTTCCCCTCAGCCCTGCAGCGGCTCCCTCCCCGCCACTGTGTCCCAGAGCAGGCCTGAGCAAAGTCCTGGATTACAGCCTCTGGGATTCTGAGGCCTGGAAACACCCAGTGAAGTCAAAGGCATCCTGATGACTTTCTCCTAGCATTTTCTCATTCTATTAATCTCAGTGTTTTGGAAACTGCAGAGTTGTCAACAACGCAGGTCTGTTTTTCCTGTAGGTTGTGGTCCCCTTGAGGGACCCTGCAATGTTTGACAGTAGCCATGGTTGAACAATAAAGAGTGTAAGGGCTGGGGTATAGCTCAGTGGTAGAGAACACAGCTTGACAGAAGTCCTGGGCTCAATCTCCAACACCTCAAACAAAAACAACCCGAACCAAAACAACTTTGCAATGTATTAGGAATTTTAGATCGACTATCTAGTTTAATCCTCACACTAATCCTACAAAGTAGACATTATTACATTTCTCATTTTATCCATGAAGAAACGGGGACTGGTGTTTAAGTAACTTGCCCCAGGAGGAAGAATTAGCAAGAGACACAGCAGGACTAGAATCTGGATTACCTGGCCCTTGAGAACGTGCCCTGGAGCACTTCTCTACTTTTTGCAGGACACTGAGCTTGGCACCCTTGTGTTGATGTCATCTCTTCTCTCTTATTCTGCCTATTTCTTTTCTCAAAGGGATAATTTCACATTATTATTATTATTATTATTATTATTATATTATTACTATTATTTGCAGTGCTGGTGATCAAACCCAGGGTCTTGTTCAAGGCAAGTGTTCTACTACAGAGCTATACCCTCAACCCTTCATTTTGTATAAAAAAATTCATAAAGTTATGTTCTGAGATGTGACCTATTTTTTAGTAGGAAAAGGTACATTTATCTTGTGTGTATGTGTATATATGTTTGTTTGTTTTGTTTTGTTTTGTTTTTTTGGTGGTACTGAGGGTGGAACCCAGGGGCTTTCTACCTCTAGACTATACTCCCAGACCTACTTTATATTTTATTTGGAAACAGGGTCTCACTAAGTTGCTGAGAGCCTCACTAAGTAGCTGAAGCTGGCTTCAAACCTGTACTATCCTCTTGTCTCAGCCTCCCAAATTCTGGGATTACAAGCATACAGCACCCACCCGGCTCCCTAGCACTTTTTAAAGTTTACTTTGATACAAGTTCTCACTAAGGTGCCAAGGCTGGCCTTGAACCTGCAAAGCGCCTGTCTCAGCCTCCTCTATAGCTGAGATTCACAGGTATGAGTACCTGGTTTACCAGCCAACATTCTGTCCACCTTTCATGGTGTAGGTTTGTGTGCCTGCTCTGGAAGCTCTCCCCTGTCCCCGCTTCACAGGGTGACTTGTAGTCCATGTCGAAGCACTTACTCCATTCAGCCACTGAGCACAATGTGCTACAAGGACCTCACCTCCCCCAGCAGATTCTATGCTCATCGAGAGCAGGACCCTTGTGGACTGTGCTAGATGTCTTCCCTTCCCCTCTCCACTAACTTCATTCTTCTGCTCTGCGTCCTTGCAGCTGCTCTTAATGGGCAGCTTCAAGTTGAGATTGGCCAATTGGATCCCTGGTGGAGGACAGAGGAAGGGAGGAGAGTCGGGTTGGGGTCCTTCCAGGGGGAGGCTTTGATTGCCCACTCTCCTGACTGACAGTCACAAGTGTCAGATAACCTGTGGCACACAGCCCTTTCTGCCTCCAGGTCTCCTTTACTTCAAAAAATTAAGATTCTGTAAACTGTACATCCCCAGGATGGAGCCTTGTGCCATGTACTTCAATAAAGAGCTGTTGTAAACTGGGTGTGGTGGCACACGCTTACAATCCCAGCATTTGGAAGGCTGAGACAGGAGGATCTCAGTTCACAGACAGCCTCAGCTACTTAATGAGGCCCTTTGCAACTCAGTGAGACCTTGTTTCAAAATAAAGAATAAAAACAGGGCTGGGGGTTTAGCTTGGAGGTAGAATGCCCCTGGTTTCCATCCCCAGTACTGAAAAAGAAAAAAAAAAAAAAAAAAAAACAATAAGAGAGGGGGTTTGGAGTTCTGTGCTCTGGGGTAGAGCATCTGCCCAGCATGGGTGAGGTGCTAGGTTTAATCTCCATTACTTGGGGGGAGAGGAGAGAAGAAGAATGAAATCAAACACCACAAGCTGGGCGTGGTGGCACACGCTTGTAATCCCAGCATTTGGGAGGCTGAGATCTGAGGATCACGGTTCACAGGCAGCCTCAGCTACTTAGCGAGGCCCTCTGCAACTTAGTGAGACCCTGTTTCAAAATAAAGAATAAAAAATAGGGAAGGGGTTGTAGCTCGGAGGTCAAATTCCTCTGGGTTCTATCCCCAGCTCCGCAAAAAAAAAAAAAAAAAAAAAAAAAAAAAAAAAAAAAGAAAAAGAAATCAAACAGCACATAACCATTTGAGATTGACTTCTTTTGCACAACCTCATGCCTTCGGATTAATCTAACTTGTTGCACAGATCAATAGTTCATTCCTTCTTATTGCTGAATAGTATTGTATTCTATGAGTACGTCATAGTTTACTTACCCATCCACATTTGGGCTGTTTTCCATTTTTTGTTGTTGGTGGTGCTGGGAATGAAACCCAGGGCCTTGCACATGCTAAGCACATGTTCTACCACTGACCTACTAACTCGCACCCCAGGCCTTTTTCCAGTTTTCGATTATGAATAGAGCTGCTCTAGATCTTTGTGTGCAGGATTTTGTGCGAGCAGGCGTTTTCATTTCCTTGAGCAATGTTATGAACTAAAGTGCATCACTTCCTCGAATTTATATGTTGAAGCCTCAGCTGCCAATGTGACTGTGTCTGGAGATGGGCCCTTATGGAGGTATTTAAGGTTTAATGAAGCCATGTTGTCATTTGGACCTGCAGTGTCCCTCAGAGGCCCAGTGTTGAAGGTTTGGTCCCCAGTGCAGTGTTCAAAGTGGGACTCCTAGGAAATGGGTTATGAGGTTTTAACCTCATCAGTGGGCTGATCCATTGATGGAATAATTATTTGATGGCATTTTTTTTCTCTATTTTTTTGTACTGAGGATTGAACCCAGGGACATTCTACCTCCAAGCTACACACCCAGCTACACCCCACTAATCCCAGTATTTAGGAGGCTGAGACAGGAGTACCACAAGTTTAAAACTAGGCTCAGCAACTTTGTGAGACCCTGTTTCAAAATAAAAAATAAAATAGGGCTGGGGGGTGTAGCTTAGAGGTAACAACAATAACAATAACTAAACAAACAAAAATAACACCTTGATACCATGAGAGATAGAGACAGACAGAGAGACAGAGAGATGAGAGAGAGAGAGAGAGAGAGAGAGAGAGAGAGAGAGAGAGAGAGAGAGAGAACTGAAACAGGAGGATCATAGGTTAAAGAACAGTTTCAACAATGTAACTGATACTCTCAGCAACCTAGAGACACTCTGTTTCAAAACAAAATATAAAAAGAGTTGAGGATGTAGTTCAGAGGTAGAATTAGTTCCAGGTTCAATCCCCAGTACTACACACACACACACACACACACACACACACACACACACACACACAGATATCTCGTGATCTCTCTCTCTATATATACACACACACATAGATATCTCGCAATCTCTCTCTCTCTCTCTCTCTCTCTCTCTCTCTCTCTCTCTCTCCACACACACACACACACACACACACACACACACACACACACACACAGAGTGATGCATGCCTGTAATCTCAGTACTTGGGAGGCTGAGACAGGGGGATCACAAGTTCAAGGCCACCCAGTGATAATTTAGCAAGACCCTATTTCAAAATAAAAATAAATCTGGGCATGGTGGCACATACTTGTAAACCCAAGTGCTTTATAATCCTTGGGTTTACAATCCTCCTGGCCGAAGCAGGAGGATTGCAAATTCAAGAAGAGCCTCAGCATCAACCTAGAAAGATCCTGTTTCAAAATAAAATAAAGCAGGGTATGGTGGTGCACACTTGTAATCCCAGTATTTGGGAGGCTGAGACAGAAGGATCCCAGGTTCAAATACAGCCTTGGCAACTTAGCAAAACCCTTAGCAAAGTGAGACCCTGTTTCCAAATAAATAAAATTGAGCTGGGAGCTGGGTGTGGTAGCACATAATTGTAATCTCCTTACTTGGAAGGGTGAGACAGGAGGATTGCAGGTTTGCAGACAGCTTCAGCTATTTAAGGCCCTCCACAACTTAGTAAGACCTTGTTTCAAAATAAAACAATTTTTGTACTGGGGATTCACCCAGAGGCATTCTATAATCCAAGGTACACTCCACCCCCCCCCCAATTTTTTATTTTATTTTTTATTTTTTGCAATACTAGAGATGGAACCCAGGGGTGTTCTGCTTCTGAGCTATGCCTCAGTCCTATTTTTTAATCTTTATTTTGAAATAGGGTCTCACTGAGTTGCAAAGGGCCTCATTAAGTAGCTGAGGCTGTCTGCGAACCACGAACCTCCTGTCTCAGACTCTCAAATGCTAGAATTACAAGCATGTGCCACCAGGCCCGGCCAAAAAAACATAAAAAAAAGTAAATAAATAAAAAGGGCTGGGTATATCTTGGAGGTAGAATGCATGCCCAGCTCCAGTGGCTTCTTATAGACTGTCCTGTCTCAGGGTTTTCCATGCTTCATCTAATCCTGCTCCTCTTATCCACAGCCAATGTAGGTTCCAATGTATACCTTCCTTTCCCAAATTTTTATTATAAAAAATGCTTTTAGGTGAGCTTGGTGGCCTGTAATCCCAGTACTTGGGAGGCTGAGACAGGAGGATCACAAGTTCTAGGCCAGCCTCAGCAACTTAGCAAGACCTTGTTTGTTTATTTTTGTGGTACTGGGGGGGGGGGGTTGAACCTGAAACGCTGAAAATTGAGTTAGGGAGTTCGCAAAAGAGGTAAGCACCAACCAGATTATTAACAACAACTTTAATCAAGAAACCCAGCACCTTTGGGGTGAAATCAGCCAGCCGTGGGGGATGAGACTGACAAGCCACGTGTAGTCCTGGTCAGCTGGCTGAGTCACACGTGGTGGGGCAGAAGTGCCCGTGTTTTAAGCAGGGTGGGGGGAGCTGTGGGGGTAAGTGTGGTAACACCGCGATCTGGAGCCTCGCGATGCCTGGGATCTCAGGGCACTTGGATTCTCGGGATATCTCTGCTTCTAGTTTCCAGGGTTCCACCTCCTGTCCCCACCGCAGGGTCACATGGGGGGGTGCCCAACCTATCAGAACCCAGGGGCATTCTATCTCCAAGCTATAACCCTAGCCCTATTTTTTTTATTCTTTATTTTGAAACAGGGTCACACTAAATTGCAAAGGGCCTCACTAAGTTGCTGAGACTGGCCACAAAACCTGTGATCCTCCTGTTCCAGCTTCCTAAGTACTGGGATTACCAGCCTGTACCACCACGCTTGGCTGCAAGACCCTGTGTCAAAATAAAAAAAATAAGCTGGGTGTGGTGGCACACATCTTTAATTCTAGTACTTGAGAAGCTGAGATGGGAAGATCACAGGATCAGGACAGCCTCAGCAAGTAGTGAGACTCATCAAGCTAGTGAGACCTTGTTTCAAAATAATAATAAAAGCCAGGCATCATCATGGCACATGCTTGTAATTCCAGTACTTGGAAGGCTGAGACAGGAAGATTGCAGGTTCAAGGCCAGCCTCAGCTACTTCAGGAGGTCCTCTACAATTTAGTGAGAGCCTGTTTCAAAATAAGGAATAATAGGCCGGGTGTGGTGGCGCACGCTTGTAATCCCCGCGCTTGGGAGGCGGAGACAGGAGGATCACACAGGTTTGAAGCCAGCCGTGCTGGCTTAAGAGACCCTGTTTCCAAATAAAAATATTTTTAAAAAATGGGTCTGGGAGTGTAGCCCGGAGGTAGAAGGGTTTCCAGGAACCCCAGTACCACCAAAAAAAAAAAAAAAAGGAATAATAAATAGGGCTAGGTATAGCTCGAGGTAGAATACCCTTGGGTTCAATCCCTAGTACCAGAAAAATAAAATAAAACAAAATAAAAAATAAGATCTGGGCATGGTAGCTCACACCTGTGATGGCAGTACTTGGGAGGCTAAGACAGGAAGACCGTAGTTTTTCTTTTTATGTTTTTGCAGTTCTGGGGATAGAACCCACGGGCATTCGGCCTCCAAGCTACACCCCTGCCATACTTTTTGTTCTTTATTTTGAAACAGGATCTCACTAAGTTACAGAGGGCCTCACTAAGTAGCTGAGGTTGTCTGAGAACCACAGTCCTCTGGTCTCAGCCTCCCGAATGCTGGGATTACAAGTGTGCACCACCATGCCTGGTTAAGATTGTAGTTTTGAAGCCATCCTCAGCAACTTAGGCTCTCAGCAACCTAGTAAGACCCTGTTTCCAAATAAAAAATAAAATAGGGCTGGGGGTAGGAGATAGAATATCCTAGGGTAAATCCTCAGGACCAAAAACTCAAAACAAAAATAAAACATAAAAAGGGCTGGAGGTGTAGCTTAGAGGTAGAATGCCCTGGTTTCCAGCCCCAGTGCTCTTAGTTCTGGTCCAGGGGACATTTTTTCCAACTGTAATCTAGTGTTGCTGCTGGTAACTTGCAGAAACTTGTCCTAGGACCTGCTTTTTTTTTTTTTATAATGAAGTTGGAGATTGAATCCAGGGGCATTCTACCCTTGAGCTATACCCCTAACACATTTTTTATTTTTTATTTTGAAACATGGTATCTCTAGGTTGCTGAGAGTCTCACTAAATTGCTGAGGCTGGTCTTGAACCTGGGATCCTTCTGTCTCAGTCTCCCATGTACTGGGACTACAGGTGTGCCCCACCACACAGGGCTGATCTGACAGCATCTTGACCAGGTCCTACTGAGGTGCTGTCCATCTTTGGGTTTGCCCAGCCCATGACTGTCTCATTGTCCTCTGACCTTTTTCTCTTCCCAGGGCAGAGACTCCTGAGCCAAGGCAACTGGTGGGGTTGGCAAGTAACAATCCTCCTCAGAGGTCAAGTCATTCCCAGAAGCTGAGGAGGAGGTTTATGTGGCCCATGACACACCGCCTCTCCTCTCCTCTCCTCTCCTCTCCTCTCCTCTCCTCTTCTTCCCTCCCCTCCCCTCTCCCCTTTGTCCCTCCTTCTCTTCCTTCCTTTTTTCTTTCTTTATTGCACTAGGAATTGAACCCAGAATCATTATTTTGAGCTATATTTTATACCCCAGCCATATTTTCTTGCTCTCTCTCTCTTTCTCTTTCTTTCTTTTGTGGTACTGGGGATGGAACGCAGGGGCATTCTACCTCCAGGCTATACTCCCAGACCTATTTTATATTTTGTTTGGAAACAGGGTCTCACCAAGTTGCTGAGAGCCTCACTAAGTAGCTGAGGCTGGCTTCAAACCTGTGCGATCCTCCTGTTTCAGCCTCTCAAGTACTGGGATTACAAGTGTGTGCCACCACACCCGGCATCATATTTCATTTTTATTTTGAAACGGGGTCTCACTAAGTTGCAAAGGGCCTCACTGAGTTGCTGAGCCTGCCCTGTGATCCTCCTGTCTCAGCCTCCCAAGTACTGGGGTTACCAGGCCTGGCTATTTTTTTTTTTATTTTTTTATTTTGAAACAGAGTTTTTCTAAGTTGCTCAGGTTCTCCCTAAGTTTCTGAGGCTGGCCTCAAACCCGCTATCCTCCTGCCTTCGCCTGCCAAGTTCCGGGATTACAGGCGTGGGCCACCACTCCGGGGACTCGTTTCCTGTAAAGTTCTGCTGTCACTGTCTTGAAATGCTCAAGAATTTATGCGCAAGGGGCTCACATTTTCATGTTGCACTTGGCCCCACAGATAGTTCAGTCAGTCCTAGGAGCGGGGAGGTCCCAGGCAATCCAGGGTCTATTGCCCTGTTCACTTGGTGAAGGGCTCTCCATCTGTCCCTCCCACCCATCCCACCTTTGCTGTATCCCAGTCCAATCTGAGAGTTCTCACCTGGCTCCTGAGCTCCCGCTGCCTGTCTCTTGGCTCCAGCACAACTAATTTGGAGGCTTCACTCGAGGCTTATGATTCCCATTTCAAAGTAAGGATTTGCCTTAATTAGGGCCTCTGAATTGGAGGCAGTGAAAGCCTCCCTCTTCTACTCTGTCACCCCCAAAATGTGCTTTAGCATGTATAGGGTGGATATAGACAGACACCATCATAGTATCTTCCCAGATGTCACTCACTCTGCCAAGCCCAGTTGAAAAGAAGCTTGTTTTAAAGCAAAGATGAAGCTGGAAGGGGTGGTGCAGACCTGTAATCCCAGTACTTGGGAGGCTGAGACAGGAAGATTGCAGGTTCTAGGCCAATCTCAGTAATTTAGTGAGACCCTCAGCAACCTAGCAAGACCCTGTTTCAAAATAAAAAATAAAAAGGGCTTGGGATATAGTTCAAGGAAGAATGCCCCTGAATTCAATCCCCAGTACTAAATAAGTAAATAAAAACAAGATGATTTATAGCCAGGTACAATGATACATGTCTGCAATCCAATCTACTGAGGAGGTTGAGACAGGAGTATTGCAAGTTTGGGGCCATCTTGGGCAACTAAGTGAGACTTTGTTTCAAAATTAAAAACATGTAGCCGGGCCCACACTTGTAATCCCAGCATTCGGGAGGCTGAGACTGGAGGATGGTGGTTCGCAGACAGCCTCAGCTACTTAGGCCCTCTGCAACTCAGTGAGACCTGGTTTCAAAATAAAGAATAAAAAATAGAGCAGGGGGTATAGCTTGGAGGTTGAATGCCCCTGGGTTTCATCCCCAGACCCCTCCCACACACAAATAAATAAAATAAATTAAAAAATTAAAAACATAAAAAGGGCCAGCTGTGCTGGGCATGGTGGTGCAAACTTGTAACTCCAGCATTTGGGAGGCTGAAACAGGAGGATCTAGGTTCACGGACAGCCTCAGCTACTTAGGCCCTTTGCAACTCAGTGAGACCCTGTTTCAAAATAAAGAATAAAAAATAGGGCTGGGGGTGTAGCTTGGAGGTAGAATGCCCCTGGGTTCCATCCCCAGTACTTCAGTAAATAAATAAATAAATAAATAAATAAATAAAATAATTAAAACATAAAAAGGACTGGGAATGCGACTCAGTGGTACAACACTCCGGATTCAGTTTCTAGTACTGGAAAAAAACAAAAAAGACAGTTTATGAGGGAGTTTAACCACATTGCTGCCAATCACTGAATGCCAAGGTCTGGGGAAGAAGATTGCTATCAGCCTGAGGCAGAGGTGGGTGGCAGCTGGTAAAACAGGGCTGTCGTTTCTTTTTAGGGTTTTTGACCAGTGGGTTTTGATGAATGAAGTCCAAGGCCTAGCAAACGGTATAGAAATATGAAAGTTGACTTTAAGTCAGGGGAAGATAGAGGACAAAGTAGCCCCCCTCCCAAAGGTTGGGGGGGGGTCCCCAGAAAAAGAGAGACCTCAAAGCCCTTGCAGAGTGGGCTTTTCAGACTTCCTGAGGTTTTCTGTCTGTTCTTTTATGATTGGTCAGAATTGGGTTTGGGGGAACTGATTACTTTGGCACAATTTTTATTCTGAATTTGAATAATTATCTGTGGGTGGGTCAGGGCCCTGTTTCCTGGCGCCCCCCAGTCCCTCTCCTTCCTGCTCACCTCCCCCGGCCTCACAGAAGGGGAGACGCAGATGGCCGCTTTAGTGTTTTCTGTTCCCAGGTCCTCTGCTCTGCCTCACTTGGCGACCAAGGTTTGCATCCTGCGCTGCTTGGTTTACCAGGTTCATGACCTCAAACCTGGAGCAACTGACCTAACCACTGTGGGCTGGGTGATTTCAACTCTGAAGAAGGGTTAGCAGCACTTCCTGGTTGAGCTGCGTGAGGAGTAACCAGGAGGGTTTGTGTAAGTGGCTGGCACATACCAGCCCTCCATCAGCAAGCTGGCGGGAGTCGCCCTGATCAGCAAGCGGGCGTCACCCTGGATTGCTGGGCTTCCATGGGGAGTCGGGAGAAGAGTCACTGTGCCTTTTGTCTGCTCCATCCTCTTCCTCTCTTTCCAGGAGGGACAGGGGCAGAATTATCAGTCCTTTGCTAGAATTAGGGAAAGGCAAAAGGCAAAGGTAGAAGATCAGAAAATAAAACATGGATACTATACAGAACACAGAAATTTTGAAACAGAGTCTCACTAAGTTGCAGAGGGCCTCAGTAAGTAGCTGAGGCTATCCACGAACCACAATCCTCTGGTCTCAGCCTGCCGAATGCTGGGATTACAAACATATGCCACATGCTCGGCTTTCCTTTCCTTCTTTCCTTCCTTCCTTCCTTCCTTCCTTCCTTCCTTCCTTCCTTCCTTCCTTCCTTCATGGTACTGAGGATTGAACCCAGGGGCATCATACCTCTGAGCTATAGCCTCAGCCCTTTTAGTTTTTTAATTTTTATTTTGTGTGTGTGTGTAAGGGGGGGTGTATGGGTACTGGGGATTGGACCCAAGGACATTCTACATCTGAGCTATACCCCCGGCTCCATTTTATTTTTTATTTTGAAATAGGATTTCACTAGATTCCTGAGAGTCTCACTACTTGCTGAGGCTGTCCTCTAACATGTGATCCTCCTGTCTCAGCTTCTCAAGTACTGGGGTTATAGGTGTGTGCCACTGCACCCAGCCTTTTTTGGAAACAGATTCTTGCTAAGTTGCTGAGGCTGTCCTTGAACCTGTAATCTTCTTGTCTCAGCCTCCCAATACTGGGATTACAGATGTGCACCACTGCACCTGGCTAAAACACAGGAATTCCTACTCCAGTTGCATAGCACACCTGCCTTCACTCAAGAAGTGTTCATGGGCCAGGTGTGGTGGCACACACTTGTAATCCCAGTACTTGGGAGGCTGAGAATGGAGCGTGGTAGGTTGGCGGCCAGCTTCAGCCACTTAGTGAGTCCCTGTTTCAAATTTAAAAGAATAAAAAATAGGGCTGGGGGTGTAGCTCGGAAGTAGAATGCTCCTGGGTTCAATTCCCACTACTGAAAAAAAAGAAAGGAAGGAAGGAAGGAAGGAAGGAAGGAAGGAAGGAAGGAAGGAATAAAAGAATGGAGAGCTGGACGTGGTGGCGCACGCTTGTCATCCCAGCATTCGGGAGGCTGAGACTGGAGGATTGTGGTTCGTGGACAGCCTCAGCTACTTAGTGAGGCCCTCCGCAAATTAGTGAGAGCCTGTTTCAAAAATAAAGAATAAAAAATAGGGCAGGGGGTATAGCTCGGAGGTTGAATGCCCCTGAGTTCGATCCCCAGACCCGAAAAAAAAAAAATAAAGAAAAAAAAAAAAAGAAAAGGAAAAACAAACAAAAAACCAAAAAGTGTTCCCAGGGCTGGAGGTATAGCTCTGTGGTAGATCACTTGCCTAGCATGCAGGAGGGCCTAGGTACACACACACAGACACACACACACACACACACACACACACACACACACACACACACACAGGTGTTGGCATCAGAGATGCCTCATGGCTTGGAAAATCTTTACCTGTGTGTCCCAGATTAAAAGCACAATAGTAACAAGGACTTAGCAGTGGCTTTCACTAAGAGCACTGGCTCTCTACTTGGGCCTGCAGGTGACCAGTGCATAACTGAAGCAGGACAGAGCTTGGCATCTCTGCCTTCCTTTGGCATCTGTCTCCTTTGCTATTTTAAGCCTTAGGTAAAGCTGGTAATCCTCCAAGGCTAAAGCAGCAAGATAAGAGCAACTGAGGTATTCCCAGATTTGCAGGGAACAACATAATCAACAGATCATTAACTGCCAGCTTTTACAATGCCCTTTCCAGACCTCCTGAGCAGAGGCTAAAAGTCTCCAGTCATTGCCCCAGACTAAGGTCATGTTGCCTTTCTAACTTAACTATCCCCCAAGCAGCAATGACTTCTTCTTTTTTTATTTTTTGGTGGTGGTACTGGGGTTTCTGAAAGCCCTTCTACCTCAGAGCTACACTCCCAGATCTTTTTTTTTTTTTTTTTTTTTTTTGCGGGTCTGGGATGGAACACAGAGGCATTTGACCTCCAAGCTACAACCTCTGCCCAATTTTTTATTCTTTATTTTGAAACAGGGTCTCACTGAGTCGCGAAGGGCCCAAGTAGCTGAGGCTGTCCGTGAACCATGATCCTCCAGTCTCAGCCTCCCGAATGCTGCGATTACAAGCATGCACCACCATGCCCGGCTCCCAGACCTATTTTTATATTTTTATTTGGAAACAGGGTCTGTTAAGCCAGCGCGGCTGGCTTCGAACCTGCACGATCCTCCTGTTTCCGCCTCCCAAGCGCGGGGATTACAAGCGTGCGCCACCACACCCGGCCAGCAGTGACTTTCTTATCCCCACTTGACTCATCTTGAGATGATGATCAACCAGCCCACAGTTAGACCAGTACTGCTTATCTATGTATACCCCCCACACCTTTATTCCTTCCACTATTTATATCTGAAGCTCAGGTCTGAATCCTGGCCCCAAGATAGAGCTAAGGACTTTATTTCCCCACTCTTCCCATTGTGGCTATACTGAATATAAAATTCCTTTCCTACTTCACCATTTCTTTTGTCATTTGGTTTTCTTTCGGGATAAGTGGCTGGACTTAGCATATTGGGAATTCCTTAAGTCAGAGCTCCTGAGCCTAGGACTCCAGCAACACGAAGACAGGCCACTTGGCTGTTAATACCTGTGAGGGTGTGGTTGTGTGTGTGTGTGAGTGTGTTTGTGTGTTACTAGAGATTGAACTCAGGGAAATACTACCTCTCAGCTATACCCCCCACCATTCTTATTTTTTATTTTGAAACAAGGTCTTGCTAAATTGCAGAGCCTGGTTTCAAACCTTTGATCCCTCTGTCTCAGTCTCCCAAGTACTAGAATTACCGGTGTGCCACCATGCCAAGATCTTTATGGGGCCTTGAAAGTAGATAAGACTAAGCAGGGCTTGGTGGTACAGACCTGTAATCCTAGCCACTCGTGATGCTGAGGCAGGAGGATTCCAAGTTCAAGGCCAGCCTCAGCAATTTAGGGAGAGCCTGTCTCAAAATAAAACTTAAAAAGGGCTGGGGATGTAGCGCAGTGGCAAAACATCCCTGGGTTCAATCCCTAGTACCAGAAATAAAATAAAGAAGACTAACTAAACCAAGGGTAAAGGTGTACTCCAGCTACCTACTCAGGAGGCTGAGGCAGAAGGATCACAAGTTTGAGGCCAGCCTGGGTAATTAAGCCAGACCCTGTCTCAAAATAAAAAGGCTGGGGATATAGCTCAGTGCTAGAGCACTTGCCTAGTGTGTATGAGGCCCGGGGTCCATTCCCAGTATTACCTTCCTACCCCCCAAAATGTGTATGTATGTACCTCCCCCCAACCCCCCCTTTTGGGGGGGGTTGTATGTGTATATGTGTATGTACACACACACACACATAAAATAGATAACATTACCATAGTTATAGAGTAGAAGCCCCATTACTTGGCTCTGAGTTCTAACTGTATTTCCTGTTAGTAACTGCCTCAATATCTCCATCTGTGAAAAAAGGATTAAATAATACACCCTACCTGTCAGGGCGTAATAATGAACGTGAACTCTCCTTGGCACTGAGCTCTGCCCAGTGTCTACTCATTCTTTTAATTACTTCCATGTTTGGGTAACCCTGGGAGTCCACGGTCTTAGGACTCCCTGTTCTTCCATAGTGGGGGGAGAGGGCATTCTAGGGTAGGGGCTGGTAGGAGAGTCTGTGAGGCCTGGGACAGGGAGGGAGGCTACCACTTGTTGCGTAGTAACAGGGCTTTTGCTACATATGAAGGCGCAGGCTGGTGTTTATAGGTAACCAGGGTGGTGGGGTGATCTCTAATGAAGTTAAAGGCTAAACAAAAGGGAATTCCTTGAGTGGAATGAATGGGGCACAGTGCCAGCATTAGCTAGGTTATCCAGAAGGGCAGCCCAGGTGCTCTCGCTCCACGGGGGGCTCCTTGTGCATAGGGCGTCTCCTTGTGCCCATAGAAACCAACCCGCTCTTTCAACAGTGCCCTGAGGAAGGGTTACTTAACTGCAGCACCGGAGGGCCTCGTACAACTTTCCTCCTGTGAGAAGGCCCAAGGGTGCTTGGCCCCGGCATCCCATTGAGATGGGGTGCCACTTCAGCAAGGGCAGCCGGGTGGCAGATCAGCCCCAGAAACCAGCAGAAGAGCCTGAGGGAGGAGAGCCGAGTCTGGAGCCAGGCGACGATGTGGTGGACAGCAAAGACACCTCGCTGAAGGATGGAAGCCTCGAGCAGAATTGCTGAGCTTCTTCTCCCAAGAGTCTGATGCTCAACCGTGGTGCTTCTGGAACTGCCTCTGCCCTGTGAAACAGCAGATGTTCCCCACCCTGAAGATTTCTGCATGGAAGGAGGAGAGGGAATCCTCCCTCCTTCAAGCTGGGTGTGGTGGCGCACTCCTGTAATCCCAATACTTGGGAGGCTGAGACAGGAGGATCGCGGGTTTGGGGCCAGACTCAGCAACTTAGCGAGATGCTGTTTCAGAATAAAAACTAATAAAAAGGGCTGGGGATGTTGTAGCTCAGAGGTAGAATGCCCCTGGGTTTGATCCCCAGTTTAAAAAAAAAAAATGTTGCCACAACTGGCAGAGAGGGCAACAGAAGTCTTCTACAGTTTCTGGAAACAAGAGAGGCCTGGAGGTAGGCTCTCTGGTCCAGTGACTGCTGCTGCCGGGTTGTGACTGTCAGGCAACCTCACCTGCCTCTCTGTCCTGAACTCTAGGCTCTGCGACCGTAACATTGGACTGTGTGCTCTTTCTCCTTCTCCTTTTTCTCAGTTGCTGGCTGAATAGCCAACATCCCAGACAGGAGGATTTTGCACTTGGCTCACCCCGCACCGTCTGCATGAATAATTTAATATTTAACTTGCAGTGTTGCTAATGAATTATGGGAATGCTCAGGAGCAGACAGGGATCACATAAATGGAAGATAACAAGGCGTCGTCATCCAGTAAGTGGAGTGTTGAGTGCTGTTGGGAAGAACGGAGGAGGGACTCGCGTCCCTGGCTATTAAACCCCCAGGAAAATGTCTGTCTGCTGATACACATGTGTCCTCCTACCAGAAGTCTGTCAATTTGAACCCTTTAGCATCCGGACTATCTGCATCCGGCCTTCAAAAATATTTTGTTGTTTACTAACATGTCTGTCAGTCTTTCTTTTTTTCCCCTCGCGTGTGTTTTGTTTTGAATGAAAGCTCTAAAGCATTTTCATTTGAAATCAAATAGACATGTTTGCAAATAAATGATGACACACGCATTTGGAAGACAGGATTGGGGATCTGGGACTCAGAGGTTGGCAGGGAGGGGTGTGTGGATTCTGTGGAGCAGGAGTGAGAACAAGAGCAAGGCTTGGCTGTGTGCCAGGCAGTGCACCGAGAACCCCGGGGCTGGCTGCGCAACACCAGCCCAATTTCATGGGTGAGCAAATTAAGTCTCTCAGCTGGGTGTGGCAGCCATGATGAGCAGAGCTAGATCTGAACACCAGGAAGAGACTTTTAAACTTGCTCAGAAACCTGCTCAAAGAGGAGGCTCTTGCCAGGGTGGTGGGCACCTGCAATCCCAGTAACTGGGGAGGCTGAGGCAAGAGAATCAAGTTGGAACCAAGTTTGAAGCCAGCCTGAGCAACTTAGTGAGACCATGTTTCAAAGTAAAATAATTAAATAGGGCTGGGGGTGTAGCTCAGTGGTAGAGTGCTCCTGGGTTCAATCCCCTGTACAAAAAAAAAAAAAAAAAAAAAAAAGAGAATATCATTCTCATGACTTCTCATGAATAAACTGACAGTCTGTTCCTTGCAGCCTGTAGTGACACTTCTCTTTCCCCCCTTTATTTTTTATTTTTATTTTTGGTATTGAGGTTTGAACCCAAGAACATTCTACCTTCAAGCTATATTAATACCCCTTTTTATTTTTAATTAATTAATTAATTAATTAATTTTTATGGGCCTGGGGATGGAACCCAAGGGCATTTGACCTCCGAGCTACACCCCCTGCCCTATTTTTTATTCTTTATTTTGAAACAGGGTCTCACTGAGTTGCGGAGGGCCTCACTAAGTAGCTGAGGCTGTCTGAGAACCGTGATCCTTCGGTCTCAGCCTCCCGAATGCTGGGATTACAAGCCTGTGCCACCACACCCAGCTGTATTTCTTATTTTGAAACAGAGACTTGCTAAGTTTCTGAGGCTAACCTTGAACCTGTGATCCTCCTGTCTCAGCCTCCTAAGTACTGGGATTGCAGGTGTGCGCCACCATGCCTGGCTGCCGCGTCTCTTTATTCATTTAGAACTCCTGGTCTGGGCAGAAGTAGGCAACTGGTCAGCTTGGAGTTGCTGTACTGCAGGTACGACGCTGCAGGTACATACGCAGGCTGAGACGCTGAGGACTTTTTATTCTCACTGTGATGAAAATAAAGGAGGATTAAAAAGGCAGGAAAATATGTAAAGAAAGGAAGAAAGGGAGGAGGAAAGGGAGGGAAAGGGAGAGGGAGAGAGACAGACAGACAGACAGACAGACAGAGATGGAGAAGTAAAGTCCTGGAGGACTTTTTTTGGTACTGGGGATGGAGCCCAGGGGCATTCTACCTCTGAGCTACACCCCTAGCCCTATTTTATTTTTTTTATTTTAAAACATGTTCTCACTAAGTTGTAGAGGGTCTCACTAAGTTGCTGAGGCTGGTCATGAGCCTGCGATCCTCCTGTCTAGCCTCCCAAGTACTGGGGTTATAAGAATGAGCCACAATGCCCAGCTGGGATCCTTCTTTTTGGTCACAAAAACCTGAGAAACTAAATAGGACTTTGGAGACCATAAAGTGACTTTGGTAAAGAAGAAGGAAAAAAGGAAGAAGGGATGAGAAGTAGAGCCATTCATCCTGAAAACTAACTAGCAAACGTTGCTTTTGCTTTGCAGAGCCTGAGTTTTTCCCAGAAAGGAGCCGGAGAGACGGGCCTCATCAGCTGGCCTGAAGCCCTGCTCTGTCCCTGGGGTGTGGAGCTTTCCCTGGGCCAGGAAACAGGCTTGGGCTTGTGGCTGGGGATCAGGAAGTTGGAGGCCTCTCTCTACAGCTTACTGGGGATAGGCCAAGTTCTGGGAAAAGATTTCATTTTTTTTAGACACCTCTGTTTTCCTCTCTCCTCTCTCCTAATGGAAATTCACCCTGCAAAACAGGAGGCTCCTGGTGGAGCTGCTCTCAAGGCTCACACTCAGCGGGCAGAGTTCTCCCATGGTGGTGCAGCTTTGAGGCCACGAGGGGCTTTTTTACTAGCTCTTGAGGGGCTGAGCTTACTCAGCTTCTTACCTAAGCAAAGGAAGGCGGCTCCCGGTCCAGAAGTTCAGAAGACAGGTGGTTGTTTTGCTTGCTTTTCAGATGGGGCAAAATGCTCATTCAATTACATCCAAGGTTTGTGAGGACATTTAAGAAGAGGATTTCACCCACCTCCAGCTGCGGCAGGCATACTGTCATTTGTCAGAAAGTTATTCTGTAACAGAAAAAGGAACCCAGTTCTTTCTTTCTTTCTTTCTTTCTTTCTTTCTTTCTTTTTTTTTTTTTTTTTTTTTTTTTGTACTGAAAATTGAACCCAGGGGCCCTCAACCTCTGAGCTACACACTCCGTCCTATCTTATTTTGAAACAGCATCTCCCTAAGTTGCTGAAGGTCTCTCTAAATTGCTGGGGCTGGCCTCCAACCTGTGATCCCAACAACTGTGCCACCATGCCTGGCTACCCAGTTTCTTTTTAAGGACATTCTAGTTGTTCCGCTGGGGGCTGGTATCACTCATCTCTTTTCCTCTGAGGCTCAGGAATATCTCAAGTGCCAGATGAAGTGGTCAGTGTGGGCACTGTAAGGTCTGACTGTGAGGCCTGGCGGGAGGAGGCTGAGAACAAAGGACTCCAGGAAAGGCTGGAAAGTAAAGGGAAACACCTCTAACAATCCCCCGCCCCCAGCCCTATACATGGACATCAGTCCCTCCTGGTGTCAAGCCCATCGGTTGGAGGAATACCAGACTCTCTCCTAAAACTCCATAAAAAGCCCCTAGTCTGTAAGGCAAAGGGCTCCAGACTCCCATGGACTCCTTCCCGGCCAGACCCTACCCCCTACCTCCTACCTCCTGCACTCGCCCAAGGCTTTACTCTAAGAGCCTGCTCTGGTCTGTCAGCAGTGTTCTCTGTATTCCCAAGTCTCCTGACAAACCGGTGCTGAGACCCAGGAAGGTAATTGGCTGTCAGGCCTCTTTGCCTGAAGAATTTTCTGGCCGGCCGCCCTCCAGTGGACCATTGCCCCTCTCCTCCTTTCTTTTACATGGCTCCAGACCAGAATGCCATTTTGTCATTCCAGATCCCATCGCCCAACACCCATCAGGTTCGTGGTGGTTAAGTTTTACCTCCATCTGTAGGCACCCAAGAGGCTCCAGGGGGACTCCCCTCCCCTGCCGGATTCTTGCAGGGCCTCAGCTCTGGGACCCTCCCCCCCTCCACTGGCACTTCGGATACCAGCCCAAACCATAACCCAGTGCCTACAAGACTTAAATAACTACATAGCCCAGAACGGCCAAACAACAGGAGACTATTTTATTTTATTATTTTATTTTTCCTGTCTCTTCTCTCTCACTCTGTAAAAATGGCTTTCTCTGCCAAGTTCTTTGCTCAGGACTTCCCAGGGGGGAAAAAAAGAAGAAAAAATCCTATATTCCTGCCCACTTGCTCTGCCCAGTAGTTTGTGCACCCCCCCCCCCTCTGCGGTGCCCCAGGTCAGCTCCACCTGGACCGCCCTCTACCTGCCTCGACCAGATACCATCTCCTCCAGGTGACCTCTCCCCCCAACCAGATCCAGTTCTCGCTAGAGAGAGAACTAGACCTCCCTCACTCCCACCTGCCGTAAACAGGGCAGACAGGGGCCCATTGGTGCCTAAGGACCAGCTCCAGCCCTGCGATGGGCGGCGCCACCACCGCTGCCAGCCCTCCTGCTTCAACTCTGCCCTGGCACGCCACCTCCTGGGGACTCCAGGCCCGCATCCCTCTGCCATCCAGCAGCCCGTGCTGGGGGCGGGGGCCTGCACAGCCGGCTGGTTGCCCCTCTGCCCTGCCTCAAGAAAACTGGAAAAACATTCGCACTTAAAGTATCAGGTGCTTAGCTCCTAGGTCCAAAAACTGGAAAAACCTTCCTCAGACAAGGCCCCCCGGGGTAATTATTTCTGTGTGGCAAAGGCAGGCATTGGGTTAAAGGGTGCCCTGATCCAGGGCCACCAGAGGGCACGGGGGCCATTGGAAGTGCGAAGGCCGTCAGTAAGGACGCCCTCCTCCTTCAAGTATATCCCAAGCGCAAGCCCTGCCTCAGTAGGGCATGATCCAGCCTCCTGCTGTTCGCCAGGGCATGCCTGCTGTCCTGCCTGCTGTCGGCACTCACCATGCCTTTCTTCCCAAGACAGGGAGCTCACAAAAGCCCCAGAGAGAGAGCCATCAGCACACACTCTGCCAAAGAATGGTCATCAGAGCCATTGTCCTCTCTGCTTCAAGTGAAGCCAAGTGGTCAGGAATACCATGACATGACCTGTCATGGCAGATGACACGACTGGTAGAGATAAAGCTCCAGACCCTCATGAACTCTCTTTCCCGGTCAGGCCCTCCTCCTAGGCGTTACTCTAATTAAAGAGCCTGTTCTGGTCTGTTGAGCTGTGTTCTCTTTATCGTCAAATTTCCTGGAAGTTAGGATTATGTCCACTTATGTGTGGCTTTAACCTCTGGAAGAAAAGTCTGTAGCTTGTGCAACTTGAAAGCCCACTTCCAGATGGCTTGTAATCCCAGTGTTTGGGAGGCTGAGACAGGAGGCTGACAGGCTCCAGGCCAGTCTTGGCAGCTTAGAGAGCCCCTCTGCAAGTTGGTGAGACCCTGTCTCAAAATAGAAAAAGAATTTCAGGCATGGTTGCACACACCTCCTTGTCCTTGGGAGGTTGAGACAAGAGGATTCCAGGTTCAAAGGCAGCCTCAGAAAGTAGTGAGACTCTCACCAGCCTAGGGAGACTCTGTTTAAAAAAAAATTAAAATTGGGCTGGGGGTATAGCTTGGAGCTAGAATGTCCTGGGTTCTATTCACAGTACCAAAAATAAACAACAACAACAAAAATACAAAGCCCACTTCCCAGACTGCTGGAAGAAGATACATTTATCCATGTATCTGTCTATTTATCTATCCTTCTATTTATAAATTTAGCTCTGACTCTGGATTTTTTTTTTATAGTGGAGATCAAGGCATTCTACCTCTGAGCTATACCCCTGGCCCCATTTTTATTCTTTATTTTAAAACAGGGTCTCTCTAGGTTGATAAGCTTCTTCTAACTACTTCCTGAGGCTATCTTCAAACTTGCAATCCTCCTCTCTCAGCTTTCCAAGTACTGGAATTACAGGTGTGCATCATAATGCCTAGCTTTCTTACCGTGTGTGTGTGTGTGTGTGTGTGTGTGTGTGTGTGGTGTGTGTGGTGTGTGTGTGTGTGTGTGTGTGTGTGTGTGTGTGTGTGTGTATTGCTGGGGATGGAACCCAGGGACATCCTACCCCCAAGCTACACCTCCAGCCCTATTTTTTATTCTTTATTTTGAAACAGGGTCTCACTAAGTTGCAAAGGGTCTCACTAAGTGGTAGCTGAGGCTTCGCAAATGCTGGTATTACACTCATGCACCACCATACCCAGTTTACCCTGGATATTTCAGTTATGTTGTTATTGGAGTTCTAGGCCTGATGCCTGACTCTGGGGGATCATCCCAAAAATCAAGGAGAAAAGGTAATGGTGGAAAGCAGAAAAAGAACCTTGATCAGTGTACTAGTATTGGGAAGAGGTTTTAAAATGTATTAATATATCAGTATTGGGAAAGATTTCCAAATTTAAAAATATATCTCCTGGCCTGGCGTGGTGGCGCACGCTTGTAATCCCCGCGCTTGGGAGGCGGAGACAGGAGGATCGCGCAGGTTCAAAGCCAGCCACGCGCGTTGGCTTAGGAGACCCTGTTTCCAAATAAAAATGTAAAAATAGGTCTGGGAGTGTAGCCCGGAGGTAGAAAGGCTTCCAGGAACCCCAGTACACACACACACACACACACACACACACAATATATATATATATATATATATATATATATATATATATATATCCTGTATACTAAAGAAAGCCAGGGCTAGCAAAAAAAGGAGGGACTTGTAATTTACATTTCTAAAGAGAAGGAAGAAAGCTGGAGCCAGAGTTGAGAGGAAATCCCAGATCCTGGAGAAACAAGTTTACATATCTTGGGGGATGGAACAAAAGGTGGTCGCAGATGGGGCTGACCCCCCCCCCCCTTCCGGGGCAAATCCGCCTGGAGACAGCAGAGCCAGGGCTAGAGATAAGGTAGCAGATCTCCAGATCAAAGGACCTGCCAGGACTTGGTCAGGATAAAGACACTCAGTAAACTGGAGTTCTTGGGCATTTTCATTCGAATTGCCCCCCTGGCCCGCTTTCGGGCACAGGGCTGTAACTATGTCTTGTATTTCTATCTTTTTAATAAACTTCTTTAAATCTTCAGCAACTGTCCAAGCTATGCATATTTATTCTTAGCTTAGGACAAGAATCCATGGTCTTTTTCTTCTGTTTGGGGTCGTTTGGGTTTTGTTATGGGTTGGGGGAAAGTGTGTCCAGGACCCTAGCAGGGTTTCCCAGGGAACAGTTTCCCCAAACCATACTCCCTCCAATCCGTAACAATCAGTATAGCTACACAGGGAAGACAAGGGACCACCGATGTTCTTAGCCCAGTCTTTGATATGCCAGTATTAGAAAATGACTTTGGTATTAATTTTCAAAATGTAAAAAGCAGCCAGAGTCTGGATACTGTGTAGGCAGGAACTCAGGCAGGGAGGGTCAGCAGCAGCTGTTACACTGCAGAGCTTCTCTCTCCCTGCCTTTTGTTCAAATGACTGACCTGTAGTAAGAATGTAAAGAAAATTAAGGCCTTTAGTCGTAAAAGCCCTAGAGACAAATGAAGTTTTTAGCCCTAAAAATATATAGAAGCGATCAGTGCCTCTGTTTGCCTCCTCTCCTTTGTGACTCGACCTGGGTATAGGAAAGGTAAACTCCATGTGCTGTTTCAAAGCACCTATAGTCGATGAGCAAACAATACAGCCTAATACAATCCAGGCAGAAACAAGGTAGATTATTGACGTCTGCACTTAGTAAGTGCACTGTCCAGTGGCAAAGAGGCAACCCCTGGCAAAAGAATAAGCTACTATCCCATTGTCTTGGTAATGCTGATAAGAACATACCAATACAAAAATCTATTTAAAGGCCCGGATGGAGGGGGGGGCAGAGTTCCACTTTTGGACTCCCCAGCATGCCCCAGGCACGCTGCTTTTCTTCTTTTCCATTTCTATTTCCCACTGATTTTGTAATAAAGACTTGTAGCTGCACCAAGCTGTCTATTAGTTTTAGTTTCCCTATTTAACAAATTTTAGTAGAATAGGGGAAAAATAGCCCACAGTGCCATTATAACTTTTGAGTTGCTGACAATAGCTTTGAGTTTCTATCAAAAGGGGAACGAGAGTCAGGGCCGGAGGTTTGCTAGCTGGAGGCTGTGCACAGCTGCCAAAGCAGGTGATCTTAATCAGGTGTGGGCTCATCCATCTTTATCTTAGGATTGATCAGGCCCGTCCTGGTGAGGATAAGAAAGTTGTTGTCACCTGTGGGGTAGCTTCAACTCTGATGTTTATCAATCGGTCCTTTTCCTGGAATAAAAGGTGATTTAGAGCCAAGGAGAAGGATGGGAAATGGAGACAGAGATGCCAAATCTTTAATCTTGCCTTCAGCTACTCATTGGACATTTGCAGGAAAAAGTGAAGAGTGAGAGTTCTTGTTACCATAGGAGGCTCTTTAAGCTAAATTAGTCATTCAACAAATATCGAGGCTCACTCTTACCACCCACTTATTCCTTTATTTATGTAATCAGAAGTTCTGGCCGGGCGTGGTGGCGCACGCTTGTAATCCCCGCGCTTGGGAAGTTGAGACAGGAGGATTGTAGGTCTGCGGCCAGCCTCAGCAACTCAGTGAGAGTCTGTTTCAAAATAATTTGCCGGGCGTGGTGGCGCATGCTTGTAATCCCTGCGCTTGGGAGGCGGAGACAGGAGGATCGTGCTGGTTCCGAGCCAGCCTTGCTGGCTTAAGAGACCCTGTTTTCAAATTTTAAAAAAAGTATAAAATAGGTCTGGGGGTGTAGCCCGGATGTAGAAGGGCTTCCAAGAACCCCAGTACCACCAAAAAAAAAAAAAAAATAAAAAAAATAATAATAAAATAAAAGAAGTTCTGTGCCACCCTCCTTAGTGTCAATAAAATGTTGATATACAGGAACAGGTGCTCCAGAGAGATCTTAATAGCTTAAGGGAGACCCAATTCGGCCTTCAAGAGTAAGTAGGAATTAGTGGCTGTTAGGAAACATAGGGTCAAAAGGAGCACAGCTCCACGGCAGGAACAGATTTTATTCTGGAATAAAACCTGGGAGGAGGCAACTGACTGGGAGCGAGAGTCAGTCAGAGTCAGGATCCCCTTCCGTACAGACAAGGGGCTTTTTATGGGACATTAGGAGGGAGGGCGAGGCAGTCATGTCTTTCTCTGATTGGCGGTTTAACAGCAGGCCAGTACTGGTAAATATATGCAGCTGGGCACAAGGGGTAATTAGGGGCATTTTTCTGCCCTTCCAGATGTTCTTTGTTTTCAACTTCCTCCGGCCAGGCCTTCTAGTCTGACCTCACAGTGCCCACAGAAGCCAGGCATGGTGGTGCACACTTGTAACCACAGTACTTGGGGGGCTGAGACAGGATCATCACAGGTTTGAGGACAGCCTCATCAAGTAAAGACTTTCATCAACCTAGCGAGACCCTGTTTCAAAACGAAAAATAAAATAAGGTTGGGGTGGTGGGTATGATGGCACACATTTGTAATCCCAGTACTTGGGAGGCTGAGATAGGAGGATTGCAGGTTTGTGGCCAGCCTCAGCTGCTTAGGCCCTTTAAAACTTAGTGAGACCCTGTTTCAAAATAAAGAATAAAGCCGGGCGTGGTGGCGCACGCTTGTAATCCCTGCGCTTGGGAGGCGGAGACAGGAGGATCACGTTGGTTCTGAGCCAGCCTTGCTGGTTTAAGAGTCCCTGTTTCCACATAAAAAGGTAAAAAAAAAAAATAGGTCTGGGAGTGTAGCCCGTGGGAGTGTATCCCGGAGGTTGAAGGGCTTCCAGGAACCCCAGTACCACCAAAAAAAAAAAAAAAAAAAAAAAAAAAAAAAAAAAAAAAGAATAAAGAATAGGACTGGGAAGTCGGGCATGGTGGTGGATGCTTATAATCCCAGCATTCGGGAGGCTGAGACCGGAGGATTGCGGTTCGCAGACAGCCTCAGCTACTTAGTGAGGCCCTCTGCAACTCAATGAGACCCGGTTTCAAAATAAAGAATAAGAAAATAGGGCAGGGGGTGTAGCTTAGAGGTCGAATGCCCCTGGGTTTCATCCCCAAACCTGCAAAAAAAAAAAAAAAATAGGACTGGGGGTGTAGCTTGAAGGTAGAAGTCCCCTGGGTTCCATTCCTAGTACCTGCTGCCCTCCCCAAATTAAAAAGTAAGTAGGAATTAGCCAGGAAATAATGATGGTTATTTCATTTTAACTTAAATTTTTAACTTCTTTTGTGGTGCTGTGGGTATAGCTCAGTTGTAGAATGCTTGGCTAGCATGCATGAGTTTCTTGGTTCAAGGGCAGGCATATGACCTAAATTGGTCCAATGAGAGTCTCCCTTGAAAAAAATTTTTTTTTGGTATTGGGGATTATACCCAGAGACATTCTTCCCCTGAATGACATTCCCAGTCCTATTTATTTATTGTGGTACTTGAGATTGAGCCCAGATAAATACTGCCTCTGAGTTATATCCCTAGCCCTTTTAAATTTTTATTTTGAAACAGGGTCTTGCTAGGTTGCTAAGAGTCTTGCTACTCTGTTCAGGTTGTCCTTGAACCTACAATCTGTACCAGTATGGGGAAGAGGCTTCAAAATGTATTAATGTACCAGTATTGGGAAAGATTTTCAATTTTCAAAATACATCTTTGGTAGAAAAAAAGCCGGGAGCTTCAGGGAAAGGGCTGCATGATTCCAGGCACTGAGGGGGATTAGCAAGACAACAGAGATAGTCCCAGGGCCTTTTTCATTGTAAAGATAAGATTTCCCAAGGAAGTGGGAGGATGCCATAAACCTTCAGGAGATCCCAGACTTCAATAATCATGGGAGGATGCCATAAGCCTTCAAGAGATACCAGAATCTGATGATCAAATAACACATTTTGGGGTGTAACAAAAGGCTTGGGGTCTGTACCAGAAACAAGACAGGTCTACAGGAAGGAATCTCCCATGTCAAAAGGGCTGGCCCTAGAGGGGCCAGATCTGGTTGGGCCAGAAGACTGGTTATAAAATACTCTGTATCCAGGAATTATTGGTGACTTTGTTTCGGGTCACACCCCCCCATATTATTCTGCAACAGTATAGGGCTGTAACTGTATTCTTTATTTCTATCTTTGTAATATACTCATTTAAATCTTCAGCAAGAGTCCGGACTAGTGCATATCTATCCTAAGTCCAGGACAAGGACCCGCGGTTACGGGAATAGTTTCCGGGAGCCTAACAGAGGTCCCTCCCGAAACCATAACAGTTCAAACCGTAACACAATTCTTCCAAATACTGGGATTACAGGCATGCGCCACCAGGCTCTGCAAGTTGTTCATTTTAAAGAGTCTTTCACTTGGGTCTGCAGATGTCTGAAGGGTGACCAAACACAGGATAAGAGCTTGGCCTCTGCTTTATGCGGCATGTCTCCTTTTGCGGCCTTAAACTCTGGGCCATATTTTTGCTCAGTTCTGCACACTGATATGTTTCTCTCTTGCCTTTCTAGTTTGTTCTTTCTCAGATTCCTTCTAGCAGTCACCTGGGATTAATAGATCTGGAACAATAGATCTGATGGATAAACATCATGTGACAAGAGTAGAACCTACCCTGCAGGCAGCAGCAACTTCCTTATCTCCAATAGGCTCACCAGAACCATCCTGAGATAATGATCAACCAGACCAGGCCTGACCCAGATTGCCAGGTGTTCAAGCCCCAGCTGTTATTAATTAGCTCCAGGGAGAGAAAGAGTAAATTCTCTCTCTCATACTGAGAGTCAATTCAATCACTAGACTGCTGTTTTTCTCACTAATTTGGTCATACTGAGGGTAAATTTCTTTTCTGCCTTTGCCATTACTTGTTTCTTAAACTGGCCTTATGGGATGGGGAGCTGGACCTGGACCATTGGAACCTCCAGAGTTGAGCCTCTGGCCTGGGACTCTGGAATCAGTTGGATCTGAGAGGAGGAAAGAGGTCTTCCTGATGAACCTGTTTGGGCTATATCCAACCATGTCAGAAGCTAATACTATCCCATAAATGACTCATAAGAGACAGTGAATTCTTACATTTGTGGGTTTAGAGTGGTTTAAATTTGTTTTCTGTCATTTTTAAAGAGTTCTGAATAAATCAGATGAACTTAGGTTTTTTTTTTTTTTTTGTGTGTGTGTGTGTGTGTGTGGCACTGGGGATGGAACCCAAGGGCATTCTACCTCCGGGCTACAATCCCAGACCTATTTTATATTTTTATATTTTTGTTTGGGTCTAACTAAGTTGCTGAGAGCCTCACTAAGTTGCTGAAGCTGGCTTTGAACCTGCGTGATTCTCCTGTCTCAGCCTCCCAAGTACTGGGATTAAGAGCGTGGGCCACCACGCCCGGCTCTCCTGGTAGCCTTTTGAGGGATGGGCTTGGGAGGGATAAAGCCAGAAGCATGGGTACTAATTAAGAGACAATTTCCTGACCTAGGAAGTAAAGGTTTAAGGAAGGACAGTTTAGAGGGAAGACGAGGGGCTGAGATTTGGAGGCATGGAGTTCGAGGTGCTCATGAGATAATATAAAAATAATGATAGTAACACATTTCACTCTTTTTTTCTTCTTTTTCTGGTGCTGGGGATCAAATCCAGAGCCTTGGGCACACTAGGAAAGTGTTTGCCACTGAGCTACATCCCCAGCCCTACATATATCACTCTTACTGTGTCCAGGCACTATTCTAAATACATCCTATGTTTAATCCACACATCCACCCCCTCCTCATTTTATAATTGAAATAAGAGGGGGCATGATAACTTTTTTTTTGGTATGAGGGATGGATAATTTTATGTTTTAATTTGACTGAACTAAGGGATCTCCATATTTCTGAGTGTGTTTGTGAGGGTGTTTCAGGAAGGGATTAGTATTTGAATTAGTTGGGTGGAGCTAGATGGCAGCTGAGTAAGAGCCTTCTGGGCTATCTGCACACAGACACACCAAGTTGGACAAATTATTCATGCACCAAACTGCCAGCACAAGAGCTAAAGAAATCAGTGAGAGATGGAGAGACCACAGTACCAGCTCTTTTTTTTTTTTTTTCCCCAGTACTGGGGATGGAACCCAGGGGCATTCTATCTCTGAGCTACACCCTCAGCCTTCTCACTGAGTTGCGGAGGGCCTCACTAAGTAGTTGAGGCTGTCTGCAAGATGCAATCCTCCAGTCTCAGCATTCCAAATGCTGGGATTACAAGCATGCGCCATCATACCCAGCTTATTAGGACCACCTTCTAGTATACTAAACTGAAAAGATGCATTGAAGAAGGCAGGAAGGAAAGCATTCCCTGCCTCATACCCCTTCCCCAACCCCAAGCAGCCCAGTATGGCGAGAGAGGCACATCCCACATGAGGAAGGGTAAGAGAAAGAATCAACTTCAGGCCTTAGGCTAGAAACCTAGTTCTGATGCAGTTTTTCCTCTTAGTGGGTTCCTGGTCTGCAAAATTCAAGAATGGTGTCAAGCAAGGTATGGTGGCACATACCTGTAAATCCCAGTATTTGGAAGGTTGAGACAGGATGATTGCAGGTTTGAGGCCAGCCTCAGCGACTTAGTGAGATTCTCAGCAATCTAGCAAGACCCTGTTTCAAAACAAACAAACAAACAAACAAAAATAAATAAATAAAAAGGGCTAGAGGTAGAGTTCAGAGTCTGAATGTTTCTGGGTTCAGTCTCTAGTAACCTCCCCACACATGGGCATGGTGGCTCATCTCCATAATCCTAGTACTTGGGAGGCTGAAGTCAGAGGTTACAGGTTCAAGGCCAGCCTCAACAATTTAGTGAGGCCCTTAGTAACTTAGCAAGACCCTCTTTCAAAATAATAAATAAACAGATAAAATAAAACAGAGGTATAGATCAGAGGTAAAAATGCCCGTGGGAGCTGGGCGTGGCGGCGCACGCTTGTAATCCCAGCATTCGGGAGGCTGAGACCTGGAGGATCGCGGTTCGGGGACAGCCTCAGCTACTTAGTGAGGCCCTCTGCAACTCAGTGAGACCTGGTTTCAAAATAAAGAATAAAAAATTGGGCAGGGGGTGTAGCTCGGAGGTCAACTGCCCCTGGGTTCCATCCCCAGACCCACAGAAAATAAAATAAAATAAAATAAAATAAAATACCCATGGGCTCAACTCCTAGTACCATAAAAATACGGGCAGGGCTTAGGGGTATAAAAGTTTATTTTATTTTATTTTATTTTATTCGGGTCTGGAGATGGAACCCAGGGGCATTTTACCTCCGAGCTACACCCCCTGCCCTATTTTTTATTCTTTATTTTGAAACTGGGTCTCACTGAGTTGCAGAGGGCCTCACTAAGTAGCTGAGGCCGTCCGCGAACTGCAATCCTCCGGTCTCAGCCTCCCGAATGCTGGGATTACAAGCGTGCGCCACTGCGCCCAGCTGAAAGTTTATTTTAAACCCAGGGAAGATAAAAGACAGAGAAGCTTCCCTGACACACACAGGGGAAAGGAGTCCTCGAAAGAGAGTAACTGTTCAAGTTCTCAGGACAATAACTTTTATTCTATCTTGTGGTTTCTCAATTTATTTTCTTGTGATTGGTCTGTTTTGAGTTTTGGGGATCCAATGTCTATGGTCCATTTTCAATCCCTAATTTGAATCTCTATTGTGCAGGTTGGTGGCTCCTCTGTTCTTCTGGTATCACAGGTCTGCCCCCACTGTTCCCCCTTTGATCACTCTTGGGACGTGTTGACATTGGTTGTCATTATTGTTGTTGTCATTATTATTATTATTATTATTATTATTATTATTATTGTTATTTGTACTGGGGATTGAACCCAGAGGCATTCCACCTCCAAGCTACATCCCAGCCCATTTTATTTTTATTTTTTGAAACAGGGTCTCAGCCGGGCGTGGTGGCACAAGCTTGTAATCCCCGCGCTTGGGAGGCAGAGACAGGAGGATTGCACAGGTTCAAAGCCAGCCTCAGCTACTTAGTGAGGCTCTTAGCTACTTAGTGAGACCCTGTTTCCAAATAAAATATAAAAAAGGTCTGGGAGTATAGCCCGGAGGTAGAAAGCCTCTGGGTTCCACCCCCAGTACCACCCCCCCAAAAATAAAAAAATATATATGTATATGTATATGTGTATGTGTATGTGTATGTATATGTATATGTATATGTATATGTATATGTATATGTTTATAGGTCTGGGAGTGTAGCCCGGAGGTAGAAGGGCTTCCAGGAACCCCAGTACCACCACCAAAAAAAAAAAAAAAAAAAAAAAAAAAAGAAACAGGGTCTCACTGGTTTGATGAGAGTCTCACTACTTGCTAGGGCTTTCCTTGATCCTATGATTCTCCCATCTCAGTGTCCCAAGTACTGGGATTATAGGTGTGTGTCACCACGCCCAGCACTACATTGGTTGTGCTCTGAATGCAGCCTGCAGAAGAGGCTGAAGTTTTATATTAACATACACTGTTATCTCTGCATCTATTAACCTTCCCTATTTCTGTTCTTTATGTAAATAGTTTCTTTTAGCACTTTTTGTTCCCAGGTCCTCTGCCCTGCCTCAGTACCAGGCCATGTTGAAAGCTATTGCTGGACAAAGCCCAAGACCCCTCCTGCCATACTAATACCTGTGGACTGAGGTGGGGTCAGGTGGCAAGAGACTACCTCCATCCCTCTTGGGAGGTAGAGCCAGGAATGGTACTCCTCCCACTGGGGAGCCAGACATGAAGACTAGCACAGGGCTTTCTCTTAGAAACCAGTGCCAGGCCCACTGCAGTGAGAACAAGCACCTAGTAGGAACTGAAGGTCTCAAATGCAAGCCAGAGCACACAGAGAGCCTCTAGACCAGCTCCTCCATCAGGCAGAGACTAGAGTGCCCGAGACCCTGCTGCAGCACTTGCAGCCTTGCAGTGGGCCGGGAAGCACCTCTCCTCCTTCCACTACTGCACACTCCCTTGTAGCTGTGAGATTCAGGTGAACTCAGCACTGCACCAACTTCCACACTATCTCCACCCCCCAGCCCTCAACCTCAAGAATCCTATCTACTTCTGGGTCACAGACAGATATCTAGAATTGCCCCAGTATCATGCAGAAATCTGTGCCCCAGTGGAATAGACCTAATTTTAGCCAACATCCTTGCCATCTGGGGAATGGGCCCTGGTGTACCTCTGAGACTTTGCAGTCATTTGTGGTTGTGAGATTCAGGCATGACCTTCCTTAGCATCAGCCCAGGTGGCCAAGAGTCTGCCTTTACTAATACTACCCCAGCCTCTGGGAGCATAGTGTGGTCTTTCTTAGCAAAATCCTCTTACTACAAAAAGGACAAGGTAGTAAGCACTAGATTTTGCCAGAACCTAGTGCTGAGATTGTGAAACCTAATGTCATCCCTCCGACTGCCTGTGGCTGGAGCTTCTGGACAGTTCCCTGCCAGGGGAAGATATGCCGGCCTCGTCTATTGGACTTCTGTTCTAGCTAGCATCATCTGTGGCTAGTTGTAGAAATTTTGATAGCCCATAGAGGTGTGGGTCTTGGTCCTAACAGTGTTGTGCTGTTCTTTGTAGGTTATAAGTTCAGGGTATGACACAGCTTGGTGACTTTGGTGACCACAGGTGTGACTAGGAGCCTGGGGTGTCCTATCCACAGTGACTCTGCCCAAAGCCAGGCAAAATTCTGCAGTGTCTGAACATAGGCTAGGAACTGTAAATGAGTCCTCCAGGCCTACCCTCCTCCCAGAGAGAGACTTGTGGGACAGACTACTCTCTCTATACTCTTTCCTGTCCCTTTCTGAACAAAAAGCAATAGTATTTGGGATAAACACCGGCTTGAATGGTTCTCTAGTACTAAGATAGTGACAACCAACAATAGAAGACACTAGGCAAATCTGGACCTAAACACTATCTAGTGCTGAAATAATGGCCAGCCAAATTTATTTATTTTGGGGGGATACTGGAGATTGAACTTAGAAGCATTCTACCTCCGAGCTGCACCTCCTGACATTTTTTTTTTTTTTTTGGTGGTACTGGGGGTGGAACCCAGAGGCTTTCTACCTCCGGGCTATACTCCCAGACCTTTTTTATATTTTATTTGGAAACAGGGTTTCACTAAGTTGCTGAAAGCCTCACTAAGTAGCTGAGGCTGGATTTGAACCCATGTGATCCTCCTGCCTCAGCCTCCCAAGTGTGGGGATTACAAGCGTGCGCCACCAAGCCCGGCTCCTGACATTATTTTAAAAATAGGTTCTTGCTAATTTGCCCCAGGTATCCTTGAACCTGAGATACTCCTGTCTCAGTCTCCCAGATACTGGGATTCCAGATGTGTGCCACCACACCCTACTAAAAAGAATTAAAAGCCAGGTGTGATGGGACAGGCCTATAACACCAGTGCTTGGGAGGCTGAGACAGGAGGCTTGCTTGTTTTAGACCAGCCTCAGCAACTTAGGGAGACTCAGCAACCTAGCAAGATCCTGTTTAAAAAGCGCTGGGGGTGTAGCTTGGAGGTAGAGTGCCCTTGGGTTTAATGGTTAATCCCCAGTAACACACACACATACACACACAGTAAAAAAATAACTACATTAATATAATAAGTAACAGTAATTGTGCCTCATGTGCCTGGTATTGGAAAATTGCTTTGGTATTAATTTCAAAATGTAAAAAGTAGTCAGGGCCTGGGTGCTGTGAAGGCACTCAGGCAGGGAGGGGAGGCAGGTGTTACAATGCAGAGCTCCCCTCCAGAGTGATTACCAAGTACACAAAAGAGTTATAGCTCAGGGCCTTCATATTTTAAAGACAAGTTTACATAATAAATAACTTTTAGCAGATAGAGATAAAAAAAGGCTAAAATCCCCCCAAACGCAGGATGGTACAGGCCTTTGTCAAAGAGGGCACATACCATGTGACCTCTGACTTTGTTAACTAAACACATGTTGGTTGTAACAAAGGTTTGCACCAGAGATAATGGGCAGGCCCACACTTAGATCTGGAGCAGATATAAAGACTATCTATTGGTCAAGCAGGATGGGAGATAGTAAATCCTTATAATCGTGCCAAAAGGCTTGCACTGGAGATAATGGGCGGGCCCACACCTGCATCATGTCTGGGGCAGATAGACTTGGTTAAGCAGGATGGATGATAATGAATCCTTATAAAAACTATTCTATGTTCAAAAACTTCAGTGTCTTATTTTCAAGACACTCCACTGCATTCCTCTGTGTAGTGCTTTATTATTCTGTCCCTTCTTTCTACCTTTGTAATAATAAAATTTGCTTCAGCTTGCAGCAGTATAGTTCTGGCTATTTTTTCTAAACTAGCTAAGAACAAGAACCTACGTCCACATCTCAAGCTGCTACAGTTTTGGCGCCCAATGGCGAGGCTCCATCTCACATCGTTACAGTAATATAGAAAGGTGCAAAATGGGATATCAAAATTTCAAAATGCTGAAAAGAATGGAATAAAATTGAAGATTTTTCTTGTATTTCTCTTGGTCTTTTGTGTCTGTTCCCATCCTTATAATCATGTTAAGTTGTTATCATTTCAAAATTGCTTGTTATAATCAAAAGATTTACTTTGGAGGCCTCATATAAACCACTAAAAAAAAATTTATAAAGGCAAACCAAAAATAATAATCAGGGAATCAAAACACACTACTAGAGTAAATAATAATCACAGAATCAAAACTAGCAAGAAAAACTATAGGAGAGAGAGGAGCTATAAGAAAGCTGGAAAACAAGTCACCTAATGGCTGTAGTAAGACCTTAACTAAGTTGGTCGTGGTGGTACACTTTTGTAAATCCAGTGCTTGGGAGGCTGAGATAGAAACATCACAGGTTCAATGACAGCCTCAGAAAGTAGTGAGACTCTTATCAACCAGGGAGACTTTGTTTCAAAATAAAAATAAAATAGAGCTGAGGGTGCAACTCGGAGGTAGAATGCCCCTGGTTTCAATCCCTGGCACCACACAAATAAAAGAAAATAGTAAGACCTTAACTATCAACAATTACCTCGAAATAAATGGATTAAATTCCCCAATTAAAAGGCATAGACTGACTGAATCATTATAAAAACAAACTCTAGTTGCATGTTGCTTATAACAAACTCACTTTGCCAGGCTTGATGGTACAGGTCTGTAATCCTAGTACTTGGGAAGCCGAGACAGAAGGATCACAAGTTTGAGGACAGCTAGACTCTCAGAAAATGTTTTAGTTAGCACTCTCACTGCTGTTACAAAACAACAACAACAACAACAAACAGACAAAAAAAGCCCTGACCACACAATTTAGAGAAAGAAAGATTTATTTGTTTATAGTTCCGGAGATTTCAGGGGTTCAGTTCATGTCTTACATGTCTTACATCAGTGGAGCTCAGGACATGGTGGTGGTAGGAGAGAGAAAGAGAGCACACATGGGCTCTGCTTTCATATCACAGAGGCTGGAAGCAAAAAAGAGAGCAAGCAGGGGGATTCAAGGACAGAAGAATAGTCTCTAAGGCCACATCCCCTGTGAACCACCTCCTCCAGCCACATCCCACCTGCCTAGGTCACCACCCAATAAACCCATCACAATAGGTTTATTCACTGATGAGATTATAACCCTCATTATATCAACTCCAAACATCAATGTATGAAATCTTTCAGGGAACATTTTATACTTAAAGCCATAACAGTAATCTAATGAGATGCTGTTTTGAAACAAACAAATAAAAAGGGGTAGGGGTGAAGCTGGGAGGTAGAATGCCTCTGAGTTCAATCCCCAATACTACTCATGCACACATAACAAACAAACAAACAACAAACAGCCAGGCGTGGTGGCGCACGCTTGTAATCCCAGTACTTGGGAGGCTGAGACAGGAGGATCTGGGTTCATGGCCAGCCTCAGCTACTTAGTGACGCCCTCCGCAACTTAGTGAGGCCCTGTTTCAAAAATAAAGAATAAAAAATCAGTCTGTAGCTTGGAGGTAGAATGTCCTTGAGTTCAATCCCCAGTACCACACACACACACACAAAAAAAAAAAAAAAAAAAGAAAGAAAAAAGAAAAGGAGAAAAAGAAGAAACAAAAAACAAAAAACAAAAATTAAAACCAAAAACAATTCACTAATTCACTTTATCTCTAAGGACACATGTAGACTGAAAGTGAAATCATGAAATAAGATATTCCATGTAAACAGAAGAAAAAAGAAAATAAGAATAATTATAGTAAAATCTAATACAGTAGACTTTTTAAATCAAAAGCTGTAAAAAGAGACCAGAACCTCATTGTTAATGATAAAACAGTCAATTCAGTAGAGGAAGTAACAATTCTAAATATAAATAAATCCAGTATCAGAGCACTCAAATATGTAAATCAAGTATTAATAAACCTAACGTGAGAGCTAGACTCCAATACAATCGTTGGGGACATTAACACCCCATTTCTTGCAATGGATCGATCATTCAGACAGAAAACCAACAGGCTGGTATGTATGCATGGTTGTAATCCCAGTATCTGGGAGACTGAGGCAGGAGGATCATAAGTTTGAGGCCAGCTCTAGCAGCTTAGCAAGGCCCTCAGCAACTTACTGAGACCCTGTTTCCAAATAAAAATTAAAATAGGGGTAGAGGTGTAGCGTAGAGGTAGAATGACCCCTGGTTCAATCCCTTCTACCACAAAGCAACAACAATAACAACAACAACGAAATATTAGAGTTAAAATGCACCCTAGACCGAATAGACCTCCTAGACATCTACAGAGCATTCCATTCAGCAGCTGCTGAAGACATACCTCTCCAGTTAGCACATGGAATGTTCTCTAGGACAGAACATAGGATAGGCTACAAAACAAGTTCAACAAATTAAAGAAAAAAAATCATATCATGTGTCTTTTATAACCACAATGGAAGAAAACTATAAATCAATAGTAAGAAAAACTTTGGAAACTGTAAATTCATGAAAATGAGACAACTCGTGTATGTGTGTGTGTGTGTGTGTGTGTGTGTGTGTGTGTGTGTGTGTGTGTTTGTGGTGGTACTGTAGATTAAACTCAGAGATGTTCTACCTTTGAGCTATACCTCCAGCTCCATTTTTATTTTTCGTGGTACTGGGGGTGGAACCCAAGGGCCTTCTACCTTCAGCCTACACCCCAGCCCTATTTTTTATTTTTTATTTTGAGACAGGGTCTCTGAGTTGCAAAGGGCCTCCCTCACTAAGTAGCTGAGGCTGTCCAAGAACCAAGATCCTCCTCTCTCAGCCTCCCAAATGCTGGGATTACAAGCATTTGGAAACAGGGCCTCACTAAGTTGCCAGGAGCCTCTCACTTAGTTGCTGAGGCTGGCTTCAAACCTACAATCCTCCTTCTCAGCCTCCTAAATTCTGGAATTACAAGTGTGCACTGCCTGGCTATCTCTAGCCTCATTTTTTTTTTTGGTGGGTGGTGGTACTGGGGTTCCTGGAAACCCTTCTACCTCCGGGCTACACTCACAGACCTATTTTTATACTTTTTATTTTGGAAATAGGGTCTCTTAAGCCAGTGCGGCTGGCTTTGAACCTGCATGATCCTCCTGTCTCTGCTTCCCAAGTGCGGGGATTACAAGCCTGCGCTACCACGCCTGGCCTCTGGCCTCAGTTTATGTTTGATTTTGAAACAGGGTCTTGCTAGGTTGCTGAGAGCTCTGCTAAATTCTGAGGCTGGCCTCAAATCTACAATTCTCCTGCCTTAGTTTCCAAGTAGTGATATCACAAGAGTGTGCCATCACGCCTGTCTAACAACTTGTTTTTGAACAATTAATGTATCAAGGAAGAAATCAAGAAGGAAATTTAAAAATTTTTTGTAACAAAAGAAAATTAGGAGCCGGGCGTGGTGGCGCATGCTTGTAATCCCAGCATTTGGGAGGCTGAGACCGGAGGATCGCAATTCGTGGACAGCCTCAGCTACTTAGTGAGGCCCTTTGCAACTCAGTGTGATACTGTTTCAAAATAAGGAATAAAAAATGGGGCAGGGGGTGTAGCTCAGAGGTGGAATGCCTCTGGATTCCAGCCCCAGACCTGAAAAAAAAAAGAAAATTAGGGCACACCTATAAAAACCTATGGGATACAGTAAAAGTAATACTCTGAGGAAATTCTATAAGCAATCAATATCAAAATCAGAGAAGTAGATAGATCTCAGATGACAATCCATCATTGCATATGAAAGAATTTGAGAAACTGCAACAAATTAAACCCAAAATCAGTAGAAGAAAATAAATAATAAAGGTCATATAAGAAATAAAAAGGAAACAAAAATATCCAAAAGGTCAATGAAACAAAAAGTTGGTTCTTTGAAAAGATGTATAATATGGATAAACCCTTAGCTAGAATAATTAGAAAGAGAGAGGAGACTCAAAGAAATAAAATCAGAGGTGAAAAAGGAAGCCGGGTATGGTGGCGCACGCTTGTAATCCCAGTACTTGGGATGCTGAGACAGGAGGATTGCAGGTTTGTGGCCAGTCTCAGCAACTTGCAATGCCCTTCACAATTTAGTGAGAGCCTGTTTCAAAATAAAGAATAAAAAATAGGTCTGGTTTTGTAGCTCAGAGGTAGAATGCCTCTGGGGGTTCAATCCCCAGTCACACACACACACACACACACACACACACACACACACACACACACACACACAGAAATGAAAAGGGAAACATTGTTAGGATTACACTCCTGTAATCCTAGTATTTGGGAGCCTGAGACAGGATTGCCAGTTAGAGGAAAGTCTCAGCAATTTAGCGAGTCTCTTGGCAACTTAGAAAGACCCTGTTTTTATTTTTTTAAAAAAAGCCTCAACCTTTATTTTTATTTAGAAATAGGGTCTTGGTAAGTTGCCAAGGCTGTTCTCAAATTTGTGATCCTTGTCTCAGCTTCCCTAGTACTTGAATTTATGGGTGTGTACCACTGCACCTGGCTCACATAATTGTATATATAGAATCTTCCAAAAGACTCTACCACATCATTTGGGAGGTTGAGACAGGAGGATCCAGGTTTGCAGCCAGCTTCAGCTACTTAGTGAGACCCTGTTTCAAAATAAAGAATAAAAAATAGGGCTGGGGATGTAGCTCGGAGGTAGAATGCCCCTGGGTTCAATTCCTGGCACCACATACACACAAAAAAAGACTCCACCAAAAATTATTAGAATGAATAAATGAATCCAGTAAAGTTGTAGGATACAAAATCAACATACAAAAATAGTGTTGGGCTGCGGGTATAGCTCAGTGGTAGAGCACTTGTCTAGCATGTGTAAGACCCTGGGTTTGAGGTTTGATCCCTAGCATAGGCCCTCCCCCCAAAAATCATTAGTGTTGTTATATGCAGATAGTGAGTTAGCTGAAATAGAAATCAATAAAAATACTTTATTTACAATTGCTACAAGAAAAATACCTAGGAACAATTTTTTTTTTCTTTTTGGTGAAATTAGGGATTGAACCCAAGGGCATTCTACCTCTGAGCTATACCCCAGCCTTGTTTTCCTTCTTTCTTTCTTTTTTTTTTTTTTCTTTTCCCACACATACCACTTCTCCTTTGGTGACTAGTCTGCTGTCATGGAGCTTCTCCTGACAACTGTGAGCTGATCTGTCCATTGCCAGCAGACCCCGGGAAGCACCTGCGCTTTCTCACGCCTGTGCATGGCGACTGGCTGGCCAAGCGGAACCCAGTAGGTTAAGGCCAAAGTGCTACCTTCATGGTTTTGTGCTTTTGGTCATAAATTGAAAATGCAAATGCAAATTCCAGATTATTAAAAGAAAGTTCTTCCCAGTATAAACTTAACTATAAAAGGAAGAATAATGCTGCTCCTGCTGACCTTTCCTTAAGAATATCTAAAAATACTTGATTTTATATGATGTGACTCAAGAAGCCTATGACCTATAGAGTGTTTGCAGCGTTACAGTAAGTTTTAAATCTGCTCATTTAATGCAGGAAACCAAGACCCAAGATGGCCTTTGGATACTGTCGTCAAATTCTTGGGACAAGATTTGTTGTTGTTGTTTTTTTTAAATTTTTTAAAATTTATTTATTGGTGCACTGTATTCATACATCATAGTGGGATACAAACTTTTGTAGACATATATGCACACATCGCCCAGTCAGCCCCAACCCGATTCCTACCCCATTCTCTCCCCATCTCTCCCTCCCATGCTTGGCTTAGTGGTTGACATCTAGTATTATAGCAATTTATCCAAAATTAAAAATGATAATCTCCCATAACAGTTTCATTTGTCTGATACCAAACTTTTGATGACTTAAAGATAACATTTCAATATTTCTTTTTACTTTCTTTCTTACCAGAGAATATTTTTTTTCTATTTTTTTTTAGGTGAAACTATCATATATTTATATATTTATTTTTCAGAAAAAAAATCTATCCTAATATGGAAAATGGACTCTAGGTACCCAAAACGATCTTGAAAAAGAACAAAGCTAGAAGATATATATTTTCTGATTTCAAACCATATAAAGCTACAATAATTGAAACAGTGTAGTACTATTCTAAAGGCAGATATATAAACCATTGGAGTTAAATAAAAGCCTAGAGCTAAATTCTTCCCTATATTGTCAAGTTATTTTTGACAAGGTTTCCACGAACATTTGGTGGTGGAAATAATAATCTTTTAACTAAATATTGTTGAAACATAATAATTACATGGTAAAGAATAAAGTTGGACCCTTACCTAATCCCATATACAAATATTAACTCAAAATAGATAAAAGACCTAAATATAAATCTTAAGACTATAAACTTTTAGGAGAAAATCTGGGTCATAAAACCTCACAACATTGAAATTGGCAGTGATTTCTTGGATATGATTTCAATGGCACAGGCAACAGAAGAGTATACAAACTCCCTAAAAAATAGAAAAAAAATTGTATATCCAAAGACAATGTAAACAGAGTTAACAGTTACTAATAGAATGGGATAAAATATTTCCAAATGCTATATCTGAAGGTATATTAATATTCCAACTAGAAATCCTAAAAATTAACAACAATAAAGGCAAACAATACCATTTAGAGATAGGTAAAAGACTAACATAAATAATGAATCTCCACAGATAACCAATCTTAGTTGTCTGTTGGATGGAAACTCTTGTTTCTCTGGTTCTGGTGTGTGTTACCTATTTCTTCTTTGTAGTTAATCTCTTTGAGTATTTTCTCTAGCGCTGGTTTTGAAGACATAAATTCCTTCAGTTTCTGTTTGTCGTGGAATCTTCTTATTTCCCCGTCTAATTTGATAGAAAGTTTTGCTGGGTAGGAAATATTTGGCTGGAAGTTGTTTTCTTTCAGAGTTTGGAATCTGTTACTCCAAGCCCTTCTGGCTTTCATGACTTGGTTTGGGAAGTCTGGAGTGATTCTAATTGGTTTGCCTCTGAATGTCACTTGGCCCTTTGTTTTTGTTGCCTTTAAGATTCTCTGCTTGGCTTCCACATTGGTCATTTTGACAATTATGTGGCGTCGGGATCCTCTTCTCCCATCCTGTCTAAAGGGAGTTCTATAAGTTTCCTGGACCTGTGTATCGACCTCTTGCTCTATGTTTGGAAAATTTTCTGCTATTACTTCCTTGAAGAGATTGTTGATCCCTTTGGTTTCACCTTCTTTTCCCTCCTCTATTCCAATTATTCTTAGATTATCTCTCTTAAAATGGGCCCATATTTCTTCAATGTCAAATTCCTGCTGTTGGATTTTTTTTTTCTAAATTAGAAACTATGCGTTCATTTTTTTAAAGATCATCTTCTAAAAGCGAGATTCTATTCTACATGTGGTCTAACCGGTTGTTTGTACTTTGAATTGAGGACTTTACTTCATTAATTGCATCCTTTATCTCTTTTTGGCTCCCTCTGAATTCTTTTCGAAACACCTCTATTATTTCTACAGTTATTTTCCTGATTTGATCTTCTAGAAATCTCTGATTTTCTGTTTTATCGGGTTCTGATGTTGTGGGCATTCATTGCTCCAGTATTATTCCTCTTTCCCATGATTTAGGAAGTTTGTGCCTTCTCTGGGTTCTTCCCTTGGGTCACTATGACTTCACTTAAGGTGTTCTGGATCTCGAGTCTGTAGTATCTCAGACCCCACTACTCCTTTACTGGGTTGTATCACAGAGTCTCCGACCCAGAGAGTCAATAGAGGCTGCTTTAGACTGTGAGGGGTGCCAGGTTGCAAGTTCTCCTATGGTGTGATATCTCTGCCACTGCCCTTCCCCCACTGGGTCAAGTCCCAGGGAGTACAGTACTGGGATTTCTCCTCTGTGGCCCGCAATTTGACTCACTGTTCTTGAGTACGCAGATGTAGCTGTACTGGATTCGGTGAATTCTCTGCTGCTGCCGCCGGTGGCAATATGGCGCTGCTTCTATGTCCTTGGCCGTGAGGCTGGCGTATTTCTTCTTGGTTTTGATTTCCACTCTGAATCCCTGTGGCGTGTGCTGAGCTCAGCCACTGGGAGCTTTAGATTTTACCTGCGGCGAGAAATCCCGCCTGGCTGTTCCACAGCGGCTCACCTCGGCTTGCTGTAGCCGTCCGGTGAAGTCGCCGCTGCCGCCGGCAGTATGGCGCTGCTGCCGCGTCCTCGGGCGTGAGGCCGGTGTATCTCCTCTGTGGCTCTGAGCTCTGTTCTCAGACCGCTTTCTCTCTGGAGCCTGGTGATTTTTTTGTTTCTCTGGTGATGGTGTTTTCTGGCTATGAAAGGCGCTGATTTTGTGGTAATGGAGATTAGTTGTTAGCGGGGCTCTTAAGCCCCACTTTTCTCGGTCGCCATCTTCCCGGAAGTCCCTGTTTTCTTTCTTCCTTCCTTCCTTCCTTCCTTCCTTTATTCCTTTCTTTTTTTTCTTCCTTTCTTTCTTTTTATTACTTTCTTATTTATTTTTATTTTTGTCATGCTGGAGATTAAACCCAGGTACATTATACCTCCAAGCTACACCCCCAGCCTGATTTTTTTATTCTTTATATTGAAACAGGGTCTCACTGAGTTGTGGAGGGCCTCAGTAAGTAGCTGAGGCTGTCCGCGAACTGCAATCCTCCTGTCTCAGCCTCCCAAGTACTGGGATTACAAGCGTGTACCACCTTGTCTGCTCTATTTCTTTTCCTTCATTCCTTCCTTCCTTTTCCCTTCCTTCCTTCCTTCCTTCCTTCCTTCCTTCCTTCTCCCTTCCTTCCTTCTTCCTTCCTTCTTTCTCTTCTTTCTTTCTTTCTTTCTTTCTTTCTTTCTTTCTTTCTTTCTTTCTTTCTTTCTTTCTTTTGTTCTCTCTTTCTCTCTTTTCTTTCTGTACCGGGGATTAAACTCAGGGGCATTCTCCCTCTGAGCTACACTTCCAGCCCTATTTTTATCCTTTATTTTGAAACAGGGTTTCCCTAAATTGCGGAGGCCTCACTAAGTAGCTGAGGCTAGCTGTGAATCTGCGATCCTCCTGTCTCAGTCTCCTAAGTACTGGGATTACAAGTGTATGTCATCACGCCTGGCGCTAGGAATAAATTTAAACAAAAAGATGAAGATCTCTATAGTAAAAATTAAAAGTACTACTACCCAAAGCAATTTATAGATTCAATGTAATCCCTATCAAAATAAACTAGAAAAGAACAATCCTATCAAAACGCCAATAAACTAGAAAAGAACAATCCCAAAGTTTATATTGAGCCACAAAACCATCCAAGTATTCAAAGCCATTCTGAGCAAAAAGAACAGAGCAAGAGGCATTATATTTTCTGACTTCAAAACATAACAAAGCCACAGTAATACAAAACAGCATGACATTACTATAAAAAGACACATAGACCAAGAACTAAGCCGGGCATGCTGGTGTGCACCTGTAATCCCACTACTTGGAAGGCTGAGACAAGAGAATCAAAGGTCTGAAGACGGCCTCAGCAAGTTGTGAGACTCATCAACCTAGGGAGACCCTGTTTCAAAATACAAATAAAACCAGGGATGGGGGCATAGCTTGGAGGAGAATGCCCCTGGGTTCAATCCCTAGTACCAGTAAATAAATAAATAAATAAATAAATAAATTTAATTAAATTAAAATAGATGAATGGAACTGAATAGAGCATAGAAGTAAATTCACACATCTAGAGACAACTGACTTACAAAAAAGGTGCTAAAAACCTGTTGGATAAAGGATAGTCTTTTCAATAAATGGTATGTCGAAAATTGGATATCCACACGCAGAAAGAAAGATGTCACTGATCAACCCAAAATGGACTAAAGACATAAATGTAAGATTAAATTATGAAGGTACTAGAAGAAAACAGAGGAAATGCTTCAGGAGATGGGAGTGGACAGGGATTGTTTCGGATGAGACCCCAAAAGCACAGGAAACAAAACCAAAATAGATACAAGGCCTAGCATAGAACTAAAAACCTCTGCAGAGCAAAACGTACTCAGCATATAAAATGCAACCTGTCCCAGGTGGCATGTGTCTGTAATCCCAGCACTTGGGAGGCTGAGACAGGAGGATCGCAGTTTGTAGACAGCCTCAGCTACTTAGGCCCTTTGCAACTCAGCGAGACCCTGTTTCAAAAAATAAAAAAAATAAAAATAATAGGGCTGGAGGTTGTGGCTCAAATGTAGAATGTCCTTAGGTTCCATCTCCAATACCACAAAAAAAGAAGAAAAAAAAAAAGAGAGAAAAAAAAAAAAAAGAAAAAAAAGAAAAAAAAAAAAGAAAAGTATTTGAACTAGTAGACCAAGTAAAGAAAATCTATCCTCACCAATGTGAGTGGGCGTCATCTAATCTGTATAAGGCTGAAACAGAACAAAATGTCAAAGGAGAGAGAATTCTTTACCTTTTCTTTTTTTTTTATGTATGTGGTACTGGGGATTGAACCCAGAGGTATTCTATCTCCAAGCTATACTCCCAACCTGATTTTTAAAATTTTTGTTTTAAAACAGGGTATCACCCAGTTGATGGGAATCTCACTAAGTTGCTGAGGCTGGTCTTGAACCTGTAATCCTCCTATTTCAGCCTCCCAAGTATTGGGATTATAGGTGTGTGCAACCATGCCCAGCTACTGTCTATCTTTTTGAGTTGGGATATCCATCTTCTCTTGCCTTTGGACATTGGATCTCCTGTTTATTGGGCCTGCAGACATGGGTTGAATGATACCACTAGTTTATTGAGTCTACCTTGCAAATGGTATACCATGGGACTTCCTGGCTTCCCTTATTCAGGGGTTCCCAATTCCTTTGACAAACTTCCTCTTACATATCTCTATATATCTTCTTGGTTCGATCTCTCTGGGGGACCCTGAGTAATAAAAAAGTTTAAGTAACTTTTTCTTTTTTTTGGGCGGTACTGGAGATTGAATCCAGGGGCCTTCTACATCTGAGCTACAACCCCAGCCCTATTTTATTTATTATTTTATTTATTTATTTATTTATTTATTTATTTATTTATTTTTGTGGTATTGGATATGGAACCCACAGGCATTCTACCTCTGATTTATACCCTCAGTCCTATTTTTTATTCTTTATTTTTGAAACAAAGTCTCACTAAGTTGCAGAGGGTCTTACTGTCTCAGCCTCCCAAATGCTGGGATTACAAGTGTACACCACCATATTGGGATATTTTATTTTGCAATAGTGTCTCATTAAGTTGCTGAGCCTGACCCTGAACCTGAAAGCCTCCTATCTCAGCATCCCAAGTGCTAGGATTACAATCTTGTGCCATATATTCTGCAAGTTTAAGTAATTTATACCAAATCTTTCAGCTATCAAGACTTGGGGAAGTAGGGTATGGTGGCACATGCCTGGAATCCCAGTACTTGGGAGAACGAGACAGGAAGATCATAGGTTCAAGGCCAGCCTCAGAAATGTAGTGAGACTTTCAGCAACCTAGGAAGACTGTTACAAAACAAAACCAAAAAAAAGGGCTGGGGGTTTATCTCAGATGTAGAATGCCATTGGGTTCAATCCACTGTAAACACACACACACACACACACACACACACACACACACGAAAGAAAAAAGACTTTGGGAAATTCATTTGGGTGTTGTGGGTGCTTGCTTGAATCCCTAGAGTTGCTGAGTTGCTATAAGCTTTATTTATTTATTTTTGGTATTGGGGATAAAGCCGACATCCTTGAGAATCCGAGACAAGCCCTCTACCACTGAGCTACACCCCTCACTCCCTTTATAAAGTTTTTTTTTTTTTTTTTGGTCAAGAAAGTGAAAATATTTGAAGTAGAAGAGATACAGAAATACATCTTATCTGTACTTCTTTTATCTGACTAAAGCAGAGCCTCTCAAAAATATCGCTACAATGAACCCTCCTTGAGAAGAGTTTCCTGTGAGTGCAGCTGCCAGGAAAACGATTGCCCATTCCTGTTTGCACTAGAAAGCTCAATAGAGGGCTTAGAGATTTGTGGTAAGGTGCTTGCTGAGCATGCTCCATGCCCTCAGCTCAATCCCTAGCACCACAAAACAAACAAACAACAAACAAAACTAAAATCAAAAGTGAAAAAAAAAAACCCAATACAAAAACCCCATAGAAGCCAGGTGTGGTAGCACATACTTTTAATCCCAGCATTGGGGAGGCTGAGATAGAAGGATCCCAGTTCGTGGACAGTCTCAGCTACTTAGTGAGGCCCTTTGCAACTCAGTGAGATCCTGTTTCAAAATAATGAATAAAAAATAGGCCCGGGAGTATAGCTTGGAGGTAGAATGCCCCTGGTTTCCATCCTCAGTACCAAAAAAGAAAAAGAAAAACAAAGAAAGAAAGAAATTTTCATACTCTTCTACTGAAGCCCTAAGTCTTCCTCTTTTTTTTTTTTTTTTTTTTTTGGTGAGACTGGGGATGAAACCCAGGGGCTTTTCTACCTCCGGGCTATACTCCCAGACCTATTTTATACTTTATTTGGAAACAGGGTCTCACTAAGTTGCTGAGAGCCTCACTAAGTAGCTGAGGCTAGCTTTGAACCTGTGCAATCCTCCTGTCTCAGCCTCCCAAGCGCTGGGATTACCAAGTGTGTGCCACCACGACCGACTCGTCCTTCCTTTTTAAAAGTTGATGATAGAAGTCACTCTATTCCATGAGTTTTCCATTACTGGAAATTTCTATATGCAAGTGTGACAGAACTCTTGTTTGAGTTGGAGGTCTAACTCTGGGGTACTGTAACGGTGTCACATCAACACTGTAACGGAGCCCCACGTGGGCACCAAAACTGTAATGGTGTGAGATGGAGCCATAGGCTCTTGTTCTTGTTAAGTAAAATGAAAAAAATTAATGCGAGTAAAATAAAAAATATGTGAGTATGGCAGAGTGTGAAAAACACGAGAGAAGTCCGGTACACGTGGCAGGTAAAGTTTTAATTGCACGGCTCTCCCGGGGATCAGGGCGAGGCACCTTGGGGCCCGTGCGCCTGTCCGAAGCTAGAGGAGGCAGGCTCTCCTTTTCAAGGTATGCATCTCGCGAGATCGCCCAATTCTCGCGGGGTTTCGCCCTCCCCCCCCCAGCAGAGGTCATGTGACACAAAGTCACAGGAGTGCAGGACCTAACTTATCAGTTCTTAGCTAATCTTAGAAAAGAATTGCCAGAACTATGCTGCAAGCTTAAGCAATTTTTATTATTACAAAGGTAGAAAGAAGGGACAGAGGAATAAAGCACCACATCAGAGAAAATGTGGAGTGCTTTGTAAGTAAGACACTGAAGTTTTTGGATACAGAACAGTTTTATAAAGATTTATTACCTTCTATCTTACCTAACCAATAGTCTTTCTGACCTGACTAGGTGTAGATCTGTCCATTCTCTCTGGGGCATGCCTTTTGAGGTGATCTTACATCTTGTTTAGTCTTTCCATTTGCTCCTGATCTAATGCAGGTGTAAAGCCCCTGTCTCCGGTGGTTTAACAAAGTCAGAGACACCCTCCTCCTGGTCCTTGGGGAGCTTTAGCCTATCTGCTAGAAGTTATTTATTATGTAAACCTCTCTTTACAATATGAAGGCCCAGGGCTACAACTCTTTTGTGTTCTTGCTAATCACTTTTGGTGTCTGGACCTCTGCAAGGTAACAGCTGCCTCTTCCTCCCTTCCTGAATGTCTGCGCCATACCCAAGCTCTGGAAATTGATACCAAAGCTATTTTCCAATACATTTAGAAATCAGTACCAAAGCCATTTTCCAATACTGGCACAGGTACAGTGACTGCCTTGCATGTGCAAGGCTTTGGATTTGATCCCTCACACTGCAAACAAAACAAAACAACTTTCACGCCTTCCCCCAAACAACAACAACAACAAAGCAAACCTTTACTAATCTGTCTTTTCTCAGCTAAATTTGCAGTCTTGAATTGCTGGATCCAGGTTGGTACCAATCCCGAGTCCTTCTGCTTACTGCTCAAAAGCCAGTACTTGGGAGATTAGAGTTGGTGGGTGATAAGTTGGGTCCTGCACTTGTGTGACTTTGTGTTACATGACCTCTGCAGGGCAAGGCAAATGCCGAAACCCCCGTGAGAATTGGGCGTTCCTGTGAGTAAAACCCCCATCTTGCGAGATGCATTCCTTGAAAAGGAGAGCCCGCGTCCTCTAGCTTCGGACAGACGCGCGGGCCCCACGGTGCCTCGCCCTGATCCCCGGGAGAGCCGTGCCATTAAAACTTTACATGCCACGTGTACCGGACCTTTCTCGTGTTTTTCACACTCCGCTGTACTCACATTATTTTTTATTTTACTCGCATAATTTTTTATTTTACTTATCAGTGGAAAAGAAATTGGGTTATTTATTATTTATTTATTTATTTATTTATATTTGTGGTGCTAGGGATTGAACCCAGGGGCATTCTCCCTCCGAACCACACCACCAGCCCAATTTCTATCCTTTATTTTGAAACAGGGTCTCATTAAGTTGTGGAGGGCCTCACGAAGTAGCTGAAGCTGGCCAAGAACCGCAATCCTCCCGTTTCAGCCTCCAAAGTGCTGGGATTGCAAGCGTATGCCACCATGCCTGGCTGAAATCAGGTTTTATTTTGATGACCTGCATCCTGAAAAGATGCAGAGGGAAAATATCTTTTCTAAAGCCGGGCCTGGTAGCACATGCTTATAATCCCAGTACTTTGGGAGGCTGAGACAGGAGGATCACAGGTTTTCGGCTAGCCTGTTACTTAGTGAGGCCCTCTGCAACTGAGTGAGTCCCTGTTTCAAAATAAAGAATAAAAAATTGGAATGGGGGTTGTAACTTGGAGGTAGAATTCCCCTGGGTTCTATCTCCAGTACTACAGAAAAAAAAAATCTTATCTAAAAAAAGAACGGAGATAAAGTGCAGGGACAATGGGCAGGGGGACTGCATGCCGGGTACAGTCTTTGTCATCTAGCTGGAATAGTAGTTGATATTGACCTACTGGGTTTAGTTCTTGTAAATCTTTAAAGTTTTTTTTTTATTATTTTATTTTATTTTTGTACTGGGAATTGAACAGAGGGGCAGTCTACCTCCAAGTTACATCCCTAGTCCCCTTTTTAAAAAAATTAAAATAGGGTCTTACAAGTTTCTGAGGCTGGCCTTGAACCTGTGCTCCTCCTGTTTCAGCTTCCCCAGTGCTGGGATTACAGGCATGTGCCTCTACTACTGGCTATTTCTAGTAATTCTTTAGACAGACATATTTTTCTGCACATTTTCCACAACAATTTGCATACTTTTTGTTCATTAATGCACAAGACTAAAGAATGAAGGCATCAAACCTTCTGATGTTATCTGAAGGTCACCAGATATTCTGAGTTTTTGAAATCTGAAAAAAGATATTTAACCTAATCATTTATTAAAAAAAATTTTTTTTTCACGGTACTGGGGATGGAACCCAGTGGCATTCTACCTCCAAGCTATGTCCCCAGCTCTATTTGTATTCTTTATTTTGAAACAGGGTCTCATTGAGTTGCAAAGGGCTTCACTAAGTAGCTGAGGCTGTCCATGAACCATGATCCTCCTGTCTCAGCATCCCAAATGCTGGGATTACAAGCGTGTGCCACCATGCCCAGTTTAACCTAATCATATAGATAACAGCTTTTCTTTAGAATTTAGAACGCCAAACAAAGGGAGAAGTCAAACAACTCACAACTGGGAAGCCACTGTTCCAATTCCTCACTCTTGTGGGGGTTGGAGTTGGGGGTGGCGCATTCTTATGATCTCAGTACTAGGGAGACTGAGACAAAATCACAAGCTTGAGGCCAGCCTCAACAACTTAGGGAGGCCCTCTGCAACTTAGTGAGACCCTGTTTCAAAATAAAAAAGGGCAGGCCCCCGGTGGTGGCACACATTTGTAATCCCCATGTTTGGGAGGCGGAGATAAGAGGATCGCTCAGGTTCGAAGCCAGACGTGCTGACTTAAGAGACGCTGTTTCAAAAAAAAAAAAAAAAAATAGGTCTGGGAATGTAGCCCGGAGGTAGAAGGGTCTCCAGGAACCCCAGTACCACCAATATGTGTGTGTGTATATATATATATATATATATATATATATATATATATATATATATATATGTTTGGAAGTAGAATGCCTCTGGGTTCAATCCCCAGTACAGACCAACCAGCCAACCAAACAACCAAAACACAATATCACATTGTTAATCCTTTATTTCACTTAATCTGAGGCAGGAGCCCAAGATGGCGGTGCCCAGTCCCTGCCATGTGGAGGCCAATACAGGAAATCTAGCTGAGGAAGCAGAAATGAAACTTGACCCGAACTCCTGTATTGGTACAGAGACTGGAGATGTGGCTCAGTGGTGGAACACTTGCCTATCATGTGCGGGCCCTGAGTTCAACCCTCACTATTGGGGAAAAAGAAAGTGTAAGAACAGGGCAATGTATTTCCCCTCTCCCCATGTGAAATTCTCACCGGAATGACCTGATGAATGGAAATGCTAGGTCCCACCCTCATGACAAAATGCTAGGTCCCACCAGCATTCTCCAATTTGTGTTACGGTTTGGGAGAATATGGTTGTAGGGAAACTGTTCCTGGGGAACCTCTGTGAGGGTCCCGGACACACTTTCCCTCAACCCATAACAAAACCCAAAACGACCAAAAACAGAAAAACCGCGGGTTCTTGTCCTAAGCTAAGAATAAATATGCATAGCTTGGAAAGTTGCTGAAGGTTTAAAGAAGTTTATTAAAAAGATAGAAATACAGAAAATAGAAATACAGAAAATAGTTACAGCCCCATGCCAAAATGGCATGAGGGGGGGAGAGTGGCCCCGGGGTGGGGGAAGGGTGGCCCCGGCCAACCCACCACTCCCCAGATACAGCATGTGGAACAGACTTTTTATACCCATGACCTCCATCTTGTTCAAGTAATCCTGAGGTAGTGAACGTACCTGTAAGGTACCCCCCCTTACTCTGTAAGGTACCTCCCCCGGCAAGGTGTGGCAAGGTGTCTCCTTTCATGAAGGGTGACCCCTCCTACCATCTTAGCTGGCTTATCATGTAGATCTGTCTTTAGATAGAGAAAGGCCTAGTTCTCCTCTCCTATTGACTTGTTAATTGCTTTTAGCTAGGTTAATTTACATTGGAATAGTTGCCTGCTTTTAGGCAGAAACCAAGTCCTTGCACAGATTTGCCCCTCACCCAATTTTTGAAATATACTAATTGCAGATGCGGATACCAGCTACAGCTACGCCCTCTTGGCATCTGCATGCATTCATGCAGTCCATAGGCAAATCTCAACGTGAGAAATAAGCCCCGAGAGAAGGTGTGGTCGCTGGCCAAAAGTATTCTCCATTTTTAGATATTCTTTCATAACTATTATTCTTTTGGTAATGATTCTTTTAACTCTCCACACGAATTGCTCCAGTGGTGTAAGATCAGGACTGTGAGAGAAACTGAGTCCGTGGAAAATAAACTTTCTGGTAAACGTCCTTGGCTTTGTTCAAATGGTAATAAAAATTTAGTTAGACTTCAGATGCAGTGGCAGCATTCCAGTATCTTTGACCTTCATTAGCCAAGGGCTGAAAGGAATCTTGACCTTTGCACCTAGTAATAGCGCTGCCTGGAGATAGAGTGACATCACCTGGTTAATAAGCCTATCGTTTGAGGAAAAGTGCTCAGCTGCTAGAGAAGTATATTTGACAACTAAATCTAAAAACTTCATGTTATTTCTTGGTGTTTACCTGCTAAACTGTGTTATGAGTTTGCTTAAGCTTTCAGACAGCAGATTGTATTGCAGACAAAATCCATCAAACATTCATCGAAGTCCTCTAAATCATAAAGGTACATGGATTTCCCTACGTCAACTACATATATGAAAGCTGGAATCTTGGACTTCGTCCCCCATTCAGCTCAAGGAGGTTGCTAGATAGAGAAGGACATTGGACTAAGCCCTAGGAATAAAAGTTCCGAAAGGGTTAAAGAAAACTCTTACAAACTGGACTCCTCAAGAGATTTTGGGTGTGACTTTTGTTCTTCTGGAATTAGCCCACTAAAAGCCTCTGCAGCTGCAAGGCCAAAGAGGCTGACCCAGAGCACAAGACCCACCTGGGGTAATGGGACTGATTTCAATCACAAAGACCTGTGATATCACAGGCCTTACTTTTGTCCTGTTCAGGGTTGGTAATCTGCATGTGTATATCTCTATTGTACCTTGGGTGTTTTGCACTTTTTTACTAGAGAATCACTGGGAGATGGGAATATATAAAAAATCTTGTGTCTAGAATAAAGTGTTCGATTGCACAAGAAGCATTGATCCATGTCAGGTTCTTTTCAGAAGCGCCGCTAATAGGAACTTATAGAAATTTATTTCCTAGAAGGGAAAGAATCGCTGCAGATAAGAATCTGCAGTACGTCACCCTATCCTCCCCCATCTTTTCTGAGATCGATCGCGAGTGGACTCGCGCCCCCAACTGAGCAAAAAGTCCGTGGCAACTAATAATCATAACTTTCTCAAATCTTCCTAGGCCATTCCCAATACGGGTACAATTTGGATTTTTTTTTTTTTTTTTTTTTGGGTATTGGGGATGGAACCCAGGGGCCTTGTACCTCCAGGCTACATCCCCAGGTCTTTAAAATTTTTTTTTTATTTGGAAACAGGGTCTCACTAAATTGCTGAGAGCCTCACTAAGTTGCTGAGGCTGGTTTCAAAACTGCGATCCTTCTGTCTCAGCCTTTCAAGTATGAGGATTACAAGCGTGGGCCACCATGCCCGGCTAACCCAGATGTATTCCACTTCTAAGCTACACCCGAACCCTATTTTATTTTTTTCTTTTGAAATAGGGTCTCACTAAGTTGTGGAGGGCCTCACTACTCACTGAGGTTCTCCTGGAACCTGTGATCCTCCTTTCTCAGCCTCCCAAGTACTGGGGTGTTACAAGTGTGAGCCATCATGCCTGGCCAGTTTGGATTGTAAGTAAAGTTAGAGTGGGCACCAGGAGAGGGTTACTTTGTCAGGGGAATGAGCAAAGGGTAAGAAAAGGAATTTCCCAGTCAAGCAGAACACTGAACTCAGCTTTTCATGTGTCCTCAGCTCCCAGAATAAGTTCATTGAATGTTAAATGGATTTTCCTCTGAGTAGGACAGGTGGACAGGTATCTACAAGAAGGCCAGGGGATAAGCTACAATCTAAACTCTATGAAAAAAGTCTAGAATGGTACCTGACATCCATGAAGGGTACTTGCTGAGTAAATTAATGTACTGATAAACTTGTCCAGAACCAAACTCATGTTATAATAGAAACATAAATCACTGATTCTTTACTTGGCCTGCAGATGCCTGATGGGTGACTAAAAGCAGGATAAAGCTTGGCATCTCTGCCTTCATTTTGTATCTGTCTCCTTTCTACCCTGACCTGTGGGTCAGGTTTCTTCTCAGCTCTGCACATTGGCATGTTAATCATTTAAAGTGTGTTCATCAAGACTGCGAATCCTTCCTCTCCTATTGAAGATATGGAGAAAAGAGTAACCAAAATATTTTCAAGAGTCTAGGAACAGCAGGGCATGGTGGCACATGCTTGTAATCCCAGCATTTGGGAGGCTGAGACTGGAGGATCGCGGCTCGCGGACAGCCTCAGCTACTTAGTGAGGCCCTCCACAACTTAGTGAGACCTCGTTTCAAAAATAAAGAATATAAAATAGGGCTGGGGGTGTAGCTCAGAGGTAGCATGCCCCTGGGTTCCATCCCCCCCCCCCACACAAAAGATTCTAGGAACAGTGAGCCTTGCAGGCAGTCACCCCATGATGGGACTACCCCCCTAAATAGTAACAATTATGCCATGATGGAATGGAGGATCCCCCTTAAGCAGAATCCATCATCTCATGGTGGGACCTGGGCTGCCAGCAATCCCTGGAGCCAGCAGAACCTCACAGACCCAGAGCTGAGATAATGACCAGCCGGAGCACACTTTGGTAGGATGGTATCACTACACTGACTCTTGATCTCTGCTTTTGTTCCTTCCCCTGTTTAAACCTGAAGATGACTCTTAGACCAGTAGCTCTCTCTGCTCCTCCCTGTGGGGGAAAACCGAATAGAGCCCCACTCCTGCCTTCCTGCTGCTCACCTCTTTGATTGGCTTTTTGGGACAGGTGGCTGCCTCGGCCCCTTGTGACCCTCAGATCTATTCTTTTGCCCTAACTCTGGTAACCGTGCTTTCCTCGCCCCCACCTCCTGGACTCTGTTTCTCTGCCAGTGTTCCCGATTGCAGGAAATGGCAGCACCATCCATCCTGTTGTTCAGACCAGGATCCCAAATCAAGCTTGACACATCCCTCTCCTCTCCACCTCCCATGCCCAATCCACCCGCAAGCCCAGTTATCTCTGGATAAATTTTGATTCCATCCTCCCTTTCCCACTTCTGTCACTGTCCCAGAGGCCAAGTCACCAGCATCTTTCACTAGAATGGCATTAATAACAACCTGACCTGGTTTCCCAAGAAAGCTATGGTCAGCTTCAATCCGTCTTCCGGCTGCAACTAGAGGGGCATTCTACACCCTCAGCTTTATTTTTTATTCTTTATTTTGAAACAGGGTCTCAATGAGTTGCAGAGGGCCTCACTAAGTAGCTGAGGCTGTCCACGAACCGTCTCAGACTCCCAAATGCTGGGATTACAAGTGTGTGCCACCATGCCTGGCTATCAACTGCTCATTTCTTGATTGAGTTAGTTTGTTCTTTTTTGGTGGCCCTAGAGATTGAATACTGGGCACTCTACCTCTGAGCTACACCCCCAGCTCTATTTTTTATTCTTTATTTTGAAACAGGGTCTCACAAAGTTTCAGAGGGCCTCAGTAAGTAGTTGAGGTTGGCCGAGAACCTGTGATCCTCCTGTCTTAGCCTCTGAAGAGCTGTGATTAGAAGCATGAGCCACCATGTCTGGCTGAGTTCTCTGGTTTTGTTTTTTAGTGTTAAGTCTTTTAAGTTCTTTGTATATCTAGATATCAGTCCTTTACAGAGAAGTAGCTGGCAAAGATCTTCTCCCATTTTATAGGTTCTCTCTTAAGATTCTTTTGTTTTGTTTTGCTTTGGGGTTTGAAACCCAGGGCATTCTATCTCTGAGCTATACATCCAGCCCTATTTAATTTTTTTTTAATTTTTAATTTTTAATTTTTTTATTTTTAATTTTTATTGGTGCACTGTATTTATACATCATAGTAGGATACATACTTTTGTAGACATACATGCGCACTTTTCCCAGTCAGCCCCCACCCAATCCCCACCCCATTCTCTCCCTATCCCTCCCTCCCATGCTTGGCTTAGTAGTTGACATCTAGTATTATGGCAATTTATCTAAAATTAAAAATGATAATCTCACATAACAGTTTCATTTGTCTGATACCAAGCTTTTGATGACTTAAAGGTAACATTTCAATATTTCTTTTTGCTTTCTTTCTTACTAGAGAATATATTTTTTTTCTATTTTTTAGGTGAAACTATCATGTATTTATATATTTATTTTTCAGAAAAAAAATCTATCCTAATATGGAATATGGACTCTAGGTACCCAAAACGATCTTGAAAAAGAACAAAGCTAGAAGATATATATTTTCTGATTTCAAACCATATAAAGCTACAATAATTGAAACAGTGTAGTACTATTCTAAAGGCAGATATATAAACCATTGGAGTTAAATGAAAGCCTAGAACTAAATTCTTCCCTATATTGTCAAGTTATTTTTGACAAGGTTTCCACGAACATTTGGTGGTGGAAATATTAATCTTTTAACTAAATATTGTTAAAAAATAATAATTACATGGAAAAGAATAAAATTGGACCCTTACCTAATCCCATATACAAATATTAACTCAAAATAGATAATAGACCTAAATATAAATCTTAAGACTATAAACTTTTAGGAGAAAATCTGGGTCATTAAACCTCACAACATTGAAATTGGCAGTGATTTCTTGGTTATGATTTCAATGGCACAGGCAACAGAAGAGTATACAAACTCCCTAAAAAATAGAAAAAAAAATTGTATATCCAAAGACAATGTAAACAGAGTTAACAGTTACTAATAGAATGGGATAAAATATTTCCAAATGCTATATCTGAAGGTATATTAATATTCCACCTAGAAATCCTAGAAATTAACAACAATAAAGGCAAACAATACCATTTAGAGATAGGTAAAAGACTAACATAAATAATGAATCTCCACAGATAACCAATCTTAGTTGTCTGTTGGATGGAAAATCTTGTTTCTCTGGTTCTGGAGTGTGTTACCTATTTCTTCTTTGTAGTTAATCTCTTTGAGTATTTTCTCTAGTGTTGGTTTTGAAGACATAAATTCCTTCAGTTTCTGTTTGTCATGGAAGCTTCTTATTTCTCCATCTAATTTGATAGAAAGTTTTGCTGGGTAGGAAATTTTTGGCTGGAAGTTGTTTTCTTTCAGAGTTTGGAATCTGTTACTCCAAGCCCTTCTGGCTCTCCTAACTTGGTTTGGGAAGTCTGGAGTGATTCTAATGGGTTTGCCTCTGAATGTCACTTGGCCCTTTGCTTTTGTTGCCTTTAAGATTCTCTGCTTGGCTTCCACATTGGTCATTTTGACAATGATGTGGCGTGGGGATCCTCTTCTCCGATCCTGTCTAAAGGGAGTTCTATAAGTTTCCTGGACCTGTGTATCGACCTCTTGCTCTATGTCTGGAAAATATTCTGCTATTACTTCCTTGAAGAGATTGTTGATCCCTTTGGTTTCACTTTCTTTTCCCTCCTCTATTCCAATTATTCTTAGGTTAGCTCTCTTAAAATGGGCCCAGATTTCTTCAATATCAGATTCCTGCTGTTGGATATTTTTTTCTAGATTAGAAACTATGCATTCATTTTTGGATTGCTCATCTTCTAAGAGCGAGATTCTATTGTCCATGTGTTCTAATCGGTTGTTTGTGCTTTGAATTGAGGCCTTTACTTTATTAATTGCATCCTTTATCTCTTTTTGGCTCTCTCTGAGTTCTTTTCGAAGCATCTCTATTATTTCTACAGTTATTTTCCTGATTTGATCTTCTAGAAATCTCTGATTTTCTGTTTTATCGGGTTCTGATGTTGTGGGGTTGTGGGCATTTGTTGCTCCAGTATTATTCCTCTTTCCTATGATTTTGGAAGTTTGTGCCTTCTCTGGGCTCTTCCCGTGGGTCACTATGACTTCACTTAAGGTGTTCTGGATCTCGAGTCTGTAGTATCTCAGACCCCACTACTCCTTTACTGGGTTGTATCACAGAGTCTCCGACCCAGAGAGTCGATAGAGGCTGCTTTAGACTGTGGGGGGTGCCAGGTTGCACGTTCTCCTATGGTGTGATATCTCTGCCACCGCCCCTCCCCCACTGGGTCAAGTCCCAGGGAGTACAGTACTGGGATTTCTCCTCTGTGGCCTGCAATTTGACTCACTGTTCTTGAGTACGCAGATGTAGCTGTACTGGCCTCGCTGAATTCGGTGCTGCTGCCGCCGGTGGCAATATGGCGCCGCTGCTACGCCCTCGGCTGTGGGGCTGGCGTATTTCTTCTTGGTTTTGATTTCCACTCTGAATCCCTGCAGCGTGTGCTGAGCTCGGCCACTGGGAGCTTTAGATGCTCTCTGCGCGGAGAAATCCTGCCTGGCTGTTCCGCAGCGGCTCACCTCGGCTTGCTGTAGCCGTCCCGTGATTTCACCGGTGCCGCTGGCAGTATGGTGCTGCTGCCGCGTCTGCCGCGTCCTCGGGCGTGAGGCCGATTATCTCCTCTGTGGCTCTGTTCTCAGTTCGCTTTCTCTCTGGAGCCTGGTGATTTTTTGTTTCACTGGTGATGGTGTTTTCTGGCTATGAAAGGCGCTGATTTTGTGGTAATGGAGATTGGTTGTTAGCGGGGCTCTTAAGCCCCTATTTAATTTTTATTTAATTTTAATTTTAATTTTTTTGGTATTGGTGATTGAACTCAGAGGCATTTTACCTTCAAGTTATACCCCTAGCCTCTTTCCTTCCTTCTTTCCTTCTTTCTTTCTTTCTTTCTTTCTTTCTTTCTTTCGTTCTTTCTTTCTTTCCTTCCTTCTTTTTTTGCGGGTCTGAGGATGGAACCCAGGGGCATTCGATCACTGAGCTACACCCCCCTGCCCTATTTTTTATTCTTTATTTTGAAACAGGGTCTCACTGAGTTGCGGAGGGCCTCACTAAGTAGCTGAGGCTGTCCGTGAACCGTGATCTTCAGGTCTCTGCCTCCAGAATGTTGGGATTACAAGTGTGCACCACCAAGTCCGGCTCCCCAGCCCAATTTAAATTCTTATTTGGAACAGGGTCTCGCTAGGTTTCTGAGAGCCTAATGAAGTTGCGGAGGCTAGATTTGAGCCTGCAATCCATCTGTTTCAACCCCTCAAGTACTAGGATTACAAGTGTGGGCCATCATGTCAGGCTTTTTAAAATTTTTATTTTTTTTGTTTTTTTTGTTTTGTTTGTTTTTGGTGTTACTGGTGTTCCTAGAAGCCCTTCTACCTCCAGGCTACACACTCAGACCTATATTTTTAAAAACATTTTTAAAATTTGGAAACAGGGTCTCTTAAACCAGCGTGGCTGGCTTCGAACCTGCGCGCTCCTCCTGTCTTCGCCTCCCAAGTGTGGGGATTACAAGCGTGTGCCACCACGTCCTGGTTTTTTAAATTTTTGAAATAGGGTTTCACAAGGTTGATAAGAGTCTCACTACTTGGTGAGGCTGTCCTTGACTCTGCCATCCTCCTATCTCAGCCTCCCAAGTACTGAAATTACAGGCATGTGCCACCACACCAGGCTTCTTTAGATTATTGATGGTTTCCTTTGCTGTACAGAAACTTTTCAGTTTAATGCTATCCCATTTATTAATTCTTGTTTTAATTTCCTGAGCTTTGGAGGTATTACTGAGGATGTTTCTACCAGTGCCTATATGTTGTAGCATTGGTCCTGTACCTTCTTCTAGTAATTGCAAAGCCTCTGGTCTACCTAATTTCCAGGTCTTTGATTCATCTTGAGTGCAGGGTGAAATGTCGAGGTTTCAACAAATGAATACCCAGTTTTCTTAGCTCCTTTTGTTGCAAAGGCTGTCTTCTCCAGCATATGTTTTTGACACCTTTGTAAAAAAAATCAACTGACTAAAAGTGTGTGCATTTGTTTCTGTACCCTCTACTCTGTTTCATTGGTCTATGTGTCTGTTTTTGTGCCAATACCATGCAGTTTTTATTACTATAGCTCTGTAGTATAATTTGAGGTCAGGAATTGTGATGCCTCCTGCATAGTTCTTTTCTTTGTGGTACTGGGGATTAAACCCAGGGACATTCTACCTCCGAGCTATACCCCCAGCCCTATGTTTTATTCTTTATTTAGAAACAGGGTCTCACTAAGTTGCAGAGAGCCTCACTAAGTAGCTGAGGCTGGCTGTGAACTTGTGAGCCTCCTGTCTCAGCTTCCCATGTACTGGGATTACAAGTGTTCACCACCACTCCCAGCTACCTGCATGGCTCTTATTGCTAAGAATTGCTTTGGTTTTTCTGGATCTTTTGTTTTTTAATATGAATTTTTGTGTTTGTGGTACTGGGGATTTAACCCATGAGCATTTTTCCAGAGCCCTATTTTTTAAATTTTTATTTGAAAACAGGGTCTTACTAGGTGGAGGAGCATCTTACTACTTGCTAAGCCATCCTTGAACCTGCAATTCTCCTCTCTCAGCCTCCCAAAGAATACAGTGGCACATACCCTGCTGACATTGGTATTTTAATAGGGACTGTATTGAATCTGTAGGTCACTTTTATTAGAATAGTCATTTTGATAATATTTATTCTTCCTATTCAAGAGCATGGGTGGCTAGGGTACTTTAAAAACACTGATACTAAGTCTATCTCTAGGGAGATTTTTCTAAATGGTCTGATTCTTGATGTCTGGAATCTTAAACCAGGTGATTCCAATGTGCAGCCAGGATTGAGAACTGAAGAAAGGAAGGAGGGAGAAAAAAGTGGGAGGGATAAAAGAAAGGAGGAAAGGGAGAAAGAGGAAGGAAGGGAGGGAGGAAAGCTGACTCTTCATATTACCAAAGACCAAAGTTGTTTTGTTTTTGTTTTTGATACTGAGTATTAAACTCGGAAGCATACTACCTCTGAATTATGCTTTCAGCACTTCTTATTTATTTATTTATTTATTTGGGTGGTACTGGGGTTCCTGGAAACCCTTCTACCTCCGGGCTACATTCCCAGACCTCTTTTATATATTTTTAATTTGAAACAAGGTCTCTTAAGCCAGCGTGGCTGGCTTCAAACCAGCGTGATCCTCCTGTCTCCGCCTCCCAAGCGCAGGGATTACAAGTGTGCGCCACCACGCCCAGCAGCACTTCTTATTTTTTTATTTTGAAACAGGGTCTTACTAAGTTGCTCAGGCTGGACTGGAACCTGGGATCTTCCTGTCTCAGCCTCCTAAGAACTGGGATTATAGGCATGCACTACCATTCTTGGCATAAAACCAAAATTATTATTTTTTGGTACTGGGATTGAACCCAGGAATGCTCTATCTCCATGATACATCATATCATTAGCCCCTTTTATTTTACTTTTTTTAATTTTTAAAAAGGGTCTTGTTAGATTGCTGAGAGTCTTGTTACATTACTATGGTTTTCTAGAACCTGCAGTCTTCTTGTTTCAGCTTCCCAAGTACTGGAATTTCAGCATGTGTTATCACACCCAGCTTGAAAACTAACATTCTTTTATTCTTATGTGGCCAACTAGGCTTTTTGAAGATTGTTCCTCAATTATTCCTCTAGCCTGTTTCTCCTCCAGACTCCTACTTTTACATTCCAATGGCACAGGCCTGTTTTCATGCCTTAATTTATTTGTTTGCAATACTAGAGACTGAACCCAGGGATTCAATACCATTGAGCTACATTCCTAGACCCCTTTTACATTTTGCTTTGAGACAGGATCTTGCTAAATTACCCAGGCTGGCCTCAAACCTGTGATCCACCTATCTCAGCCTTCAGAGTTGCTGGCATTACTGGTGTGTGTCACCCTACCTGGCTTGATTTCACATCTTTAAACCCATCCTGCCTACTCTGGATGCTGAGGTCCTTGCATTTGCTTCTGCCCTGGCCTTTTTTTTTTTTTTTTTTTTTTTTGCCTGTGCAGCTTTGGTCCTGCCTTTACATTTCAGTCTGTTCTCACTTCCCCAGGAAAACTTCCCTAACAAGTGGATACCGAGTCCTCTCGTATTTGTTTCTGACATCTGTTGTCACCCTTCCCAGCTAGGTCTCCATGAAACAAGATGTATTTTCTACTACATAAAAGATGGCCCATCTTGTGGTAGGCACTCAATAAATACTTGATAAATAAATGCATGAATGTCCTTTTAAAATATATCTGTATTGGTGCATTTGTAGTTTCGCATCATAATGTAGTTCAGAGTGATAGGGACGCACAAGCACACAGCACGTGGTGAGCTGCCCCAGCTCCCTCCTCTCCCCATACGTGACATTGAGATTGGCACTGGTAATCTCACATACGTGCATAAAGTCATTGGAAGCGTCTTCTTCATTAATCCTCCCTCCCTCAGCCCCCACCTCCATCATACACCCCTCCATTTTTTCTCTGGGGTTTCTCCTCCTTTATCTGGAGCCCCTCTGGTATCTTGATTACTCCTCAGCTTCCTCAGATGAGAGAAAACATATGACCCTTCACTTTCTGTGACTGGATAATCTCACTCAGCATATTTTCTAGGTCCATCTATTCCTGCAAATGACATGATTTTGTTTTTATTGCTGAACAGAATTCAATTGAGTGTATATCCTATAATTTTATAGTCCATTCATCTGTTGATGGACACCTAGATGGATACACACACATATGTATATATATATGTATATGTGTATATATATGTATGTATATATACACACACACATATATATGTATATATATATTACTGGGAATTGAAAACAGGGGCGTTCTAGCCCTGTTTTATTTTTTTTTACTTTGAAACAGAGTCTCACTAAGTTGTGGAGGTCCTCACTAGGTTTCTAAGGCTGGCTGTGAACCTGTGATCCTCCTGTCTCAGCTCCCCTAGTACTGGGATTACAGACGTGCACCAGCATCGCGATATTAGATATCCTTTTTTCTTTTTGTGGTACTGGGGGTTGAATCCAGGGGCATTTTACCTTGGAGCTATACTCCCAGCCATATTTCTTATTTTTATTTTGAAACAGTCTCGCTAGGTTGATGAAAATTTAACTACTTGCTCAGGCTGTCTTCAAGCCTATGATTCTCCTGTCTCAGCCTCCCAAGTACTGGGATTACAAGTGTGTGCCATCATGCCTGTTTTAGATATTCTTTTATAGTAATAATAATAATAATAATAATAATAATAATAATAATAATTTCTTTTTGGTTGTGCTTGGGATTGAAAGTGCTCTACCATTGAGCTAGATCCCTGGCCCTAAAATAATTTTAATTAAAGCTTACTGAACATATTGTGAACATATCATTATATGTACAGGTAGATAAATTTCCAGAAAGTGATGAATAAACTTGTAAGAAGTTTCTTCCCAGGTTTTGCATTTTAAAATTCAGTAGAAAAAAAGGAATGTCAGCTAAAGAACAGTATGCGAAGTGAACACTAGAGGGCACTAGAGGCAAAGGCATGAAGAGCAGCTCCATCTCTCAGTGGTTCAGAACAGGAGGCAGGGCAGTGTCTCAGAGGTGCAAAGGATTCTGGGAAGCCCCAAAGCCATTCTGACATCTTTCTGGACACCAGAGGCCAAAGAAGTCTCCTTTGAGGCGTATGGTGAGCCGGGAGATGCCTTGTTATTGCCGCTCCTTGGCTGTGCTGTGTAGGTTCAAGGACAGCATGCCTGGGTGATTCAGGGATGTGAAGAAGGAAGTTGTTTCAGAAGTTGTACAAACTAGGTCTCAGAGAACTGGAGTAAGTTGAGGAATCCAAATGGCGATAGAATCTGGGTGCTTCCAGTATTTGGGAGGCTGACATAGGAATATCACAGACAGGAGGGCTGCCTAGCCAATTTAGTGAGACTCTGCTTCAAAATAAAAAATTAAAAAGGGTTGGGAGTGTAGCTCATAGGTAGAATGCCCCTGGGTTCAATCCCCAATACAAAAAAAACCCCAACCAATCAACCAACCAACCAACCAACCAAACAAACAAACAAAAAAACCCCAGAAAACAAAAGAAGGGTAGATAGGTACAGTGTCACACACTCTCATCCTTGTACTTGGAAGGTAGAGATAGGAGGATCACAGGCTAGAGGCCAGTCTCAGAAACTAAAATCCTATTTCAAAATAAAAAATAAGTCGGGCGTGGTGGCGCATGCTTGTAATCCCAGCATTCAGGAGGATGAGACCAGAGGATCGTGGTTTGCAGACAGCCTCAGCTACTTAGTGAGGCCTTCCGCAACTCACTGAGACCCAGTTTCAAAATAAAGAATAAAAAATAGGGCAGGGGGTGTAGCTCTGAGGTTAAATGCCTCTGGGTTCCAGCCCCAGACCTGCAAAAATAAATAAATAAATAAATAAATAAATAAATAAATAAATAAATGGGCTAGAGGTATAACCCAGAGGTTATGTCAATCCCCAGTACCAAACCAAACCAAAGACCAAACAAAACAGCAGTAGTAACCTGCCCATCTTGTCACTCCTTAGAGTGGGCTTCTGTTACCTCTGATGGTGGGTGTTGTTGCACTATGACCTTTCTGGACAGCTCTTCCTCTATTTTTGACTTCTAGCTACTGTCTGCTCTTCCCAGCCCTCCACCCCAGATGCCTCGCTGAAGATTTGTTTTGAGCTGCTGATGGTAGTGATCAGTAATGACCCAGGAACCAAATACAGCCGCCTGCTTGTAAGTGGCCTCTCGTCGGTCTGCTGCGGATCCTGCCTGCTATGGCCAGCAGTGTGTACAGCATGGCGAGGTGGCACAACACTGACCACAATGGCTTATGGAAAAAAATGACCTGAGGGATGCCAAGCACTGGGCTATTCTCCAAAATACTTGAACAGAATTCATAAGCACTTTGGACCCATCACCAATCCGGTCGAGCAGTGTGGGCTACACTGCCTTCAGTCATGGTTCTTATTGGTACTGAGTATACACCACCCTCCCTTCATTCTAGATGAAAGGACTTTGAGTATAGATTGGTTCGCTTGCAAACTAGATGCCTTGGACACGTCACTTAATCACTCCGGCCCTCTGTTTCCATGTTTGCAAAAGAGGATGATTATTCTTTTCCTCATCTGACCCTCAAGGATTAGGATAAAGGCTCTTTGCAAACTGTAGAGTGTGCTACAGCACTGGCTCTCAGCCTCATGTATGCATCCGAGCCGCTGTGGCGCTTGAACAGCATGTAGATAGCAGTGTCTGTCCTTGGGAATGCGGGCTCACTAGGCCTGGTTTGGGACTTGGTGGCCTATTAAAAATCTCCATCACTGGGCTCCGGAGCACATGCCTGTAATCCCAGGGCTTGGGAGGCTGAGACAGGAGGATCGCAGGTTCACAGCCAGCCTTAGCCACTTAGTAAGACCCTGTTTCAAAATAAAAAATAGAAAGTGTTGGGTGTATAACTTGGAGGTAGACTGCTTGAAGGTAGAATGCCTCCAAGTTCAATCCCTGGTGCCGATATAAATAAATAATACAAAATAAAATGCTCCATAAATGATTTTCATTGCACATGCTGCAATAATATGTACATGTGTGCATGCGTGTGTGTGTGTGTGTGTGTGTGTGTGTGTGTTTGTTTCTTTGTTTGTGGTGTTGGGGACTGAACTCAAGGAAGAAATAGTAACTCTAGGGAAAACGAAGGGGGCTGGAGGTGAGTTTTGGCCCTTCTTATATTGGAAAGGAGAGGCTACAAAGCCCCACCCACTTGTCTATTCTAATGAGCTGGCTCAGAAAAAAACAACAACAAACAAAACGAAAAACAACCACTGATTTCTGCCCATGAAAACACAGATTAAACAAAAATCAATTCTAATTTAAATGCATTCCACCCTTTTCATATTATAGTTGTAAAGCTAATTGTTCCTGATTGTCGTATCTCATTAAAGTACTAAAAATTCTTTCTATGAAATGGATTTGTTCCAGAGTGAGGAGGCCACTGATGAGTACTTTTTAGTGAGTTGTTTTAGAGGTGTATTTTGATTAAGGTATTTTTTAAAAAAAACTCTCAAATTGACAAGAGAGATACATCCATGGAGTCCAAGTACTTACTTAACAAGTAGTGACTGTAGGGGTCTGTGGCCTTAGAGATTTCTCTTCTTTCTTTCTTTCCTTCCTTCCTTCCTTCCTTCCTTCCTTCCTTCATTCCTTCCTTCCTTCCTTCCTTCCTTCCTCCCTTCCTTCCTCCCTTCCTTCCATTCTTTCTTTTGTAGTACTGGGGATGGAACCCAGGGACATTCTACCTCTGAGCTACACCCCCAGTCCTATTTTTTATTCTTTTTTGAAACAGGGTCTCACTAAGTTGCAGAGGGTCTCACTAAGTATCTGAGGCTGGCTGCGCACCATGATCCTCTTGTCTCAGCCTTCCAAATGCTGGGATTACAAGCATGCGCCACCATGCCTGGCTCATTCTTCTTTCAATAATTCATTTAAAAAAATTTTGACAAGCCGGGCGTGGTGGTACATGCTTGTAATCCCAGTTTTTGGGAGGGTGAGACAGGAGGATCGTGTAGGTTCAAAGCCAGCCTAAGCTACTTAGTGAGGCTTTCAGCAACTTAGTGAGACCCTATTTCCAAGTAAAATATAAAAAATAGGTCTGGAAGTATAACCCAGAGGTAGAAAGCCCCTGGGTTCCATCTCCAGTAACCCCTCCCCTCCAAAATAAATTTGACAAATATTGTGTGCCTACTATATACCAGGTTTAGCTGGGGGGACTCAGTGGTTCCTGGGTCAACAAAAGGAGACATAGACTCATTGTTGATGGAGCCTGTAGCCTGGTGAGGACACTAGTGTGAGTATTGCAGGAAAAAGTGTAAAATTCCCACTGCAAACTGGGCGTGGTAGCCCATGTTTGTAATCCCAGCATTTGGGACCCTATGGAGGAAGAATCTCTAACTCTACTGGGGGAAGAAAGTCAGTGCTACTGGAACTCAGAGACTAGCTTGGTTGGGAGATAAGGCTGCAGAGGTAGTCAGAGGCCAAATCATGCTTGCCTGCCTGCCTGCCTGCCTGCCTGCCTGCCTGCCTGCCTGCCTCCCTCCCTCCCTCCCTCCCTCCCTCCCTCCCTCCCTCCCTCCCTCCTTTCTTTCTCTTTCTTTCTTTCTTTCTTTCTTTCTTTCTTTCTTTCTTTCTTTCTTTCTTTCTTTCTTTCTTTCTTTCTCTAGGAATTGAACCCAAGGCATTTTATCTCTGAGCTACACCCATAGCCTTTTTTATTTTTTAGTTCTATGATCTATTGATATTTATTTATTTATTTTGGAGGTACTGGGGATTGAACCCAGAGACATTCTACTTCAGAACTTTGTTCTTTTTTTTTTTGTGGTACTGGGGTTCCTGGAAACCCTACTACCCCTGGGCTATACTCCCAGACCCATTTTATACTTTTTTATTTGGAAACAGAGTCTCTTAAGCCAGTGCGGCTGGCTTCAAACCTGCACGATCCTCCTGTCTCTGCCTCCCAAGTGTGAGGATTACAAGTGTGTGCCATCACGCCTGGCTCCGAGCTTTATTCTTTATTTGGAAATAATGTCTCACTAAGTTGTGGAGGGCCTCACAAGTTGCTGAGGCTGTCCATGAACCTTTGATCATCCTGTCTCAACCTCCCAAGTACTGGGATTACAAGCATGTGCCACCATGCCTGGCTTTAGTTTTTAGTTTGAAACAGGGTCTTGCTAAGTTGCTAAGGCTGGCCTTGAACTTGTGATCTTTCTGTCTCTAATTCTAGGAATGAGGATTATAGGTGTGTATCCCCACATCCAGATCATGCTGGACTTTAAAAAATTAAAAAAAAATTGTTTTGTAGTATTGAGGATTGAACCCAGGGCCTCACACATGCTAGGTAAGTGCTTTACAATTTAGCTACACCCTCAGCCCTCTTAATTTTACTTAGAAGATTTCTTTCTAACCTGGATGTGTTGGCACACTCCTGTAAATCCAATACTTGGGAGGCTGAAACAAGAGGATTGCAGGTTCCAGGACAGCCTCAGCAATATAGTGAGACTCTCAGCTCCAGAGACATTTTACTTCTGAGCTACACCCTCAGCCCTTTTATTTTTTGCTTTGAAACAGGGGCTTGCTTGTTTACTGAGAGTCTAGCTCAAAGGTAGAATGTCCCCTGGCTTCAATCCCCAGTACCAAAAAAACCAAACCAAACCAACCAAACCAAACCAAACCAAAACCAACCAATGAACCAACAATCAAAATCCCCTAAAAACCCAGAGAGAGTGCGAGCGAGAGTGAGGCTTTGAAGCTCCAGTTCAATTTTGGACAGACCTATTGCTTTGGGACCTACATGGCAGTGGCAGGGTGGTAGCATGATCTTTCTACCTCATGAGAGAGGGGAAGGGGCCAGGATGCCAAAATTTCCTTTAGGCACCCCCCCCCCCAATAATCCTTCCATAAGCCTCTCCTCCTAAAGGTCCACAGCATCTCCCAAGCTTATAACACATGGATTTTTGGAAACACTTGACATCCACACAGCTGCAGATCAGAAGAAACTGAGGGGAGGCTGGGCCACCTGGGTGGCTCCTCATACCCTGAGCAATGCCTACCCCTAGCCTCAGCTTTCTTTGTAAAACCTTAAAGACTGCTATAGTCTCCACCAGCACTCTCAGATCAAGGGAGAGTGAGGGGAAAATGCATTTTTGATAAATTAATTAGCTTTTTTGGTTAAAAATTTATTTAAAAAAATTTTAGCCGGGTGTGGTGGCGCACGCTTGTAATCCCCACGCTTGGGAGGTGGAGACTGGAGGATCGCGCAGGTCCGAAGCCAGCCGCACGCGCTGGCTTAGGAGACCCTGTTTCCAAATTAAAAAGGATAAAAAAAAAAAAAATAGGTCGGGCCAGGCGTGGTGGCGCACGCTTGTAATCCCAGCATTTGGGAGGCTGAGACCGGAGGATCGTGGTTCGTGGACAGCCTCAGCTACTTAGTGAGGCCCTTTGCAACTTAGTGAGACCCTGTTTCAAAATAAAGAATAAAAAATTGGGGCAGGGGGTGTAGCTCGGAGGTCAAATGCCTCTGGGTTCCATCCCCAGACCTGCAAAAAAAAAAAAAAAAAAAAAAAAAAGGTCTGGGAGTGTAGCCTGGAGGTAGAAGGGTTTCTAGGAACTCCAGTACCACCAAAAAAAAAAAAAAAAAAAAAAAAAAAAATTTTTTTTTTTTTAGAGTATTGGAAATCAAACCCAGGGACACTCTGCTACTGAACTACACCCTCTTTTTTTTCTGGTACCAGAATGGAACCCAGGAGCATTCTACCTCTGAGCTACATCCCCAGCTCTATTTTTTATTTTTTATTTTGAAACAGGGTTTCACTAAGTAGCCGAGGCTGTCCACGAACCGCGATCCTCTGGTCTCAGCTTCTCAAATGCTGAGATTACAAGTGTGCGCCACCACACCCGGTTTACACCCTTTTTTTTATATTTTATTTTAATTTTGAGACAAGGTCTCATTAAGTTGCCCAGTATAACCTTGAATTTGTGATCTTTCTGCATTAGTGTCCTGAGCAGCTGGGATTACTGGGATGTGCCACTGTGACCACCTGGCTGTTTTAATTTTTTGTGGTACTGGGTATTGAATCCAGGGGCATTGTACCTCTGAGCTATATCCCCAGCCCAGTTTTATTTTTTGTTTTGAAACAGGGACTCGCTAGGTTGCTGAGAGTCTTACTACTTGCAGAAGCTGTCCATGAACCTGCGATCCTCCAGTCTCCCAAGGACTGAGATTATAGGCATGTGCCACCACGCCCTGCATATTTTAGAAGTGTTATTTGAAGATCCTGAAGATATTCTAAAGGATACATGCCAAATCATTTGGATAAGAGTTCAGAACTTATGAGAAAGTATATATGTGCTTACCTACTAAAAATCATCTACTAAGAAGTATGTAAGAAGGATGTGGTGGTGACACCAATGAAATAATCACAGCTATTCGGGAGCCTGAGGCAGAAGGATCTTAAGTTGGAGGCCAGCCTTGGTAACTTAGAGAGACCCTGTCTCAAAATAAATAAAAGGGGTTTGAAAGCCGGGCGTGGTGGCACACACTTGTAATCCCAGTATTTGGGAGGCTGAGACAGGAGGATCGCAGTTTGTGGACAGCCTCAGCTACTACTTAGGCCCTTTGCAACTCAGTGAGACTCTGTTTTAAGATGAAGAATAAATAATAGGACTGGTAGAATGCCACTGGGTTACATCCCCTCCCAGTACCGGAAAAAAAAAAAAAAAAGAAAAAGGGGCTGGAAATACAGTTTAGTGGTGAATAGCTAGTCTTACAGGTGCTAGGCTCTGAGTTCAATCTCTAGTCATAGGAAAAAGAGAAGTGTTAGATAAAAAATTAAGAAAACTATGTGGTTGGCTATATTTTAACCTATTTTAGCATTTTTTTATATCTTTAAAAAACTTTACTGAGTTTTTTTTACTTTACTCAGTAAAAAAGTAAAAAAAAAACTTTACTGAGACATAAAGTTTAGCCACACCCTCAGTCCTATTTATTATTATTATTATTATTATTATTATTATTATTATTATTATTATTGTGATACTGGGGTTCCTGGAAGCCCTTCTACCTCCAGGCCACACTCCCAGACCTATTTTTTAATTTTTGGAAACAGGGTCTCTTAAGCCAGAGCAGCTGGCTTCGAACCTGCGCGAGCCTCCTGTCTCCGCCTCCCAAGCACGGGGATTACAAGCGTGTGCCACCACGCCCGGCTTCCTCAGTCCTATTTTTATTCTTTATTTTGAAACAGGGTCTCACTGAGTTGCAAAGGGCTTACTAACTACCTGAGGCTGGCCGCAAACCATGATCCTCCTGTTTCCGCCTCCCAAGTACTGGGATTACAAGCGTGTGCCGTCACACCTGGCTCTGTTCAGTATATTTCTTTTTTGAAAGGGGTTAAACACAAGGTCTTGAACCTTGCACTACTGAGTTATACCCCAACCTCATTTTTAAAAATAGTGCTTTTTTCACTGGGCGTGGTGGCGCACACTTGTAATCCCCACGCTTGGGAGGTGGAGACAGGAGGATCGCGCAGGTTTGAAGCCAGCTGCACTGGCTTAAGAGACCCTCTTTCCAAATAAAAATATAAAAGAGGACTGGGAGTATAGCCCTGAGGTAGAAGGGTTTCCAGGAACCCCAGTACCACAAAAAAATAGTGCTTTTTCTTTCATTTTATTTGTATAAAACTTTATGATAGAAACTCCCAAAATTATACAATATTTGAGATACTAGTGAATCAACCCTCTGGTATTTCACACCCAACCTCAGTAATTAAGAACACAAGGCATCTCGTTCTAGTCACCCTCCTTCCATCCTTCCCCACTGGGTTCCTGCAAAGCTCGGCTTTCATGTCCTTTCAGTGGCAAATACTTTATACAACTTCTGTATTTAAGGAAATCTGCAAAGGCTGGGGGTGTAGCTTGGGGAGAAATGCAGAATAAAACCACCAACCCCAAATAATACTTATTTTTGACTGAACCCAAGGACATTCCACCTCTGAGCTACACCCTCAACCCTTTTTTATTTTTTTGTTTTGAAACAGGTTCTCACTAGGTTGCTGAGAGACTCGCTGTGTTGTTGAGGCTGATCTCGAATCTGTGATCCTCCTTTCTCAGCCTCACAAGTACTATGATTACAGGCATGTGCCACCATGCCTCCCTCCCTGACCCCATCTCTCCTGGGAATTGAACCCGGGGACATTTTATCTCTGAAGTACACCTCCAGCCCGATTTGATTTTTTGTTTTGAGACAGGATCTAAGTTGTAGAGTTACTTGCTAAATTTCTGTCTCAGCCTCTCAAACACTGAGTTTAGAGCTGGTGGTGCATTCTTGTAATCCCAGTACTCGGGAGGCTGAGAAGAGAGGATCATAGGTTCATGGACAGCCTCAGCTACCTAGTGAGGCCCTCTACAACTTAGTGAGACCCTGTTTCAAAATAAAGAATAAAAATAAGCCCCTGGGTGAGTTCAATTCCCAGTACCGCAAACACCACCACCACCAAATAAACACATACTGGGACTATAGGCGTGTGCAACCATACTTGGCAATAATTATTCTTATTTTTTTGTGGTTCTGGGGATTGAACCTAGAGGCTTTCTACCTCTGTGCTATACCCCTAGTCTTATTTTATTATAATTTTTTTTTTTTGTGGTATTGGGGTTGAAACCCAGGGGTATTCTCTCTCTGAACCACACCCCCCAGCCCTATTTTTTTCTTTCTTGCTTTCTTTTTTTTTTTTTTTTTCAGTACTGGGGATGGAACCCAGGAGAATTCTACTTCCGAGCTATGCCCCCAGCCCTACTTTTTATTCTTTATTTTGAAACAGGGACTTACTGAGTTGCAAAGGTCCTCACTAAGTAGTAGCTGAGGCTATCCTCAAACCTTGATCCTCCTTTCTCAGCCTCCCGGTACAAGCCGGTACAAGCCTCCGGTACAAGCCGGGCATGTACCACCATGCCCGGCTTTTTATTCTTTCTTTTGAAACAGGGTCTCACTGAGTTGCAAAGGGTCTCACTAAGTAACTGAGGCTGGCCGCCAACTGTGATCCTCCTGTCTCAACCTTCTCAATGCTGGGATTACAAGCGTGTGCCACCATGCCTGGCAATTTTTTATTTTGATATAGGATCTCACTAGGTTGATGAAAGTCTCACTACTTGCTGAGGCTGTTCTCAAACCTGGGATCCTCTTGTCTCAGCCTCACAATTACTAGGATTACAGGTGTGTGCCATCATGCCTGGCTAATTATCTCAATATCATCAACTATCCAGTGAAATTTCTCTGACTTAATCCTCTCTTGCTCTCTTTTTTTATTTTTTGGTACTGGGGACTGAACCTCAGTGATATTTTACCTCTGAGCTACACCCGCAGTTCTTCTTATTTTTTTTATTTTTATTTTGAAACAGCTAAATTGCTGAGGCTAGCCTCAAATCTGTGATGCTCCTGTTTCAGATTCCCAAGTACTGAGATTACAGGTATGTGCCACCACACCTGACCTCTTTTATTTATTTATTTATTTATTTATTTATTTATTTACTTATTTATTCTTCTTGTCTATACTTTTTATATTTTTGCAGTGCTGGGGACTGAAACCTGAGCCTCTCGAATGCTACCACCAAGCTATATCCTCAGCCTCTCCTTGTTTTTCTTTTTTATCTTTTTCTCCTCTCCTTCTCCTCCTCCAACTCTTCCTCCTCCTCCTCCTCCTCCTCCTCCTCCTCCTCCTCCTCCTCCTCCTCCTCCTCCTCCTCTTCTCCTTCTCCTTCTTCTTTTTCTTCTTCTTTTTTGTGGTACTGAGGATGGAACCCAGGGGCATTGTTCTTCTTTTAACCCTGGGACATCCTACCTCTGAGCTATATCCCCATCTCTATTTTACTTGTTTTTATTTTGAAACTAAGTTGCAGAGCGCCTTGCTAGATTGCTGAGGCTGGCCTTGAACCTGTGACCCTGCTCTCTCAGCCTCCCTAGTACTGAGATTACAGGTATGTGCCACCATATGCAGCTCTTCTTCTTTTTAACCGTTTAGTTTGTTTGAATCAGAATCTAAGCCAAGTTCCTATTTTACATTTGCTTGATAGGTCTCATAAGTCTCTTTGATTTACAAGTTCCTCTTACCTTTTTTCTTGCAATTTATTTATTAGAGAAATTGAGTTACTTTCTGTCAAATTTCTCAAAACTGGGTGTTTTTTATTTTTTATTTTTTTTTAATGCTGGGGGTTGATCCCAGGGCCTTGTGAATGCTATGCATGCACTCTACCACTAAACTGCACCCCCAGCCCCCAAATTATTAATTTTATTTAATTTTTATTTTTTGCAGTGCTGGGGATTGGACCCAGGGCATTCTATCTCCTCTGGACCTACACCCCCAGCCATATTTTTTATTCTTTATTTTTGAAACAGGGTCTCACTAAGTTGCAGAGGGCCTCACTAAGCTGAGTCTGGCCTCAAACCTGCAATCCCTTTGTATCAGCCTCCCAAGTACTGGGAATACAAGCATGCACCACCTCGCCCAGCTTATTTATTTAATTTAACTTAAATATTTTTTTGTGTATGTGGTACTGGGGATGGAACCCAGGGGCATTCTACCTCCAAGCTACACTCCCAGCTCTATTTTTTATTCTTTATTTTGACACAGAGTCTCACTGAGTTGCAAAGGGCCTAAGTAGCTGAAGCTGTGAACTGAGACCCTCCTGTCTCAGCCTCCCAAATGCTGGGATTACAAGTGTGCACTACCACGCCTGGCTTAACCTAATTAAAAAATTTTTTTTTTTTTTTTTGTACTGGGGATTGAACTCAGAGGCATTCTACCTCCAAGGTACACTTCCAGCCCTATTTTATTTCTTATTTGGAAACAAGGTCTCACTAGGTTGCTGAAAGCCTTGCTAAGTTGCTGAGGCTGGCTTTGAACCTGTGATTTCCTGCCTCATCCTCCCAAGTACTGGGATATTGGTGTGTACCAAAATACCTGGCTTCAAAATTGTTTTATTTATTTATTTATTTTTTGCAGAACCGGGGTGTAACCCAGGGGCATTCTACCTCCGAGGTACAATCCCAGCTCTATTTCTATTTTTTTATTCTTTATTTTGAAACATATTCTCACTGAGTTGCAAAGGGCCTCTAAGTAGCTGAGGCTGTATTTGAACTGCGACCTTCCTGTCTCAGCCTCCCAAATGCTGAGATTACAAGCGATCCTTCCATCTCAGCCTCCGGAATGCTGGGATCACAAATGTGTGCCACCATGCCCGATTTGTTTATTTTCATTTTGTATTTATTTTTTTAATATGCTTTTATTGGTACATTATAATGGCACGTCATAATATAAATCATGTTTATAGTGACATACATGCACATAGCACTTGGTGCCCACCCACCGCTGCCTCATCTTCCCCAAGACTGTTTGTTTGTTTATTTATTTATTTATTTATTTATTTATTTAGGTGTACTGGGGATTTAACCCAGGAGCATTCTACCTCTGAGCTGCACCCCCAGCCCCATTTTTAATTCTTTATTTTGAAACAAGGTCTTACTGAGTTGTAAAGAGCCTCACTAAGTAGCTGAGGCCGGCTGCAAACTGATGAGCCATGTGGCCAGCAGAGTCACGCGGGGAGCAGAAGTACCCCAATATTTAAAGCGGGGGTGGGGTTGGGGGTGGGGCTAGCAGTGTGGGAATGCTGATTCTCTCCTGACATCAGGAGTCTCGTGATGCCTGTAGTTTATCTCGTGATGTTTGGAGTCTCATGACACCTGGAGTCTCGTGATATCTCGGCTTCTGGGGTTCCTCCTTCTGTCTCTACTGCGGGGTCCCATGGGGGAAGGGAGGGACCTGACCTATCACCTAGCAGTGTGACTAGAAACAGGTCCTTGCAGACCAGAGAGGCTTCTTCTTCTGTTTTAATCAATACCTCCACGCCCCACCCCGTGCCCCTTTCCTATAACCTTTGACATGTTCCTGGCCCTGTCATCAAGCCCATTGTCTTTATGTAGTCCATAATCTTTTTACACATGGGAAGTCATAAGATTTGTCCTGCCCCTTCAAAAGCACATTAAAAATAATTTAAAGCCAGGCATGGTCATGCTCACCTGTTCTTTTAGGAGGCTGAGACAAGAGGAGTTAGAGACCAGCCTCAGTGACTTAGCGAGACTCTGTTTCAAAATAAAAAATAAAATGGGCTGGAGTTTAGCTCAGAGGTAGAATGTCTCTGGGTTCAATTCCCAGCAACACACACACACACACACACACACACACACACACACACACACACTTAGAGGAGTTATTATGTCATCCTCACCAACTCCTGGAACAAGTCAGGAGTATTCAGGCACAGTGAGAACTGGAGTTAGAGGAATATTTTTGTGTAGGAGGCACCTAAATCATACCACAAAGACAACTGTTGCATGAGATATGCAAATTGCCTTTTCATAAATAAATCAATAAATTCATCATCCATCCAACTCACCCATCCATTCATTCCTCAGCCACCCTCTATCTCCTGTGTGGTTGAGCAAAGGCCCTGGTTGTGGATGAAGGCCAAACAAAGCCTATGTAATCTCTCTAGGCAACTCGGCACGTCTGTGGCCTGAGTGTGCGCGCGTGTGCCTGTGGGTAACAGAGAAGTGAGATGCCGCCATCCCCAGCCCCAGCCCAGGTCTCTGTGATTTTCCATCACATGCTCGGAATAGAGTTTCCTTTCATGGCTGCTTAATTATTATGGCTTAGACGACCATAATACTAAATTAAAGTGAAATGTAATGGCTCTGCCAGTTTTTGCACTGCCAGAATTCAGCTGATAACAACAGGATTCTGTGAGCTTCTCCAAGTAAGAATTTGCTGTTGCTTACAGGGGGGAAGAAAAAAAAAAGTATCCTTTCCACATTTGCCCTGCAGTCAGGCTGACACAACAGAAATGGAAAACAATTGGCACAGGCATAAAATTCTATGACAAAAGGAAACTTGTAAAATAGAAAAATGGATTTTTTGGGGAAAACATAACTTCCTTTGACAATACTGTATTTAGGAAAAGAATTCTGTAGTCTGAGGATATGAAGGTCATTAAAGTAGCAAAGTCTTTTTTTGGGGGGATAGAGGCTTTTAATAGCCCATCCTCCTCACCCCCAAACATCCCCCTTCAAATCCAAATTAAAGTTAATCATCAATTGGAAGCCAAAAATGATATTGGAAAATCATTCTTTTACAAACGGAAACTATTATAATTTAAAAGGCTGCAAATGAAACCATACATTTCAGAAGGAGATCAATGAAAACCACTTTATTAGAAAATATAAATCACTTTTTAATTTCAGATGCAACAAGAAAAGAACTCATTTCTTCTGTTTCATTGAAATTGATTGGTACACCTGCAGAGAAAAGCAGCTTTATCATCTCGTTATCAGCCAATTAATATGCAGGTCTAAATGTGAATACTATTCCAGTTAACTAGAAGCGGATGATTTTATTGAAGTCTTAATAGACTAGGAAAAACTGCCTTCCACCCTGCTAAATGAGGTCAGTTGGGAAAAAAAAAATCAGAAGTGCATAACTTGGGACGAGTGCAATCTAAAACAATTTCTTTAACTCTTTGGACCACAGAAGAATGGCAGCCAGTTGATACATCTGAAAGCAGAGGGACCTGTTACACAGAAGAGAAATCAGAATATTGAGTTTTCTTTTAATTGAAAAAGAGAACGATTTGAGTTTGACTTTGAAGTCGGACATTCTTGCTGTTCAGAACGTGACCATCTCGTGTCTTTAGCCTCATCTCCATTTTGATCACAAGTCGAGGAGAACCGCAAAATAAATGATGCCTCGTAACCCCTCTTCCAATTTTTCATTTCTGTGCTCATTTTCTGCCCTGAGATGTTCTTCCTCACATACCAAAAACATCGTCCTCGAGTTGTCTGTGCTCTTTTAACTTGCACAACAGCTAAGTGCCTTTGGGATGAACTAATTTGCTGGACTAATTTGCACTGGGGTATAACTAATGGGGCGACTATGTTATTCTTTCCGAGGGTGCTTTATAAGAGTATCACCTAAAGCAGGGGTGACTGCTGGTGCCCGGGCTCATGCCTGTAGTCCCAGATACTTGGGAGGCTGAGGCAGAAGGATGGCTTGAGTCTAGTAGTTTGAGGCGGTGGTGGGCTATGCCGATCTGGTGCCTACACTAAGGATCGGTAGTGGGATTGTTGCTGTGAATAGCCACTGCATCCAGCCTTGGCAACACTGTGAGCCTATGTCTTTGAAAAAATAAATAAAGCAGAGGTAACAGAATAATACAGTGGAGTAAGAGATAACCCACCTTCACGCTCCTCTCCTCAGCAACATTTAGCCAGCCGTCTATGAATGAAAATAGCCCTGGGAGGACACAGGGGCCCAGCATGAACCTGTAACAACACAGCGGGGAGAAAAATGCAGAATAATTTCACAGCAAGGATCATGAAGACGTTGTCCTAGCTGAGACATCGAGGGAGATGGAGGGGCAAGAAAGAAGGGCAGGAGGTTCAGTATCAGCTGCTTAGCAGGTCCCCTGTGGTCCCCAGCGGCTGGCTCTGCACGGGGCCCTGGCAGCCTTGCACGAGGGACCTGAACCTCCCCGCAGCAGCCGTGGGCTCCCCATGGCGCCCACAGCAGAGGCCCCTTAGCATTTTTTGGCGTGAACTCCAGCAGCTGGATCCACAGAGGACGCCAGCAGTTTTTGTCACTAGGTAACATGTAGTCGTCACTGCCACAAACCTCCCAGAAAGATGCTGCTGAGCTCCTCACCGCCAGAGGTTGTCAACGTGCAAACTTGGGACCAGGGCCACCGACTCCCACACATCTGTGCATTACCCGGGGATGTGACCACTCTGTGGGCGTCCACACCCCACGCCGCAGAGCCGCAGTTGCCGTGGCTAGCCTGTGCCCTGGACCCGAGAGCCAGTTTCTCCCTGCATGCCCGCCCTCCAGATGCAGGTGCTGTGCCTCACACCAGTGCCACTGCCACGGGAGCCAGTCCTGTGCCCAGAGAGGAACCCTTGGCCATGACCTCTCCAGGGGGAGGGAACACGATCAGGAAGACGTCAGGAGTCTTTGCCACCCGGAGCCCCACAGCCCTTGCTGAAGCCGTGGATACTCACAGCCTTGGCTGCCTAGGCCCCCCGCAATGTTCACGGTTCACAGGCACTGCTCTGGGTGGATGGAGCTGCGTGGAGGCTGTGAAGCTGAGCCCGCACCAGAACCTGAACTGCTGCCCTCCGCCCGGCTGCAGCCCTGCGCTTTCTGGGTGAAGGTCTCCCCCTGACACCAGTCAGTGAAGTCTGGAGGGGGTGACTGCTCCCTCGAAGGCACAGGCAGCATTGTAAGGCTGCCACAAAAAAAAAAAAAAAAAAAGAAGAAGAAGCTGGGCGTGGCATGCTTGGTGGCACACACTTGCAATCCCAGCATTTGGGGAGGCTGAGACAGGACAGCCTCAGCTACTACTTAGTGAGGTTCTTTGCAACTCAGCGAAACTGTTTTAAAATAAAATAAAGAGTAAAAAAATAGGCCTGGTGGTGTAGTGCGGAAGTAGAATGCCCCTGGGATTCATCCCCAGTACACAATATGTTTGTAAGTTAAAATATTAAAATACCGCACTGTACACCTCGACAATGGGCATTTTGTCAATTACAGCTCCATAAAGCTGAAAAAGAAGGGAAAAAATAAGGTGGTGGTTACGAAGCTTCCTCTGTAAAGGGTAAAGATATGTAGCTTTGCAGGTCACGGGGTCTCCGTCTCAGGTATGACTGGGTTTCTGCATCTGTAGTTTCAACATCTGCACGCTCAACCAACCCATCATGGATTGAAAATATTTAAAAAATCAAGTCTGTACTGAACGTTGCAAACTTTTTTCTCGTCATTATTCCCTAAACAATACAACACAACTATTTGCATGCCATTTACATTATATTAGGTTTTATAAGTAATTTAGGGTGGTTTAAAGAGTATGAGGAAGCCAGGCATGGTGACATATGCCTGTAATCCTGGCTACTTGGGAGGCTGCGGTAGGAGAGCACTTGAGTTCAGGATCAAGATCAGCCTGGGCTACATAGTAAGACCGTCCCTCACCTCCCAGAAAAAGTATGTATTCATAGGTTATATGCGAATATCACATCATTTTCTATAAGACACTTGAGCATCTGCTGATTTTGGAAACTGCTAGGAGCCCTGGAACCAATCCACCATGGATACTGAGGAATGACTACACAACTCCACTGTTATGTCGTTCTTGATTAGAAAGAATTTTTTAAAAAATTTGTTGGTAAGCCGGGCGTGGTGGCGCACGCTTGTAATCCCGGCATTCGGGAGGCTGAGACCAGAGGATCGCGGTTCACGGACAGCCTCAGCTACTTAAGTGAGGCCCTCTGCAACTCAGTGAGACCCGGTTTCAAAATAAAGAATAAAAAATAGGGCAGGGGGTGTAGCTCGGAAGTTGAATGTCCTTGGGTTCCATCCCCAGATCCACAGGTGCACAAAGAATTTGTTGGTGCATTGTAGTCATACATCTTAATGGAGTACAAGATGGTAGAGGCACACATGCACACGTCATTCACTTAGCCCTTCCCTAGTTCCTACTCGATCCTCTCCCTCCTATCTCCTGTTAGTGAGACCCTGTTCCAAAATAAAGAATAAAAAATGTGGAAAGGAGTGTAGCTTGGAGGTAGAATGCCCCTGGGTTCAACCCCTAGTACTGCAAAAAGAGAAGGAGAAGGAGAGGAGGGAAAAGAAAAGAAAAGGAAAGGAAAGGAAAGGAAAGAAAAGAAGGAAGAGAGGAAGAAGAAGCAATAAATTGCCTTAACAGGAGCTTTAGCGAGATTTCATAGGTGGAGACAGGAGGATTGCAGGTTTGAGGACAACCTCAGCAACCTAGCAAGACCCTGTTTCAAACCAAAACAAAATAAAAAATAAATAAAAATAGGGGGTAGCTCAAAGGTAGAATGTCCCTGGGTTTAAATCCCAGAAGACAAGAAAATCTTGAAATAGAGTTTAACTAATGGCAAATAATGTGATTTTGGTTTATTTGAGAATTTCAATAGTTGACGGTTTCTCTGCTCCACATTTCTGTGGGTACATGATGGAATGTCTTAATGATCAAAGTATTAAATACCCGTGAAAGCATGTAGGTAAGGCCAGACACACACATTCGAGACAGACAGATGTTGGTTTCTACCTGCATGCTTGAACAAGCTACTAGGTCCTGCGTGGAGTGTCATGCTAAAGACCCTTTAAATGTCTTGACTGAGCAATTTGGCCGTACCCCATTTTCCCATTTCAAAACATTTCAGATTCCCCTTGCTCCGTGAAATGCATGGAAGCTGCTTCTGAACACAGAGCCTAATGTGCTGTCCCTTTTATCTCCAAAATGGGGTCCCAATTGGTTCCAGGGAAAGTGATTTCCCCAAACTTGCTGCCAGCTGTAATTGGCTTATATGTGACCCATCCTTTTCTTCATGCTCGTTAGAGCTGGGTGCTGGGGTCTCTACACTGTGTAGCAGGCAGCTGGACAGAGACAGCACAGACTCTCGGGGGTGGGGGTAGAAGCCCTGGAGTCGAGTCGCGGGCTGTGCCAGCCACCATTCTCACCACTGTGATCTGAATGTCTGGCACATGACACTTAGAAGAATAAGGTTTCTGAGGAGGTGCAGGGTGTGAGGAGGGAGCTGCTCTCACATCATGAAGGCCAGAAGCAGAGAGAGAGCAGGGGCTCATGAACATAAATAGTTCCCGAGACCACACCCCCATGCTCTGCCTACGTTACCATCCAATACATGGATTCAAATGATTACAGTGCACCAATGAAAAAAAAGGATGAACCCATTAATGGATTTGTCCACTCATGAGGTTAGAACCCTCAGGATACAATTATTTTACCTCTGAACAGTTTTGTGTCGCCAGCGCCTGAGCTTTGGCAGGGGGCGTTCTATACTCAAACTGTAACACCCAACTCCAGGCCCTGTTGGAGGGGGAGGAGGGCAGGGAAGCTGCCCTTGAAGCCAAGTAGACCTTGGAATCAGTGAAGAAAAAAAAAAAAAAAGACTCCATCTCCCCCTTCTTTCCCCTCATTTCCTTTCTTCATCCTCAATGCAGCCACAACAGTAATAAATCATACACATTGCTTGGGTTTAAACCCGGCTTTGCCACCTGATGGCTGGGGGCCTGAGCAAGCTGCTGTTTCCTCACCCGCAGGATGGGAGCATAACAACTCGGGCCTCAGAGTGTCTTGAGCACTGAACTGCCTATGTAAGGAAAGCACTTTGGGCCAGCCCGGTAAGTCAGGCTGTGCATGTGCTTGTTCACATGTGACTCAAGGAGCCCTACAGACCACAGCTCAGCTGGGTGCCGGGTGCTGGGTGTGTGTGATCATGACCCTTGAGGACCCCTCAGGAGGCGCAGTCTGCAGAACCCCAGCAGAACCCTTTGCCTTGTTCTTTTCCCTTCCCTGCTTTCTTCCCTTCCCTCTTTTTTCCTTTCAGTTTGGTTCTCTTTTCTTTTTTATGGTACTGAGATTTGATCCTAGGGGTGTTCTATCACTGAACTACAGCCCAACACACCCTTTTTGGTGGCATTAGTGATTGAACCTAAGGGCATTCTACCTCTGAGCTACACTACCGGGTATTTATTTATTTATTTATTTATTTATTTATTTATTTATTGTTTTGAAGCAGAGTCTTGTTAAGTTGCCGAGAGTCTCACTACATTGCTGAGGCTGTCCTCAAACCCATGATCCTCTTGTCTCAGCCTTCCAAGTACTGGGATTCCAGGTGTGCATCACTGTGCCCGCTCTGTTTAGTTTTCTATTGCTGATGTAACAAATGGCTACAAGCTGTCTGGCTTAAAACAGCAAACATTACGCCGGGCGTGGTGGCGCACTCTTGTAATCCCCGCGCTTGGGAGGCTGAGACAGGAGGATCACACAGGTTCGAAGCCAGCCTCAGCGACTTAGTGAGGCTCTCAGCAACTTAGTGAGACCCTGTTTCCAAATAAAGTATAAAATTGGTCTAGGAGTATAGCCTGGAGGTAGAAATGCCCCTGGATTCCATCCCCAGTACCACAAAAAAAAGAAAAAAAGAAAGAATACAAAATAGGGCTAAGGATGTAGTTTGAAGGTAGAAAGCCCTTGGGTTCAAACCCTGGTACTGGAGAGAGAGACAGAGAGAAAGAGAGAGAGAGAGAGAGAGAGAGAGAGAGAGAGAGAGAGAGAGAGAGAGAGAGAGAGAGAGAGAAAACGCAAGGCTTTGCTCTCACCTCAGCAATGGGAGGAAGAACCTCATAGAATCTCCAAGGTTCCAGGGACCCACCTTCTCTAGCTAAGCCCTACCAGCTCAGGCCACCCAGATAAACTCACTGCTGAGTGACTTATGACATCATTCAGCCCTGAATATTAATAAATGAGCCCTTTTGGGGACATTCTATATCTAATGATAACAGAAGGTAATTAAGTCATAAAGGAAGAAACTTTAAAAAGGCCTTCAATAAAGGGCTTGGAAGCTGGGCATGGTGGTATATACCCATAATCCCAGTATTTGGAAGGCTAAGACAGGGGGATCTCATGTTTGAGGCCAGCCTCAGCAGGTTGTGAAACCCTGTTTTGAAATAAAAAAAATGACAAAGGGCTGGGGGTGTAGCTTTGAGCTAGAATTCTTTTTGGTTCAATAGTCAGCTACCTTCTTTGTACTAAAAAAGAAAAAAAGAAAAGAAAAGAAAAGAAAAAAGCTGGGTTTGGTGGTACACATCTGTATTCCTAATACGTGGAAGCCAAGAAGGAAGATCATAGGTTGAGGCTAGCTTTGTGGACTCTCAGCAACTTATTGAGAACTTGTTTCAAAACAAAAAATAAAAAAAAGGGCTGGGGGTATAGCTCAGAGGTAGCCTGCCCTGGGGTTCAATCCCTAGCACTACACGCATGCTTACACACACACACACACACACACACACACACACACACACACACGGTGAGGAAGGGAGCTTCTTCTCGTCTGCTCTCCTGCCATCTGAGGACACAGCATTCCTCTCTCTAGAGGAGGCAGCAACGAGGCGCCATCTTGGAAGCAGAGGGACCTGGCCCTCACCAGATACTGGCACCAAATCTGTGCCTCCACCGTAGACTTCTGAGCCTCCAGAATTATGAAGAAAAAGAACACGTTTCTGGTCCACCAAGGGTCCTGTCTGTGGCATTTTCTTCGCATGGCAGGCATGGTCGAGACATTACTCTTCTAGCTGCCTCAGTTCCCTAACTTAGGGCCGCATTGGTGGACTTTGAGCAGGCTGGTGAAAATACCAGAGGAGTGAAGCTCTGATGTTTAGAATACAGCCCAGTGAGTTTTCATCTGTTAACTCAAGCATTTAGGTTGAAAGTCCAGTGAGAAAGGGCTGAGGGGGCTGATTGATCCATGAGCCCTGAGCTCTTCTCCAAATCCCATTGCAAGATCCTAGCTGACGTCAGGTCTGCTGGGTAGAAGAGGTCCCCAGCTCCCTTTTCAAACTTGCAGTGGTTCTAGGATCCCTCTAGAGGCTGCAGGGACTTTTTTGGTTTATTGATTTATTTTTGGTGGTGCTGGGGATTTATCCCAGGGCTTCGTGCATGGTAGGTAAGCTCTGTACCACTGAGTTACATCCTCATCCCTTAGTTTTAGTTGTTTTATTTTTTTGCAGGGGCTTTTTTTTTTCCCTCCTGCCATTATAACTTGGTGACCTCAGGTTTAAGGGATGGAGTTGATCCCAGGGCTTCTGTTTGCTACCTGGTTTGCACTAGGCCAATATCAACAGATATTCTTTTTCCCAGCATGAAACAATTTCTGTAACTTCTTTTTTTTTGTGGTACTGGGGTTCCTGGAAACCCTTCTACCTCCAAGCTAAACTCCCAGACACCTATTTTTTTATATTTTTATTTGGAAAAAGGGTCTCTTAAACCATCGAGGTTGGCTTCGAACCATAGTGCAATCCTCCTGTCTCTGCCTCCCAAGCATGGGGATTACAAGCGTGCACTACCATGCCTGGCTTGTAACTTCTTTTAAAACACTTTAGGCCAGGCGTGGTGGTGCACACTTATAATCCCTGCACTTGGAAGGCGGAGACAGGAGGATAGCGCACATTCAAAGCCAGCCGTGCTGGCTTAAGAGACCCAGTTTCCAAATAAAAATATAAAATAGGTCTGGGAGCATATACTGGAGGCAGAAGGGCTTCCAGGAGCCCCAGTACCACCAAAAACAAAAATCAAAAAACAAAAAACACACAAAAAAACACACAAAAAACAAACACTTAAGCACCCTATTAAGATGTATGACTATAATACACCAATAAAAATTAAAAAAAAAAAACTTTAGGATAATTAGGCCAGGCATGGTGGCACATGCCTATAACTCAGTACTTGAGAGGATGAGACAGAAGGATCACAGGTTTGAGGACAGCTTCCACAGGATAGCAAGACTCTCAGCAACCTCATGTTTTAAAAATAAAAAATGGGGACTTCTGGGAAGATGGCGATGGAGAAGAGCGGGGCTTACGAGCCCCGCTAACAACCAATCTCTATTACTACAAAATTAGTGCCTTTCATAGTCAGAAAACACCATCAGCAGAGAAATAAAAAAAGTAATTACAAGGGACAGAAAAAAAGAGCTGGAAAAATGAGACACCAGAAAGAAACCAGATGTCAGTACTGCGGCTGGAGCCATGGCACGGAGTGGCGGGCGCCATATTTCCTTGCAGCACCAGGCCCCAGAGAGGAGGGGAACTCATAACGGAGCTCAGAGCCACAGAGGAGATACGCCCGCCTCATGGCCAAGAACGCGGTAGCAGTGCCTTACTGCTGGCGGCAGCGGCGAGTTCACCGGACGGCACCAGACCAACGCACTCAACAACCCACCAGGCTCCAGAGAGGAGCGGCGGACAGCGAGCCGAGGTGAGCCACTGCGGAACAGCCAGGCGGGATTTGGCAGATTTTTTGGCGCAGGGAGCATCTAAAGCTCCCAGTGGCTGGGCTCGGCACACCCTGCAGGGACTCAGAGTGGAGCGCAAAACCAGAGAAGAAATACGCCAGCATCATGACCGAGGGCATGGCAGCGGCGCCATATTGCTACTGGCGGCAGCAGCAGCAAATTCACCGAGTCCACTACAGCCCCATCAGCACACTCAACAACAGTGAGTCAAATTGTGGCTCCTAGAGAAGAAATCCCAGTACAGCACTCCCAGGGACTTGACCCAGTGGGGGAGTGGCGGTGGCAGAGATATCACACCATAGGAGAACGGCCAACCTCCCTCCCCCCCATGGTCTAAAGCAGCTTCAATTGACTCCCAGGGTCTGAGATTCTGCGATACAACCCAGTAAAGGAGTAGTGGGGACTGAGATACCACAGACTCGAGATCCAGAGCACCTTAAGTGAAGTCATAGTGACCAAGGGAAGAACCCAGAGAAGGCACAAACTTCCTAAATCATGGGACAGAGGAATAACAATGGAGCAATGAATCCCCACAACCCCACAACATCAGAACCTGATAAAACAGAAATTCAGAGATTTCTAGAAGATCAAATCAGGAAAATCACTGTAGAAATAATAGAGGTGTTTCGAAAAGAATTCAGAGAGAGCCAAAAAGAGATAAAGGATGCAATTAATGAAGTAAAGTTCTCAATTCAAAGTACAAACAACCGGTTAGACCACATGTAGAATAGAATCTCGCTTTTAGAAGATGATCTTTAAAAAAATGAATGCATAGTTTCTAATTTAGAAAAAAAATCCGACAGCAGGAATCTGACATTGAAGAAATATGGGCCCATTTTAAGAGAGCTAATCTAAGAATAATTGGAATAGAGGAGGGAAAAGAAGGTGAAACCAAAGGGATCAACAATCTCTTCAAGGAAGTAATAGCAGAAAATTTTCCAAACATAGAGCAAGAGGTCGATACACAGGTCCAGGAAACTTATAGAACCCCCTTTAGACAGGATCGGAGAAGAGGATCCCCATGCCACATCATTGTCAAAATGACCAATGTGGAAGCCAAGCAGAGAATCTTAAAGGCAACAAAAACAAAGGGCCAAGTGACATTCAGAGGCAAACCAATTAGAATCACTCCAGACTTCCCAAACCAAGTCATGAGAGCCAGAAGGGCTTGGAGTAACATATTCCAAACTCTGAAAGAAAACAACTTCCAGCCAAAAATTTCCTACCCAGCAAAACTTTCTATCAAATTGGATGGGGAATTAAGAAGCTTCCATGACAAACAGAAACTGAAGGAATTTATGTCTTCAAAACCAGCGCTAGAGAAAATACTCAAAGAGATTAACTACAAAGAAGAATTGGTAACACACACCAGAACCAGAGAAACAGATTTTCCATCCAACAGACAACTAAGATTGGTTATCTGTGGAGATTCGTTATTTATGTTAGTCTTTTACCTATCTCTAAATGGTATTGTTTGCCTTTATTGTTGTTAATTTTTAGGATTTCTAGTTGGAATATTAATATACCTTCAGATATAGCATTTGGAAATATTTTATCCCATTCTATCAGTAACTTTTAACTCTGTTTACATTGTCTTTAGATATACAATTTTGAGGACTTCCGGGAAGATGGCGACCGAGAAAAGCGGGGCTTAAGAGCCCCGCTAACAACCAATCTCCATTACCACAAAATCAGCACCTTTCATAGCCAGAAAACACCATCACCAGTGAAACAAAAAATCACCAGGCTCCAGAGAGAAAGTGGACTGAGAACAGAGCCACAGAGGAGATAACCGGCCTCATGCCCGAGGATGCGGCAGACGTGGCAGTAGCGCCATACTGCCGGCGGCACTGGCGAATTCACGGGACGGCTACAGCAAGCTGAGGTAAGCCACTGCGGAACAGCCAGGCGGGATTTCTCCGCGCAGAGAGCATCTAAAGCTCCCAGTGGCCGAGCTCAGCACACGCTGCAGGGATTCAGAGTGGAAATCAAAACCAAGAAGAAAAACACCAGCCCCACAGCTGAGGGCGTAGCAGCGGCGCCATATTGCCACCGGCGGCAGCAGCACCGAATTCAGCGAGGCCAGTACAGCTACATCTGCGTACTCAAGAACAGGAGTTTGTATACTCCTCTGTTGCCTGTGCCATTGAAATCATAACCAAGAAATCACTGCCAATTTCAATGTTGTGAGGTTTAATGACCCAGATTTTCTCCTAAAATTTTATAGTCTTAAGATTTATATTTTGGTCTATTATCTATTTTGAGTTAATATTTGTATATGGGATTAGGTAAGGGTCCAATTTTATTCTTTTCCATGTAATTATTATTTTCAACAATATTTAGTTAAAAGATTAATATTTCCACCACCAAATGTTTGTGGAAACCTTGTCAAAAATAACTTGACAATATAGGGAAGAATTTAGCTCTATGCTTTTATTTAACTCCAATGGTTTATATATCTGCCTTTAGAATAGTACTACACTGTTTCAATTATTGTAGCTTTATATGGTTTGAAATCAGAAAATATATATCTTCTAGCTTTGTTCCTTTTCAAGATCGTTTTGGGTACCTAGAGTCCATATTCCATATTAGGATAGATTTTTTTCTGAAAAATAAATATATAAATATATGATAGTTTCACCAAAAAAATAGAAAAAAAATATTCTCTGGTAAGAAAGAAAGCAAAAAGAAATATTGAAATGTTATCTTTAAGTCATCAAAAGCTTGGTATCAGACAAATGAAACTGTTATGTGAGATTATCATTTTTAATTTTAGATAAATTGCCATAATACTAGATGTCAACTACTAAGCCAAGCATGGGAGGGAGGGATAGGGAGAGAAAAGGGTGGGGATTGGGTGGGGGCTGACTGGGAAAAGTGTGCATGTATGTCTACAAAAGTATGTATCCTACTATGATGTATGAATACAGTGCACCAATTAAAAAAAAAAAGAAATGGCAATAGCACAGAGATCACTTTAAGAAAAATAACACAGAGACACATGATTAGGGTCTCTCAAAAAAAAAATAGATATACAACTTTTTTTATTTTTTTAGGGAGTTTGTTTACCCTTCTGTTGCCTGTGCCATTGAAATCATATCCAAGAAATCACTGCCAATGTCAATTTGTGAGGTTTTATGACCCAGATTTTCTTCTAAAAGTTTATAGCCTTAAGATTTATATTTAGGTCTTTTATCTATTTTGAGTTAATATTTGTATATGGTGTTAGGTAAGGGTCCAATTTTATTCTTTTTCATGTAATTATTATTTTTAAACAATATTTAGTTAAACGATTATTAGTTCCTCCACCAAATGTTCGTGGAAATCTTGTCAAAAAAATTTGACAATATATGGAAGAATTTATCTCTAGGCTTTTGTTTAAGTCCAATGGTTTATATATCTGCCTTTATAACAGTACTACACTGTTTCAATTATTGTAGCTTTATATGGTTTGAAATCAGAAAATATACATCTTCTAGCTTTGTTCTTTTTCGAGATTGTTTTGGGTAACTAGAGTCCATATTCCACATTAGGATAGATTTTTTTCTGAAAAATAAATAAATAAATGTATGATATCTTCACCTAAAAAAAAAAAAAGAAAAAAATATTCTCTGGTAAGAAAGAAAGCAAAAAGGAATATTGAAATGTTATCTTTAAGTCATCAAAAGCTTGGTAGCAGACAAATGAAACTGTTCTGTGAGATTATCATTGTTAATTTTGGATAAATTGCTCTAATACTAGATGTCAACCACTAAACCAAGCATGGGAAGGAGGGATGGGGAGAGAACGGGGTGGGGATCGGGTAGGGGCTAATTGGGCGATGTGTGCATGTATGTCTACAAAAGTTTTTTTTTTTAATCCCATTATGATGTATGATTACAGTGCACCAACAAAAAATAAATTAAAAAAATAATATGGGACTTATAGCTTGGAGGTAGAATCCCCTGGTTTCAATCCCCGGTATAAAAAGAAAGAAAGAGAAGGAAGAAAGAAAGGAAAGAAGGAAGGAAGAAAAAAAGGAAGAAAGAAAAGTACTTCAACATAATTAGCGGAAGTTTTGGTCTGTGTCAGCTAATGTACCTGGTAGGCAATACACCACTGCTAGTCAGTGTGTTAACTGGCAGCATTCACTGTCTGGGTGAACGGCTACCATTTTATCACATGGAGTCCAGATTCAGACAGAATCTGTACATCTTTCACCATTCATTCTATATCACCAGCAAAGAATATGGCATAAAAATGTTTCTTTTATTGGCAAATCTAGTGACTGTTAGTTTGGTGAATGTTCCAAATGATTGGGCTGAAATATATAGCTCAGAGACATCTGCTAACTTGCATGAACCTAGGAAGGCTTTGCAGCCTGTACTTTTAGTCGTGGCACCAGAACTAGGATTAGATTCTTTGTCAGTCCTGTGTCCAGTCAATGGTTAAGAAAACCTCTGATCTCGTGAGTCTAATCAGCAATGGTAGACTCCTGCTGTAGTCTGCTTTGAATAAACTTTCAAGCCCTAGAAGTGATAGGGCGGAATGCTAATTGCCGACTCTGCTAATGAACGTTCACTTAAGTAGCGTTGGTGGATGTGTCTGTTAGCAGTCCAGACCAATGGGGCAGAGCTCTAACCTTCTGCTAAATCAGAGAACAGAGAGGAGTCAGTGAGAGTTAACCTGAGTAGACAGTAGTTGGCTGTTCTCCTCCCAAGCATGGGGATGAACTGGTCTGTCCAAGATCAGCATCAGATTTGATTTGGTGAAACTCATTTGAGTTCTAAGAGTAGTTCTGGTACTTTTTTTGAATCCAGTAGTGTTCTACTTCAAGCTACACTCCCAGCCATATTTTATTTTGATTTTGAAACAGGGTCTTGCTAAGTTACCAAAGGGTCTTAAGTTATTCTGTCAAACCTGTGGTCCTCCTGTCTTAGCCTCCCAAATACTAGGATTACAGGTGTGCTCCATCATGCCTGACTAGTTCTCACTCTTAAAACATTAAAAAATAAAAGTAGAGGTTGAGTGTGCTTTTTAGGCCTCCGTGTACAATTTTAATTTTAATGGATCCCTCTAACATCCATAATAGATGTAATGTGGGAAGACAAAGAGGGACTGCTTAGAAACACAGAGGCTTTTGGTCTCTGGTGTGGCTACATCACGTTTCTGAAAGGCCATCCTGGCTGTGACAAGGAGCTCCTCATTTGCATTTCCAACTGTGACCTGAGGCTGGTCTGATGTATGAACAGGAAAAGTACCTTCCCAAATGGTGTATCCATGACATTTTTCTGTCACCTCCTTCTGAGAAGATGTCAGGAAAATCTTTTAACTTGGTTGGTCAGAGAGGCCAGATGAGTGTAATAAACTTGAAAAAGTTCACAGTATTTCTCCTGTCACCATGTAGATTCAGTGTCTGACTCATAGTGGTTACCAATAAATATTTATTAAATGAATGGCTTAAAAATTGTTTAGGGATGTAAGTTAATGAAACCAGTTTATATTTTTGTTTGAACTTAAAATCTGTTTTAGCCTAGCATGTTACCAGGTGCTTGTAATCCTGGTACTTAGGAGCCTGAGAGAGGAGGATTGTAGGTTTGCGGCCAGCCTCAACTCCTTAGTGAGGTCCTCTGCAGCTTAGTGAAACCCTGTTTCAAAATAAAGAATAAAAAATAGGTCTGAGGGTGTAGTTTGGAGGTAGAATGCCCCTGGGTTCAATCCCCAGTACTACAAAAAATAAAAAAATAAAATCTGTTTTAAGTCTAGAAACATATCTGACAGCACCCTGCATTTCTATGATATTACTGCTAGTTAATAATAGCAGTAATAGATACTGAGTGCCTCCAATGTGCTAGTCTCTCAGCTTTTTGAATAATTATCACAATTTCATTCTATTCTAACCCTCCACTTTAGATGCAATAACTAGACTTTGAGAGATGAGATGTTTTGCCCCCAGTCACATGTCTAGAAAATGGTTTTTTGCTTGAACCCAGATCACCTGTCTCCTAATTCTCAAGCTGTACTGCTTTTCTGTTTTTGGTATAACAAACACCTTCATTTTATAGTCTTTTTTTTGTGTGTATTCCAGAGCTTAACCCAAGGGCATTGTATCTCTAAGCTACACCCCAGCCTTTTTTATTTTGAAACAGGGCCTTTCTAAGTTGCTGAGGCTGGATTCGGACCTTCAATCCTCCCGTCTCAGCCTCCCCAGTACTGGGATTATAAGCATGTGCCACTTCTAGCTTACTGCCTTCTACATTTTTTGGGGGTATCTGTTCAAAAGAACTTAACACTGCCATTTAGATTCTCTTACTAGATAATGGAGTTTACCGTTAGTGTTTGTATCGAAAAAAAATTAACCTGTGTTTTTACTTCCGCATCCGGAAGATTAATTTAATCTTTGGTGGGTACTTGCGATGACAAGAATAGTAACTGCATACATGGAATGCGCACTGTAGAGCCACACGTGCTGTACAGTGTTGCTAATTCTCTCCGACAGCTCTGAGAAATCACCGGTTACTTCATTATCTCCATTATAAATGAGGAAGCCGAGGCTCAGGGAAATCATTGCTTTGGATTACATCATGGGCTGCTAGCAAAACTGAGACTTGGCTGTAGGTCTGTGAGACGCCCAGATCTCCCCTGTTCTCTCTCAGTGGGGCTCAGGCCCTTCTTGGTGACAGTCGAAAGGCTTCCAGCTGAGATTCCCCTGGGAGAGGCCCCGCTGTGAGGCTTTCTAGGGAACACCCAGTGGAATGGGACACAGCGCTCATCCCGTTAGAAGCAGCCAGACATTTGCCATAGACCTGCTTGTGCTATTTCCTTGAACCCTGATTCTGTGCATTTGCCCTGACATGGCAAATCCCCTGGTTGGAGAGCGGTGGCCCAGCTTAGTCTCCACACAGGGCCGGGCAGATTCTGGCTATGTTCATCCCGACTCGGATTAGCACTCTTACCAGTAATAAAAAATTAATTTTAGCACTTGAGCTAATTGGAATAAAAAATGTGACACCCAAGCCAGAAATAAGCTTAATGAAGCCCATTAAATAATTTAACGATTACTTAATTATGTTCATTTAAAATGCAGGAATTGATTACTCTCAAATTAATTTTACCATCTCGGTACCTTTGTGAGCACATTTATTTTGAACAAAATGAAGGATTAGTTTCATTTCTGATGGGCACTCTGCCATTAATAATCATGTCTCATTATAATGAGAAAATGTTGTGTTTTGAATAAGTTCACGTGACTATATATTTCCAGATAACAGACAAGCTTGTTCATTGGAGAGATGTAAGCTATTGAAAGCGCCTTACTAATTTGAATCATAAAATGAATAAGTGGAGGATTGACGTGCTCAGGGAGCAGAAATCTAGATGGTAAAACCCAGCGTGCTTGCAGCTAATTAGGGGCTGGACCAGTGTGTCCCAAGCCAGTTGCCAAATCGGGTGTGGGGGACAGGAAGGACTAGAGGTTCAGGCTACATGGGGGCACGTGACAAATGCTTTTGCAGCATTCTTTCCTTTTCCTTTCACAACATCCTCTCATTTCTGTTTTGCAGCCCCCCTCATTCTGAGGTCAAAGACTCCCCCCTGGCTCACAGGCGTAGTGTGTGACCCGGGAGGATAACACCACATTCCATCCATCTGCCTATAGGGATGAGCAAGGAGGCCGTGTATGACCTTGGGCCGGCCAATCAAAATGACCCTCAGGACTTTTTTGGGGGACTCTGCAGTAAGATCCTTTCCTTTTATTTTGTCTCTGAATGAAAAAGCAGGTTGGCAGCCATTTGGGGCTCAAGGGTGTCTTAGGATGAAACTGAACCGAAGAAAGAGGAACTGAGAGACAGAAGGGGACCCGAGCTCGGCGACTTCGTGGGGTCCCGGGATGAAGCCTCTCCTGAGTGTACATCTAGGTCTTTTCACTGCAGGGAAATCGCTCCCTTCTACTGTCCGATCCCTGTTGCTTACAGTTGAGAGCATCTTGGGAGAGGCAGTTTTTTTTAAACAGGATTTTTATTTATAGTTTATAGAATCCTAGACTTTCTGGCCTGTGAGAGGGTCAGCAGTTTTCATACAAGTGGCCTATAATGGTCTGAGTAGTTCTTCTGTGGTCTAAAATGGGTGTCTTGCACCCATTTTATGTAAAGCATTTTATTTTATTTAATTTTGACCCTAGGGATTGAACCCAGGGCGATCTATCTCCAACCTACACCCCTCAGCCCTCTTCATTTTTATTTTGAAACAGAGTCTTACTAGGTTACTGAGAGTCTCCCTACACTTCTGAGGCTGGACTTAAACCTGAGATTCCCCCGTCTCAGCCTCCCAATTACTGGGATTACAAGCATGCATCACCTCATCTAGCTGACAAAAGGTCTTTTTAAGGAGCAGGTCAGGGACCACCATGCTATGAGATCAGCATTGAAGATAATCTTTGTAGTCAGAAAGACCAACTGATATCAAATCCTTGCTCTTCTACTATACAATCTAGGTTGATCTTATGCCTGTAAAGTGGGTATAATAGCTAATTTGTTGTCAGATCCACAGCCCAATTGTGCCCATGGCAGTGGGCAGGTTGCTGAGAGATCAAAGAAAATACCTGGAGATGACATACTAGGCATAGGCTTTATTTTTATTTTATTTTACTTGTGGAACTGGAGATTGAACCCAGGGGCATTATGCCACTGGGGTACACTCCCAGTCCTTTTTATTTTGAAACAGGGTCTTACTAAGTTACTGTGTATTGGCCTCAAACCTTCGATCCTCATGTCTCAACTTCCCAAGACCTGGGATTATAGGCCTTTGCAACTGTATCCTGAAAGGCATAAGGCTTTACTGAGAAATGCTTATGGGGATGATCCATTGGCAACAGGCTGAACAGATAGCTCCCCCTCGCCTCAGGGCGCTTTGCCAAGCAGCGCCTCCTTTCCCTTACGGTGCGCTGTCCCGTGGCAACCAGCTGGGCGAGTGACACTATCCTTTCCATGGTGCCCTTGATTCCAAACCAGTTGCCACTGAGAGAGAGTGTTCACACCACTGGCTGCAGGAGCAGTGACATCTTCAGCCTTAGTTTGTATGACCAGCATCCCAAGGAGCAACCAGCCTGGAGCACATGCAAGAAAGTAGCTTTGTACAAATAATCATAACCTGCTCTGATTCCCCACGTACGTGAGAGAAAGCCGGAGTCCTTCAAGATAACGTGGGTATGGACATTCTGGCCCAGACTCGCTCTCCTTGTTTCCTTAACGTGGCTGGGTTTGGGGACAGAAAAGGGCATTCAGGGACATGGCATTTTATTGTCTTCCTTTTCTTTAAGGACAACATACTTGGTAAATTCTTTTTAAAAATACGTGTATGAAATTGAAATGAAGAATGTTTAAGAAAGGGTCTGGTATATAGTATAGCATACAAATAGTATATAATCCCGACCAATTTTGTTTATTCTTTTTTGAAACCAGGAAAATTTCCTTAAGTCTTTTCTTTAATTCCACCACTGGAGATCAGGGATTTGATTCCTATGAAGGTACTCACGTTTGTCAAGTATATATTATTATCCTCATTCTATAGTTGAAGAAACTGAGGCTCAGAGAAGTTTACTGAAGGTCACACAACAGCTGAGAACAGAACCAGTTGTGGGTAGAATTATGTCCACCTCAACTTTCTGTTTTGAAGCACTCACCCCAGGAATTCAGAATGTGACCATATTTGGAGATTTGCATTCTGGTACTGGGGACTGAACGCAGGACACTTTGCCACTGAGTTATTACTGCCAGCCCTTTTTACTTTTATTTTGAGACAGAGCCTCACTGAATTGCCCTTCTGGCCTTCAACTTGCATCCTCCTGCCTCAGGCTCCCGAGTCATTGGGATTACAGGCTGTGCCAATGCCTCTGGCAGGACGTAGGTTCTTCACAGAGGTAATCAGTTAGAATGAAGTCATTAGAGCGTGGCCTAATCCAATATGACTGGTGTTTTTAGGTAGGGATAACTTGAGCTGGGCGGGGTGGCACACCCTTGTAATCCCAGAATGGAGTATTCACAGATACCTCCGGAATTTAGTGAGATCCTGTTTCAGAATAGAAAGAATAAAAAGGGCTGGGGGTGAGCTCAAAAGTAGAATACGCTTGGGTTCAATCCTCAGTACCAAAAAAAAAAAAAAAAAAAAAAAAAAAAGAAAGAAAAAAGAAAAGAAAAGAAAAGGATTGGGGTGCGGATTTGGAGTCGGGCAAAACCTAGAGAGATGACGTGAAGACACATGCGGAAAAGATGGCCACATGGGAGCTGAGGAGAAAGGCCGTGAGCCGAACCTTGGCTCTCAGACAGAGCCCACCCTGCCAACAGCTGGATTCATACTTCTAACCTCCAGATCTGTGAGGCCGTACATTTACGTTGTCTAAGGCACCCACGTTATGGTTTTTTTTTCTTATGGCAGACTTAGCAAAGTAATACAGAGCCTGGAGCTGGGTCTGGCAGCGCATGACTCTAATCCCAGTACTTGGGAGGTGAGACAGGAGGACTGCAAGTTCGAGGCCAGCCTCAGCAGCTTCGTGTGCGGCCCTCAGCCCTGGGCCTGTTTTCTGAAGGGAAACATGGAGTGCTTTCTGGATGGATGCCATGTGCGCTCCCGGCTTCGAGACTCGAGGACGACGAGCCTTTTCTCCAGGCAGCGGTGCTTGAGCAGCTCCAGACAGTCTAGTGTGAAAGAAACAAACGCATGATCTTCCTCCTGGGTAATTGCTGATGATAATTGGGAGAACATCTTAATTTGTTAAGTGAGAGCTCACGTGTGGGCCCCGATGACGGCTTGGGCGGCCCTGGCACGGGGGCGGAGCCTGGTCTCGCCTTCGTGGTGACCTAAGGAGCCTCAGGGAGCGCCCTCAATTGCCCCCTTCGCTCTCGTGTCACTCAAGAGCATCAGAACACTTGCTCATCCCCCGACGGACATACATGAGGCATTCCCTGTGCACGAGTCCCGGCAGCTGATGCCATACAGGGGCTCTGTCTGATAGAAATACGGTGTGAGCCACAAACCCGGGCCACATGGGCCATTGAAAATATTCTAGTAGCCAGGGGAGGTGGCACACACTCGTAATCGCAGTCCTTGAGAGGTTGAGAGAGGAGGATCGCAGGTTCGAAGCCAGCCTCAGCAACTCAGTGAGACCTTGTTTCAAAAAAATAAATAAATAGCCGGGCATGGTGGTGCACGCTTGTAATCTCCGCGCTTGGGAGGCTGAGACAGGAGGATCGCACAGGTTCGAAGCCAGCCTCAGCTACTTAGTGAGGCTCTCAGCAACTTAGTGAGACCCCGTTTCTAAATGAAATAAAAAAAAATGGGTCTGGGAGTATAGCTCGGAGGTAAGAAAGCTTCTGGGTTCCACCCCCAGTACCACCAAAAAAAAAAAATAAATAAAAATAAAATAAAAAATAAAGTAGGGTTGGGGGTATAGCTTAGAGGTAGAATGCCCCTGGGTTTAATACCCAATACCAAACACACAAAGGTTAAAATATTCTTGTAGGCATTTTAAAACAAATAAATGAAACAGGTGAAATTAATTTGTGGTAATATATCTTATTGAACACAGTCTATCAAGAACACTTCCAGTTCATCATGCAATCCACATAAAAGTTGTTTATGGGCTATTTTACCTTCTTTGCTACTTATTAGGTTTTCGGTGTCTGGTGAGTGTTTCACCCTGAGAGCACATCACCAGGCAGGACAGCCACATCTCACCTGCCCCACGCTGCGGAGTGGGCGGTGTCTGGATTACATAGTGCGAGCCTTGAGGGCTCCACTGTACTGATGATGATGATTAGGCAGATAACAATGGCTTACCTTTAGTTTTGTACCGTGTGCCATGAATGTACTTCTTATACACGCTGTCTTTATTGGACCTGAGGATTGAACCCAGGGTCATTCTACCTTTAACCCTTTCATGCCCCTAGCCCTTTTTATTTTGAAACAGGGATTTGAAAAGTTGCAGAGGCTGGCCTCAAAACTGTAATCCTCCTGTCTCAGCCTCCCGACTACTAAGAATGTATGCATGTGCCACCATGCCTAGTCACATTGTCTTTACTTTAACACTTAAATTTAATCTATTCATGCAATTTAAAACAAAAACATACAAGAAAGTAAACAGCTGCTACAGTTTAGATCTGGAACGTCCCCATGTTGAGGGCTCGGTCCCCAGCGGGTGCCGTTGGGAGGTGGAGCCTGGTGGGAGGTGTTTTAATTATTGGGGATGTGCCCTTGAAGGGAACGGGGGGGGGCAGGGCCTCCCCTCTCTTTCATGCCCTGACCATGAGATGTGCCACTTCCCTCTATCACAGGCTTCCATAGCGCTCGGCTGCCTCAGCACAGGCCCAGAGGGACAAGGCCCATCAGTGGCCTAGACCTCCAAAACTTTGAGCCAAAACAAACCTTACCCCCCCCCCCTCTCTCTCTCTCTCTCTTTTGGTGGTACTGGGGGTGGGACCCAGAGGCTTTTTACCTCCGGGCTATCCTCCAAGACCTATTTTATATTTTATTTGGAAACAGGGTCTCACTAAGTTGCTGAGAGCCTCACTAAGTAGCTGAGGCTGGCTTCGAACCTGCGCGATCCTCCTGTCTCAGCCTCCCAAGCGTGGGGATTACAAGCGTGCGCCACCACGCCCGGCCAAACCTTCTCTTTTTATAAGTTGATTACCACAGGTATTTTGTCAGAGTAACAGAAAGCTGACTAACACAATAGCAAAAACGCTTGACCTTAGGCACTATCTCCCCAGTCCCCATTTCTTACAAACAAAACAAACAAAAAGCAAAATCAAGAGTCCACTTTTATTAGTTTATTTTATGGCCTTCCATTTTCTTTAAGCAAGTATGAATATATGTTTTTATTTTTCCTTCTCCCTTTTAAACCACAGGTAGCAAACTATATACATGTTCTGCACCCTATGTGTTTGGTAAGCAATTTATACTGGAGATCTTTTCATATCAGTGCGTAACTTCTTGGTTCTTTCTCACAACGGCATCACATGGAGGTGCTATAATTTAATTAGTCACATATAATGAACATTTGAGGGCATGTCCGGGGCTTGTAATTAAAAACAATATATTGCATGCTGGTCACAGTAGCATATACCTCTAATCTTAGTATTTGGGAGACTGAGATAGGAGGATTGCAGGTTTGAGGCCAGCCTCAGCAACTTAGCAAGACTGTTTTAAAATAAAAAAAAATAAAGGGCTGGGAATGTAGTTTGGAGGTAGGATCCTCCAGTTTCAATCCCAAGCACCAAATAAAAAAAAGCAGTATGGTGCAATGAATATCTTGTACATATGCAATTTAACATGCATGCAAGGACTGTTGTAGGATAAATTCCTAGAACTGGAATTTCTGGGCCAGAAGGTAAAAGCAGGTAAGATTTGAGAAGCTATTGCCAAATTGTCCTCTGTGGGGTATACCAATTCATGCTTTTCTTACCAATGTGTAAGACGTATATATTGTCTTGTTTTTGGTGTGTGGCACTATGGGTTGAACCCAGTAGTATTTCACCTCTAAGTTACGCTCCCAGTCCTATTTTTTACTCTTTATTTTGAAACAGGGTCTCGCTGAGTTGTAAGGGCCTCACTAAGTAGCTGAGGCTGGTCGCGAACTGCGATCTTCCCGTCTCAGCCTCCCGAATGCTGGGATTATAAGCATGCGCCACCACGCCCGGCTTTTATTTTTTTGTTTTGAAACAGAGTCTCACTAAATTGCTGAGGGATTCACCAAATTGCCGAGGCTGGCTGTGAATCTGCGATCCTCTTACCTCAACCTCCCAAGTGCTGGGATTATGGTTCTGTGCCACCACACCCAGCTTTGTCTTCTTTAATGCTAAAGAAACTGTGAGGTAAATCACTATACCCATTTTTTTTTAGGTAAAGAAACCGAGGACTCAGGAAAATTTGTGGGTGTGTGTACACCATAAGTTTACCCAAAAAATTAAAAGTACAATTCAAAGGACTTTTTTTTATCTGAATCATTTCAAGGTGAACTACCAATATAACCCATGCCCACGCAGGTTGCCTCTGAACAGCTTGAGATGAATTTTCAGTGATTATGAAACAGTAAGAACAAAAATAAACAGCACAGTGAGTTTTTCATCAGGTTAAATTTATTCGCAATGAAGCGTTGTACTTTATGGGCTCTCGACTTCTGGAGTGCTCATATGTCCTTTCTTTTATGGAATTATGGATTTGTTAGATATGATTAACTTTCATGCCTTTTATTATGAAAACTACTAACATTACAAAAGGAAAATAATGCAGTAGCCCATGTACCTGCCACCCAGCTTCAACACATATCAGCAAACGACCAAGCTTGTTTCATCCAGCCCTCTCCCCTCCCAAGCCCTGTTGGAGTCGTTTATTTATTTGTATTATTTATCTGTTTTTGCGACAGGGTCTTGCTCTGATGCCCAGACTGATCTCAAATTCCTGGGTTCAAGCCATCCTCCTGCCTTAGCTTTCCAAGTGCTGGGACTATAGGTCCATACCAGCAACCCAGTTTATGAATTAGTTTAAAACAAATATAGATATTATATAAGTTTTAAAATCTATAAATACCTTAGTGTGTTTCTATGTAAGAACTTATTGGAAAAAAACCATAATTACTATTGGTATTGTTGGTTTAAGTGTGGATTTATATACATATTTTTCATGGTACTGGGGTTTGAGCCCAAGGGCGCTCTACCGCTGAGCTACACCCCCGGCCCTTTTTATTTTATTTTCAGATAGGTCTTGCTGAGTTGACTAGGGCAGACTTGAACTTGTGGTTATCCTGCCTCAGCCTCCCAAGTAACTAAGGATACAGATATGCACTATGGTGCTTGGCTATGGCTTTTTGCTTTAAAGCCATTATAAAATATTGGTCCCCTCAAATTTTGGGGGAGGGAAGGCGTGGATGTCACTGGTCCATGAAAACCCAAGTCTGAGAATCGCTGCTGACCAGCGGCTAGGGTTCCATCTCACTGTGCTACCTAAACCCTCAAAATGGGTCTGACACAGGCTTTCTGAGACCTGACACTGAGAAATTTTGGGGCCTTTTAAAGATAAAACAAAATTAGGAATTTAAAATAATGTTTCAGCTGGGTGTAGTGACACGTTGCCTATAATCCCAGCACTTAGGAGGCTGAGACAGGAGAATCAGGTTCGAGACCATCCTCAGAAACATAGTGAGACTCAGCAGCCTAGTGAGACCCTGTTTTCTAAACAAAACTTAAGAAAAGGGCTGGGAGTGTAGCTCGGAGAGAAAATGTCCCCGGGGTTCAATTCCCAGTAGCACACGACAGAAGAAGAAGTTTGAAAGTAAATAGATTGTCAGTATGAGAACTCATTATGAATTACCAAAGTTCAAAACTGACAAGTACAAGAAACATCACAGAATCGAGGAAAATATTATTTTTATTTTATTTTATTTTTTATTAAGGAGCTGCCGGAACCACCTCAGTCACATTTTTTCTCCTGCATTCTTTTTTTTTTTTTTTTTTTTTTGGTGGTACTGGGGTTCCTGGAAGCCCTTCTACCTCCGGGTTACACTCCCAGACCTATTTTATTTTTTGGAAACAGGGTCTCCTAAGCCCATGCGGCTGGCTTCGAACCTGCGCGATCCTCCTGTCTCCGCCTCCCAAGCGCGGGGATTACAAGCGTGCGCCACCACGCCCGGCTCTGCTGCATTCTTGTCTGCATCCTGTTTGGTTGCCTCTCTGTATGACACAGCTCTCATGACATCATGTTTGACAGAGAATGGAAAGATAGTTTAGCTCCGCTTTCCCTCCTGGCTGATGGCTTGATGCTTGTTCTGTCATCGGTGGTGGGTGACTTTGCACACAGCCAGCCTTGCCGTGTGTGCTACGTCACGAGATCCCATCAACAGAGCCCGTCACGTGTCATGGTACTCTGCAGTTTCCTGTGTTCCTGATGGGAGAGAACTTCCATTCTGATTGGATGTCAACCAGAAGTTATACTTCTGCTTCTGAGTTTACACATCAGGTGTTGGGAGAAGTTTTTGAAAGACAACTTCGGGTTGCTCGTATTTAGTGACTTGTTGGGTTCCAGACACGGGCTCTGTAAGACAAGTTCCTACTCCCGTTGGACGTCTGGCCCTGCATTGCCGGGTCACATGCTGAGAGGTGATGGCAGGCATCGGCAATGGCTAGTCATGGACGTGACTAGGACCCACATAAATATATCTCACCACACTCACACAAGATGCATCTCCAGGGTAATTGCCTTTTATCCAGGTCCCCTAAATGTGTGCAGCCTCTCTAAAGACACAGCATGGATGGAGACATGATGGAGAAATCAACACTGAAAGAGACAGCAATCTTAATGAATTGTGGTGAAAATATCTTAGTTTTTCAGATATTAGCAGAACCTATGCCTTTCTATGCATGTTTGTGAGTACTTCATTAGCTTTATGGTAAATTTGGCTCTGCCTTTCTATTTATGTAGTTCCAGGCACGTAAACTTGGTCTGTTCCTCAAGTAAGCTTTGATTCTCTGCCCCAGGACCTTGATCTTTCTTTCTTTCTTTCTTTTTATTTTTGGTGGTACTGAGGCTCCTGGAAGCCCTTCTACCTCCGGGATATACTCCCATGGGCTACACTCCCAGACCTATTTTTTTTTTACTTTTTAAGTGGAGACAGGGTCTCTTAAGCCAGCAAGGCTGGCTCCAAACCAGCGCGATCCTCCTGTCTCCGCCTCCCAAGTGCGGGGATTACAAGCGTGCGCCACCACGCCCGGCGATGCTTGCTGTTTCTTCTGCCTGGAACACTTTCTTCAGATATCCACATATGGTTCATTCTCTGTTTCCTTCAGCTTTCTGTTCAAATAACATCTTCTCGTCATGCTATGTGAAACAGCTACGCGAAACCCCACAACTCCATTTTCTGCACCTGCACTTTATTTTTCTCAGTAACACTACCTCTGGCATAGTACATATTTTCTCATTTGCCTATTGTATATCTCCCTTCTATTAAAATGTAAGATGATGACAGCTGGGACTTTGCTGTATCCATTACTATGTCCCCAGCACCTACAACAGTGCTGCCTATAGCAATTGCCCACAAAATATTTGTTGAATGAATAAAATATAATTGAAAACACTGAAGAATTTTAAGCAGGTGAGATGTGAGGCTTTCCTGGGTCTGCCAAAATAAATGAATCCTTCATTTATCTTTCCTCTGTAATAGCATTCTATAGTTTCCCCTGAATTATAATTACCTGTCAGTCCAGTTTCATCAACATATTCTCTACCAAATGTATTGCATGAATGAATGTCAATGGAATGGAATTTACTATTTATTTGCAGATGAATTCTTGAAATGCCTGTTTGGTTTTCTCAATGAACAAGATTATAACCTATTTCTTGGTGGTACTGGGGGGTGGAACCCAGAGGCTTTCTACCTCCGGGCTATACTCCCAGACCTATTTTTTTATATATATTTTATTTGGAAACAGGGTCTCACTAAGTTGCTGAGAGCCTCACTAAGTAGCTGAGGCTGGCTTCGAACCCGTGCGATCCTCCTGTCTCAGCCTCCCAAGCACGGGGATTACAAGCGTGCGCCACCACGCCCGGCTGATTATAACCTATTTCTGAGTAGGGAAACTTCCCTGCACCTTTATGTCCCTCAATGCCTCTTAGCAATCAGTGCATTGCACCTCCTCGATAAGACTCGATCTCTGTGTCTTTTGGTCTCTCTGTGTTACAGTCTCCGTGACTTACAATTGCCCAGTTCTCTATTATAACGAATTCCCAAGTAAAATCTGTGTATTCATTAGGATACTCTCAATTTCTACTAATCAAAAACTGATTAAAAGCGACTTAACCAAGTAGGAGGTTATTAGATGGGCGAAGAGCTGGCGGCAGGGTGGCTTACAGATGATTTAATTCTTACTGTGCCTCACCCACCTCTTCCATGTTGCGTCTCACAGCTCTCCCACTCCAGCCCCTCTCCTCAGGCACACAGAGGGCTGCAGGGGTTCCCAGTATCATGTTCTCACACAGCGACATCCAGACACGGGAGGGCAGACTGTTCCTTCTCAGACTTCTGCATTGAAAGAAGGAAAACCATTCCCCGAAGCCTTACACTGTATTTCCCTTTACTTCTTGTTGGCTGGAATTGTCACATATGCTGTTGCCTAAACTACTTTGATTTTTGTGGTTGTGACCAAAAACGCTGCCAAGCATGACTTAGAGGAGGAAAGGTGTATATTGGCTCACAGATCCAGAGGTTTGGTTCATGGCCAGCCGGCTTCCTGATGGTAGGACACTGCCGAGGAAAGTTGTTCAGCTCATGACAGCTGAGAAACACACACACACACACACACACACACACACACACACACACACACATACACACACACGAGAGGTCAGGGATGAATATAGAATATAGTCCCCCAAGGCCGTGTCCAGTGGCCCTGCCTGCAGCCATGCCTCACCTGCTGACAGTCACCACCCAGTAGACCATTCAAATCAATCAAGTCAATCAAAATGATTAATTCACCCATGAGGTCAGAGTCCTCATAATCCAATCATTTCATCTCTGAGCACTGTTCCACTGGGAGCTGTGCATCCAACACATGAGCCTTTGGGGGAATAATCCAGATCCAAACCCTAACAAGTGGGTCATTCTGGTCAGCCTGTGGTAACTGAGACTCATCCTCGGGGCAGAGGAGGGCCCTTGTTCTCAGCGCAGAGCCACACAGAGGCTGGCTTTCAGGGCTGGGAGGAAGTGGGTTTGGATTGGCAATAACAGTGTCTGCTGCATCTTTTACTGCCTGCTCTCTGCTATGGTTTGGCTGCTGAGTGTGTCTCAAAAGTCCATCCATGAACTCTTAGTTCCCAGGATGGTAGTATTGGGAGGCGCTATGGACTTTTAAGAGGTGGAGCCTAGTGGGAGGTCTCTAGGTCATTGGGGTAGTGCCCCCAAAGGGGACTATGCGACCCAGTCTCTTCCTCTCTGCTGTGGTTCAAGATGCGACTGTTACCTCAGTTGTTCCCACCATGATGTTCCACCATCCACCGTCCTTTTCTGAGGCCAAACCAACAGGGTCTGCTTGATCTTAAACTTTGAACTTCCCAAAAGAGGAGCTAAATAAATAATAAATATCTCTTTGCTTCATAAGAAGCCTGTGCTAGCTGGGTGTGGTAGTACAGGCTTGTAATCCTAGCATTTGGGAGACTGAGACAGAAGGATTCTGGTTTGAGGACAGTCTCAGCTACTACTTACTGAGGCCCTTTGCAACGTAGTGAGACCCTGTTTCAAAATAAAGAATTAAAAAAAAATAGAGCTGGGGATATAGCTTGGAGGTAGGATGCCCCTGGGTTTTATCCCTAGTAACTAGCACACACACACACACACACACACACACACACACACACACACACACGCAGCCTGAGTTAGGTTTTTGTTAAAGTGATAGAAAGCTGACTAATACATCCCCTACCTGAAAGATTGGAGGTCCACAAATATTTATTCCCATCCCCAAGCTAGAGCTGTGCTATTTTTTGAATCTATCAGCAAACAAATAAACAAACAAACAAACTGAATAAAACCAAGTATAAAACTTTTTTAGTTTATAAAGAAAAAATTCAATTGATTAGAATTAAAATTGAATATTGAAGAAGCTGCTGATTTTCTGTGTCTGAGTTCCTTCATCTCTGAGATAAGGATAGTAATAATACCTAGCTTATAGGGTTGAACAGAGAATAAGTAAAGGATTATGTAGTCAGTGATCAGTGTTTGTGGATTCTGCACTTGTTAATTTGCCTATTTACAGTCCTCACGTCAGTACCTATGGACATTGGTGGCCATTTGCCGAACAGTGTAAAGCCTGATTGCTCTACGTGCAGCTCCGGGTGAAGCTGAGCACGTGACGCTCTTTTCGTTTTGGCTCTCATACCATCAACACGTGTTCTTTTCACAGTCTAATTAGTGCCTTTCTCCCTGCACTTTTGTGCTTTCACTTGACGATGCTGCTGTTTAACCTGGCCCTTAAGCCTTGTGCTGGAGTGCTCTCTGTGGCTCTGTGCACAGGGCGTCTGTGCCGTCCCTTATGGAGGAGCTGGTGTATTAGACACACTTCGTTCACCATCTGCACTGTCTTCCGACTGGAGCACATGTAAAGCAAGGTTCCATCTCGATTAGTTGACAAGAGTGTTGTGACTAGGGGGCTGCAGGAAGCCAACCCTGCGCTTCCTCGGGGAGCATGGTTCAGTATTTGCTAGCTCAGTGCTCATGATGACTTTATGGAACATGAGACCTCACTATAGTTGTAGAGTTTTGGGCTACGCAGGTGGTGCATGCCTGTCATCCAGTACTTGGGAGGCTAAGACAGGAGGACTACGGATTGATCTCAGGAAAGTGGCCTCAGGAACTTAGCGTGGTCCTCAGCAACTTAGTGAAACCTGTTTCACAACAAATAACAATAGTAAAAAGAAGCCGGGCGTGGTGGCACACGCTTGTAATCCCCGCGCTTGGGAGGCAGAGACAGGAGGATGGAGCAGGTTCGAGGCCAGCCGTCTGCGCTGGCTTAGGAGACCCTGTTTCCAAATAAAAATGTAAAAATAGGCCTGGGAGTGTAGCCCGGAGGTAGAAGGGCTTCCAGGAACCCCAGTACCACCAAAACAAACAAACAAACAAACAAAAAAAAAAAACAGAAAAAGAAGACTGGTGGTATAGTTCAGAGATAGAATGCTCCTCGCTTCAGTGTCACCCTTCTCTCCCCAAAAAGAAGAGTTTGGGGTAGCTTTTATCACATAGTAAGAACTGCAAGATCGTTGGTTACCATGTTGCCCAACAAGCCAACAATATTCTCTAAACTAGAAGAATTTTAGAGATTTAGCATATTCTGCAAAGTAAATATAAACTGAGTCTTTGTTTCATTCCATTTCATTTTAAGTTCTTATCAAAGTAAACAAATAGACACAAAAATAATCATCCACACATCTGGTTTCCCAGCCAGAGATCCTCAAGCCAGAGGATTTGACCTTGCTCAAAGCCCTCAGGGTCCTGGCTGCACAGCCCTAAGGGAAGAGGGAAAACAGGTGCTTGAGACCCCAACCGGACACCTCCTGTGCAGGTGCTCAGGTCTGGCCCCTCGGGTCCGCCCAGCCCCAGCATGGCGGATGCTGGCAGGGTGAGCTGGGCTGTCTGTCTCCAGACTCTGTGGGAGCGGTCTCTAGTCCCTCATTAGCATCTCTCCCACCTCCTTCCTTTTTCCTGACACACGGGGCAGGAGATTAGAACAGAATCTCGGCTTGAACTGCACCTTTACTGGAGATGAAAGGGGTAGAAGAAATTCTTAGCTGGGCTTTGGGGAAAAGGAGCAGATGATTCCATTACCTATTCTCTTAGCTTTTAATATCACTATGACACAACAGTTTCAAATCTATGTATAGACTGGCCCATTCAAAGCCATTTAGAATGTAGGCTAACAATGCCAAAATAATTTCAATGTAAGTCTTTGATCTCCTCATTATAATGCCATTACCATACCATTATTAGCTAAGATTACAATGACAAATCAATTTTAATTGAAGTCTTTGGAGATGCCATTTATAATGCTATTATCATGCGAATTTGCAATGGGAAAGTTACTTGAGCAAGCTTGTTGAAACAGAGCTATAATGCCGCTCTAATGGAAAATTTCGATGGTAAAATTATTCCAAGTCCTTAGGGACTGGTGATTATCATATAAAACTACCAACCATGAAAATGTTGCCCCCCAATAATAAATCATGCGATAGAGACTATCTATTGATCAAAAAATATTTTCTCATAGGATGGGTTCACAAAAATCATAGCCTCCCAAAGCAGATAAATGATCCTCACGTTTTGAACAAGACTAGAAGTGAGTAGATCTGACGTGAGGAGGCATTAGTGGCAGAGCCCGGACTGCAGCCCAGTTTCTGATTCTTCCTCTTCTAGTCTTTGACTCTTAGAAAAGACTTCAACACATATCTACTCTAAAGCCTTCAGTTGTTGATGTGGTACTGGGGATTGAATCTGAGGGCATATGCCTCTAGCTTCTTTTATTTTTTATTTTGAAACAAGGTCTCGCTAAGTTGCCCAGGCTGGCCTTGAATCTGTGATCCTCCTGTCTCAGCCTTCCAAGAAGCGGGATTACAGGCATGCACCACTGTGACTAGCTCCTCTAGTTCTTTTCAAAAAATAGAATTCTGGGAAAACAGATCGATGGCGAGGCTAGCCTTAGGATAGAACCAAAGGAAGATTGCCAGATCATGAAGATATTGCCAGAGACTCATTTGGACTACCAGGCCCCAGAAGAATTTTTCAAAACCTGGTGATTCCATGACTTTCAGTGTTAGAAATTTGGGACTTATCTGGGCTTCCTAGTTCTTGTGAGAAAATGTTTCTTTCCTGGAAGGGAAATGTAAGCTCTGCTGGCTTTGAGTACATAAAGAGAAAGAGAAAAAGTGATCAGATCACTTTGCCCCAAGGAGTTGCTTGATTCAGGCATGGGAGGACTTGACAAACACAAGAATCATTTGACTCGTGGTTTGGCTGAAGAGCACGTTTGATTTGATCAACCTAGAAGTCACCGCCTCAAACTAGCTCATTCTAGTGTCTTTGGTCTCCAGGGCCAGTCTTCTATGGCTCCCTGCTTTATCTTTCTAAGGCTTCATGAAGAGGAGGCTGTCCAAAACCTGACAGCTTCCTCTCACTTCAAAAAGCCTGCTGTTTCCTGGTCATACTGGTCCTCTTCTCTCACGTCCCCCTTTGCTCTGTGCCGCCCTGAAGTGGAAGTGGAAGAACCTTGACCCAGGTATGTTCTTCGCCATACATCTACTTCTTCCTTGGACTGTTCTACTGTAAGCCAGATGTCCTGAGCCATTTGCTCTGAGCTTCTCCGTTCCTCAACAATAGCGAGCAGCTGTGTTTTTGGAAAGCATGCTGTGTGCCTAACATGGTATCAATGCCCTCATTTAGAAGATTCTGAAAAACATATAACCTGGAGTTTAGTGCTGTATCTTTTTTTTTTTTTTTTTGTACTGGGGACAGAACCCAGGGGTATTCTACCTCTGCCTTACACCTCTCACGGCTATTTTTAAAATTTTTAAACAGGCTCTCCCTAAGTTGCCGAGGCTGGCTTTAAACTTGCAATCCTCCTGTCTCAGCCTCCCAAGCACTAAGATCACAGGTGTGCACCATCACGTCCAGTTTAGTGCAGTTTTTTATCCAGGCTTGTGTGAAGCTGGACCACAGACCTTGGTTTGTGGAGTCCTGGAGACTGAACTCTTACCAGCATCGTGTCACCGAGGCCGCTTAGCTTAGCAGAGCCGCTGAGCGCACCGTGCTGGAGCCAAGCGTCCCTGACCACATCTCGCCTTCCCCACGTACTGGCTGTGCTACACTGGACAAACAGCCTAGCCTTCCTGTACGTCAGTCTCCTCCTCTGCAGACACGAGCCTGGTGATAATACCTCAGTGCATTATCGTAGTTATTTTGTGCAAAACACTTGGAATAATACCTGGTGCAGAGATACAGCCTGTATGGGTGACACTTTATTTTTTCTGCTTGCTTTTCTTAGCCACATGATCGGTTTCATCAGATCTTGAGAATTTTGGGACAGGAAGGGAGAGGAGAAGCTATCCTGAGCTAAGTGTGGATATGTACTCTTAACTTGGGTGCAAAAGTTTAGAGGGAAAGCTGGAGCTTAGGGGAGTTGTTAGCAGCTTCTGACAAGCGAATGCTGGGTTTGACGGGGCAGGGTTTAAGAGGATGAAATCAGTGACCCTCCTAAAGTGGAATGAAAGTGAGTTTCATAAGGTCAAGGCCAAAACACTAGTGTGTGTTACACAGCTATGGGGAGAGCGGTGTAAATGATTACCCTTGCAGGGACTGTAGACAGTTAAGCTTTAGAAAATCTCAATAAAATTCCTTAGACCCATGTCCAGCAGGCCCCCACTAAACAATGGCTCAGGAATGTCAGAATCCTAAGTTCTCATCCTGGCTTGCTACTGATCTGTCCTGTGACCGGGGTCCCTTAATCCCCCATGCCTCTATTTCCCTGCCTGCCAAATGCCAGCCGTCTCCCTGGGTGATCTTGAAGGATAACCAATAAAAGGATTAGGGGCAAGAACCATCATCTGAATTGTTAATAAAAGTGGTATTTTTGTACTCCATTATCTGCATCTAAACCCTCATAGTCTTGCTTTGGCCCCCTCCACCCTCCGTCTTCCTATGCTTGGGCTTTCCTTCCCATCCCCCACGGAGGAGCAAAAATAGTGCAGTGTCTTGTGGTGAAATTACAATCTGGATGAAGGAGAATCGGCCATGCTGTGCCGTTTCAAACAGTTGCTGCCCAGAGAAGAAATTCACCTAAGGGATGTCCCCAGCCCAGCAAACAAAGAAGCCATGGAGAAAAAAGGCCAGGGCAGCTCTGGGTCTCACAGTGCCACGTGGGTGTGGCTGCCTGTGTCAGGCTGGCCAGGGCCTGGGCAAAGGTGACGGGGAAATTCTGAATGCTGAGAGAAATAATAAAATTGCCAGTGTGTTGGAAATTAAAGTCAACTCTAGGAGCATAAATAATGAACACAACACTGATTGAAATAAATGATGTACTCCACCTTAGAAATGTTATTTGAATAACTGATATTTGATACTTGGTTGGGCTACGTTTTCAAAGGCATTCGATTATACATTTTAATGTTTCCCCCCAAACAGTCTTTCAAACCAGAATAAATTGCTGTATGTAGCAGGCATGTCTTGATCTTTAGCTGCCATGACAACAGGCTACAGAGAAACGCATTTTCATAACAATCGCTAGCAGTGTTTAGTATCATTGTTACTTTGTGTCAGGGAACAGCTGGCTTTGGGAAGAAAACAGCATTGTTTTCCTTAACTTCAAAGCTTTTGTTGTAATAATTGAAAAATAGGTAGAGAAATTGTTGTTTTGGAGGAAAATAGGTAGTAAGGGGGTAATCTCTAGAGGTAGGGAGGGGGGAGAGAAAGGAGAAAGAGAGTGAGGAAGAGATAGAGCTAAAGAGCTTTATGGTTTATATAAATGTCTCCCAAAGATTCCTGTGTTAAAGATCTGATCTCAGGCTAGGGGTATAGCTCAGTGGTAGAGTGCTTGTCTAGCATGCGTAGACTCTGGGTTCAATCCCTGTATTAAAAAAAAAAAAAGAAAAGACTTAGTCTCCAGCCTATGCTATTGGGAGGTGGTAGCACTTTAAGATGGGCTGAATGAATGCAAGGACATTAGGTCACTGGGAGTATGTCCTTGAAAGGGGTGTGGGACCCCAGTGTCCTCCTCTCCTCTCTTTGCTCCCTGCTCTGTGATGTAGTTCTACCATGACAGTTTGGCTTGTCACATCCTACACCAACAGGGCCAACCAGTCATGGACTGAAACCTCCCAAACTGTGAGCCAGAATAAACCTTTTGGCTTTCACGATGTGAGAGCAGAGTCTGTTCATGCTCTTTCTCTGCTTTCTACACCATACCCTGAGCTCTGCTGATGTGGCCTGGCCCAGTGTGTACTGAAACCTCTAGAACTGTGAGCAATGAATCGTCCTTCCTCTAAGTGGTAGTCATCAAGTGTTTTGGGTCACAGCAGTGAGAATGCTGACTGAAACACTGTTGGAACTAATTTTGCTGCCATATGAAACTAATACAAAGATCAGCTTAATAAAGCTAGAGGTCAAATCACAAGGGAAAGTTACTGGCCAGTTCTAGTTCAACTAGAACTGAAGGGATTTTGAAGTTTGCTTTTATATTATTTATTAAGAGTGTATAAACAAACAAACAAACAAACAAATAAATAAACTTGGTACTCGGGATTGAGCCCAGGGACATTCTCCCTCTGGGCTATACCCCCCAGCCATTTTTATTTTGAAACAGGGTCTTGCTAAGTTTTGAGGGTCTCCTTAAGTTGTGACCTTACTATCCTCCTGTCTCAGTCTTCTAAGGACTAGGATTATAGGCATGTGCCACTATATCTGGTGCTCAAATATATTTTATCTTATTTTTTCATTTGGTCAAAGAAGTCAATGAAATGGGTTACTGAGACACATCTTTCTACTGATTTTCCTCTGCTTGGGCCGGTTACTTCCTGAGTCCTCCTTTCTCTGCTTTTCATGCTTCTTTGGGCTCTATGTTCAGGCCTCTTCTGCTTCAAATTTTCCTTGGTGATCTCGGCACTTTCAGGATGTTGGCCATCATCTCATGGCAAAGCAGACCTTTATCGATAGCTCCTCTCTTGCCAACTGTGTCTAAGTCTCCATTTTAATGTTAGGCAGCTTTCTTTCTCTCCTTTTTTTCCTTTTTGTGGTAATGGGGATTGAACCCAGAGGCATTCTACCTCTAAGCTATACCCCAGCCCTATTTTTTATTCTTTATTTTGAAACAAAGTCTCACAGTTGTGGAGGGCCTCACTAAGTAGCTGAGGCTGGACAAACTTGCGATCCTCCGGTCTCAGCCTCCCAGGTACTGGGATTACAAGTGCATGCCATCACGCCTGGCTTATGTTGGGCAGCTTTCTATTACTGTAACAACATACCCGAGATAGTGAACTTAAAAAGAGGAAAAATTTATTTTGGCTCACAGATACAAATGTTTTTTTTTTTTTCTTCTCATTTTGTGTATCTCCTCCTGACATTCGAAATGGCCAGAGAAATGAAAACATAGGATTAAGGAAGAAACATCTTTACTACAGGAGATTTTTCAAAAATCAAAATGATAAGAGGGAGGGAAAAGTTCTATCGACTGATCTTCTAGTACTGAGATTTTCATTTGTATTTCCTCCACAAAAGAGAGGGCCTAAGAATGTATGACATTCAATTCTAAGTGACAAACAGAATTAGGACTCAAACAGACACATGCCTACTCATTCACCTGAAATGCTTTTACACAGAGCATTGGTACATTTTTGGAACATTCTACGTCATTGAAGGAGAATTCTTGACAAGCAAAACGATACAGTTGGTCTTGAATTGCAATGTCATATATCACCAATACTGTTTTTTTCTTTTTTCTTTTTGCAGTTCTGGGGATTGAACCCAAGGACATTCTACCTCTGAGTTACACCCCCGGGCCTATTTTTAAAATAGTCTCACTAAGTTGTAGAGGGCCTCACTGAGTAGCTGAGGCTGGCCATGAACTTGTGATCCTCCTGTCTCAGCCTTTCAAGTACTGGGATTTTGAGTGTACGCCACCATGCCCAGCAAAAACAATCAACTTCGTACTTTGGTAATGAAATCTATCATGATTTTGAAATTATTCTGTATTTTTTTTTGTGGTACTAGGTTGATAAGAGAGTGTCATTACTTGCTGAGGCTGTCTTTGAATGTGCGATCCTCCAGTCTCAGCCTCCCAAGTATTGGGACACAGGTGTGCACTACCACACCAGGGTAGTCTGTTTTTATATGCCTTGAAATAAAGGTTTAACTTATTTCATTTCTTTTTTTTTATTTGGTGGTACTGGGGTTCCTGGAGGCCCTTCTACCTCTGGGCTACACTCCCAGACCAATTTTATATTTTTTACTTGGAAACAGGGTCTCTTAAACCAGCGAGGCTGGCTTCAAACCAGCATGATCCTCCTGTCTCTGCCTCCCAAGCACGGGGATTACAAGCGTGCGCCACCACGCCCAGCTCATTTCTTTTTTTTTATTTGAACAAATTTTTATTTTAGCAGTTCTCAAATATTTCTTTTTCTTAGAGGGGAAGTAGGGTCTTCCAACATCAGTCTGGCCAAATGGGAAGAAATCTTCAGCTGAAGCTTGGCCTCATTAATTTGAAAATAAAATATTTACCCAGAACTGTATCTGTTGATTTGACTGTAGACACCTTAAATCTTCTCCTTTATCCGATCCTTCATCCGATCATCCGATCCTCTAGTCTCCTCCATGTCGGCTCCTGGAGATGTCACTGGCTAAGGGACTTACATAGAACTTCATACATCATTTGATCCTTTTCCATCTCCACTCTTCTGTCTTGTCATTTCCTGTCTCAGGGCACAGAGAGAAGCTTCTCGAACCAAATCAGAGAGGTCTGCACCAGTAAAACAATCACAGCGAAGATCACTGACAACTGCTTCCAAATTTACATCTGCATCCAGGGGAGGTTTGGTGCCATTCTTTGTGATAGTTTTTAAGATGGCAAGGCAGTCTGCTGGTGGTGGCAAACCTACAAAAAAGAGTTTTGTCCAAACGGCCTGGCCACAGAATGGCAGGGTCAATGATAACTGGGCTGTGAGTGGCTGCCATCATGAAAACCTGTTGGCATGTTTCTAGACCATTCATCTCTGTAAGTAGCTGATTCACTACCCGGATGCTTGCACCAGTCTCTCGGTCTGATCTTTGAGAACATAAAGCATCCACTTCATCAAAGAATATCACACAAGGTGCTGAGTTCTTGGCTCGCTGGAGAACCTGTCGTACGGCACGTTCACTCTCACCAACATAATATTTAGTAACTCAGGGCCCTTGGCAGATATAAAATTTAGTCCAGACTCATTGGCCACAGCCTTTGCAAGCAGTCTTCCCACAGCCAGGAGGACCAGCAAGGAGGACTCCAGCTGGAGTCACCAATCCAAGAGCTTCAACCTGGTCTGGGTTACATACAGGAGCCAGTGTTGCCACAGTGAGTTCTTCTCTAATGAGAAGTTCTTCTCTATTGAGATATTGATGCCTTTCAAGGGCACCAATGTTTGCCCATGTCACATTAGGGACAAAGTCCTCTCTTTTGGCGGAGGTTTGGACTGAGGCTAGAGCCATAATAAAATCGTTAAATTCAATACGAAGCCCTTGCATTTCCTCCTCAGAGAGGGGATCTTGGTCTCTCAGCAACTGCAGCAGCCTTTGTAATTCATCCTGTGTTTCAGAAGTGGTCTCGGTTCCCAGCCTTTTCTCTGGGACACCTTCAGATGTCAAACCTTCGCTCTCAGGATCTTTTTTCTGCTGCTCCTGGAGGTTCATCAAGACCCTATTGACTGCAAACACAGCTGCCTCTCGACAGAGTGCCATCAGATCAGCACCAACAAAGCCTGGCGTTAGGTATGCTAACTGACAAAAACTAAAAATTTCAGGAAGTCTCAATTTTTGACACAAAGTCTGAAGTATCCTTTCCCTTGATGCTTCGCCTGGGATACCCCGGCATATTTCTCGGTCGAACCTTCCTGCGCGTCTCAAAGCCGGGTCTAATGAGTCTGGACGGTTAGTAGCGCCGATGACTAGGACCCGAGCTGTAGTTGCCACATTATTCAGCTCATCCGTGCAGGTCAGGAGTTGGGCTACAAGTCTTCGTTCCATATCTTTTGAAGCAACTTCTCTTTTGGGAGTGATAGCATCAATTTCATCAGTGAAAACAATACACGGTGCATTTGACACAGCTTGCTCAAATAAATCTCTGAGCTTCGCCCGGCATGGTGGTGCACGCTTGTATTCCCCATGCTTGGGAGGCGGAGACAGGAGGTTTCTGCTCAGTCTCCTCAGAAACTCCCGACACAATCTCTGGAGCAGCCACTTTCAGAAATGAGGTCAAGTTCCCCAGCAATTGCATGTTCAAGTAATGTCTTCCCACAGCCTGGTGGTGGATGAAGGAGAACCCCACAAGGGGGCACAATGCCCAGGTGGTGATACTCCTCAGGGTGGCGCATGTGAATCAGCATCTTGCAGACTTCTTTTAATGTAGCGTCATTGCCTCCAACATCTTCAAACTTCGCATTGGAGATTTGCAAGTCTAGTCCCCTGACCTTAGCTTTCTTTGGCAGGACAGCTTCTATTTCTCCATCTACTTCCTGAAGGTCTTTCTTCCTTTTGTTTCCTTTGTTCCTTGACCTACCTTTCCTGTTTTTATCACTCTCCGGAAGAGAAGAATCTTTTGAATCCTGTATCTCAGATACTGGCTTCTCACGATTACTCGTCCCATGTGATAGGTCCAAGAAAAAACTGTCTCTCTTTCCATCTGGGGTTTTGTCAATAAACCAACCTCTCTCTCAATCTCCGGCAGGGGTCCTCAAAGGAATGGAACCTGTTTCAGAAGCCAGTCGTGGTGTTGAAGCAGCAGTTTCTCTTTGTTGCACCTCCAAAGTATTGGAAACAGAATCAGGATTTCCTTTCCGATATAAAGAGAGCAGGGAACTGTTCATGTGAGCTGCTGACTGTGGATGTGAGTCATCTTCCATATGTGAATTGTCATCAGAATAGCTTTCGGTATACTCATCATCCTCCTCACCTTGTATTGCTCTTTTTGCCCGATGTTCATCTTCTAATTCTGCTAGATTCTCATGTTCTTTCTCACTACTGATTATACTAAACACTTTTTTTAAACCTGAATCCTAAAAGCATTTCTTTTTCTTTGACCATTGTCAATACTGTACATTCTTTGCAAATCAGATGCTAAGAGTCCAGTGTCCACATATTTGCCACATCTATTACTGGTGAGGTACTGCACCACGCGCCGCTTGAGCCGCCAGCCCCTGGGCATGCCTATTTCTTGATAAGTACACTATTAAAATAAACGTGAGTCTTTAAAAAAGTGTACATGTATAGAAAATTTGATGAACTTTTACAATGTGAAAGTACCATGGAACCAGCACCAAATTAAGTATTTAAACAGAAGCATCCCCTAGACTCTGTGTAGACCCTCTGTCCCTTTAAAAGAATACAGTGTTTTGCCTCTGGCTGTGGTGATGGTGGTGTGCACCTGTGGTACTGGTCCTTGGGAGGCAGAGGCAGGAAGATCACTTGAGCCCAAGGGTTTGAGGCCAACCTGGGCAACATATCAAGATCCTGTCTCAAAACAACAACAGCAGCAGCAGCAGTAGCAGCAACAACCAAACAAAAACAAAAACAAAAACAAAAACAAAAACCCCATGCCCCAAATCAAACAAAAAAATAAAATAAAACACTGTTCTGAATTCTGTCAATTAGTTTTGCTTGTGTTCTGAACTTTATGGAATCCTAAAGTATAGGATTGCCATACAAATGCTCCTGGACTTAAGATGGGATTATAATTCTATAAACCCATCGTAGCTGGAAAATATTGTAAGATAAAAATGCATTTAACACATCTAAACTATTTCAATCATAGCTTTATCCAGCCTACCTTAAACATGCGCAAAACATGTTAGCTTACATTTGGGTGTCTTGAGAAAGTATGGTATTGCATAATGCTAGTCCAGGAAACGATTAAGAAATATTTTTTTTTGGTGCTGGGATTGAACACAGGGTCTCACATATGCAAAGCAAAAGCTCTACCACTGAGCGACATTCCCCAGCCCTCAAAATTCAAGATGGGAAGCACAGTTTCTAATGAATGTATATTGCTTTTGCATGATTGTCATGTTGAAAAATTGCAAGTGGAGCCCCTGTAACTGGGGAGCGTCGGTCCTTGTGTGGGTCTGCCTTTCTCATTTAGAATTACACTTGGACCTGTTGTCTAGGTAGCAGCGGCCTTGTTTTTTCTTGGTAGTAGAATGTTTTTATTAGATATGGAGGTGTATCAATCAGATTTTTTTTTTTTGAAGGAAGAACTTTTTCAAAGTTGCTGCTGGAAATGCCGTCTGTGGACAGTCTTCTGTTCTCAGCTTCTTCAGAGTCTGCCTGGGCCGCGCACGCCTCCCTGTCCTATGGCACAGCCTGCTCATGGTGCAACATGTAACGATCATGGTGGGTTTGCAGGCTTGGCCCACTCCGGGGTAATTCTGACATGGGTCATATGTGCTATATACACCTGGGCTTCTGTGAGCTTGATATTTTATTTTATTATTATTATTATTATTATTATTATTATTATTATTATTATTATTATTTTGGTGGTACTGCGTGTGAAACCCAGAGGCTATTTTTTTTTAACCTCTGGCTACACTCCCAGACCTATTTTATGCTTTATTTGGAAAAAGGTCTCACTGAGTTGCTGAGAGCCTCACTAAGTAGCCGAGGCTGGCTTTGAAATTGTGCGATCCTCCTGTCTCAGCCTCCCAAGCGCGGGGATTACAAACATGCGCCACCACGTCTGTCTGAGCTTGGCATTTAAAAAATATTTTTATATTTGTTAACTCTTTTTTAAAATCCATTTTTATATATCCAGCCTTTCAGGGAAGAAAGCCATTTGATTAATATTTTTCTGTTAAGATTTTAGGGACTTCATGTGCCAGTTTTCCCCAGGGAAATTGCATTTTTAAAAAGGAGGAGCCTTGATGTCTGAATCAAGGTAAGATATGTGGATGGCAAGTGTTTGGAAGGACAGGGACCCTTAAATTAAATTCTTTAAAAGAAAATATCCTTCACGCCCTCCCCTTTTTTCCAGTGAAGAGGAAAAATAAAGCTTTCCACTTACGGGGGACTGCCCACCACCATCCTTGAGAAGAGTTTGCCTACACCTTGCTTTTTCAAGTGGGGCAACTAAAAAAAATCTTTCAGCTATTTGTTCCAGTAGTTCAATATATATTCTCGGTTATATCAAATATTTGATATTTTAGGAAATCAGCCTTGTTAAATTAAAGTGGATAAGATGGCATTTTAAGGTCACCTTGGTATGATCAAACATGACGCTGACATTTACAATCCATTTCCATTGCTTCTCACATGTTTCCTTGTCAGTTAAATCCAGACTCTTCAAACTTAAAGGAGTTTCAAATCTAATAATGCAATTATAAATACTGTACCGGATTCACTAGCTGCCTGCTGATTTCCATGCCAGTTACAAAATCTTCATAGGCTCTTTTCCTGTCATTTAAAAAATTGATATGGTTTTATTATGTTACCTGCACCGGTATAAACAAGTATAAATATTAGCTGTCTATATACTCCTTAAGTGTATGGCTCTTGTTCTTACAAAAGTCCAAATAAAATTTGCATATTAAAAGAAAAAGAAAACTACAAGTTAAGACATGCCACTGGGGGCCCTCTGAAGCACACTGCCACGTGCGGGGTGCGTGCACGCTCTGCTTCTGCGTCTTCTATGTTCTCGCCCTACCCTCCTCAGACACCCCAAATCCCATCTCATCCTTCGAAGCAGCTCCCCTTCTGCCCCCCCAGGCTGTCTTGGGTGCAACCCGACATTTCCAAGAGTGGAAGGAAAAATGTTCTGTGTCTCTCCCGCAGCAGCTTGGGCCATTCTCAGCCCCCCCAGGCTCCCCTAGCCCTGCGCCTCGGCTGGGGGCCTCCGAGCCAGCGGGTCGGGCCCAGCACGGGTGGAGGGCTCCCACCGACCTTGCTCTCTCATCTTCGCATCTCCTTGCCCTCTGGAAGCTCTTTTATTTTCTATCACTTATAACTTCAGACTTGAGTTTCCTGTTCTTTCTACAAGATTTTTTTTTTGGGAGTATTGGGGATTGAACTCAGGGGCATTCTACATCTGAGTTACACCCCTCAGCATTTTTTTATTTTTTTTATTTTGAAACAGGGTTTCACTCAGTTGCTGAGGCTGGCCTTGAACCTGTGACCCTCCCGTCTGAGCCTCCCAAGTACTGGGATTTCAGGCATGTGTCACTGCGGCTGGCTGAGTCTCTGGTCTTTCTTCCCTATTAACTCGAGTGACCTGCATAATAAATGGAGAGAGAGTTGCCCCATAATTATGGTTGGACAAGGACTTTTACTTTTTATTACATAAAACATTTTTAAAGTAAATAAAAACATTTAAACTAATAAAAATTATGTTGTTAACAATATTAATTTAAGGGACTAGAAAACAGTTCTGTGGAGACCACATCGTCATGGTCTTCATGGTCCATGGACACTGCGGTGGTCTCATTTGCTTTTCCGGTCAGGATTCATTTACTCTTGGGGGCTGAGGGATGACTCAGATCTTACCCAAGGTTCCATTCCAAATGCTGTGGAACATTCACTACACACTGGCAAAGTCACCGCTTGCCCTTGTGTTGAAAACATCTTTTGGGAATGAAGTTTGCCTTTACTCTTCCTTTGATGGGTCATTATTAACCTAGTGACAGACATCATTGTAGGCACAGAAATCACATGGCGATAATTAGGTCAAATGTGGATATCCAGATACCAAGTGCTTAATCTTTACAAATTCCTATAAAACACAGTTTAACATATTATAGATATATTTCTGTGATGTATATCTGCCCTCTTCAGGAATCCATAGAAAAATATTAATCTGAGAATATAAATTAAAATATAATATTTTCTATAGAATATTCAGTGAGAAAAATACAGGAATGGTTACTGTGATTAAGAAAGTAAAAATCGGCTGGGCGTGGTGGTGCATGCTTGTAATCCCAGTATTCTGGAGGCAGAGATGGGAGGATCGCAGTTCGCAGACAGCCTCAGTGAGACCCTGTTTCAAACATACAAAGGACTTAAAAATAGGGCTGGGTAGAATGCCCCAGGGTTCCATCCCCAGAACCCCAAAAAAAAAAAAAAAAAAAAATCATCTGGGTGCAGTGACACACTACCGTAATTTCAATACTTGGGAGGCTGAGACAGGAGGATGACAGGCTTGAGACCAGCCTCAGCAACTTAATGAATGAGATCCTTAACAATTCAGTGAGACCCTGTTTCAAAGTAAAAATTAAAATAGGGCTGGGGTGTCTAGCTCAAAGTAGAATGCTCCTGGGTTCAATTCTGAGTGTCAGGAAGAAGGAAGAAAAGTTAATTAATGAATACTTTTTCTAACTGTGAATATATGTATGTATGTATATATATGTATATGAACAAAATTTATGAGATTGAACCCAGAGGCACTCTGCCACTGAGCTATGCCCTTTGTATTTTTTATTTTATTTGTATTTATTTTGTTATGATGCCAAGGTTGTCCTTGAACTTCCGCTCCTTCTGGCATAACCTCGCAGTAGCTGGGGTGATAGGTGTACGTCACTGCACCTCTCAGAAGTTCCTATCTTAACTGCTCTGTGTGTATGTTAGCCTTGCTGTCCACCTTCAGAGTCCATTTTCCTACTGAAATGCTGGTCCACTGGACGGCTCCTTTCCTTCTCTGCTTTCTCCCCGGCCTTGGAAAGTGCCGTTCTTTCTGTTTCTATGACTAACTACTCAAGGGTCTGGTATAAGCAGAATCACACAATATTGATTTTCTTGTGGCTGGTTTATTTCACTTAGCATAATGTCTTCAAGGTCATGTTGTAGCATGTACCAGGATTTTCCCCTTTTCAGCCTGAAGATTCCAGTGTATGCTGTGTACCACTTTGTATTATTGGTTCATCTGTGCATGAATCCTTGGGTTGCCTTTGCTTCTGGGTATATTAAATAGTGCTACTACAGTCGGGCGTGGTGGCGCACGCTTGTAATTCCTGCACTTGGGAGGCGGAGACAGGAGGATCGCACGGGTTCGAAGCCAGCTTCAGCTACTTAGTGAGGCTCTCAGCAACTTAGTGAGACCCTGTTTCCAAATAAAATATAAAAAAGGTCTGGGAGTATAGCCCAGAGGTAGAAAGCCTCTGGGTTCCACCCCCAGTACCACCAAAAAACAAACAAACAAACAAACAAAACAACCCCCAAATAGTGCTACTACGATGATGGGGATACAAATATCTATCCACATCCTTGTTAAGTCTCCTTGTAATTTTCATACATCACAGAGCCTAGCGCTGCCTTTTGTAGCTTCCAGCCTGAGATCCAAACTATGCTGTGGTTTCCAACTGAGCTATGAGCCAGAAGAAAGAGACATCAGCCCTTTAAGCAACCTGCCCAGGCCAGAGCACTGGGAGTAACAGCCACTCTACCTTTACTGGCCCGAGGAAGGGACTCAGAATTTGACTGCTTTTTTTTCTGACAAGGTTCATTGTGCTATGGAAAGGGAGGAGCATGGACAAGTAAAAACGCTGCAAAATTTCCTGTCATTTGAATTATTTTTTTGATCTGACATTTGACCTTTGGTTTTCAGGGCTTCTAGAAAGTTATTAGGAAGTCAATCTGTAGTTTACTTGGTGTTTCTACAGGGGAATGAGGGTGTGGAAACTCCTTGTCTACTATCTTGATGACGCTCCTACTCTCTGATTTTAGCAAGCATTTTGATTTGGCTTTGCACAGAGTTTCAGCCCGTTTATCAGAAAAGTATCTTTCTGGGAAGAAATCCAGGGGAAAATTGTTGATGGATGCACTTACCTTTGAAAAGCACCTAGAGTTTCCCTTTCTCAGATCAATCATTTTAATAAAGCCTCAGTAGTTCACCCAGAAGGATCTGGGGTGTGATGACTACTGGGTTTTTAGGAGCCGCGGTGAACATTGATCTTCATGGGCCTTTAGTCTGTTCGCGATTCCCCGGCAATGGACGTGAAGAATTTGCGCCAGGCATGGATATGAGTGTTCTGGGTAAAATGCGTCAGTGTGGAACAGGGAGGTGAAATAGGGAACAGTTTATGGGTCCCAAGATTTTGCCCTCATCAGCCTTCCATTTGGCCAAAAATAAATCACATTTTTAAAACCTGTATTTTCTTTTGAGAAAATTGTAGGGACTTTTATTTCAAAACAAGAGATCATAACAAGACATGAACAAAGGAGTTGTTTTGATAATTTTAGACTCCAGGATCTCTCTATGAAAAGGGCAGCTCCTTATGTAGATGAGTTATAATTCACAACAAGGAAACGAATGTATTTGAGACAATGTTTAAGGTAATGAATGAACCTATATGCAGGAGGAGAGATGAAAGAGCAGTTTTCCTACTTTCTTCTCTCAGTAAGTTGTGTGTTAAAGGTCTGAGGCTTGTTTTGGTGAAAAGTGCCTTCTATTTTTTAATATACTTTTATTGGTATATTATCAATCTATGTTATAATAAGGTTCAGGGTGACAGGAATATATTTGCACATAACACGTGGTGCGTTTCCCTCTGGGTCCCGCCCCTTCCCTGTCCATGCCACTGAGATTGGCATTGATACCTTAACTAATCATTTAAACTGTTACCTTCATTATGTCTCTATTCCCCCTCTTCTTTAAGTAGCTAAGGTTGTCCTTGAACCTGGAATCCTCCTGTCTCAGCCTTCCAAGTACTGGGATTAGAAGCCTGAGCCATCATGATGACCTGCTCTAGTTACCTTCTTCTTCTTCTTCTTCTTCTTCTTCTTCTTCTTCTTCTTCTTCTTCTTCTTCTTCTTCTTCTTCTTCTTCTTCTTTTTTGGTGTTACTGGGGGTGGAACAGACCCATTTTATATTTTATTTGGAAACAGTGTCTCACTAAATTGCTGAGGGCCTCACTAAGTAGCTGAGGCTGGCTTTGAACCTGTGCAATCCTCCTGTCTCAGCCTCCCAAGCGCAGGGATTAGAAGCATGCGCCACCACGCCACGCCCAGCTTCTTGTTACCTTCTTATTATTATTTTTTTTTTGGTGGTACTGGGGTTCCTGGAAGCCCTTCTACCTCTGGGCTACACTCCCAGACCTATTTTATATTTTTGAAAAAGGGTCTCTTATACCAGCTGGCTGGCATAATCGAACCTGCGTGATCCTCCTGTCTCTGCCTCCCAAGCGCGGGGATTACAAGTGTGCACCACCATGCCCGGCTTCTAGTTACCTTCTAATGTACAGTCGGGGTTGAAACCCATCAACATTGAAAGTAGGTCCTATAAATATGAAAATGAAACCACAGTACCCAGTAAGCACTGATTAGCTCCAACATTGTTTTTGTTCTGAGATAGCCTTGCTATGTTGGGAGCCTGGCCTCCTACTGCCTCAGTCCCCTGGTAGAGTATCTGGGCTTCCAGGTCTGCACTAGGGCACCCAGCACATTGGTTGTGTCTATTAGATAATTTCAACAATAGCCTTGCAGTAAAGGGAGAAGGCCTAAGCAAGAGAGAAAGCAGACATTATTTTTAGGCCAGTTTAATTCTACTATAAGGACACTTCTAATAAAGTGATGAAAAAGAAAAACACAGGACCATCTATTTTTTATTTTTTATTTTTGGTATTGGGAATTGAAGCCAGAGGCTTTTTACCTCTGAGCTATATTCCCAGCATTTTTTTATTTTGAAACCGGGTCTCACTAGGTTGCCGAGAGTCCTTGAACTTGTGGTCTTCAGGCCCCAGCCTCTACCGATCAAGAGAGGATTGCTATCAGTAAACAGTAAAGATATAAGAAAAGATATAAGGGATATCTGCATAGAACTCAGACCTGTGTAAGAGTTTCTCTAAGATTTTTGGTCTTTACCAGTTATTAATTTCCAAAATCTATCAAGTTGCCTCGTGTCCTCACCTCCAAGAGTCTTCCTAGTTTCCTAAATACCTAATACATTAGGTAGTAGATTTTTTCATTCAAATGCCAGTGAAAATATTTCATTTTAGTTTTCTTTTCATGATTATGAATGAGACCTGACCATTCAATTTTCTTTCTGGACTGCCCATTTATATACTTTGACCCTTTTTCTATTGGCTTGTCTTCTTATTGACTCATAGGCATCAATATATGTTCTTGATATTAATCACTTATTGGGTTATATAAACTTTTTATGTGTTTTTAATAGGACTGTTATTTATTTTTGGGTATTGATCTTGCATCGGATATCCTTATTGAACTTTTTAAATAGTTTTAATAATTTATGTATTCTCTTATTTTTTCTACATTGAGAATCATATTATCTGTGAATGACTGTTCATCTTAAATGTAACTTTATTATTATTATTTGGAGGCACTGGGGATTTAACCCAAGGGAATTTTACCTCTGAGATATACCCCCCAGACCTATTTTATTCGTTTTTACTTGGAAACAGGGTCTCACTAAGTTGCAGATAGGCTCACTATGTTACTGAGGCTGGTTTTGAACCTATGATCCTCCTGTCTCAGCCTTCTAAGTACAGGGATTACAAGACTGTGCCACCATGCCTGGCTATACATGACTTTAAATAGACTATTTTTTAGAGCATTTTGCATACTCACAGCACAACTGTGTTTTCACACAGGCATAGCCTCTCTAGCAATATCTCTCACCAGTGTGGTGCAATTTTTAAAATCTATTAAATTACCTTGACATGTGGTTATCACCCAAAGCCTATCAGATACTTTATGGCACATTCTTGATGTTGTACATTCTGTTAGTTTGGACTAATATGTAATGACATCGCTCTACCATGCAAAGTAGTTTCATTGCCCCCAGACTCCTCTGTGCTCCTGCCTGTGTGTCCCTCTCTCGTCCCTAATCCCTAGCAACCATGGATCCTTTTACTCTTTCTATGATTTAAATTTTTTTTTTTGCAGAATGTATAGTTGGAATCACAAAGTGTATTCTCTTTTCACTTTTTTTTCACTTAGTAGTATACATTCAAGGTTTCTCCATGTTCACTTAGTAACATACATTTAAGGTTTCTCTCATGGCTTGATGGCTCATTTCTCTCCAGCACTGAATGATATTTCTTTGCTCAGATGTCCTATAGTTCATCTTTTCATCTACTGAAGAACGTGTCAGTCTCTTCTGAGTTCTAGCAATTAAGAATAAAGGTGCTATAAACGTGCGTGCGTAGGTTTTGTGTGGACACAGGTTTTCAGCTCATTTGGGCAAATGCTAAGGAGTGCGGCTGCTGAACCGGATGCTGAGCGGACACATAGTTTATAAGAAATTCCCCAGCTTGCCTCTGAGTGGCTGTGTTGTTTCAGTCCCACCAGCACCGACAGGGAGTTGCTGCAGTTGCTCGTCCTTGCCAGCCTTTGGTGTGGTCAGTGCCCTGGATTTTGACCATTCTAATCCGTGTTTGGTGGCATCCCATCATTTTAATCTGCAAGCGTCCTGATAAGTGATGTTGCTAATTGTTTTCATGTGTTTGCTTGCCATCTATGTATCTTCTTGCTTCAGAGCTTTGCTCATTTTGAAGTTGGTTGCTCATTTCTTGATGTCGGGTTTTAAGAATTCTTTGCATATTTTGGGTGCCAGTCTTCTATCAGCCCTTTTGCAGATATTTTCTCCCACTGTGCAGCTTGTCTTCTTACTCTCTTGTTTCTGATATTAAAAAAATTAAGCCAATTGTGGTGGTGCATCCTGTAATCCTAGTACTTGGGAAGTTGAGACAGGAGGAGTGCAGGTTTGAGGGCAGCCTCAGAAACTGAATGAGACCCTGTTTTGAAATAAAATAATAAAATAGGGCTGAGGGTGTGGCTCATAGGTTGCCCCTTGGATCCATCTCTAGTACTCCTTTTACCCCAATTTTTTTTCATACTGCATTGGCTATGATCTTCAGTACAGTTTAAGTATAAGGGAACAGCAGACAACTTTGTTTCTTCCTTAAAAGATATCACATGTATGGTATGCTTTAGCCTTAGGTGTAATGTTGACTATAGGTTTTTGGCAGATGCCTTTTACGATTCAAGAAAGTTTTCTTTTTCTTAAAATTAATGAATTAATTTTTAGTGATACTAGGGATTGAACATATGGGCATTCTACCTCTGAGCTACAACCCCAGCCCTTTTTATTTTTTATTTTGAAACAGAATCTCACTGGATTACTGAGTCTCCCTACTGCAGAGGCTGGTCTGAAACCTGTGATCCTCCTGTCTCAGCATCCCAAGTACTAGGATTACAGGGATATGCCACCATGCCTGGTATGGAAGCTTTCTTTCTATTTCAAGCTTGCTAAACATTCCCTCCCCTTCAATTTTATTGATATTTTCATATATTTTTGATCTGTTGATGTGATGAATTATGTTAGTACATTTTCTAACATTAAACCAACCTTGTATTCCTGGGATAAACCCTATTTGGTTATAATATTAAATATTTTATTCATCCTGGGGTGTGGTTTGTTAACATCTCATTTAGAATTTTTGTATTTTTAAAAGTGAGTTTGAGATATAATTTATTTTAGTCAGCAGGGGTGGTACATGCCTGTAATCCTAGTACTTGAGAGGCTGAGACAGGAGGATCAGAGGTTTGAGGCCAGCCTCAACAACTTAGCAAGACCCTCAGAAACTTAGCGAGACCCTGTTTCAAACTAACAAAGGGGGTTTGGGGTATAGTTCAGAGGTAGAATGCCCCTGGGTTCAATTTCCAGTATCAAAAGAAACAACATACTTTTTTTTCTTTTATTGTACTGTTCCATGTAATTTTCATATCAAAGTTAAACTAGTCGTATGCAGTAAGCTGGATGCTTTTCTGTGGGGAGCCATTAAGGCCTTTTTCTAGATTGGTGTCTCTGACTCAGCTGACTGTCCTTTGCCCAGAGTCAACAAGGTTTGGGGTTATGGAAAGTTCAAAAAGGTCTGAGAGAGGATCAGGTGGTGATGACACGAGGGTACTGATTGACCTATCTGTAATATGTGTTTTGTATTGCTCTTTATTGTATTCCGGTGGTGGTAGCACAAGAATGTTGATTGACCTGTAGCTGTGTATAAATACCTCTGGAAAAACAAGTCGGCGTCGGCACAATAAAGATGAGATTGACCCAGAAGTTGCGTTGGCCAGGAGTGTCCGCGCGATAGGGAATACGGACCCAGGCATAGTCGTCGACCCGTAGGAAATATTGACCCACGAACAGGGGTTGACCAGTAGAGATAGTAGGCCAATGGCTCCCCCATGTTAGGGTTAAAAACTCTTCATCCTCACGCCTCACTTCAGAACCCCTACTCTTGCCGGCTGGCTCCGGCACTTTCCCCCCCTTTTCCTGTTTTAGTTATTTATAGCAATTAAAGCTAATCTCTTTTTGCCTCAGTTTCTTAATTTGGAAAATGGAAACATCAGCCTCATAGGAATGTTTTAAGATTAAAATATTTAAAATATATAATTAGAAAAGTGCTCATAGCAATTAAAATGATGCTCAGAAAGTAGCAAGTGACCTTTTACTATTAACTATTACCGTTATTATTCTACTCCCTAAAAGTCTGCATGAGAGAGGAATGCTGAATGCTGTGGTCCTGAGAGTTGGTTCGCCTACAAAACCATCTAACATTTAAAATTTCTATTTATTCAACTTTTTAAATATTTATGGGAACATTCAGTTTTATTTTCTTCTTGAATTACTTCTAGCAAGGTTTACTTTATTTATTTGCTTTTGGTACTGGGATTTGAATCCAGAAGCATTTTACCTCAAAGCTATACCCCCAGCTCTATTTAACTTTTATTTTGAAACAGGGTCTTACGAGGTCGATGAGAGTATTACTGCTTGCTGAAGCTTTCTTTGAACCTGTGATCCTCCTGTCTCAGCCTCCCAAGAACTGATATTACAAGTGTGAGCCACTACACCCTGCTCAAGTTTTATTTTTAGAGTAGTTTTAAAATTTCTTCTAAGTTTTCAAATTTATTGACCTACTAGTTATAGCATATTGTTAATGTTTATTTCCTACTATATTCTGGCTTTCTTTTCAAGGTAATTATATAAACATATGAGACACAGTTCATATATATATGTATATATACACACACATATAATACACACATATGTATATGCATATATATGTACATGTATAAGTATATATGAACTTGTAGATGTGTGAGCTATAGTTCCTGGTTGGTAGTATTTAAGTATTCTATATTTTTTGTTGTAGTTCCTTTTTTCTTCTTCGTGGTTCTGAGGACCAATCTTGTTTATACTAAGCAAGCATGTAATTTCTTACTTACTTGACTATAAATTAATTACATGTATAAATTAAACATTTCCAAACATATATGATTTTTATAGTTTTCTTATTTTCTTTTTCTTATTGAGTTGTGATTTTTTTTTGTGTTTAATTTATTATGTAACTATAGTCTGTATAATCTCACTCTGTTTCACTATCTGTAGTATATTTCTTTTCTTTCTTTTTTTTTATTTGCAGCACTGGGGATGGAACCCAGAGGTATTGTACCTCAGAGTTACACCCCCCAGCCCTAGTTTCTAGTCTATTTATTTATTTATTGGTCATACTGGGGATGGAACCCAGGGGCCTTCTACCTCCAGGCTACACTCCCAGACCTATTTTGTATTTTTTATTTGGAAACAGGTCTCTTAAGCCAGCAGAGGCTGGCTTCAAACCTACGTGATCCTCCTGTCTTCAGCCTCCCAAGCGTGGGGATTAAAAGCGTGCGCCACCATGCCCAGCTAGTTTTTTATTTTTTATTTATTTTTATTTATTTTTATTTTTTATTGTTTTTTCATGTCTGAGAATGGAACCTGGGGCATTCAACCTCTGAGCTACACCCCCTGCCCTATTTTTTTATTCTTTATTTTGAAACTGGGTCTCACTGGGTTGCAGAGGGCCTCAATAAGTAGCTAGGCTGTCCACGAACCGTGATCCTCCAGTCTGCCTCCCGAATGCTGGGATTACAAAGTGTGCCACCACGCCCAGCCTGTAGTACATTTCTCAATTCATGTATTTCTTATATTTCTTCACTGGAATGTGATTCCCATGAAGAAATTTACTTTGTTCAATTCACTCTTGTGCTCTTGGTGTGTAGAAAGGTGATTGGCACATAGTACTACTTCATTTGTTGAATGAGAGAATGATTGATGTTGATGGTACTTCCTGGTGATGAGAGTCAATTTCTTCTAGGTGGTATTCCTGGTCCACATACCTACATATAAATTTCCTGGATATCAAAGCAGACCTTGGAGAAAACTGTCTACTCCCAGATCAGTTTGATTCTAATCTGCCCGCTCTCAGAACTTCAGTGTTCAAGTGAATTGTTTCCCACAAATGGAAGAGGCTGGATGTCTTAGTCCATTCGGGATGCTGTAGGAGAAACCAGAGCCTGAAGCACTAATGGACAATAGACACTTATTTTTCATGGTTTGGGGGGCTGGAAGTCTGAGCACAGGGTGTCTGCTTCGTTTGGTTGTCTGATGAGGTCCCTCTTCTGGGTTGCAAATGTCCAACTTCTCTCTGTGTCTTCACATGGCAAAAGGGGGAAATGAGCTTGCTGGGCTCTCTTTTTTTGAAGAGGACTTCTTTCATTCACATAGGCTCTGCCCTCAGGATGTAATCACCCCAAAGACCCCACCTCCTACCATGAGCACACTGGGGGTTAGGTTTTCAACATAGACTTGCTGGAGGATACAGTCATTCAGATCATAGCAAAGGCCATAGCAGAACTGGTAATTCTCATAAAACATTTTTGTTTCCTGTATTTAATGTCCCCACCAAAACAATATTCATGCATTCTGTCAAGCAGTTTCAGAGTAGGGACAGCTGGCCATTACTCAGCTTGGTGTATCAAATAGATATTTTTGAAAATATACAATCTTTGAAGATTTTTATTCTTCAGACAACTTTGGCTTTGAAAACTCTGTATATCTTAAAAGCAGTTTCACAATGTCAGTAGTTTCCTATGATTGATAGTCACAGCACACTGAGCTCACGGAGACATTAAAAATGTGGCAAAGGAAAAGAAAAAAAGGACTTTACAATATTGGATTCTGTAGCAGTAAGTAATCTGCTCCTGGCTCTGCCTTTCCTTTACTAAGGCCTTTTCCCCCCTTCTCTCCTGAAAGCTCTGTGTTTTATTGCATTTGAGATTTGGACATACTAATAAAAAATGTATTTTTTCCTATGCTTGGCAGGATTTTATTTCTCAACATAGAATTATTGTATAAGTGCTATAATTCTATTTCTCTTTGGAACTCTGAAACCCCAAATTAAAAAATAAAAACAAATACAAAAAACAAACACAAAAACTCGCTAATAGGTAGGGATACCTTCCTACCTACCAGGTAGAAGGTTGGTGTTGGAAGTCCTCTCCTGGGAGCATAGGGGACAATTGTGTGTTATACCTCAGGAAGGGCGAAATGGCCCCATTACAGAGTGTGATGGCTATGTGGAATTGAGAAGTGATGACACAAAAAGTGATTGACTTTGAGAAATGAGAGGTTATTCTTACTGAATGTGGAAGGAAGCTATTATCTTCCCTAACTAGAATGTTCTAAGAGTAAGTCATGGTAGGAGAACTGCTGTAACAAAGAGACCCAGAAACGTAATGGCTTACCACAGAATTTATTTGTTTATTTCTTGCTCAGTAACTGTCTGGGATAGTGTTATGGTTTGGATTTAGAATGTATTTCAGACCTCATGTCCTAGATAAGGCAGCCATGTTGGAGGCAGGGCTTGGCTGCTGGGGAGGGACCCCAGGGTGTGGCCTGGTCTCTCCTCCCTCTGCTCTCTCTGCTTTGGCCTCCATGACGTGAGAGCTGAGTCCCTCCACTTGTGCTCTCTCTGCTTTTCATCGCCATGCTCTGAGCTGTGCAGACATTACCAGGTCTGGCATGAACTGAGTCCTCTGCAACCTCCAGAACTGTGAACAAGTAAACCCTTCTTCCTCTATGTTGTGGCCGGCAGGCATTCTGGGTCCCAGCAGGGAGAATACTGAGTGACACAGTTAGGCATTTGTGTTGGCAGGGTGGCTGTCCTTGGCCAGTTTACTCAGGAAGCCAGGTCCTTTCCTGCTGTAGCGCTGCTGTTCCCTACAACGGCGGTGACAATCCTTTGTGGAGAATAGTACTAGATAGATAGTACATATTTTATGTTTTGTAGGATATTTCAACTTTGTCACATGTACTTGATGCTGCCATTGTATCATGAAAACAGTGTAGTCAGTACATATGTTAAAGGCTGTGTTCCAATAAAATATTATTTACAAGAAGAGGTTGCAGGCTGGATTTGTCTGTTGGGGTGCAATTTGCAGACTCCTGCCCCATGTTCTTTCCCTTTCTAAGCAGAGAAAGGGAAGGAACATGGAGAAAGAAGTGTGTGTGTGTGTGTGTGTGTGTGTGTGTGTGTGTGTGTGTGGTGGGGTAGGAGTGCAAGTGGTGGTACATGACCATATTCCTAGTACTGAGGAGGCTGAGAAAAGAGGATTGCAGTTTTTTTTTTTTTTTTTTTTGCGGGTCTAGAGATGGAACCCAGAGGCATTTGACCTCCGAGCGATATACCCTGCCCTATTTTTTTTTATTCTTTATTTTGAAACAGGCTCTCAGTAAGTTGCGAAGGGCCTCACTAAGTAGCTGAGGCTGTCCGCCAACCGCGATCCTCTGGTCTCAGCCTCCCGTATGCTGGGATTACAAGCATGCACCACCACGCCCCGGCAAGAGGATTGCAGTTTTGACACCAGCCTCAGCAGCTTAGTGAGACCCTTGGCAACTTGGTGAGGCCCTGTTTCAAAATAAAAAGGTATGGCGCTGTAGCTTAGAGATACAATATCCCTGGATTCAATCCCTAAAATGAAAAGAAAGCATGTTTGTGTGTGGGTGTGTAGGTGGGCCAGGGGGTGGGGAGATGGTGCTGGTATTTAGGGGGTCAGGCCTGGAAGTAAAATACCTTATTTTCTTCAAATTTCATTGGCTAGAAATCAGTCACATGGTGATACCCAACTGCCAGGGAGGCTGGGAAATGTAGTCCAGTTAGTTGTATACTCAGAAAGAAGAAGAATCACATTGTTGACAGATGGCAATCTTTGACACATCCAGCACAATATGATAGAATTCAAGGTCAAACTATCTCACTGTGTTCTTAAACACAGGGCTCAGAAAGCATGGCTTTGGCTGGGTGTTATGGAGCATGCCTGTATTCCCAGTCTTGGGAGACTGAGACAAATCTCAAGTTTGAGGCCAACCTCAACACACACACACACACACACACACACACACACACACACACAGTCTGGCTTTGCAGTCAGTTAGACGTAAGTTTTAATCTAGCTGGGTTACTTTCTAACTTATATACTCTTGGGTAATTTGTTTAACTAATTCATACTTCAGTTTCCTTGATGGATAATTTGGATAATTATGTTACCCTTGGGTCACTGTGAATGTAAGATAAAAGAAAAATTGTTGTCTATCATTTCCCAAGTGTTCAATAAATAGTACTATTATTATTATTATTTGAATGATAACTTACTTTATTTCCTTGTAGAGTAAAACTTAATGGTGTGTTGCTGGATTTGAATCCTTGCTCCACTGTATACTAGCTATGCAACCGTAGACAAGTTACTTATCCTCTCCGTGCCTCAGTTTCTGTGTGTGTGTGTGTGTGTGTGTGTGTGTGTGTGTGTGTGTGTGTTACTAGGGATTGAATCCAGGGGCATTCTACTTTCAACTACACCACCAATTCTATTTTATTTTTATTTCTGAAGCAGGATCTTGCTAGGTTGATGAGAGTCTCACTACTGAGAGGAACCTACTTGCTGAGGCTGTCCTTGAACCTGCAATCCTCTCAGGGATACTTGTCTCAGTTTCCCAAGTACTGGATTTACAGGCTTGCACCACCATGCCTGGCTCAGTTTCTTCATTTATAAATTTATGACATTAGTAGAACTCATCCTAGGCGATTGCAGTAAGCAAATTATTAAACACATATGAAATCATAGATGCCTAGTTTTTTTTTTTTTTTTTTTTTGGTGGTGGTGGTGATGTATACGAGGGATTGAACCCAGGGGTATTCTACTTCCAAACTATACTGGAGATCTATTTTATTTTTAATTTTGAAACAGGGTCTTATTAAGTTGTCGAGGATTCTCCTGTCTCTTCCTCTCATTTACTGGGGTTACTGGTGTGTGCCAGCACACCCGGTGATGCCTATTCTTGACATTACTCAGTAAATGATATCTATAATTATTATTTTGCTACAATGATCCTTAGTGTCTAAGGCAGATACCTATAACTGCAATCATCATAATGGCATCCATACCTTAATTTATTCTATCTGCCAAATCCCGTGCTGGACTTTGAGGACAGAGATGGTGAACAAGGCCCGATGCTGTCCCTGCCCTCAGGGAGCTTCCGGTGTGTTCGCCAACAGGTGCATTTTCCTTTTTGAGCAGTCCCTGCAGTGAACAGTTTTAAGATGTCATCTAATTTTATTGTTTGCTATTACTGTGAGTTAGATTTTGTCCTATCTATTTTATGGACAAGTTAACGGATATAGAGAACTTAAGTAATTTGAGCAAGGTCACAGAGCTGGTAAATGGTAGAGATGATATTTGAAACTATGTCCCTCAAACTCAAATGCCAGTGTTCTTAACAGTCATGCTGGGTCTGTCAGATCTGGCCACATAAAAAGAGTCGCTTAGCAAAGTGTACACTATTTAATGGGAATGTAGGCTGGAGGCAGGGGGGAGGCGGGGACTGCGATGGTGAGGGTGGCCTCTTGGCCTCTCTGGGAATTCAGTTCCATCTCTGTACCATTTATGACAGCAAATGCCCTCTCTACTTGGATGACTTCAAACATCCCCCAGGATTAGAAACATGTAATCTTATCAACCAGGTTTGGTTTCCGTCTGCAGGAGAGTTGGGCTTTTCAATTTAACCACTGGCTTAAAAAATGGGTAAAAAAATAACACAAAGAAATCTACTGTCTCTACCCTTCTTTAAAATGATGAATGCTTTTTAAAGGCAAATCCATCATTGGTCACTTGAGGGAGGAAATGTCAAGGAAAGTTATGGTTTGTTAGCTTTTACTTCTTGACATTATACAAGAAAGTAATTGAAGTACAACAAATGCCATGTTGTTTTACCTCATCTATTTATATAGCAATCTGACAAGATGAATATATATGTTACTGCGGACTTGGACAAAAGTGACACTGGCTCTATGATTCTTTCTATTGTCTTATTGGTGCTGATCGAATGTTCCTCCCTCAACAAAATCCAGGGTGGGAGCACTGAGACTCTTAAATGCAGATTCGTGGATATTAAACAATCAAACTCATTTTACCTCCTCAACCCAGTAACCTCTTATCTCAAGTTTTTAGAGCTTTAACATGAGTGTATAATAAAACGTGCACAGATACAATTCAACGCAACAAATATTTATTTAGAACTTCTTGTGCGTAAGATACTATGTGAGACAGAGATGCCATTAATTCACAATCTATCACACTTCACACGCAGCCTGGACTAAATTTTACTGTTATGTCATTTATTGGGGGGGGGTTCTGCTAAACAAACCAGAAAGGTGCAACTGAGTATCTATTATGCCATGCTCCTGAAAACCCAAATGTAAATCAGATTTTAAATTTACAAAGAGATTTGTTGTTCAAGGAATTTTACGGTAATGTTTCTGGAGGATATATAGTCAGTGAAAAAATAAGGACTTTTCAGTTGGCTATTTAAAAGGTGAATGACTACTTTATTGAGAGATATGGTGTGACTAGTACTAGGAAAAATCCCAAGGCTTGTTTCTATGACGCCCATGATCTCTTTGTGGCTGGGTAGTCTGGTTGTCAAGCAACTTAAATTGAAGAGACAAGTGAAATTATTATTTTTTTTCTTCTGAAAGGTGTCAGCTACAAAACAAAGGTGTAGAACTGCTTATTGTGTTGTAAAGATCTCTTTCGCTCTCAACATACACAGCTGGGGAAGGGACGAGATACAAAACTATATTTAATAGGAAGAAGCAAGGTGAGCTTTGGATGTACCTCAACCTTTTTCTTTTGCTGAAATTACCTTAGAGAATCAGCTAGTATCTCAAGCGAGTTTATCTAGGACTATAATATTAAGAATCACGAGACTAGGTCTCCTGTGGAATATAGCAAGATGATGTTATGCTTTGCATTTTGCTTATGATTTTTTTTGTGGCCCTTTCATTGAAATTGGTTTCTTTGCACACATTCCCATCTATATCTAACCAGATTGATAGACCTCACTCCAGAGAGCTTGGATTATATGACCATCATTTATATGTCAGTGCTGTGTGGTAAAGAATTTGGCCTTGACTAAAGAGAGATCTGGCTTTGTCTTCAGCTGTTGGGAGGTAAACCGTGTCAGGCCTGATAGAAATGTCTTTGTTTAGAGTGGGTGCTGGCCACACTGGATCTTAGGGTAGGGACTTGCACATGCAGTAGACTTAGGGTGGGGACCGGACAAACCAGAAAAATCAACCAAGTAATTTCATGGTGGGAGTTTAGGTCTAGTGGTATCGTTGACATGGAGACTGAGTCCAACAATTTGGAGGAATCAATCAATCAATCAATCAATCAATCATTCGATCAATCAATCACTCAATCAGGCCTGTGTAATGAGGGCCCAAGGAGAACTCTTAACTCTAAGGCTTGAGTGAGGTTCCCTGGCTGGAAACACTCTTTGCAACTAGACACATGTCAGTATCAGGAGGGTGACCCTTCCTCACTTCATGGGAGAGGACACCGGAAATTTGGTGTTTGTAATCCTTTGAGCCTCCACCTTGTGTCGATTTTAACCTGCACCATTCCTTTAAGAAATTGTAACTAGAATCATAGCATCTTTTGGTGAGTTCTGTAACTATTGAAACTGAGGGCAGTTTTAGGAATCTTCCCAGATATGTAGTTAGTGTCACAAATGAAGGCAGCCATTTGCACACACATAAATGATTGTGTGATTTATGTTAATAGGATCCACAATTCATTTAACTTTGCATCTTAAGACTGACAACCAGCAATTCCTAGGCAAATCATTTTCTTATTTGAACTACAAAAATTTTTTTAATTATATATATTTGTTTGGTGGCATCATCCATGTCATAATTCAAAATAAAGTTAATATATTAGAAAAATGAAGAGAGTTTTGAAGACTTGTCTATAATTATTGTTTAGATTACTATGGTTAAGTAGTCTGAGGGAAGGAGGCCTGCTGGCATGCCAAGGTGTCCCATGATAGAGCAGTGATATCATCTTAAAACTCCCAACAGGCCGGGCGTGGTGGCACACACTTGTAATCCCAGTGCCTGGGAGGCTGAGACAGGAGGATTGCACAGGTTCAAAGCCAGCCTCAGCTACTTAGTGAGGCACTCAGCAACTTAATGACACCCTGTTTCCAAATTAAAATATAAAATAGGTCTGGGAGTATAGCCCAGAGGTAGAAAAGCCTCTGGGTTCCACCCCCAGTACCACCAAGAAAAAAAAAAAGCAGATTTGCTGGGCGTGGTAGTGCATGATTTTAATCTCAGCATTTGGGAGGCTGAGACCAGAGGATTGCGGTTTGCCAACAGCCTCAGTTACTTAGCGAGGCCCTCTGCAACTCAGTGGGACCCAGTTTCAAAATAAAGAATAAAAATAGGGCAGGGGGTGTAGCTCAGAGGTCGAATGCCCCTGGGTTCCATCCCCAGACCCACAAAACAAAACAAAACAAAACCTCCCAAAACAAAAAATTCTAGAAAACAATCAAACAATCAAATTTATTTCAAGTAAGTAACCATTTGAATTAGAATGCTTGAGGGTTTTGTATTTCTTCAAGGTTTACAAACTTAAATATCTTAGGGCCTGTAAGCTTACTTCAACTCAGTGAAACAGTGTTATAAAGGCATTCAGAGTTACACAAAATATTAGAAACAAAAAAAAAGTAACAGGAGTTGGAGTGGAGGCCACCCACTACTTTGCCTTTTTTCTATAATTTGAACTAATGTCTTCATTTGAAAATGATCATTTTCTGTAAACGAATGTTGTAAGAGTATTTGGATTTTCTATTTCTAATCTTTTTATGTCGATTTTTGTTAGAATTTGCCAATTTTAATTAAATTTATTGGCAGAAAATTACTTATATTCTTTTGATCTTTCACTATTTATTTGATCTGTGACAATGCCTCATTTAAAATTTCTGAACTTGGATTAATTGTGCCTCCTTGTACTTTTCTTAGAGTCTTGTCATGGGTTTATTAACTTTTTTTAGTTTCTTCAAGAATCAGATTTGCTGATTGTTCTACTTTGTTAACTTCTATTCCTCTCTATATTTATACTTGTTGCATTACATATTTTGAGGCTATGTAGTTAGGTACTCACAAATTTCAAGGTGCTGTATCTTTGGAATTAATTGAAAAATTTATTAATTAAAAATTTTTTTTTGTGGCACTGAGAATTGAACCCAGGGACATTCTACCTCTGAGCTACACCCTCAGCCCTACTTTTTATTATTTATTTATTTATTTGTTTTGGTGGTACTGGGGTTCCTGGAAGCCCTTCTGCCTCTGGGCTACACTCCCAGACCTATTTTTACATTTTTATTTGGAAACAGGGTCTCCTAAGCCAGCACGCGCGGCTGGCTTCGAACCTGCGCGATCCTCCTGTCTCTGCCTCCCAAGCGGGGGATTACAGGCGTGCGCCACCATGCCCGGCTTATTTTTTATTTTGAAACAGGGTCTCATTAAGTTGCAGAGGGCCTCACTAAGTTGCTGAAGCTGGCTGTGAACCTGCAATCCATCTGTCTCAGCCTCCCAAGTACCGGATTTACAAGTGTGTGCCACCACGCCTGGCTAAAATAGAGCTCTTAAGCTGTACATGATGGTACATGCCTTTAACCCAGTATTTGAGAGGCTGAGATGGAAGGGCCAGCCTCAACTTAGTGAGTTCCTGTTTAAAAAAAGAAAAAAAGAATTAGGCTGGGATATAGCTCAGGGGTAAAATGCACTTGGGTTCAATACTTAGTAACACACACTCGTGCCTGCACATACACACACAGCTTTAAAAAAATCTCATGTTTATTTGAGTTTTTTGTCCTTTTTTACTTTTTGTATCTCTGTGTTTTAGGTATTGCAGTGGTAAACAATTTAAAATTTAAAAACATCTAGTTTGCCAGGCATGGTGGTGCATGCTTGTAATCCCCACTCTTGGGAGGCTGAGACAGGAGGATCGTAGAGGTTCAAAACCAGCCTCGCTGGATTAAGAGACCCTGTTTCCAAATAAAAATATAAAAATAGGTCTGGGAGTGTAGCCTGGAGGTAGAAGGGTTTCCAGGAACCCTAGTACCACCAAAAAACAAAAACAAAAACAAAAACAAAAACAAAAACATCTAGTTTATACTATTTAAAACATCATGGATGTTTCTCAAAAATTAAAAATAGAATTTACATATGATACAGCAAATCCACTGGGCATATACTTTAAAAAAATGAAATCAGTATGTTAAAGAGAAATCTGCACTCCCATGCTCACTGTAGTGTTCTTCACAATAGCCAAAATATAGCATCAACCTATGTGTTCATTGGCAGATGGGTAGGTAAAAAAAAACAACAACACATGGTATTTATACACAATGAACACTACTCAACCATAGAAAGAAGAGTCTTGTCATTTGCAATAACCTGGATGAACTTGGAGACCATTCATTACAAGTGAAAGAAGTTGAGCTGGGCGTGGTGGCGCAGGCTTGTAATCGCAGCATTCGGGAGGCTGAGACTGGAGGATCGTGATTCGCGGACAGCCTCCGCTACTTAGTGAGGCCCTCTGCAGCTTAGTGAGACCCTGTTTCAAAATAAAGAAGAAAAACTAGGGCTGGGGGTGTAGCTCAGAGGTCGAATGTCCTTGGGTTCCATCCCCAGTACTGAAAAAAAAAAAAAAGACAAATATAACAGGATCTCACTTATATGTGGATCTAATCCAGTCAGACTTACAGAAGCAGAGTAGAATGCTGGTTACCAGGGAATGAATGGCACAGAGGAGGACTGAGGAGGCACCCGCCAAAGAATAAAACGTTCCAGTCAGGAATAAGCTCGGAGAGCCACTGTATGACATAGTGATGATGCTGGGTCGCAATGCGGTGTATTCTAGAGGGTTGCTATGACAGTACGTTTTTCAGTGTTCTCAGTACAAAAATGATGAGATAATGTATATGCTTATTAGCATAACTTAGCCACTCTACAGCATAGCCATGTAATCATATAACATCAGGTTGTATACCAAAATTTTTGTTAATTAAAACATTCAGGTGAAATTATTTGGGTTTCAATTGGAATGATCAGGCTATCTATATTTAATGTAATTACTGATATGTTTGGATTAAAAAAAGCTACTACATGACTTCTACATGTTCTATGTTTATTTGTTATCTTCTTTTATATATTCTTTTGGGTTGATAAATATTTTATCTTTTCCTCTTAGTTTGGAAGCTATAACTATTTTTATAGTTATATCATCCATTTTTTTTTCAGTACTGGGGATAGAACCCAGGGGTATTTGACCTCTGAGCTACATCCCCAGCCCTATTTTTTATTCTTTATTTTGAAACAGGCTCTCACCAAGTTGCAAAGAGGCTCACTAAGTAGCTGAGGCTGTCTGTGAACTGTGATCCTCTGGTCTCAGCCTCCCGAATGCTTGTTGGAATTATAAGCATGTGCCATCACGTTCGGTTATCCATTTTTAATTTATTAAAATCTAATATTAAGTCGGGCATGGTGGTGCATGCCTATCATTCTAGTATTTATAGCAGGGCTCTCAGCAACTTAGAGAGACCCTGCTTCACAACAAAAAATAAAAGGACTAAGGGTATAAATTAAAGGTAGAATGCCTCTTCCTGGGTCCAATGTTCAGTCCCTGATATCACTTACACACACACAAACACACACACACACACACACACACACACACACACACACACACACACATTCTCTCTCTTTCTCTCTCTCTCTCTCTTTCTCCCTCCCTCCCTCCCGCTCCCTTTCTTTCCCTCTCTTACATTGTTATTTTGTTCTCTTCTGTGATGATACAAGGACATCAAAGCACTTTGCATTTACTCCTGATTTAAGAATACTTGTTCTAGCATGGCAGTGCATGGTAGTGCATGCTTGTAGTTTTAGTACTTAGGAGGCTGAGACAGGAGGATCACAGGTTTGCAGCCAGCCTCAGCTACTTAGTGAGGCCCTCCAAAACTTAGTGAGACCTTGTTTCAAAATAAAGAATAAAATAGGGCTGGGAGTGTGTCTCAGAGGTCTAATCCTCCTGGGTTCAATCTCATGTACCACATACACAAAAAAGAACAGTTGTTCTGTATGTATATGCATAGATAGGTATATGCATGTTTACATACAGGAGGACCTTGACATGACAGAATGATACCATAAACCAGTGTTAGAAGATGAACCAGAGCCTGGTGTGGTGGCACACGCTTGTAATCCCAGCATTCGGGAGGCTGAGACCAGAGGATCACGGTTCACGGACAGCCTCAGGTACTACTTAGTGAGGCCCTCTGTAACTTAGTGAGACCCTGTTTCAAAATAAAAATAAAAATAGGGCAGGGGGTGTAGCTTGGAGCTTATGCCCCTGGGTTCCATCCCCAGACCCACAAAAAAAAAAAAGAAAAAAAGATAGGAAACATAAAAGTAGAACAAATCAACATTTTGAACAGATACTGTCCATGTGGGGAATTCTCAATGGTTAACAAGTATAGGAATGAATGCTCAATATCACTCGAAATCAGAGAAATGCAGAGTAAGACAAGCAGACCCCACTTTATACCCATTTGGCTTATATACAGTAATATGTGGTAGAACTCCAGTGTTGGCTTGAATATGGAGAAGTGGAAAATTGTATGTACTCCTTCGATAGTTTAAACTTATTCAAATGTTCGAGTACAAACCAATCATAGTAAAATCAAGCATTGTATAACCTAGCAATCTTATTCTTCGGTAAAAACTTCAGAGATACTGGTTTATAAGTGTACAAGGGGATCTTCAAGGGATGCTCATCACAGCATTTTGGGGGCAGGGCAAAATTAGAAGCAACTTAGATGTAGGGGATCAAATTAATAAAAAAAAGCCGATACATACTGTAGAATATCAGACTGTAGTTAGTAGCAACAAAGGAAAAAAGTTCCTAAGAATAGCACAGAATAAAAAAAAGAAATCACATTGGATTTGTAGCATAATCCCATGTATTTAAATTACAAAGTACAGAAAACAACGCTATTTATTTTTCAAAGGCACATGCAAATCTGAACATATTTACCAAACAGAGTAGGTAACCACACGGGGTGGAAGGAAATGGAAGAGGGCGTCATAATAAAAGACAAAATACACTGAAATTAAACAAGACAAGGTTTTGCATGGATCTCTGAGGATAGAATGAGATCAAGAAGCGTGATTACCTTAGCTCAGGGAGGGCTGTCTCAAACCAATGGTTCTAGAACCAAAACTATTCATGCTAAAATTTTTGCCATATTTGTAGGATACCTAGACATTATACTTAATATACACTTAAATAACCTTACTTAGGGCATAAATATTTCATTTAAAAAGGAAGTATCATGTTGTGGTTGTAAACGAATAACCAGCATGTTTTTTCATAAGTAGAAGGTGAGTGTAAAAGTCATTACATGGAATAAGACAACATGATAAAATTCCAGGTGGACACTGGCCCGCTGAAGTCTGAGTCCAAGATCAACTCTCTTCTTTTTTGGAAAAGGAGAAATTAGCAAATCTAGAGAGTTACTAAAGATATATTAACAGCAGCTTAGAATACTCCTTTTCCTTATAATCAGAAGAGGGAAGAAAAGTTGAGAAGGGAACGTCCCATTTATGTGCGGTGCCTCCTAAGTACGCAAGGCCATGTCTAGTCCGTGCAGAGCCTGAAATGCTATCAACACCCACTCCTGTCCCACCCACACTTGGGAAACACAGGCTGATGGTTGCTGAGGTCTGTTCCAGCTGTAACTTTCTGAAGTGGTGTGAAGTTAGGAAGGCAAGAGCTTGCTGTGAATGAGAAGACAACCCTGGCAGTGAAGCATCAGATAACAGAAAGGATTTCCAGGAGAGGAGAGAGGGCTGGATCCCTGAAATGCCCATGCAGCTGCTGCTGCTACAAGAGGTGAGCCTTGGGGATGGGATCAAGTCTTCAGAATGTTCCCATTCCGTGGAACTTTGCAAATGTCACCTACCCACTGGGCCTGATCCAGGAGAAGCTCAATGGAACCAGGGGTTGGCTGATAAGTAGTTTGAATGTTGAGGCTTCTGAGACATCAGCCGGCTTGGGAGGGATGCTGGGGATGGTGTGCAAAGGTGGCATAAAGAAATCAGGTAGGTGTGGTGGCACACGCCTGTAATCCCAGTACTTGGGAGGCTGAGACAGGACCATCAGAGGCTTGAGGCCAGCCTCAGCAAGTTGTCGAAGTCCTCAGCAACTCAGTGAGAATCTGTTTCAAAAAACAAAACAAAAAACAAAAACACCAAACAAAAAAGTGCTGGGGGGGGGATAATGCCAAAAAAGAGAAGATATGTTGAAAACTGTAGCTCCATTGGTCTGTGACTAATTTAGCAGTTTCCAGAATAACACATGATTTATGAAGGCAGCCTGAGTATTTCCTCTTGATCGAGAGAGGGCATAGGTTTTATTTGCTAGGGTTTCTTTCTGACCATGGGAAGACTATTTAGATTGCAAGTGACTGGAGTCTAACAAAAGCAAAACAATATTACCAGGACTGCCCTGATTTCCTCTTGAAAACCTGCGATGCCACATCATGGACCCTAGTGGCTTCCGGCTTACATCCTTGCACCTTAGCTCCAAACAGAAAGACAGCTTCACTCTTCCTATGGCTTCCAAAGAACAGTGGCCAGAATGGGTTGAGGGAGCTATTCCTGGGCCCTTACTAAAGGTGAGGAGGATTTGTATAAGTACAAATCATGCTCCACATTGGAGGTGGGTGAGGCCAGCCCCACCCAAAAGATATGTGAGGGGTGGGGTGGGGGACCCCTGCTGGAGAGGCAAATCTAAAAATTCGTCCTCCTTTTTCTCTTCCTCTCCTTCCTTCTCATTTCCTCCTTCTGGCTTGAACCCAGGGGCATTCTGTCTCTGAGCTGTACCCTCCGGCCTTTTTTATTTTTAATTTTTATTACTGAAATAAGGGTCTTGCTAAGTTACCGAGTGTGGCCTCAAACCTGTGATCCTCCTGCTTCAGCCTCCCGGGTATGAGGATTACAGGCATTCATCACCATGCTCCACCTGACTACTCTAAAATAAGACCAAGAGTCAGTATTCTTCTCATTTAAAGGCCAAGAGAGTAAAATGTTTAGGCTTTTTAGGCCACAGAGTGTCTGTGTCATTTTTTTTCTCTTTGTTTAGCAACACTTAAAAAATGTGGGTGGCCCGGCATGGTGGCCCACGCTTGTAATCCCAGCATTTGGGAGGCTGAGACAGGAGGCTTGCGCAGGTTCGAAGCCAGCCTCAGCTACTTAGTGAGGCCCTTTGCAACTCTGTGAGACCCTGTTTCAAAATAAAGAATAAAAAATAGGGCTGGAGGTGTAGAATGCCCCTGGGTTCCATCCTCAGTACGCAAAAAAAAAAAAAAAAAAAAAAAGGAAAAGAAAAGAAAAAAGAAAAAAATGTGGGTATGGTGGCATATACCTGTAATCCCAGTACTTGAAAGGCTGAGACAGGAGGCTCAGCAAATTAGTGAGACCCTGCTATTTTTCTTAAAAAAAAAAAAAAAAAAAAAAAAAAAAAATATATATATATATATATATATATATATATATATATATATATATATATGGAAGGCTTGACTCAGAGGTAGAATACCCTTAGTTTCAACTCCTAGTACAATAAAAAATAAAAAATAAAAAAAAATAGAAATCTTAGTTTGCAGGTTGTAAAGAACTGGCTGCAAGTAGGAAGTGGTCCATGGGCCATAGTCTGCAGAGTCCGCAATGAAACCGACTCTTCTTTTCCAGTCCTAGTATGATTTTTTTCTAAGTTTTACCTTAGGAGTGCTTCTGTAGACACAGCTCTAGGCTGGAAGCGCCATGAGAGCGTGCGCTGGGCCTCCTCTCCCCCTCTCCCCGCCCCGCCTTCTCTCTGCTTCTCTAGCACTTTCTGTGTGCCCTTTTCATGGTTCTCGGTCTGATGACTGCACAGGTCTGGAACCTGAAGGCTCAATGAAAAAGTATCAAATAGTTAAAAGCTATTTCTTGAGGCTTTGCCGATGAGGTCAGGACTTGTAGGTGTGGAGGAAAAAGAAGGTGTTTCATAGAGCTGCCATAACGCAGTTACTTCCTGTGGTCCAGGAAGGTGTGGGGGGCAGACAGGAAACTTAAGTTTTAGTTCTGACTTTGTATCGTTTTGAAATTTTTTTTGTATGTGTAGTACTGGGGATTGAGCCCGGGGCATTTTACCTCTGGTTGCACCCCCAGCCCTATTTTATTTTTTGTTTTGAAATGGGGTCTTATTAAGTTTCAGAGGGCCTCCTTAAGTTCCTGAGACTGGCCGCTAACCTGCAATCCTCCTGTTTCAGCCTTCCAAGTACTGGGATTACGAGCGTGCACCACCGTGCCTGGTTCCTTATTGCTTCTTATATAAAATAAAGGGGTTGGTTGGATTAGAAAATAGCTAAGGCTTTTGATAGTTCAAGGTTTAATGGTAGAAAAGAAAGATTTAATGGTGGAAAGAAAAATATCATGGACTAGAAATAGATGAGAAGAGGAAATTGTGCCTATATTGTGGGATGACTCTGGGAATTGACTTAGAGGAGTTTTGGCAGGAAGTTTCTTGAAGAAAAATGACCAAAACAGACATATAAACACAACTACAATGGAAGAAGGGCTTGCCAGTTTATTATGTAAAAAAGTAATTTAAAATGTTCCTTTCTACGGAAGGCTGGGGTATCTCTGATTCTTTTTTCAAAGAGTCTTTATGTTAAGAAACCTACCTTTCCCTAAACACATGGCAGACATTTGTAACTGGAGAAATGATCCTCTATGTAAATATTGTCCAGTAAATTAATCAAACTTCTACTGAGCGTTTGCTAAATGTCAGGTGCTTAGTTATATGCCTCAAAGATGGAGACCAGATGGTTCTTTCCCTCAGGGAGTTTTAATCTGGAGATGTTGAATGGAGAATCATTTAGATCTAACCAGGAAAACAGAAACACCTCTAAGTATTTAAAATAAGGGAATTTAATGCAAAAAGTGGTTACACAGATGATGGCATTGTTGAGAAGCCAACAGAGGAGGATGAGGTAACCCAGGAGAGATGATGTGGACCTTTCACTAGGATGATTTTTAGAGGCACAAAAAAATGGCGGCCCATGGTAAGGGAGGTAGAAACACCAGGATTAGCATGGAAAATAGTGAGAACAGGGTCAGAGTACGGCAGGAATATCTACCGGGTATGTGCTATGGAGGGGTTTGGAGGAGATACAACTTAATAAGGAAACAAGAATGTTCTGGTGAGAGGGACACCAGGGCCACAAAGAAGTGTGGTCAGAGCTGGGCGTGGTGGCACACGCTTGTAATCCCAGCATTCGGGAGGCTGAGACCGGAAGTTCCCAGTTGGCGGACAGCCTCGGCTACTTAGTGAGACCCTCTGCAACTTAGTGAGACCTGGCTTCAAAATAAAGAATAAAAAATAGGGCAGGGAGTGTAGCTCGGAGGTCAAATGCCCATGGGTTCCATCCCCAGATCCGCAAAAAGAAAAAAAGAAGTGAGTGTGGTTAGTGGTGTCTCCTTGGCAGGCCAGGGCTAACTGCAGGAGACACTTTAAGAGAACAGGGCTTACAGTACAGGTAGCACGGCAGGTGATGCCATTCTGGGATCATAGAGACCAGGTGATGACATTTAATCCTTGGAAACATTACTGTCATTAGTGGGAACTTTGGAGGAACAACCCAGGAGGCCCTGTTGCAGAGAGCTACGGAGACCCTTAAGGGAAGCAACACTTCCGGGGCAAAATGGATGAGCAGCCGACTAGATCACTACTCTCTCTAGAGGACTGCAGAAGACTGAGGATAGCGCACCAGGAGGCTGCGAGCAGTCACCCCCAGGACAAAGGCATAATCTCTGGCCCAGTTTTGCCAGACTTGAGACAGGCTTCAAACACGGCCAAGTGAAACCCAAGGAGTGGCCAGTACAACAGGAGGTATGACCCTGAACCAGCACAGCAAATACATAGCCACGGCCCCTCAGGTGTTACTTCTGAGACTTACACTTGAGCAGCTGTTCCCTGGGGGAAAGGAAAAAGCCCAAATATTTCAAGGACAGGATCCTAGTTGACGCCCCAAGTGTCAGGGGCTACCCTGTGAGTGTGGGGACCAGGTAATCCTGTCCTGGCCACAGTCCAGCTCACAATGTCTCCATGAGTGGTGTGAACCCAGTCCGCCATCATGCCCAGAGATCTCAAATGTGTAGTCAGGGCAGATATTCTCTGTAGCTGGTTCAACCAACATATAGGTCCTTGGCCTATGGTACAGGTATTATCATAGATGGGGGAGTCAAGCTGAGGCTCTGAAATTGCCTCCCACTTCCTAACTCTGGGAGAGATGGTTAAACCCAATATTTCCTCCTAAGGGGATTGAAGAAATTATTACACTCTAAAAACCCAAAGGACGCAGACACGGGGGCCCTGGTTATATCTTCATTCAATTTGAATGAATGCAGACGTCTGGCCCTGGCACAGCCCACGTGGATTCTGGAAACGGGCGACAGAGTCCTGCAGCCTCCACCACAAGGCAGCCCTCATTGCACCTTCGCTGCCAGGTGTGGCATCTTTGCTGGAACAGATGAGCAATTAAGCAGATTAATCTGCTTCCTGGGAAACCCAACCTGTGACAAAAAGCCTTTTCCTTCATTGCTAGTCAAGCATGAAAAAGCACACGGAACAGGTCTATGAGGAGAGGTAAGAACGAGGCCTTGCAAAATCAATGGGAGCCGATGGGTGCTGTTCTAGAAATAACATTGCCGTCTCTATCCTCGCGCTCGCCCATAACCCTGCTGAGTGCTGGGCAGGGGCAAGTTTTGTACATCTACATCGTGATCCAATTCCTCTCGCAGATCAATTGCACTGGAGGTGAGTCCCTGTTCCCAGGACAACGTTTCCACTGGCTGGCCAGTAATAAGTGAGTTAGGAGGTCTGGTGTGGACATGTGGTGAGCTGGGTCATATTCTCCACTCAGGAATTTGGGATGGCGAGAGGAAACTGAACTGGTGAGCTTTGGTTCACAGGGGATAAAAAAGGGTAGGTGGAAGTCTGAGAGGCTACTACAAGCCCTGTAGAGGAGGATGCAGCTTCCTAAGTGTCGGATTCAGAAGCTGCATTGAACAAACAGGATGCAAGGAGAGGGAAGGGTGGGGCTGAGAAGGAGAGGAGCTTCGGTTCTTCCTGGCCTCCCCATTCTGATCTCTGTGAGACTAGTTGAGGCTATGCTCTCCTCCTCCTCCTCCTCCTCCTCCTCCTCCTCCTCCTCCTCCTCCTCCTCCTCCTCCTCCTCCTTTTTGTGGTACTGGGGTGGAATCCAGGGGCTTTTCTACTTCTGGGCTATACTCCCAGACCTAGTTTATACTTTATTTGGAAACAGGGTCTCACTAAGTTGCTGAGATCCTCACTAAGTAGCTAAGGCTTTGAACCTGTGCGATCCTCCTGTCTCAGCCTCCCAAGTGCTGGGATTACAAGCGTGCGCCATCACGCCCGGCTTGTGCTTTCTTCTTATATGGGTTCCATGAGCTACCTCTGTGGACATTCCTCAGTTGAGTGGATCTTTTTCTTGGAACCAAATGAGCCTGCCTAGTATTGAAGTTGGAGAATGAGTTATTCCCTGTTAGACATATCATGCCATTTTCTTTCTTGGATTATCAGATATGCTCTATGTATTGCTGTTTTAAATTTTTGATAGGGGTCTCCCGTGTTGCCTAGGCTGGCCTCCTTAACTCTTGAACTCAACTTATCTTCCTGCCTTAGCCTCCTGAGTAGCACACAGAGACTGGCTTCTATTTTTGTTTTAATCTCTCCCATTTAAATTCTGAAACGTTTGAGGTCAATAGTCTGTATATTTTAGGGAAGCCTAATATTAGAACAGTAATATTATTAATAATAATAGATCATATTTACTCAGTATTCACTATGTGCTGGACATTGGGACAGGAGCATGCATTGTATTTAGTGGTATAAGCTCCAGTGTGAGTTTTTTTCTTCTTTCTTGTGGGGCTGGGGGTTGAATCCAGGGTGTATTCTAGGCAAATGCTCTACCACATCCCCAGCCTGTATTATTATTGTTAATAATTATCTCAATCTTCTTACTCTGACTATACAACCAAACGAAATGAGATGGGGGAAGGAAAGGAAGTATTTATTCTTAGGGTATTCTCTCTCTCTCTCTTTCTCTCTCTCTCTCTCTCTCTCTCTCTCTCTCTCTCTCTCTCTCTCTCTCTTTTGGTGGTACTGGGGTTCCTAGAAGCCCTTCTACCTCCGGGCTACACTCCCAGACCTATTTTATATTTTTGAAACAGGGTCTCTTAAACCAGCGCAGCTGGCTCTGAACCTGCGCGATCCTCCTGTCTCCACCTCCCAAGTGCGGGGATCACACGCGTGCGCCACCACGCCCGGCCTTAGTATTCTCATTTTTTAAAATTAATTTTTCTTAGCAAAAGTGGTATATGCTCATTAGAAAAAATTTGAAAAAATACAAAAAAGCACGAGGAAAGCGCCGGGTGTGGTGGCGCACGCTTGTAATCCCCGTTCTTGGGAGGCAGAGACAGGAGGATCGCGCTGGTTTGGAGCCAGCCTCGCTGGCTTAAGAGACCCTGTTTCCGCATAAAAAAGTTAAAAAAATAGGTCTGGGAGCGTGGCCCGTGGGAGTGTATCCCAGAGGTAGAAGGGCTTCCAGGAACCCCAGTACCACCAAAACAAACAAACAAGCAAACAAACAAAAAAAGCACAAGGAAAAAATAAACAAAAATTACTTTTTCTAGCTATTATAGGTAACTATTGTTACTATTTCGGTGCAGATCCTTTTGGATACACACACACACACACACACACACACACACACACACACACTTCGTTTTGTAATTTTTCCTGCTATAGAATCTGAATCCTTCCCATGCCATTAAGTATACTTCTGTGACATTTATTTTTTAGATTCCCAGTATGTCACCCAGGCTGGCCTCCAATTTGGGAGACTTGTGCCTCAGCCTCCCAAATAGCTGGGATTATAGCATGCACAACCTCACCTGTCCCAACATATTTTTGAGCCTTCCAGTATCCCTCTATAAGATGTATCGGGGGAGCTGTATGTCATGGAACAAAGGGCTCTGGGACGTTGCACGATGGGGATTGTAAACTCTCCCCTCTCTTGAGGGGTCTAGGTATATTTTTGCCTGGAGCAAGGGGAGGGCTGTTTGACCTCTGGAGGGCACTATGTTTCCAAAAATTATTCTGGGAAGCAATAAATTCCTGCATCTCCCTTATCTTTTTTCCTTCCCCTTCTGTTTTTTTGAGTAATTTCTATCTCAGTTACCTTGAATCTCTGATAGTTGGTGCCTTGGGGTTGATCTGCATAGGGTCTGGGATCTGGGGCCAGCTACAGAGGGCTGTGTCTCTTGGACCTGCCTTTGAGTCCTTAACACCTATTAATGTTCTTTCACAACACTAGTAATTACCAGCAGATGGCGCTGTGAGCAAGAGCGTCTGCCTAGGTGTGATTTACACAAGCCCTCCAAGGCTTTAAATATTTATCTACAAAATTCAATAAAGCTGTTCATCAAATCTCATGCTTGGAATTTGGGCAGCCCATGAAAATATTATAATATTTTGCCTAAGGTTTTAGAAGCCTCTTCTGTATGGCGTGTTTGTGGATTCAGACTCTGGTATTTGTTTCTCATCAGCAGAAAGGAATTCACACAACACATTAGAGGGTTTGCAGGAGACCAGGCCTGTAAAAATCCACCACAAGTTTCAGTAGATGTTGTAAGGATTTCAGGCATCTACCTGATTGAGAGGGTTTCAAGGTTAGGCGCTAGGTTTGGTCCTTCCCGGTTTAAAACCCAGCCAGTGTCTGGGTGAGAGGAATCACTTCTTGAACAAATGAATTCAGGGAGGGGCTGATGGATGTTTTATTTTTTTATTTTTTTATTTTGAAGGCTGTGTGGTTCTACACCCCGTGAGGATGCTGTGGTTTGCATAAGTTTCTGTGCCCCATAGGTCTGTATATTAGACGCTTGGTACCTGGGGCTGTGCTGGTGGGAGTTAATGTAATCTTTAAGAGGTGGGGCCTAATGGGATGTTCTTAGGTCACTGGGGGTGTGCCCTTAAAGGTGATTGTGGTACCCCGGCCTCTTCTTCTTTTGCTTCCTGGCTGATGAAGTGAGCAGTTTTGTGCCAACACCTGTTCCCAGCATGATGTGCAGCCTCAGCACAAGCCAAAAACAATGAGGCCAATCAATCAGCCACGTACTGGAACCTCAAAACTTCAAGCCAAAATAAACCCTTTCTCTTTATAAGTTAATTATCTGTTATTTCTTTTTTTTTTTTTGCGGTACTGGAGATGAAACCCAGGGGCATTCTATCTCCGAGCTACACCCCCAGCCCTATTTTTAATTCTTTATTTTGAAACAGGTTCTCACTGAGTTGCAAAGGGCCTCACTAAGTAGCTGAGGCTGTCTGCAAACCATGATCCTCCTGTCTCAGCCTCCCAAATGGTGGGATGACAAGCGTGCGCCACCACGCCCGGCTACAGTTATTTCATCATAGTGACGGGAAGTGGACTAACGTAGAGGAGTCTGGAAGTACACCTGGTTGTTACAGGATGGAGTGGGTGAATGGTTGGGGGGTCTGCATTGGCATTTAGAGGGCAGGAGTGGAGGAGGCTGAATATGCATTAAATAATTTAGCACAAACAATTGTCCTGTCCAAAGAGCCTTTTGCTCCTCCTGTAAGAAGTCCTCCATAGCTTCTTCTAGCTAGTTATGCTATCCAAGCCATATAACGTTTCCAAGTATTAGTTTTCCTCATCTATAAAATGGAGCTATAACCATTCACCTGATAAATTCATAGAACTGTTGTGGGTTTCAAATAAGTGACATGTGTTAAACTGCCTTTTGCAAATCGCAAGGTACTATATGACAGAGTAACCTTTTTGGTCCAGGTATCCCATACACCTGGACTCACTGACTCAGGACTGCAATCAGCTGAGGCCTGAGCCACACAGCCAGGACTCACACCTGTTCCTACCTGAAGCATCAGTCAGCATCTCAGTTGCCACCTTCATGCGCTTCCCAGTTGCTCAGGCCTCAAATCCAAGCACTTGCTGACTCCTCCTTTTCTTTTACCCCCAAGGTCCAGGCTCAGAAGTTCTATTCATTTTACAGCCCAGACTTAGCTTAGGCCTGTCTCTTCTCTCCATCTTTCTTCCCCACTTCTGCCCTCAGGCAGCTGTGGCTACTGCCCTCCTGAGTGAACTGCAGAAGCTAGCGGGTCTCAGGGAGTCCACTCTCGCCCTTTGAATGGCATCCTCCTAGGTGGTAGCTAGAGCGACCTTTGAGGGATGTGCACTGGATCACAACAGCAGCAGAAAGGAATTCATGGGACGTATTAGAGGTTTTGTATGAGATCAACCTGGAAAAACTTCCTAAAAATATTGTTTAGAAATGTCATTAGCCATTGTCTGGATTTCAAGCTCCTCTCTTGACTGAAAGGTTCTCAAGGTTAGGTACTTCCCCGCTTAAAATAATCTCCACTGACTTTCCACCCACCCTGAGACTGGAGTCATTGGCTCTGAGAATTGGTCTCCAATACCTTCTTGGGTCTTAGATCACTGCCTCCTTGCTTAGCACAGTGAAACCACCAAGCATTTCCTGCCTCAAGGATTTGCCCTTGCTGTTCCCTTATCCAGAATGCTCTTTTTAGGCTAGGCTTGGTGGTGCACGCTTGTCATCTTAGTACTTAGGAGGCTGAGACAGGAGGATCCAGGTTTGAGGCCAGCCTCAGTAACTTAGTGAGGTCTTCTACAACTCAGTGAGACCCTGTTTTAAAATAAAGAATAAAAAATAGGGCTAAAGGTGTAGCTCAGATGTAGAATGCCCTTGGGTTCCAAGAATGCTCTTTTTCAGGTCTTCTTTTTCCAAATCTCAGTTCAGACATTACCTTTCAAAGGGGCTCCTGCTGCCCTCCTGGTATAGACCAGCCCTGCAAGGTGTTTCTCAACCCCTTATCCTGTTCAATTCCATAGTGATGCTAGCACTCTTTGAAAGGACCACGGTTGTTCTGGTGTGTCTATTGGTCTCCTCTATGAGAACGTCACTGTCATGGAGGTCGGCATGTTCTGAGTCATCCCTGCTGTCTTGCGCTGGCCAGAGCTGAAGGACAGAGGCTGGTTCTCGCTCAGGGTTTCTCCTGGGGCTGAAGTCAGGCTTTCAGCTGGCGGTCATCTGAAGGCATGGCTAGCACTAGAGGATGGCTGAGAGGGCTCCCCTACATGGCTCTGGGCGGGAGGAGGCCTCAGTTCCTAGCCACCTGAGCCTCTCCACAGAGCCTCATGGCACTGAAGCTAACTGCACCCAGCACAGGCAATCCAAGCCAGAGTGAGGGAGGGGTCACACATTGTTCTGAAGAGTCATAAATCCAGAGTGGGCCAGAGGTAGGACTAGAATCCAGGATTTCAGCTATTCTTGGCCCGCATTCAAGGGAGGGCAATTTGCAGGGGGCGTGCTGAAGAATCGGTGGACGTATTTTCAAGATACCCACGTCATCAGGTACTAAGCCGGGTGCCCTTTTGCTGAGCTCCATTGCTTCTCCATTGGGTTCCAACAATGTTTAATGTTTAAATACACCACTGGCAACAAGGAGGCAAGAGGTCAGTGGAAATACTACGGGTGGTTAAACACACCTTTTGTTTTAGTCAGAATTCTTACTTCTGTGGCCCAAATACCTGACACACAAAACATAGAGGAAAAAAGGTTTTTTTTTGCTCACAGATCTGGAGATTTCAAGGTTGGGTCAGCTTCCAAGCAGGAACCATCACAATGGGAGGCAGAGGACAAAACACTCCCAATACCCAACCAACGACCCTGCCCAAGCAGTCAAGTTCCACCTCCAACATGGCTGCCTGGTCTACCACAGGAGGTCTGGGGGACATTTATTTATTCATTTATTATTATTATTATTATTATTATTATTATTATTATTTTGTTGTGCTGGGGATTAAACCTTGGGGCATTCTACCTCTGAGCTACACCCCCAGTCCTATTTTATTATTTTACTTTGAAACAGGTCTCATTTAAATTGCAGAGGGCCTCACAAGTTGCTGAGGCTGTTGCAAACCTGTGATCCTCCTGTCTCAGCCTTCCAAGTACCAGGAATACAAGAGTGCGCCACCATGCCTGGCACTGGGGAACATTTTAAATCCCAACTATAGCATCTTTGGAACGGGAAGAGATGTACCTAGTCAGGTGGGATCAGTGGTCTCCTCTTTGTCTTGGAGGGTCTGGGAAGCGTGCTCACAGGCTAGAAAGTTTCTCTTCTTCTTCATACTGACGTTTTATCTTCCGGTGTCGACTTTTGGTGTTGATTCACACAGGTACAACTTGGCCTTCAAGCTATATTCAGAGAGGCCCCAGCGATCACAGCACAGAAGACCCAAAGCCAGGGAAACTGTCTCACAGAACCCCTGTTAATTGAAGTAATTAAGTCAGCAGGAAGCCATTTGAACAATTATCACACTACCAGGCAAAACTCATTTTAAAGCCTTAGTATAAACATTCTAATAAATAGCTATTAGTTTATATTTGTAAATACCATCGGCCTATCAGGAAATTTGCTAATAGATTTTTAATTAAGGGAAACCTCACGTTATTGTAGGGCCTTCCATTCAATAGCCTCCCCCTGGGTTGGATGCAGAGCTGTGGACTCACTTTGAGAAATCAGCTCGATTGTTCTCTGCCAAAGTGGCTGATAGCTTTTTTTTTGGATCATAGATGAAGTTACTCCATCAGGAGTTGGTTCAGGGATGCTACTGTGTCTCCACAGGTAGTGCCCAAGGGCTTGTTACCAGGAGAAAACCAGGAACGTCTGTACAGAAATCTATCTGATCCTGTTGTCAGGGCCCTTGAACAGGATGGTGTAGGGTATGCAGCGCGGGACTGTGGGAACTCCTCCCCCAGAAAGCTGATGGTCATGCTCCAAGAAAGTATTCACAGCTCGCTCTCTTTTTAAAGAAAAAAATGTATCCCTTTTGAAGTTCTTTCTAAATAATCATCTCATGAATCCTCATTGAAACCTGGGAAGGTACACAGCACTGTTATGACTATCCTCACATCTCTGGGGAGATGTGATTGGATACTCAAGTCAGTGACAGAGTTGGACCTGGAATCAGGATTTCCAGCGATTCCCTGTCACATACAGCTGGATGCTTCCTGATCCACCTTCAGTCATGCAGGTGTTTAACTCTGTAGACTTTGCTTGCAAGAATCTAAAGACTTTCTCAGAAAAAAAGCCATTGCACATGTACAATTGTATGTGCAAATTCAGGGGATTTTATCACTCCCTGAAAGTCACTGGTGTGCTTCCCCAAGGCCTTTTTATTCCAAGGCAGAGTAGGGATCCCTTTGTCTCTCGGTTTCCTTCAGGTCTGCTCTTCATCAGCGACTTGGGGAAAAGGGTATCAGAATGAAAATACCAATCAGTAAGGGATTCATTCTCTTTGTTATATCATCAGAAGATACCTATGTTAGTTCCTCTCTGAATATGCATTTGATTAAATATCTTTAATCAGATATCCTCATATATTTGTTTGCCCTTTTCCCTAATTCAAGTTCCAAATTGGGGAGTTTGCTTGGATTTGACATTAACTAACTCTATTTTCTGGACACATCCACATCCCTGCCCCCACTTAAAACATCAGTGACTGAGTAATATGATAAGGTTCTTACTTGACACACTGAGTAGTCTGTAATATGCTAACATTTCTGTATCATGTTAGTATTGCATTAAGCTAATATGACACTAATTCAAGATGACAGGAAAAATGACTAATACAATAAGACCTTCATCTAGTTCCCGAGGGCTGCCACATGTGTCTGATTCAATTCACCTGAAACCTCCCATGGACGGGCAGGGTTAAGGTGCAGTGGGGCCACTGGAACTGGAAGTCCCTGAAAAACAAAATCACTGGGTATTCCCTGTCCATCTTTCCCTACTCCTATCTTCATGCCCACAGCCCACTTTCTGGGAGGGAGAGGGAAGAGGGGTAGAATAGAGGGGTGCTCAGCAGGGTGTGTGGAGTTTGGGAATGATGGACCTTGGTCCAGGTCTAACCTCTGCCACTTACTGATCTTGGGAAAGTTACTCTTCTGATCTGCAGTTTCTTGTAAAAGATACCTCCTAACCTCACAGGGCCATTGTGGGGATTAAATATGGCAATGTCCACATACATGGTAAGTATTCAGGAGATGATGCTGACATGACAAGTGACAACCATGTGGTTTTGTTGGCCCTGGAAATAGAATTTTTTGGAAAACCCTTGGGTCTGGAGTTCAGCAGTGTTGACGACAGTCACATTGTTGGGTACCTGATCTCCAGAACTTTGTCATACTGTAAGTCTGAAACTTTATACCCATTAAACAACAAATCCTCATCCCCCCCCCCCCGCAAATCACCATTCTACTTTGTTTCCATGAATTTGACTACTCTTGGTATTGTAAAAAAGTGAAATATACATACATACATATATATATATATATATATATATATATATATATTTGTTACTGTCTTCCTTCACTTAGCATAGGGCCATCACATCTTATTTGTATTGTAGTATATTTGTATTGTAGTATATTTCAGAATTTCTTTCCAATTAAAGGCTGAAAAATAATCCACTGTATATGTTTGTCATGCTTTCTGATCCATTCATCTGTTGATGGACATTTGGGTTGTTTCCATCTTTGACTGTTGTGAATAACACTGCTGTGAATTGGTGTGCATATATCTCTTTGAGACCTCCCTTTCAGTTCTTTTGGATCCGTGCCCAGAAGTGGAATGACTAGATCCTGTAATTATATTTTTTAATATTTTGAGGAACTGCTATCTTGTTTTCCATAGTAGTTTCACCATTTTATGTTTTCACAATAGTGCACAAGAGTTCTAATTTCTCCATGTTTTTGCCAACACTTGTTACTTTTGTCTTATAAAAAAGTTGTAGCCATATTAATGAGTGTGAGGTGATATCTCATGGTGGTTTTGATTTATATTTCCCTAGTGATTCTAAATATGCTTGTTGGCCATTGATATACCATCTCTGAAGAAATGTTTAAGTCCTTTGTCTATCTTTTAGTGAGTGTGTGTGTGTGTGTGTGTGTGTGTGTGTGTGTGTGTGGTGTTTGGGAATTAAACCCAGGACCCTGTGCATGGCAGGCAAACACGCATTTAGATACATCCCTACCCCCGCTAATTAGTTTTCATGGTGTTGAAGTGTTTGTAGGAGTGCTCTGTGTGTTCTGGAAATTAACCCCTTATCAGATACATGATTTGCAAACATTTCCCTCATCTTATAAGTTGCCTTTTTACTCTGTTGGTTCTATCATTTAATACACTGAAGTTTTCAATTTTGTTGTAATACAGTTCTCTTTACCCTTCCCCCAGGTCTTTGGTGTTGTGGGCAGAATCTTGCCAAATCCAAGGTCATAAGGCGTGTCTCCTATGTTTTCTTCTCAGAGTTTCCTACGTTTAGCCCTTTGAAGTTCCTTTAGGATGTGGTATAAGGTAAAGATTCAATTTCATTTCTTTTGCATGCAGACATCCAGCATTCCTAACACCATTTGTTAAAAATACTGTTCTTTCCCCATTGAATGATCTTGGTACCTTTGATAAAACTATTTGAGAGCTTATTTCTGGGATCTTTTATTCCATTTACCTATTTGTTTAATCTTTATGCCAGTCCCATGCTTTTTCTGATTACTGCAGTTTTATAATAAGTTTGGGATCAGAAAGTATAAGATCTCCAACTTTTTTCTTCATTTTTGAGATTGATTGGCCTTTTGGGGTCTCTTGATATTTCATATGAATTTTAGAATAGATTTTTCTATTTCTGCAAGAAATGTCATCAAGATTTTCATAAGGATTACATTAAATCTGTAGATTATTTTGGGCAGTATTGACATCTTTTAAAATATACTTTTTTGGTGTTTCGTAATTATATATCAGAATGAGGTTTACAGTGATAGTATTGACATCTTAGCCATAGTTAAGTCTTCCAATTCACGAACATGAATGTCTTTCAAGTTACTTAGGTTTTGAAGTTTTTTTCAGAAGTTTTGCAGTTTTCAGTATTTGAGTCTTTGGTCTTTTTGGTTTAGTTTATTTATTGGTATTTTATTCTTATGGTGCTATTGTAAATGGAATTGTTTTCTTAATTTTCTTTTTTGATTGTTTAAGGAGACCTACTTTTTGTAGTTTATTTTCTTGAACAGTGTTTGATTAAAAAAAAATTGTAAAAGCAGTAAAAAAAAACAACTTTACACAGTGTAGCAGCATGTTGAACATAAGAGCACAGCCCCACATCACTCTCCCCAGGACCACCAGCCTTCCTGGTTTCTTGTGGCTCCTTTCTGAGCTATATGAACAGATAGCGATGTACAGACACATGATTCTGTACATTTCCTTTTCTTTTAAAGTCAGTAGTATATCTTGGAGAGAATTCTCTATTAGCACACCAGGAAGTAATTTTTTTCTTTCTAAAGGCTATCTACACTGTAGCTGTATATTTTACTTTAAAAATATATTTTTTTCATATACATATATAGAGAGACATTTATATTGTTTTCAGTTTTGCTTATTAGAATTCTCGAGCCAGGTATGGTGGTACATGTCTGTAATCCCAGTACTTGAACTTGACAAGCTGAGACAGGAGGATTGCAGATTGGAGGCCAGCCTTGGCAATTTAGTGAGACACTGTTTCAAAAAAAAAAAAAAAAAAAAAAAGAGCAAGGGGTATAGCTCAGAGGCACAACATCCCTGGGGTTCAACCCTAGTACCAAAAAAGAAAAGAAAAAATAAAACGAATTATCTGGTGGATATATTTTTATACATGTCTTTGAACATATATGAGTCTATGAACTTATAAGACAAATTCCTGGATATGCTACTAGAATGGCGATTGCTGGGTCAAGATTATGTAAATTTTTGGAACAATGCATAAAGTTTGTACTAATTTACATACTTGCTGGTAGTTTATGAGAAGGGAGATTCCCCTCATATTCCTGATAGTATTTTTTTTTTTTTGTATCAGAAATTGAACCCGAGGGTATTCTTCCTCTGAGCTACACCACCAGTCTTTTCTTATTTTTTATTTTGAAACAGGGTCTTGCTACTTTGCTGTGGGTTTTGCTAAATTGCTGAGGCTGTTCTTGAACCTGCAATCCTCCTGTCTCAGCCTCCCAAGTACTGGGTTACAGGTGTGTTCACTACTCTCAGATCCTGTCAGCTTTTTATGTTTTTGCCCATCTGATAGGTTAAAATAATGATGTATTTTAATGTTTTAATTTATATGTCCACAATTATAAATCATATCCAGTATTTAAAAAATAGGCATATAATCTTGTGAACTACCTCCTGTATTTTATGTTATTTATCGGGTTACTGAACTTTCTCCTTAACTTATAAGAACATTTTGTATTAAACAAAATTAGCCTTTGCCATATACATCACTAATCCTTTTTCTCAGTTTTTGTTTGTGGCTTCATTGTTGGTACTAACATGTAGCTATTTTACAGTTTTGTAGCATCAAATTTTAAAATATTTTTATTTGATTGTTTTATGTCATGCTTAGATAGGTCTTTTCTCTTCCCAAATGAAAGAAAATAAGTTATCGTGTGTTTTCTTGCAATATTTTCACCTTATTTTAAATGTTTGAATGCCTGATTTGTTTAAATGTTTCATCTATTTAACATTTATTTTTGTGGTATGAAGTGAATTAGGAATCTGGCTTTTTTCCCCCCCCTTCCCAGATGACTAGCTAGTTGTCATAATACCTTTTATTGAAAAGAATCTATCTTTTCTCTATGGATTAAACTGCTACTTTTGTCACAAATACATTTTCATAGGTATTTAGATTCACTTCTAGTCTTGCTATTCTTTTCCATCTGTTTTATGCACCTGGACCAAATTATTTTAATTACTGTTGCTTTATAGCTCCCTAGAATGAGCTTTATTCATTCAAGAAATAGTCTATTGATATATTATTGAGAAGATGTAAAATTTATAGGCTGATTTAGGACAAGGTGACATCTTTACAATATTCAGTTCTTCTCCGAAGAACAGACTTACCCTTTCTTTTTCTTAATGTTGCATAATATTTAATTGCATAAATTTTATTATTTTAATTTTTTAATTTTAAATTTTATTTTATTTTTTGGATTTTTTATTGGTGCAATGTATTCATACATCATAATGGGATAAAAAATACTTTTGTAGACATACATGCACACATCACCCAGTTAGCCCCTACCCGATCCCCACCCTGTTCCCTCCCCATCCCTCCTTCCCATGCTTGGCTTAGTGGTTGACATCTAGTATTAGAGCAATTTATCCAAAATTAACAATTATAATCTCACATAACAGTTTCATTTGTCTGATACCAAGCTTTTGATGACTTAAAGATGACATTTCAATATTTCTTTTTGCTTTCTTTCTTACCAGAGAATATTTTTTTAGGTGAAACTACCATACATTTATTTATTTATTTTTCAGAAAAAATCTATCCTAATAAGGAATATGAACTCGAGATACCCAAAATGATCTCGAAAAAGAACAAAGCTAGAAGATGTATATTTTCTGATTTCAAACCATATAAAGCTACAATAATTGAAACAGTGTAGTACTGTTATAAAGGCAGATATATAAACCATTGGAGTTAAATAAAACCCTAGAGATAAATTCTTCCATATATTGTCAAGTTATTTTTGACAAGGTTTCCACGAACATTTGGTGGTGGAAATAATAATCTTTTAACTAAATATTGTTGAAAAATAATACTTACGTGGAAAAGAATAAAATTGGACCCTTACCTAACACATATACAAATATTAATTCAAAATAGATAAAAGACCTAAATATAAATCTTAATACTATAAACTTTTAGAAGAAAATCTGGGTCATAAAACCTCACAACATTGAAATTGGCAGTGATTTTTTGGATATGATTTCAATGGCATAGGCAACAGAAGAGTATACAAACTCCCTAAAAAATAAAAAAAATATTGTATATCGAAAGACAATGTAAACAGAGTTAAAAGTTACTGATAGAATGGGATAAAATATTTCCAAATGCTATATCTGAAGGTATATTAATATTCCAACTAGAAATCCTAAAAATTAGCAACAATAAAAGCAAACAATACAATTTAGAGACAGGTAAAAGACTAACATAAATAATGAATCTCCACAGATAACCAATCTTAGTTGTCTGTTGGATGGAAAATCTTCTTTCTCTGGTTCTGGTGTGTGTTACCTATTTCTTCTTTGTAGTTAATCTCTTTGAGTATTTTCTCTAGCGCTGGTTTTGAAGACATAAATTTCTTCAGTTTGTTTGTCGTGGAAGCTTATTTCTCCATCTATTTTGATAGAAAGTTTTGCTGGGTAGGAAATTTTTGGCTGGAAGTTGTTTTCTTTCAGAGTTTGGAATATGTTACTCCAAGCCCTTCTGGCTCTCATAACTTGGCTTGGGAAGTCTGGAGTGATTCTAATTGCTTTGCCTCTGAATGTCACTTGGCCCTTTGTTTTTGTTGCCTTTAAGAATCTATCCTTGGCTTCCACATTGGTCATTTTGACAATGATGTGGCGTGGGGATCCTCTTCTCCGATCCTGTCTAAAGGGAGTTCTATAAGTTTCCTGGACCTGTGTATCGACCTCTTGCTCTATGTTTGGAAAATTTTCTGCTATTACTTCCTTGAAGAGATTGTTGATCCCTTTGGTTTCACCTTCCTTTCCCTCCTCTATCCCAATTATTCTTAGGTTAGCTCTCTTAAAATGGGCCCATATTTCTTCAATGTCAGATTCCTGCTGTCGGATTTTTTTTTCTAAATTAGAAACTATGCATTCATTTTTGGAATGATCATCTTCTAAGAGCGAGATTCTGTTCTCCATGTGGTCTAATCGGTTGTTTGTACTTTGAATTGAGGCCTTTACTTCATTAATTGCATCCTTTATCTCTTTTTGGCTCTCTCTGAATTCTTTTTGAAACACCTCTATTATTTCTATAGTGATTTTCCTGATTTGATCTTCTAGAAATCTCTGAATTTCTGTTTTATCAGGTTCTGATGTTGTGGGGTTGTGGGCATTCATTGCTCCATTGTTATTCCTCTCTCCCATGATTTTGGAAGTTTGTGCCTTCTCTGGGTTCTTCCCTTGGTCACTATGACTTCACTTAAGGTGCTCTGGATCTCGAGTGTGTGGTATCTCGGTACCCACTCCTTTACTGGGTTGTATCGCAGAGTCTCAGACCCAGGGAGTCAATCGAGGCTGCTTTAGACTATGGGGGGTGCCAGGTTGGGCGTTCTCCTATGGTGTGATATCTCTGCCACCGCCACTCCCCCACTGGGTCAAGTCCCTGGGATTGCAGTACTGGGATTTCTCCTCTATGGGCCACAATTTGACTCACTGTTGTTGAGTGCGCAGATGGAGCTGTAGTGGACTTGTTGAATTCACTGCTGCTGCCGCTGCCGCCGGTAGCAATATGGCGCTGCTGCCATGCCCTCGGCCATGAGGCTGGCGTATTTCTTTGTTTTTGAGCTCTTCTCTGAGTCCCTGCAGGGTGTGCTGAGTCCAGCCACTGGGAGCTTTAGATGCTCCCTGCGCTGAGAAATCTGCCGAATTTTACCCAGCTGATCCGCAGCGGCTCACCTCGGCTCGCTGTCCGCCGCTCCTCTCTGGAGCCTGGTGGGCTGTTGAATGCTTTGGTCTGGAGCCGTTTGGTGAAGTCGCCGCTGCCGCCAGCAGTAAGGCGCTGCTGCTGCGTCCTTGGGCGTGAGGCCGGCATATCTCCTTTGTGGCTCTGAGCTCTGTTCTAGTTGCCCTCCCCTCTGGGGCCTGGTGCTGCAAGGGAAGATGGCGCCCACTGAGGCTTCGGCCGCAGCACTGCGGTCTGGTTTCTTTCTGGTGTCTCGTTTTTCCAGCCCTCTTTTTCTCTGTTCCTTGTAATCACATTTTTTGTTTCTCTGCTGATGGTGTTTTCTGGTTATGAAAGGCGTTGATTTTGTAGTAATAGAGATTGGTTGTTAGCGGGGCTCGTAAGCCCCGCTTTTCTCCATCGCCATCTTTCTGGAAGTCCCTAGAATATCTTATTTTTTATTTTTATTTAAAATTTTTTTTTATTGTTGCATTGTAGTCATACATGTTAATGGGATACAAGATGGTGGAGACATACATGCACATATCACCCAATTTGCTCTTCCCACAGGCTTACCTTTTCATTCAGTCTTTCTTACATGTTCCTCTGTAGCACCTTAGAGTTTTGTTTTTATAGATTCTGGGCAGCCTAGGCAAGAGCTCTGCCACTGAGCTACATCCATAATCTCTTATTTGTATATGAGGCTTTTTCTCTACACACACACACACACACACACACACACACACACACACACATATATATATATATTCTAATAAAATTTAAATACTTCAATCCCCCTCTTTTTCCTAATAGCCTTTTAGTCGATCTTTATGGGTGTCATAGGTACACAATCACATCATGCACAAATAACCATCATTTTCCCTACTTTTCAGTTTTAGCTATCATTACTAACGCATCTAGGGCCATGCTCAATGGTGTAGTAGTGGTGGGCATTTATTTTATTCCAGAATTTAGTGGGAATGTTTTAGTAATTTGCTATTATACATGATGATGACTTTTTATATATTGAAGTCGTATCTATTTCCTTAAATTTTAATAAAGAGTTTATTTTTTCAATCAAGATCGAATGCTGTATTTTATCCAATACCTTTACAAGCATCTTTGAAGATGTCTCTATCATTTTTCTAAGTTGACATGTGACTGTAGTGAGGCCCTAATGTTGATCTATCTTTGCATTTTAAATCTGGGTATATTATTCTCTTAGTGTGCTGCCAGATTCTAAGTGCTTATATTTTATTCAGGATTTTTTGCATTACTATTCATAAACAAGACTTGCTCTGTATTTTTAAAATATGTTATCTTTGTCAGATTTTGGTAGAAAAGTTTTTCTGGCTTTGTAAAAAAGAAGTGGAAAAGCTGGGCGTGGTGGCACAAGCTTGTAATCCCAGCATTCGGGAGGTTGACACAGGAGGATAATGGTTCATGGACAGCCTCAGCTACTTAGACCCTTTGCAACTCAGTGAGACCATGTTTCAAAATAAAATATAAAAAATAGGGCTGGGGGAGTAGCTCGTAGGTAGAATGCCCCTGGGTTCCATTCCAGTACCCTACCCCCCCCGCACCCCCCAAAAAAGCACTGGGCGTGGTGGTGCATGCTTTTCATCCCCACGTTTGGGAGGCGGAGACAGGAGGATCGCGCAAGTTCGAAGCCAGCCAAGCTGTCTTAAGAGACCCTGTTTCCAAATAAAAAAGTATAAACAAAATAGTTCTGGGAGTGTAGCCCAGAGGTAGAAGGGTTTCCAGGAACCCCAGAACCACAAAAAAAAAGTGGAAAAAAATTTTTTTAGACTGAGCAATTTAAGTATTGGTAAGAGTTATTTGTTCTATAAAAACTTTATAATTTTCTTTTGTGAAACCATCTGGGTCACCTATATTTTGGGTGGCTAGCTCTTTGATTGCTTTTTAAATTACTTTTAAAATTAGTATACTTAAACTCTTGCCTTTTCCCGGGTCAGCTGTGATTATACTTTTTAAGGAAATTATCTATTTCTTTCCAGTCTTCAAGTTTACATGGAGTTAAAGTCCTTTATTATGATCCTTTGAATTTCAGTCTTTTAAATTATTATTTTCCCAGAATCACTTGATATTTAGTATATTTTTTAATACAGCCTGTTTTTTCTTTTATTTATTAGAATGCTTAATGTTTCTTAATGTTATCCATCTTATTACTTTTTCCCTAATGAATTAGTTCTGAAATTCATTAATAAGTCATAAATTTTCTAAATCACTAATTTTTGCTTTTATATTTACTTACTCTTTATCTTTAATTTTATTAGATTTATTTTATTTATTGTTATTATTTTTAAATTTTGGAAGTACTTCTAACTTATATGTATTCTTTCCAGCTTAATAACATGCATATTAAAGCTTTGCTTTTGACCCTGAGTGTTGCTGCTGTTTTATTCTGTGGGTTCCCATGCAGAGTGTTTTCATTATTGTAAATAATCCAAGAGTTTGATGGTTTTTATTTTCAAAAATTTTTTGGTGGTATTGGGTTTGATCCCTGGGGTGTTCAACCTTAGAGCTATTCCCTGCATATTATTTTATCTTTATTTTGAAACAGGATCTTGCTAAGTTAATGTGTGCTGGCCTACAACCTGCAGCCTTCCTGGCTCAGCTTCCTGATAGATTTCTTTTTTCTATTTTTGGTAGTACTGGGGATGTAATCCTTCTACCTCTGGGCTCCACTCCCAGACCTATTTTATATTTTATTTGGAAACAGGGTCTCTTAAGCCAGCAAGGCTGGCTTCAAACCTGCGTGATCCTCCTGTCTCCACCTCCCAAGCGTGGGGATTAAAAGCGTGAGCCACCACGCCCAGGCTGATGGATTTCTGTTTTTGATTCGAAAATCATTATTATTATTTTTTTGTGGTACTGGGATGGAACCCAGAGGCTTTCTACCTCCAGGCTACACTCCCAGACCTATTTTATATTTTATTTGTTAACAGGATCTCACAAAGTTGCTGAGAGCCTCACTAAGTAGCTGAGGCTGGCTTCAAACCTGTGCTATCCTTCTGTCTCAGCCTCTCAAGTTCTGAGATTACAAGTGTGCACCACCACAGCCGGCTTTTTGATTTGAAAATTTATGATGAGGCTTAACAAGTTTTTGGGTGTAGCATTTTCTTTACTCAGTGCATTTTTATTGATTTCTGACCTCATTGTGTTGCAATTTGAGAATGTTATGTGAAGTGTTTCTAATGTTGAAAATTTGTTGATTTTATTTGTGATCTCACACACATACATTGGATTGTTTGTTTGTTTTACCTGAAATACCTTGCTCATCCTTTTTCTTCTAATCTTTCTGAGGATCTTCACTTTAGACTCAAGTGTATGACGGATGATTGAATTTTACATTGTGATCTAACCTTAAAGACTTTTCTTTCTTTAGACAAATGTTTTAGGGTGAGGGTTTCCCAGCTCCTGACACGAGGCTTCCAATATTATCAGTTATTTGGGAAGTGGTCCAGGAGGTACCAGAAAGGAAGTGGGGACTAAGACAGTGGAGGGAAGATAAAAGCAGGGAGCAGGGATGAGCAACTCTGGGGCAATACTTGGCCCACAGAATGTTCCAGACCCACACTTACATCATCAACCCCAGGGGTGGGATCCAGGATATTTGCCCATCCACTCTTACTCTTCCTTGACTGAGAGCTAGTCCCTCAGACATCAACTGCACGCTGGTTCTGCCCTGCTCCTTGTGCAGCCAGAGCGAGCTCTTGGGCAGGGTCCAGGAGTTTGCAGCAAGAGCCAGTGAAGTTATGGGCAGGGCACTGACAGCATCTGTTATAACAGGTGGATTTAACTTTTGCAGGTGATGAAGTGTTGGGGTTGTTGGGGACCTGGGCTAGAAATAAAATTCTGAGACCCCTGAATACTGCTTGCTTAAAACAAAACAAAACAAAACCCAAACAAAACAAACTGGACTAGAATGCAGCTTTGCTGAGACTTTGGTGCAAGAGTTGGAGCGCCTGCAATGTCTGTAAATATTTTCTTTTAGAGGCACAGATTGTTTATGAATGTTCTTCCTGTAAGTCCCATGTGAAACAGCAAAGATTGATCTCAGTTCCGGAAGGGCCTTAGCCTTATGGGCAGTCAGTGTCACTAATACTTGCATGGCCTGCTAGGCTCTCTGGGGAACAGGGGAGATCTGTTTTAGTCTATGGTTGTTCTACATCTGCTAATTAAAAAAAAAACACAAATATTTGGCTAAGACAATCAGGAACAAACTAATTTCAATGGACACATGTATCTTCCAATTTAAAGCTTACTTAAAATATCACTGTCCCACATAATCACTGAGTCTTAGACTGCTTGAGTTTCATGCTCTGTCTTTTGTTTTTAAGGCCATCACTGCCACTGCATATTTTCACTTCTACTTCCTCCTCTTGCTACACCCGTCCTCCTCGTTCCATAGTTTACTCGATAGTACTTTCTTTTTTTTTTTTTTTCTAATGCTTGTATATTTATGTGTAGTGTTGTGTTTCTTCTGTTAATTTGGAATGCTCACTCTTTTTTTCTAAAAAAATTAGAATAATAATTTACCTATTGCATGATTAACTCATTTTAAGTTTCAGTGGGATGAGTTTTCACAAATGTATTTATCTATACAATCACCACTCCCAAAGAGGAGGACAAAGGGGCTGAGACTCCACTATTCCCTTCAACAGAGCACTTCCCATGATCCAAGACCTCTCATTAGGCTCTGCCTCCTAAAGGTTCCACCATCTCCCAATAGCACCACTGTCTGAGGACCAATGGAGCTTTGGAGGGACATAAGAGACTCCACCTAGAGCAGCTCCATGCCTCATTAACACTTGGCATCCTCAGTCTTCAGCTCTTTTACTGGGTGTGTAGTTGGTATCTTGCTGTGACTCAATATCCTAATGGTTAATGATGATCAGCATATTTTCAAGGGCTATGGGCCATTAGTATATCTCTTTCAAGTCTTTGCTTGATTTTTAGTGTTTCTAGCTGATAATTTTAACTTGATAAAATATAATACTTAAATGCTATCTTTCAAGATCTTGGTATATATGATATTATTCATAATTTCTCACTGGGACTATTTAAAAATTAATAGACTTGTTTTCTGAGCAGTTTTAGATTTATAGAGAAAACTGAGGGAAAAATATAGAGAGTTTTCCTACATTTCTTTACTCTTCCTCCCATTTATCCAATTTAAAAGTCTTCCAGTAGTGTACTATATTTGTGACAATTGGTAAGCAAACATTGGTATATTATTATTAGCTAAAACCCCTACTTTACATTAGGGTTTTACTTGTGGTGTTGTGCATTCTGGGGGTTTTGACAAATGTCTGACTGTATCTACTGTTATGATATCAAATAAAGTAATACTTTCATTTGTTCTCCAAATTCTGTTACTGTTCTCTCTCTTCATTTCTTCCTCATTCCTTAGAATGCCTAGAAATCACTTAACCTCTTGTTTTTTCATAGGTTTGCCTTTCCCTGAATGTCATATAGTTGGAATCATATGGTATATAACCTTTTCTGATTAGCTCTTTCATTTAGCAATATAAATTTAAGGTACCTCCTCAATACATTGAAGGCTAGTCTCAATGGGATTATCTGTATATGACATATTTATCCCTACACCTTCTCTCTGCTGATTCTGTGTTACTGTGACTTCTGTGATATTATGATTTATAACTCATATATGCTGCTCTATAACAATCCTTCTCACAATTGTTTACTTTCATTTGTTGTTTTCCCCAGTTCCTTTACTATAACTTGTCAATTATTTTCTTGGTTGAATAAAACTTTAGTAGTTTCTTTGTAGAGAAAAGTGTTGATGGGAATAACATTCCTGAGCATGTACATGTTTGAAAATGTCTACTGCTTTTACGTTTCCTTTAGGAATTTGTAGACCTCATATTACTGTCTTCTGGCAATAAATGTGGCCAAGGAACAGTCTAAGAACAAGAGTGATATTTCTTCCAGTAATTGTGATTTGATTTTTTTCTGACTGGTCGTCCATAGGATTTTTATTATTGTTGAAGCCCAGAAATTTTTTACTAGAATATATATTATTTGGCTTAATCTACATAAAAATTTCCCAAGATACTGTGATTTGTCAGTCTATAGATTTCCTTTACTTGGAAAAGTTTTCTTAAATTTTATATTTTATTTATTTTTTGTGGCACTGAGGATTGAATTTAGGGGCACTCTGACTCTAAGCTATACTCCCAGCCCTATTTTTTTTTTTTTTGGTGGTACTGGGGTTCCTGGAAACCCTTCTACTTCTGGGCTACACTCCCAGACACCTATTTTTTATATTTTTTAAATTTGGAAACAGGGTCTCTTAAGCCAGTGAGGCTGGCTTCGAACCTGTGCGATCCTCCTGTCTCCGCCTCCCAAGCACAGGGATTACAAGTGTGCGCCACCATGCCTGGCTTACCCCCAGCCCTATTTAATTTTTGTTTTGAAACAGAATCTTGTTGGGTTGCTGAGAATCTCACTACGTTGTTGAGGCTGTCCTTAAACCTCTGTGTCTCAGCCTCCCAAGTACTGGGATTACAGACGTGCCTGGCCAATTTTATATTTCATCATTATTGGTTTCCCATTCTTTGTTTCTTGAGGCAACTATTAGCATTGTCTTCCCTATCTACTATTGTCTCTCTAATAGTGTTTATTTTTGTTCACTTCATTTTGCTCAATTTTCTTTCTAAATTAAAAAAATAATTTATTCAGAATAATTATACATGCTTATGGGTATGAGTTTGTAAGGTACATTATGCCAGTATATCAGTACTTTAATACATGTAAAAATGTGAATGATTATATTGTGCTAACTGGCATCCCCTCATACTTGCTTGGTTTTTTAAAGCCAGTTCTTCATACCACATTAATATCAATTTTAGTATTATACCGTTTTGGTGTTCTGATATAACTTTTATTTTTGTGACAGTATGACTTCTTTCATGCTTTTTTTCTAAACCTTGCTAATTAGTTTTTGAAGACTTCCTTTTATTGCTCTGTTATCATTTCCTTGAACTATTTTTCTTTTCTTTAGGATTTGTTTCATAGAGATTATATTTTCTTTACATTTTTTATCTTATTTAAATAAATAATGTCTCTCATTTTTACTTGTTTATAGGTAGTGCTTTGTGTGTGAGTGAGTATATGTGATCTTCATTTAGCATTTTTTTTCTGCATCCTATTTGAGTAAGTTGGGTGGTGGCTCTTTTAAAAGTTAGAACTCATCTTTTTTTTTTTTTTTTTTTTTTTTTTGGTGGTACTGGGGTTCCTGAAAACCCTTCTACCTCCGGGCTACACTCCAAGACCTATTTTTTTTTATATTGTTTTTTGGAAACAGGGTCTCTTTAATTGGAGTTAATGACGCGGCTGGCTTCAAACCAGCATGATCCTCCTGTCTCCACCTCCCAAGTGTGGGGATTAAAGCGTGCGCCACCACGCCTGGCTATAACTCATCTTTGAATTGGGCATTGGAGTGTCTCCCTAGACTAATTATTTGCTGAAGAATGGCAGATGGAGAGGGCTGAAAAGGATGAGTTGGGAAGAAGGGAGTCTGAGTAGTAAGTTGGGCTTCAATCCGAGTCTTTAGAAATATTTTTTAAAGAACTTTTCCCTGTGACCATGATTTAAGTTGGCAAGAAAATCTCCAGACCATCAGTGTATGGCACACATTTAAGAAAAAAAATAAAGTGTTTGAGGTGGGCATGGTAGTGCATGCTTGTAATTCCAGTATTTGGGAGGCTGAGACAGAAGGATCGCAGGTTTGAGGACAGTCTTAGGGGATCCTGAGGTCATCTGGGGACTCTGTGAAGGGCACCTTGAAGAATGACATTTGAAGCCAGGCATGGTGGCTCACGCTTGTAATCCCAGCATTAGGGAGGCTGAGACCGGAGAATCGTGGTTTGCGGATAGCCTCAGCTACTTAGTGAGGCCCTCTGCAACTCAGTGAGACCCGGTTTCAAAATAAAAGAATAAAAAATAGGGCAGGGGGTGTAGCTCAGAGGTCGAATGCCTCTGGGTTCCATTTCCAGACCCGCAAAAATAAAAAAAAAATAAAAATAAAAAAAAGAATGACATTTGAGCTGAGGTGGGCAAGGCCGTCATTAACTCCAATTAAAGATAGCTTTGATTGTTTTTCTTATTACCTAATGATACATGTTTCCTTTAGAGACATTACCAAACACAGATCAATGAAAAGAAGAAAAAGACTCTTATCCCTCAGAGATAGAACCTATTAACACCCAGATGGATCTTTCTTAATCTTTTGCCGTTTGTATTGAATATCCTTATTTTTCAGAGAGAATGAGGCTCAGGGAGCATAGGTGTTTGCCTATTTCTTTCTTTATTTGTTAAATTATTTCTCTCTGTACAAAAAGAATTTGAGGTGCTGGTCTGGCATAGCTGGACTGGGACCCATGTCTCCAGGCTCCTGTTTTGAAATCAGGTGGCAGTTTGCATTTCTTTAGCCAGTGAAACCTCATTTACTCATGAGCATCTTCCCCTCCCAGAGGAATCTGGCTTCCAAGAGTACTCCTCAGGCTCTGGGAGAGGGGCGAGGAGGCAGCCTGTGGATGGGAAGCATAAGGAAAACTGACAGAGCCCAGGACAGATGGACAGAATTTCTGATGCCACATTCTGATGCCCAACTTAACAGATGACAATTAACAGCCACCAGCTGTAAAGTGACTGTGAATAAAATGAGTCTTTTTTTTAGATACATTTAGCAAAACATTTAAAAATCTAACAGCGATTGTTTGTTGGCAGCCCGGGGGCTATATGGCACCTGGGAGGGGCTGGTTGCAGGCCATGGATGAGGGCTCTTGTTGGCATCCTCTTTCCAGCTAGAACAGGAACCTTTTCTGTGAAAGGAGGGAAAGGGGCTCATTGAGTCTTGCCAATTTCCAAATGCCTAACCTCAGACAAGCTCCCATCATAACACTGGTCTTCAGTGTGGCCATTTGTCTTCCTTCCCTCTCCAGCCCTTTCCCCACACCCATTCTCTATGTAGTCTCTGGGAGTAGACTTTAAAAAATGTCAATTAGTATGAATCAATCCCATGCTTAAAAATCCTCCTGTGCCCACCCATAGAAATGTCAGCCAGCCCTAACTCTGCAGGGGAGGTAGAACCATGTAGGAAGGTACCAGGCCATCTGGTGCTTGCTGCATCTTTAGCCACTCCCCCTTTGATCCCTAAGACTAGCCACACTTGTGCAAAGAAGTTTCCTGACTGGGGACCTTTGGGGTTACTCTACCTGCTGCTAGGAGCTCTCTTTCCTCAAGAATATGGCAAACTCTTCAAACACTACCTTCTTTTTCCACTTTCCCAGCTGAAGGGGCCTCCTTAGCTCCAATTGCCCTATACTTCCTAATTCTGTTCTATTTCTTTCGTTTTGTGTATTACCATTGAATGTATGGTCTTTCTACTCTACTTTCTTATCTCTCATTCCCATGTACATACTTAGGTATTTGTTCAACAAAGGTAGGTGTCTTGCAATGAGGCTGCCTCTAGTTATTATAACTGAATGTCACATATCCCAAAGAAATTGCAAGAAGCAAAAAGATTCTTAATGTCTTTATTTTTGACAAACACTATTTTCCTTTATAGACTGAAAATACTGGGTTTTACACTGGTGTGGATGGCATGGGGCTGTAGCTCCTTCTGGACCCACTGACCCCTTAATCAGCTCTTCAGAGTCTTGGGTGGCCCATGGTGAAGTGTCTTAGCTCCCCTGCAGGTCATCTGTATCAGTGGTGCTGGAGACCTGGAGGTGGCAAAAAACAAATGTAGGTTGCTGTGAGAGCTGGGCACCAGTTTCAGCTCTATTCTCCTGTTTCCATTTGGTTTATATTCTCCATCACTTTATACCTACCTTGTTTCTGTTGACTTCAGGACTACACATAAAAGCAAACCACCTTCACAGACCACTAACTGTCTCCCATGACCTAAGTCCTATGACAGACCTGTCCTATCACTCATGGTGATTCTGCTTCTCTGATGATAAGCATCCACCAGAGAAGCCTCATTAGGCTACTCTAACATATAGGTAGCCAGCCCCTTGGGTCTTCTGGTACATTCTAACTAGGTAATAGTTTCAAATTAGAATGTCCCCTAGCCCTCATGGACATGAGGTAGCAGTGTTGAAAGTGGAGCTTGGTTGCTAAGGAGGGGTCCATGGAAGGTGTGGTCTTGGGGATTGTAGAAGAGGAGAAGACCTTCTATAATCTTCCTTCTGTGGTCTCTCTTGCTTTTGGCCTCCACAATGTGAAAGCAGATCTTTGCACATGCTCTTTCTTCATGCCCTGAGCTTCAGACCCTGGCCTCACATGGATTGAACCCAGAAGCTCCAAAAAACTGTGAGCAAATAACTCTTCCTTCCTCTAAATTGTGTGGCCAGTCACTTTGGATTATAGCAATGAGAATGTTGACTGAGATGTTACATATTCAATTATGAGCTCAGAGAAGCTCAGAGGAAATACTGTTGGTGTTTTCCCCTTTGTCCCCTGGGAGCCAGGAGAGGAAGAAGTACTGATTCTTTGCTCATATTCTCTCTCTCTCATTCTCTCTCTCTCTCTCTCTCTCTCTCTCTCTCTCTCCTCTCTCTCCTCTCTCCTCTCTCCTCTCTCCTCTCTCCTCTCTCCTCTCTCTGTTTCACTCCACCCACTATAGCCATTGTCCTGAAGCATCAGGAGCGATTGACTCAACTTAATCATATGCAGTAGGAGTCAGGAGAAAATTTATCACTTGATAGAATTTTTCTATACAAACTCAGGCCAAGTCTCAAAAAGCTCAATATTTGAAAGTGGCCATCTCATTTAAGGGTATGTGCTCTCTTTTCCCTCCTCAAATCTTCTGGGTGCTACATTATCATTCTTAGGCAGGTGTCCTGCCACCTAGTATACAAGGGGTTAATTTACCCAACTGTCTGTGGACTCTCTGGGTTATTTCATATTTATTTCAATTATATAAGTATACTGGGCCAGTGTATTTATTTTAAATCACATTATCTACAGCTTCCCGAGCATGTGTCAACAAAAAGAACGGTTTCAATTTAGTAGACTTTGAAATGGTGTGCAGTTTATCCTCACTTCAATTATACCCTCTACAGTAAGTCATGGGTGCCTTCAAGACTATTCAGGGCAAGGTAATGCTATCTGAAAGCATTGATTTTCCCCATCTCTTCAAAAACAGTTCACTGAAGGATGTACTGGATTCTCCTTTAAGGAAACACAAAAATACATTTCTCAGCTGCAACTTCTGAGAAATCTCAATCTTAGTGGCTCTGGATGAAGCTGCTAAGGAAGTTTCTGACCTTTAAAGAAAGACATGCAAAGCCACTGCAAAAGAATGAACATATCAGGCTTTAAACTGTGGGTGATAGATGGTCAGAGGAGAAGAATATCACCGAATTCCTGTATTCTATCTACTTAGGAATATTTCTTTGGCACTTACTATGTGCCAAGATCTGGACTGGGAGCTTAATATCTAGTTTGAACACTAAAGAGCTGAGCCACCTTCATGGTCATATGATCTGCAGAGCAGTCTAAGGCCACATATGTAGGAGGGTCCCAGGCTTATATAATGTTTGATTATCACTATCTTGAAATTCTTAGCAATTTTCAAAGAAAAAGACTCAAATTTTTATTTTGTACTGGGCCCTGCAAAGTAAGAATTTGGTCCAGTAATTTCTGTTCTCCTGGAGTTTCGAGCTGAGTGTGAGACAGATGTGAAGTAACCTCCTAAACTACTAATTTCAATTGTGATGAGGGAGAATAGGAATCAAGTATAAGGTGCATACAAAGTATGTGTCTTGGTCTGTTTTCATGTCACTATACCAAACTATCTGAGGCTGGGTACTTTATAGGGAAAAGGCTTGTTTAGTGCACAGTTCTAGAGATCCAAGGACATGGGCATGGAGCCTGCATTGGCTTCTGGGCCTCATGGTATATAGCACCACATGGTAAGAGTGTGTGAGAAATAAAGAGAGTGAGGAAGATAGATAGATAGAGAGATTGAGATTATAGGGAAATCTTTCTTTTATAACAATCTGCCCTCATGGGAACTAATTCCCCCCAAGAGATTAGCGTTCCTTCCTTCAGGAGAGTGGCTATGACCCAATCCGCTCCCACTAGGTTCCAATTCTTAGGTGTCCCACCACTTTACAATATCGCAGCACTGGGGAATCAAGCCTCAATGTGAACTCTTGGGAGAAAATCACATTTAAGCAATAGCAGTATGTAACACAGGGACCTAGCCTGTCTGGAGTCATGGGAGGCACCCAGGAAAGGAGACACTCAAGCAGACCTCTGAAAGGTGGGCTAGTAAGCAAGCAGAGTTCTCCAGGGAGGTCATCCTCAGAGGGAACATGTGTGAAGGCCTGTTAGAATCAGAGAGGAGGCCAGTGTAAACAGGGCCCAGTGGACAAGGAGCAGGACAGGATTCTCTCTTTGGCAAGAATACCAGGGACTGGATATACCGTGGTCAAGTTTATATAGATTTTTTCCAGCAGGTAACTTGAAGTAGCCCCTAAGCTCCTTTTTGTTGGTATCTCATTATTGCTGTCTGATCTATGAATTAACCTAACTTCCTGTGGTAGTGCCACCTCTGGAAGGGGGGGTCTCACAAATACTTGGGTCTTTCAAAAATACTTTTCATTATAAGTTATTTAAACTTAAATTTTATAGAAATAATGATTTTTAAGTATTTCCAAGAATCTACAATGAAGGTATCACTGACAAATTTACTCAAAGCCTTGTTAAGTATTTATACACCTAATCTGAACAATGTGAGAAAATTCATCATACCACTGCATATGGAGCAAACCATTTTATTTTTATTTGTTCTTTATCTGTCTCTGTGACACTTAAAATCAGAAGATCCCTAGATGTGGCCTTCTAAAATTTGGTAAATATCCCGCTGCAGATTTGTACTGGTGGTGATTTTAGACTTTGTTATTCTATCATCTCCCTTTTTTCAAAGGGCTCTATTAAAATCTCAACAGGAATGTGGCAAATGCCACTGTTTGTCATGGAAAAACAAAATGAAATCCACTGTACAGGAGGAAGTTTACTTGGCTGAAGCACTTGAAGTTGGAGTTTTAGGGAAGAGTGGGCCAGAAGCGTGGGGGCAGGGGAGAACGCCCGGGGATGATTACTTACATTGTTCCATAAAGCACACTTAAAAAGACAGTGCATGTGTTGTTGAATTGACTTTCTAGACAAACAGAAGAAAAATGTAAATAATATAATAGAAAAAAGAATAGGAAATTTTGCAAGTGACTCTTGTTTGTGCCACTTTCTACAGTGGTATCCTGTCTATACCTCACTTTATGACCTGTTTAAAAATTTCAAGCAATGTTGACTGGCAATACTTAGTACAGGAAATAACTTCAGGCTCAGTGAGGGTAGCAGGGCTTTTTTTTTTTTTAAAGTTTATATCTTTAAATTTACTAAAGTGAGTTACATTAATGGATTTTTAAAATAGTAATTTATTCTTATATATCTAGGATTAATTTAGCATTTTATAATTGTGGTGAATTTTTAAAAATCATTTAACCCACACTTAAGTGTAAAATTTAGTAGCATTAAGTGTACTCACAAATTGTACAACCATTTCCAGAACCTTTTCATCATTCCAAACAGAATCACTGTACTCATTAAACATTAATTTTGCATTCCTCTTCCTCAGGCCCAGAACAAAGTTATTGTTATTCTCCCTTTTGCTTTTGTCTTTATGAATTTGCCCATTCTAGAGCTCTCACTAAGGTCCAAGCCGACTTCTACAGTATTTGCCTTTTTGTATCTGGCTTATTTCATTTAGCACAATGTTTTCAAGATTCACTCATGTTGTAGCATGTACCAGAATTTCACTAAATCATTTTCTAGTCCGTGTATATACCACCTTTTGCGTATCCATTCAATTATTGATGAACACTTGGGAGGTTTCCACCTTTGTGCTGTTTGTACCTTTGTGCCATTGTGAATAATGCTAGCTACAGGTTTTCTACCTGGAAAAGAAATGGCTGTGTTTGTCCTTTTATATATCTTTGCTTACTTTGTAGTTTCTTGTTGAGAGAACTGGTTTGGGTTTGAATCTTGTCTCTATCTCCATTTCTTTTTATATGTGAGAATCCTATGCCTTTTGCTTTATTTATTATTTATTGTGGTACTGGAAATTGAACCTAGGGGCATTCTACCTTTAAGCTACAACTCCCAACCCCTTTTATTTTTTTGTTTTTTAAACAGTCTCACGAGGTTGCTGAGAGTCTTCCTATGTTGCTGAGGCTGTACTCCAACCTGAATCCCCTCATCTCAGCCTCCCAATTATTGGGATTACTAGAGTGCACCACCATACTTGGCATCCCATGCCCTTTGTCATGGAGATGGGCTAGTTTAACCTGTGGCTTTGGAATCAGGTAGCTGTGAGTTCAGAGCTGGCTTATACCACTCGTAGGATAGGAGTTTGGGGTGAACTTCTCAACCTCTCTGAGCCTCGGCTGCCCCATGTGTGGAAGGGGTCATTAGCTCTATCTGGCAGAATTTTGACAAGTCTCTTGTGCTGGAGTGTGTGTGTGTGTGTGGGGGGGGATGTATGCTTGAGCATGTGCAGGATGCACTCCATGAATAGCAGATGTTATCTCTGATGAGAACCACTAAGCACAGTCCTTTGATGATCCCCTCAGAAGGAATGGGCGGTTGGAACAAGTGCTTCCTGCTTATGAAAGGCTGGGATTCTAGGACACCGGTGCTAGAAGGGAGCTTAGTGGGATCCCACATGTCTGCTCATTGGTGTCACCTGGGGGAGTTTACGATGCAGTTTCATGGCCCGCCCTGCGCCCACTTAATCAGGATCTCTAGGGAGAGTCTAGGAAGCGGACTTGAAACATTCCAGGGTGGTTCCAGGTGCTGTCATTTGGGGAATCTTCCATAAGTATCTTGTCCTGTCCTCATTTTTTAACCCTTTATGTGACTTGTATGCACCCGTATACCCAATGACTGACCAAAGGCTTCTGTAGGAACAGATTTTTGCTTTGTCTTACATTAAGAACTGTGGTAGAAACAGGTGATAGTTTGGAAACCCATACACTTTGGAAATGAAAATTTTCCTTTCAAAAAGTAATTATGGAAATTTCATAAAAAGTGAAAGATTTTTGAGGAAAGGCTGACATAAAAATTATACTTTTCAAATTGTACTTGGAAAGAATTATTTTAATTGAAGCAGCTATTCCCAAGCTTGAATCCCATAGCTCCTGAGGGCTCGGAATGTTCATTTCATCCTTGTCAACTACTTTCTCCCCTGATATGGCCTCCCTTTACCACCAAAGTAAGAACTTCTACTTCACAGGTTCTAACAGGTAAATCTGTGTGAAGGCAAGATCTGGTAGCCATGGCCGACTTGTGGGCAGATAATGTTGAGGCCTGCGAGGTCAATCCTTAGTACCCTCTTCTTTGTGAAGGGCCCTCCTTCCTAAAAGGAATATGTCTCTCCAGCCTGCTGGAAAGCAGTCTTCTACGTTGTCTTTGTTCATTCATTCAGGTAGTCACTGCCCAGACAGTTATGAAATGCCTGCGGTCACCAGAATCACATGGACACAGTCCCTACAATGTTAGAGCTTAATAGGGCAGAGAAAGAAACACAGTGAGGGGTAATTACAAATTCCATGTTATCATGAGTCATGTTACAGAGAGAGTCAGTGCCTGAGCCATCACAGTGAATAAGAAGTGAAGGTGGGCTGGGACTTCTGCCCGGTTACTTTTGGGGATGAGTCATAGGCATTTGTCTCTTGGTGTTAAAAAACAGGAACATAAAAAGAATTAATATGGGCTCCGTGTGATGCTAACATTACTAGTTGAGGAGTGTCTCATCTGTCAATGAGAAATAACTGACTTGTTGGTTTTGACATTTATTAAATATAATTATTGTGTGGGTAAAGTGGATGTGATTTTTCCTACATGTAAACAGTGAGTTTTAAATCAGGGCGGGATCCATAGGAAGCTCAGTTAGGAGGCGACTGTGACAGGCCACAGGGCCCTGAAGTGGAAAGGTGACACTGAGCACGGAGAACGCTCAGTGGTGTGCTGTGCTCAGGTATCCACCACGTGGCCCAAGTGCCTCGTGTCCCTCTCCAGCTCTTGGTTCTTCTCTGTCAAGTCCCTGACATTCATTTGCATTGCCTTAGCAAGGATTCAGAGACAAGAGTCTCTTCTTGGCTCTGAGTTCCAGAAGCCAGGCCTTAGAGGAACAGGAGGGACTTGAGTTGTGTGGAAAGAATCACTGAGATCCCCAGCGTGTGGGTCCTCGCCCGCTTGCGTGGGGCCCCATTGCTCACCTTCCCACTGTGCTGGCTTGGCTTGCGGGCTGCTTGCTGTGACCCTTCCCCAGGCTCTTTGCCCGGCTGGCCTCCAGTCGGTTTGTCTAAGGCGAGGTGGTATAGACACCGTATCTGAAGGTAAGAGATGGGAGACATCAGGGTATTTCTTTCTCCCTCTCTCTCTGTGTCTGGTGGCACAGCAGCCATATGGCCTCTCCACTTCCTGGCAAGCAGGCAGGCAGGCAGGCAGGCAGGCAACACCCGAGTCTGGTCCCTGCTTGTAGAGAATGTTTGGGCTCTGGGAACTCTCTTTGTCTCTACAGCTCCAGGGTGGTAGCTGCTGCCCACAGCTCTCCAGATCACCTCATTGTTGCTGATGGTGCGCTTGGCTTTTCTAGCACCTCTGGGACTCTTTCCATGTTATATGTCCTCAATTTGTCCTAAGGTCTGACTGGATGCTGAGTGATACCCTTGAGTGTCAGGAGGGATCAGGAGGAAGATGATCTCTGAGAGAAAAGGGTGGTGCCTGGGGTGGAGGGTACTATGGGCCAGAGAGGAATTTCTTTAAGACTCTGCCTGGCCCTCTATTTGGGCATCCACTCCTATGAGCACCATAGTTTGTATCTTCTAGGAGCTGAAAGTCAATATTCTTAGATCAGTAGCTCTCCTTACCCCCTGGCAGCTGGCAGAGACTTTTGCTGGCCAGCAACATCAGTGACCTTCCTGTGTCCCCAAACTCCCCTCTATGTAGACACCCTACCCCCACCCTGCACACATCAAGTCTCCGGGACAGAGGATGGGGCGCTCACCTCTAATTCATTCCATAGCACAGGCTCGTTCATGATCAAGCCAGAACATTTGCATTTCATTTTGTTCCCTACTCAAGAACTGAAAAGGTTAACTGTGGACATGGCCTTAGAAATCACCTAGACCAAATTCATGTTGCATTTAAGGGCAGAGTCTCAGAGAGCGGATACTGGCTGCCAGAGAACTCCTAGCTCACCTTTCATCTACTACATTTTGGTGAATATCAACTTTTTTCTCTAGAGAATCTCCCACTCCTACCTGCATAATCACATATATTCTAAATTTTAAATTATTTTGTGTCTGAGAGTAGAAAGCAGCTACTGAACAGAAGTCTGCATGTGCCTGTATCTTTATCTATCCATGCATATTTGGTTGTATAAAAATGTCAAAAATCTATTTCGGGGTTCTGCAGAAGAGAACTCTTTCCGGAATGACACTTGAACTGCTAAATATCATCTCAAATCTCATTTTGGGGGCTATAACCTTCTAAAAGCCTGGCACAAGTCTAAAGTAGATTAAGGTTGAAATTTTCCAGAGGCTTTGTCTCAGCTCAGTGAAGTACTTCTAATCACTTTCTATCATTATCAAAAGCAAAATGGCTTGAGTCTCATGGTCTACTGTCATTATTTAGAAGAACTGTGTACCATGGTTGAAAGAATAATTGCTGACCAGAATTCTTGTTATCAAAACAAATTTAGAGTGAGAAAAAAATCTGCATCTTTAACTTTATTAGACTTCTGGGTCAGTTTTATTTTTTTGGTGCTGTGTATTGAGCCCAGGGTCTCATGCATATTAGACAAGTGCTCTACCACTGAGCTACACCCCCAACCCTGAGGGCCATCTTTTTTAGAAAAATACCGCCTCCTGTTTATTCTGCTCTTTCTGCCTCTGATTTTCTAAAGGAAAGAATAAATTCCTAGGATTTAGCATTGAAGATTTCAACTGTTTTGTGTTTAGGATCCTAAGCAATATGTCTGAACAATTGTAAGACACCGTATTTTACAATATCTTCCCTTCCCCCAGGAAAAAATTCTTTCTTTAATAAGGTGGTCTGTCCAGGCATAGGTAGATTATGTGTGAGATTGTTTGGCAGGTAAATGTGAGACGAAGATCATCTCTATTCTATTCCTTGTGAGATTCCGAGAGGCATTACTGAGGACTCAGGCATAAAAGTTTAGAATCTGTGTCTTTGCATGAGTTTAATCATCCCCATCAGAATCCTTAAGGAATTACAATAACAGTGATTCATTCATAATTCACAATTTCCATTATCTTCTTTCTACATCTAGTGTGGGGGGTAAAATTTATGGCTTCATTTACATTGTGTTCTATGAATAATAGAAGAAATACAGTAAAGACCCATGGAAATGTTCTCGCTGCAGATGCACTTTGGAGCACATCTGCATCACAATAGCCTCCCCTCGTTCTACAGAGCAGGATCTGCAGAGCTGGCAGCTGCAGAGGGAGCATTTCAAAGGGGGCCATTCTCATTATACAGAGTCTTCTCTTTCTTTGAACTTCAAAGCAGAGTGAGGAGACCTTAAATGATATGGGGTAGGTAAGTGATGAAATTGTAACTTCAGGTATGAAATGTCGACAATTATGTGTATGGGGAAACAGCCAAGTGTGTTTGCTCGGGTAGTATCTGGCTGGCAGGCAGCAGGAGCAAATTTAATCTTTAAGATTTCTTTGAGCCGTTGGGGCCTTAAAGATAATCTAGCTCAAAGTCATCCTTTTGCAAATGGGGAAACCAAGGCACAAAGAAATAAAATGACTTATTCAAGCTTATGTCATAGAGAGATGGCCAGGAGCAGTCAGTCCCTTAGGTCCTGACCGGCATTACGTTTGTTTTAAACACAAAGTACCTGGCTTCATGACATAGCAATAAAGCTTGCAGTAATCCGCTTGGTGAGGGATTTTCAAACATGCACCAAAGACGTTTTCAAGGATCCCTTCTCCCAAATGATAATCTCTCTCAATTGAAAATCTTCACTGAAAAACATTTTGAGATTTGAAGAAAGAAATTTGTCATACTTCTGTGATTAAGTAAGTCTCATTTTTCTTCCCCCAAGGAATAATAATAAAGCTGATGAAAACCTTTTGATGTTCAGATTTCATCCCCCTGATGTCTAGTAGTGGCCGGTGTGATATTTTCTTACCACTCCATCCACAAAGAACAACAAACCACCCATATCTTTAAAGAATGGTCTGTCCTTTCCCATCAGTAGCTTCCCACAACCAAAGGAAACAGGACCAAGCCCAGCCAAACCCATTCACATAGCAGAGGCTCTGTGTAGTTTTATGGAAAAGATGACATTAAAACATGTGCTTTTCCTTGTATTTTGTTGTGGGCTACAAAGCGTAGTTTCTAACACCCATTATCACTTCTTTTCCTGTGCCGTGTTTCCTACTTCTCCAGCCTCGACTCTTCCTAATTAGTTTTTGAAACAAACAAACAAACAAACAAACAAAATCATTACATATAAGGGTTTGGGGAAAGATTTCTTGTTTTTTAGAGAAGACTCACATAGCATGCTCGGTCTGTAATTTTATTAAAATGACTCAAATATCATGTTAGTAAGGAGGCCTTTTGTGGCTGGAAAGGGCAACCGATATTAGTAGGCAAAACGCATACAAATTCAACAGTGCTCTGATTCATGGATGCATATTCTCTGTGATCCAACATGTCTAATACATTTAGTCATGCACAATAAAAACCAAACAAAAGAATCAACTATTGGCCTTTCACTGCCTGCATCCTACCCCAAGCTTGAAGGAATTCTTCTAGTTAGACACACCAAAGCCAAAACACTGTTTCCTCCCCTCTTAAGTGAATGAGAAAACTCAAAGAGCATTTACTATGCGCAGGGAGGGAAAATACCAAGACCAGAGCATTCTGTTTACCTTTGTGTGCTGACTGCTTGCTCTGCTCAATTGGGGAATTGTAATTTGAGGACAAGCTGAGCTCATTTTATAAAGAATTCTAGCACCATATGCACTAACAGATAAGCATTATGCTAACAACTACAAGTTCGTGTTTCTATAGTTTACAAAGTAACCGAGATCCAATCTATAGACCATTTCAAAAATCCACCCTCAAAAAAAAAAAAAAAATCCACCCTCTAAATAAAAATCAGGCTGATTAAGATACTCCCTGGGTTCCACATTAAAACCACTTGGCCTGCCTATAGCCTCAGTGTCTACTTTTTACACACGAGGCTGTTATTTATTCATTCAGTAATGAGATCTGCTTATTAAGCATGGGACCAAGACCAGATTTTTTTATTCTGTCTTGTAAGATTCTTGAGGATTTTTAAGTTCCGGATGGTCTGTTGAATTTCTCTCCTCTTCATAACTACTACTACTACTACTACTACTACTACTACTACTACGACTACTACGACTACTACTACTGATGTTGGGTCTTAAACCCAGGGTCGTTTACCTCTGAGCTACACCTTCAGCTCTATTTTAGTTTTTCTTTGGAAACAGGTTTCACTAAGTTGCTGAGGCTGGCTTAGAACCTATGATCCTCCTTTCTCAGCCTGGTAGTAGGATTACAGGTGTGCACCACCATGCTGGGCTCATAACTGCTTTTTACTGATTCACTATAATGGGATGGAAGATGGGGTTGGTGTGGGATTAATTTATACATGCTTTGTTTCTGGACTCTGATTTTATCTGGTTAGAGAGAGTATTATGATTTAGATTTGAAGTATTCCCCCTAAACTCATATGTTGGAGGCTTGGTCTCCAGGGTGGTGGTGTTTGGTGGCAGGTCTTCAGAAGGTCATCATGAGGACTTTGACCTTATCAATGGTCAATCTACTGAAGGAGTCCTAACTCAGTGGGCTATTGGGAGGTGGTGGGAATTTAGGAGATCCGATCAAGGTGAGGAAATAGGTCCTTGGGGCCATGTCCTGGGGGCTGTGTTTTATCCATGGTGCCCTCTGCTTCACCCCAGGCCTGGAAACAATGGAACCAGGTGACCATGGACTGAAACTTCTAAAACCATGAGCCGAAAGAAATCTTTCTTCCTCTAAGTTGATTTTCTCAGGTATTTTATCACAGCAACAGAAAGCTAACACAAGGACTTGATTTTGTCAATGGAGTTCTACTCTGACAAGTCTCTTCTAAAAGATACATTGATATCAAATAAATCTTTCAGCCGGGCATGGTGGCACATGCTTGTAATTCCAGAATTTGAGAGGCCAAGACATGAGGATCCTGGTTCGTGAACAGCCTCAGCTATTTAGTGAGGCCCTTTGCAACTCAATGACCCTGTTTCAAAATAAAGAATAAAAAATAGGGCTGGGGAGTATAGCTTGGTGGTAGAATGCCCCCCAGTACTACAAAAGAAAAAAAAAAGCTTTCAATTTTATTTTGTAGAAAACAAAGGAAAAGAGTTTTTCCTTTGTTGGGGCACATCTCAAACTTTGTTGTTCTCTAGGTGATTGCCTTTTTATTCCCCTTTATCTTATTTATGTATATATTTATGTATATATTTATTTTGGGTGAATCACCTACGAGTGAGAGCAACTTGGTGGTTATTGCTCCAGAAGACACAAAAGATAGGTGACTTTGTGGCTTACAGTAGACAGAACATTCAGACTAAAAGCCTGGCATTTCTACTATTTAGATCAGTGGTTCTCAACTGGGGCAATTTTGTCCCTAAAGGGACATTTGGTGGTGTCTGGAGATAGTTTTATTGTCACAACTGAGACAAGTTTGATATTCGCATCTAGTGGGTAGAAGCCAGGAATGGCGCTACTCATCCTAAGATGCCCAGGGCAGCCCCACGATATAGTGCCAACAGTGTCAACGGTGGGCAAACCCTCACCTGGAATATTGTGCAGGCGTTGAGTTCCATACTTTAATAAGAACCTTGTCCATCTAGTGTTTGCCAAAAGAAGGTAGCCACAAAGATGGGGTGGGAGGACTTGAAATAGTATCACATAAGATAGAGTAAAAGGAGGCTCAGGAGTCTTGGAAATTTCTTTGGTTACTTCAGAGACCAAACTGGAAGCCACATGGAGAGGTTTTGCTTTAATACAAGAAAGCTTCTTCTAACAATCAAAGTTACTGAGAGTAGAGTACTTCCTTATGAAACCATGAGCTTCCTGTCACTGGATAAGTTGAAGTAGGCCTTCCGAGGTTGTATGTTCTTTGAGAATAGCCAAAGTGCTCCTTTTTCTACCACTGTGTCCCCCAGGGACCAGCATAGAACCCAGATACACCCTACTACTGAGCGAACAGCACGTTGATTACTTATCAAAGATGTGAAGAGGACATTCAATGATAGAGACTGCAATTTCCAGAATGGATTTGATCTCGTTTTTCTAGCGAACCCCTACAAATATATTATCTGGGTTTTTTTTTTTTTTTTGGTACTGGGGGTTGAACTCAGAGGCATTTCACTTCTGAATTATTTAATGAAACAGGGTCTCCCTAAGATTCTGTGGGTCTTGCTAAGTTGCTGATGCTGCCTCAAATCTGTGATCTTTTTGCCTCAGCCTCCCAAGTACTGGGATAATAGGTGTGTTTCACCTTGCCTGGCTAGTATCTAAATTTTATGGCAATTATAACTAGCACTCAGAGCTGACAGAACTCAATAAAATAATTTTAAGGTACATTTGGGGAATTCATTTCCAGAGAATCTGAATTGCACCTTAACATGAAAAACATGTTTCATTTTCAACAACCCCAATGTAGTAAATCATCTACAAGATATCTATTTTAAACTTTTTACTGACGTATTGCATGTAAGCAGACAAGTCACATGAGAGAAGTCTATGGTTTGCTGAAGTTTTACAAAATGAACATACCCATGTCTCTACTACCCACACTGAAGGACAGTGCATTTCTAGTACTTACTCCCATCCCCCATTTGACTTCCCCTTCAGTTACTACTTCCACAAATAAAGCCACTATGTTCTAACTTTTAACAATTGATTAGTTTCGTCCACTTTTCTGACCTGTGTATTTTTTTCCCTTCCATCTTCTTTCACTCAAGGCTCTGTTTTTGCAATTCATTGATGTTCTATGTGGTTGTAGATTGTTCTCATTACTGAATGGCATTCTATCTGTTCGTGAACATTTTGAGCAGTTTCCAGTTTGAGACCGTCATGAACACTGCTGATATAAACATCATAGAACATGCTTGTATCCATTATCTATTGGAAGACAGACAGAGGATGTGCAGTTTTTCACGATTCAATGAGTTGGTGTCATGGTTAGAGAGAATGTCTCAAGCGCTCAGGGTTGATACAGTAAAAAGTCATGAGGGTTATAATCTCAGCCTGGGTGGAAACCTAGGCAGAAGGGGTGTGTCTAGAGAAGGTGAGTCCCTGGGGTGTGGCCTTAGGACTGAGCTGTGTCTTTGAATCCCCTTGCTTGCTTGCTCTCACTTGCTTTCAGCCCCCATGGTATGAGAGCAGAGCCTTTGCTGTCACCCTTCCTCTGGCTCCGGCTGCCACACCCGAGATCCAGGGACTCCCTCCTCACATGGACTGAAACTGAGCAAATAAATATTCCTTCCACTAAGTCGAGTGGTCCTTTGCTTTGGATTATCGCAGGGAGAATGCTGGCTAAGACAGTTGGCGTGGCATTTCCTCTGTTGGCTCTGTGGGTTTCTCGTGCCACTGTACTCAGCTGGCATAGAAGGTTCAAGATGGCCTCACTCAGGGGTAGCAGATGATGTTGGCTTCCTCAGAGGCATTTTTCAGTTCCTCCATGTGGTCTCTTCTTCTCCAGTAGGCTAGCTGGGCCTCCCTACATGGCAGTCTCAGAATAGTGTTCCCAGAGGGCAAAAGCCCCAAACTTTAGGGCATACTGAAGTCAGGTTCTGGAACTTACACACTGTTAGCACTACATGGCAAACCCAACTTCAGGAGGCTGGGGAATAGACTCCATCTTTGTATGGGAGGAGTTGCTAAGTATTATGGCCATATTTTAAATTGTATAGCAATACCTTGTTGGGGCCCACTCGGCAGGACCGAGGTGGCACCCAGGCTTGTTGCCAGCGTGGACTCAAGATGGCGCCTAGGCTTGCAGCCAAGTCACGAGGCTCACGAGGCTGGCGGTGCCCTGAGCCTGCGCAGTGAGCCCTATCAGGCGCCTTACGGATGATTAGTGATGCAGCGCCTCGTGCTACCACCTGCCCGCCCAGGAGAAGGTTAAAAAGCGCGCATGCCCTAGTGGGGAGGAAGGAGAAAGAGAGCTAAGAGGGTTGGTGGAGTGATGAGGGAGGAGATAGAAGACTGATGTTGTTTTTACCTGAGAGGGCGTTGAGGGAGCTAAGAGGGTTGGTGGAGTGAGGGGGGAGAAGATGGAGAAGATTTACGGGAACTGTACAAGAACCTGGGGTAATAAAACTGCTTGAGGAAGATCGTGTAAGAGTCGTCACTGCGCACGACAAGTGGTGGCCCGTACGGGGACCTTCGCTTTGATCAGAACCTCGGCAGTCCAGGGCAGCTGGCTGGTAAGTGCTGGCTGGTAAGTACTCCTTTGACTCCGAAAAGGGAGGAGGAGGCTCCGTTTACGGAGGGTTATTTTCCCCGATCAAAGGGGGCTCCATTAAGGAGGATATTTTTTAGTGTAAGCAAGTTAGAGAATCGGGCTGGTCCTGATTCGACAAGGTAGAAGTAAATAAGGCTCGCGGATAAGCGAGGCTCGCGGATAAGCGAGGGACAGAAGTAAATAAGGCTCGCGGATAAGCGAGGCTCGCGGATAAGCGAGGGACAGCGCTGTGAAGGTTCGCAGGTGTTGCGACGAAAAGGTCTAAGGTTGCTAAAGTGAAAGCAGCCATTTTAGAAAATTTGAAAGCGAAAGAGATTTCTAAGAAGGAAGAAGCTCTGTTAGAATTCATAGAAAAAATGAAACGCCCTAAATCTTCCGCTCCTCCCCCTCCCTCTCCTAATCCGCCACCATAGATGGAAGACACCTGAGGTTAGTTGGAAAAGGCGCCTAATGTGTAAAGGATAGGTCAGAAGATTAGTTCCTAACGTAAGAGTTGTAAACTGCTGCTCGGTACCATAGAGATGAGTTGTTTTCTTTAAGATCTTTGGGGAATTATTTCTACTTTCCCTCTTCCTTTACCTTGGTTAATGATAGTTTAGGTTGTTTTATTGATACCTGTTTTCTGACTTTCTGCTATGCTTCTATGCACCCTTGGAGACTTTGGAATTTCTGCTCTTATTGCTGTAATTGTGGCCTCTGTGGCCGTGGCAGTTATTGCAGCCACTATGAATGCTCTATCCTCACATGTGGCTGCTGGCATGGCTCAGCAAGCTCAATTATCTGGACGATATGTATAACGTATGTGCAGTATCAGAATTTCTCCCATGCAGGCAATTTGTTTCGTCAATTAAGCAAGACGCTTCTAGGAACTTGGAGCCGTGAATTTGAACACACCATGATTGAGCTATGAGCATCCATCGCTGCAATTAATTCTACCCGCGTGGAAATCGCCGCAGTACAACAATGAATGGACTTAATACACGGAACATTGGGTTTCTTAAAAGATTGGGGTGGCATGGCGTTCTGGGCATTCTTGCTGGTGGTAGCATGATGTTTCATGGTTGGATATATCAGGCGAACTCGACAACGCACACTGCAACAACAGCGCATATTGGTGCAAGCTATGGCAGCCCTTGAAGCTGGCTTATCTCCCCATGTATGGCTCAGTATGCTGGATCGGTAGTCAGTGACGGGTAAGATCGTCCCCGGGACCTTTCAACCTAAGACAGGGAAACAATCATGCTATTGTTCTCCCCATGACGGGTAAGAATGGTCCTTGAGGGTCGGCAACCTAAGACAGGCACGATCCCGAGCCTTATTTTAATAAAACAAAAAGGGAGATATGTTGGGGCCCACTCGGCAGGACCGAGGTGGCACCCAGGCTTGTTGCCAGCGTGGACTCAAGATGGCGCCTAGGCTTGCAGCCAAGTCACGAGGCTCACGAGGCTGGCGGTGCCCTGAGCCTGCGCAGTGAGCCCTATCAGGCGCCTTACGGATGATTAGTGACGCAGCGCCTCATGCTACCACCTGCCCGCCCAGGAGAAGGTTAAAAAGCGCGCATGCCCTAGTGGGGAGGAAGGAGAAAGAGAGCTAAGAGGGTTGGTGGAGTGATGAGGGAGGAGATAGAAGACTGATGTTGTTTTTACCTGAGAGGGCGTTGAGGGAGCTAAGAGGGTTGGTGGAGTGAGGGGGGAGAAGATGGAGAAGATTTACGGGAACTGTACAAGAACCTGGAGTAATAAAACTGCTTGAGGAAGATCGTGTAAGAGTCGTCACTGTGCACGACAATACCTGTTGCTAATTATTTTACGTATTTTTGTTGGGATGAAATGACTTTCTGATTTTGATTCCTACCAGCATGTATGAAAGTTGGGTTTTTCCATGTCTTTGCCAATATTTGATATTTTTAGAAGACTATTTTATAAGGAATCATTGCAAAGATATATGCAGTAGTTAGCTTCCTTAATACACAAATTTAAACTTAATTTAAAAAATATATTTAAAATTTATTTTTTGAGTCAGGTGTGATGGCACGTGCTTGTAATCCCAGCATTTGGGAGGCTGAGACAGGAGGATTGTGGTTCACAGACAGCCTCAACTACTTAGTGAGGCCCTTTGCAACTCACTGAGACCCTGTTTCCAAATAAAGAAATAGGTCTGAGGTAGAATGTCAGTGGGTTCCATCCCCAGTACTGAAAAAAAAAATTTCATGATTTTACTATGGTGAAACTCCATGTTTGCAAATAACAAGTATGCCTCAGGCACTAGTTTTTTTTTTTTTTTTACATGTCAGTAAGTGTAACATTTTTTTCTCAACAAAATTCCCCATTTATTTGTGTTTCTGTAACAACCTTGAACCCCACCATTTGGTGATATGTTTGTGTACCATTCATATACACTATTTTATTCCATAATTTTATGTGATAAGATTATCATTAGATTTCAGTCATTTGAAATGGCATCATATATATATTTGAGATAAGAAAATATATTTTGTAGGCAATTAAAAAATAACATCTGAAAAACCCTCCATCCCCTTCTGGGTGGAGGGTACAAAGCACCCATGTGCTTCTTTGCTGGGTTAAAGGACAAATTTATTTTTTGGTGGTACTGGGGGTGGAACCCAGGGGCTTTCTACCTCCGGGCTACACTCCCAGACCTACTTTATATTTTATTTGGAAACAGGGTTTCACTAAGTTGCTGAGAGCCTCACTCAGAAGCTGAGGCTGGCTTTGAACTTGTGCGATCCTTCTGTCTCAGCCTCCCAAGCACTGGGATTACAAGCGTGCGCCACCACGCCCAGCTAAAGGCTGGGCACAATTAAAAAAAAATGTTTCAACAAAAGACTTTATTGTCTCTTTGGTCACTGGGTAGATAGGTCCTAGACAACTCAGGCCCTCTTTTAGCCCTGATCTGATCTATAAAGAGTCCCTAAATTTTCTTTAGTTTAAAAAGGGCGTGGTGGTACACGCTTGTAATCCCTGGGTTTGGGAGGCTGAGACAGGAGGATCACACGGGTTCGAAGCCAGCCTCAGCTACTTAGTGAGGCTCTCAGCAACTTAGTGAGATCCTGTTTCCAAATAAAATATAAAATAGGTCTGGGAGTAGCCTCTGGGTTCCACCCCCAGTACAACTAAAAAAAAAAAGTGGGGGGCTTTAAGGCTAAAGTGCTTGCAGTCTATACTGCCGATCTATGTGTGTAGCTGGGTTAAACTTATCCTTCTAAACCCAAACTTAATTTTCTTGTTAAGCTTCTATTCTGAAGAGGCAGTGGGGAGTGAGACAAAAATGCAGTCTACTCAGGTCTATTTTGCTCAGTCCTGCACACTTCTCCTAGTTGTGTCTAGATCCATGTTACAGTTTCACAGAGGAGGGATAGGAGTCCTGATCTCTCTAAGTCTTGTGGATGGTGTTTGCCGAAAAGGTGGCATCTGGCCTGAGTCATTTGATCTGGGCTGCAGTGTTGTTCTTCATGTCTGGAAGCCCAGCCTTTCTGGTGTTGATCTTCTTTCGCTATTTATGCTCCCTGTGTAGAGTCATGAAATACATTTGCTTGCTGTCTAGTTCCAAGAGCAAATTGCCCTGCATCAGGCAGACATTTCTGTTGTCTCTCCTTTGCTTTGGGCTGTAGGCAATCCCACTGTAGGAATCCCTTTCTTTGTTCTTTGGGACAATTCTCCTCTGTCTGCTGGACATATCTTTTGGTTTATATCATTCACTGAATCTGCTACACTCAGATAGAAGAAATAGAGGGCTGAAATAAACTCGGTCTCATCCAGGTTCCAAACAAACTGAAAGTAGCAGTTGAATGTCTTTTCTACATTTACTCAAATAAGCACTTCTTGAACAGTTATGCAAATAAATGCTTATTGAACCCCAAGCAAAGCTGGGATCTGAGAATGTGGCTTAGACGTGAGTCAGCAGTGAGCTCCTGCATTGTGATGTCAGTTTTATATATTAACTTGGCCAGGCTACAGTACCCAGTTATTCAATCAAATACTAATCTAGGTGTTGCTGTGAAGGTGTTCTATGGATGTTTTAGCACCTATGATCAGATTAGTTGACTTTATGTAAAGATTATCTTTGTACATGGGTGGGCTTCATCCACTCAGTTGAAAAGCTTTAAGGGCAAAACCAAGGTTTCCTTGAGGAAAGATCTCTCCAGGAAATGATCAGCCTACGAAAGAAAAGATGGAAAAGGTAAGAACTTCATAATTCCAGTTTCTTTTTCTAACTGCATTCATCTGGGGCTGGGTGGCCAAGGGGCAGAAAGGGCTATATTAAGTAAATCCTTCCTCACAGAAGAAACATTCTGAGTCTTCTCTCACTCCCTCCAATACTCGATGAAAAACAAAGAAGATTAAGAACTATGAGAGGAAATTTAATTTTACAGACTTCAATTATAAGCAGCGTGAATGTTAGATCTGCCTTATTTTACCAGCTGAAGTTCTGCTGTTTATATTACTGCCCTTGAGCCAAATGCTCACTGAAGAAGTGCAAATTTCAGCGTTTTCTTCCTTCTCTCTATTGTATTTTACTTAGAATGTCGCCCATCATATTAGGAGCCAATAAAATGACAATGGTAATCCAAGCTTCCAATTACTAACAAAGACAAAGACACTCAAAGTACAAATACTTGTGCAGTTCAATTTAATTCAAACCCAGCCCCGCTTTTATATCATGTCGATAGATTATAGGAAACTGTAGATTATAAGGACGAGACTCACATCCATATGTTTTTATCCTTACTTCTACATTATTTCTAGATGTTGCATGTCAGTATGGCAATTAAAAAGAACACTCTGTAGTCAGGCAGGACACTTAATCTAATACCTGCCTTCTATTTATTGAGTGTACTTAGGTAATTTACTCTTTCTGAGCTTGGTTTCCTGTCTGTGAAATGGGCATGATAATTGCTTCTTGCCTAGAAGAGGGTTGTGAATAGTAAATGAAGTAATTTATGTAAAGTGAGCAATGGACAGCTGAGTAAAGATGGCATTTGGGATCTGTATATTTTACTTACCTACTTTCATTCTCTCCTGAAATCTACTAAAATGGTACTTTAAAAATGGAAGGTAGATTGTTATTGTTTTGAATGAATGAATGAATGAATGGGAGAGAAGATGACAGCAAGAAATGTTTGGGAGCTATTAACAAATAAATAGAATGGCAAGTGACTTAGCACACTTGAAAACGCAGAGCCCTCAGCCTGCAGTGAGGAAAGTAAGATTGACTGAAACCATAGACCTAGAGGTCGGGAATTAGTAACACAAAGTGAGGTCGATTAGGGGATTGGAGTCCAGGAGGGTTGGTTGAGCCTATCTGAGAAGAGTTGGAGGCTCAGATCCCATTTCTCATGGCCTGGAGCTGGACAATTGCCCTTCCTTTATCCCAACAAAATATTAGGAGCTTATTGTTTGGAGACATGACAAGAGAAAGGAGGGGAGGATCCCAATTATTATTTTTTAATTTAAAATGTAACTTTGGTGCATTGCAATAGTGAGACCCATAGTGATACATTCATGCATGTACACAGTGGTGTGTTTCCCTCCTGATTCCACCCCGCCTCCCCCTCTCTGCCTGTACACATTGGTGAGATTGGTAGTGATACCCTCATGTATGGACAGAACAGTGCTTGAATTGTTCCTTTCCTCAAGCCTCCTTTTCCCCCTCTCACTTTCCTCCTCCAGACCCCTTTCACTACTTTACTCTCTCCCTCCATTTATTTGAAGTCCTTTTTTCTTTCCTACTTTCTCTCTAGCTTCTATATGTGAAAGAAAATATATGATCCTTGGCTTTCTGCAACTGGCTGATCTTACTTAGTATAATGTTCTTAAGTTCCACCCATTTTCCTACAAATGACAGTTTTGTTCCTTATGGCTGAGGAAAATTACATTGTGTGTATATCCCACATTTTGTTTATCCATTTGTCTGTTGATGGGCACCTAGGTTGGTTCAATCAAATTTGACTATTATATATTGTGCTGCTATAAACATGACATGGAATATTGCTATAGTATTCTGGCTTTAATTTTTTTGAAAAGAGTCTGAAGAGTGAGACCCCCACTCATTCTTGAAGGCAGACTAGCCTACTGAAAACAGAGTTTAAAGAATGAGTGCATCTCCTTTCATTAAGCCCCTGAAGTGACTCGGCCTTTTCCTTTCTAGGAGGTCTAGAAGATGAGAATCTGGTCTGGTTTGTGTATGTCTTGCAAGGGAGTAGCCTGCCAGATCACTATGTGATACCTGGAGCTTCTAATATGCTTTTCTCTCTTATGCTGTTAATTACAGCAGACAACTGGATTGCCAGACTTAAGAGAAAGCTTAAATATTGACAGACAGAAAAAAAATAAATAGTAATAACAAAACTCCCCATAACTGGTAAAAATAGAAACCATGCAAGGGAAAAAAGACCCCTATCACTATTGCATCCATAAATCAAGGACAAGATGCTTTTAAAAAGGAACTAAAATTATGGTGTGTAATTACAAAGTATCAATAAAAGTATAAAAGCAATAACATAAAATTCTCAAATTCTAAAAGTAGAACATAAATAAAAAATGAGTTTGAGTAAGAATTAAACCTAGAAGGTAGAATAAAAAGATAGTGATAGAAAGTAAGAAAATATGGAGGATCAGACTATTACATCCAATATCTGAATGAGAGGAGTTTCAAAAGGAAAAACAATTTTTCAGAATCAAAGAGCAAAATCCCAAATAGAGAGAGTCACTGAGTGGCTCACAGTGGTTGGAAATACAGAAACATATGTATATTGGAATTGTGGGGGACAGGGAGAGAGGAGAGAGGAGAGAGAGAGAGAGGATATATATATATATATATATGGAGAGAGAGAGAGAGAGAGAGAAAGAAGAAGAAGAAGAAGAAGAAGAAGAAGAAGAAGAAGAAGAAGAAGAAGAAGAAGAAGAAGAAAGAAGATGTTGTTGGAGGAGGAGGAGGAGGAGAGGAACAGACTAGTCACACATGAAGGGCCAGGAAGAAAATAGTTTTGAGCTTTCTGACCACCATACTAGATGGTTTGAAGACAATGGAGGCATGCCTTCAAAATTTGGAGAAAAGTGATTACTGTCTGGAATTCTATACATAGTTAAACTCTCAATCAAATGTGAGCTTTATCCAAAAGGATTTTATAATAAGCAGAGATGCTAAAAAGGAAAATAAAGTAGCAATAGGAGCTTCTTTGGGTATATGCATAAACAGGGGTGTCTCCTATCTTTAGATTGGCTCTGAATTTGTTTCTTTTACTTTGAAGATATTGCCACCTGTCTATATAGTTAGAATTGTCAAAAGCTTTTGTTGTTGTTTTACTGCCCTTAAAGTATTTACTCAAAACAATATTAAAAGCATTTATTTGCTTCTCATAATTAAAAAAGAGAGTATGATTGAATAAAAGTGTGTTCAGTCAGCAATGTTTCAACACCTTTACCTCCTACATATCTATTCTCAGGAAGCTACAGAAGATGTGCTCCACCCAAAAAGAGGGATAAAACCAATAAGGAAGAAGACACGAGATTCAGGAAAGAGGAGACCTAATCAAGGGAGAGGCAGAGGGAATCCACAGGAAGGGAGATCTCAGGACAGTAGATGTGCAGCCAGTTCATTTTGGTGCATATCAGAAGTTTTGGGGAGAGATTTCTGCAAGAAAAGGAAATTGAGGATACCTGATCTTCTGAATACCTTGAAAAGAGATTTAGACACAAAGGCAGAGAGTTTGGACTTAACAGTAGTGATAAGTTTATAGAAAACAAAACAAATGAGAAAACAATACAGTTGTCTCTAGGGTAACTGACACTTCTACAGGAAAGAAAAAGAATGATGGTTAGTTTACTTATGACTCTCTGTGAACAGCAATTATGTAGTCATAATGTCAACACTGAATATTGATCGGACAAAATTACAAAGTAGTTTGAGAAGTAGGGGGAATAGAAAGGGTAGGGGGGCGGATACAGGGGGATGAGTAAAAGTTCAGTTGTCATTACCCAGAGGAGGAGCTCAATAAGTAATGCCTACAAGTAAAAATTAAAGAAATGATCAGAAGCATGTTGTTTAGAGATGTGAAGGAAAATACCAATATATTCTCTTCAGACATTTGAAATTGGTGGCTGCTGGGGAAACAGAACTAAGCTAAGGGTTGACATCGATGAGTTTTGTATAAACTTGTATAATTCTTTGACTCTTTAAATATGTACTTGTATATCTGATAAACATAAAATTAGGTATTAGCAGATAGCCTGTTGTATAATAAGACCTCAATAATTAGGTCTTATCATTAATTTTATTATCCCCAGTGTTTGATCTAGGGCAGGGGTAAAAGGAAGCAAGGAGAGCCTGTCCTCTCTCTTCTCTCCTCTCTCATTTCTCCTCTATTCTCTCCTCTCTCTTTCCCCTCCACTACTTTCTCTCCTTTCTCCTCTCCCCTCCTTCTCTCCTCTGCTCCCTCCTCCTTTTCTCTCCCCCCTGTACGTGTTAGTGAGATTGGTGATGATGCCTTCATATGTGGACATGGCATCATTTGAACTGATGTCTTCCTCAGCCTCATTACTTCCTCCTCACTCCCCCCCCCACAATCCCCTTTCACTCTTCTACTGGTCTCTCTCCTCATTGACTGACATTCCTTTTGTTTCTTATTTTTGTTTTAGCTTTCACATGTGAGAGAAAGCACATGATCCTTGACTTTCTGAGAGTGGTATAATTTTGTTTTTCTTTATAGCTGAATAAAATTTCTTTGTGTGTATATACCACATTATATATTCATCTGTTGATGCCACCTAGGTTGGTTTCATAATTGGGCTATTGTGAATTGTGCCACTATAAACATGGATATGCATGTATTACCATAATGTTTATTTTTGTGGTACTGGGGATTGAACACAGGGGCATGCTACATCCAAGTTATACCCCAAGTCCTATTTTATTTTAATTTTGAAACAGGGTCTTGCTAGGTTGATGAGAGTCTCACTACCTGCTGAGGCTGTCCTCAAACCTGTGACCCTCCTGTCTTACTTCCCAAGTACTGGGATTACAAGCATGTGTCATCACGCCCAGCATTTTCAAACTTTAATTATTTTGGAAAGATCCTGAGGAGTGGTATTTCTAGGTCATATGATGGTTTCATCCCTGGCCTTTTGAGGACCCTCCATATTGATCTTCAAAGTGGTTGTATTAATTTGCAATCCTACCAGCAGTGTATAAGAGTTCCTATTTTCCTACATCCTTGCTAGTATTTATTGTTTGATTTCTTGTTGCTTGCCATTCTAATTGGAATTAGGTGGAATCTCAGGGTGGTTTTGATTTGCAGTAAGGAGAAGCTTTTTTGACAAAAGAAAAATCCAATCCCTGAGTTAGTTCTAAGCAGTTTTCTGCATGGTGACCTGATTGTTGAATTTCAATGGCTGTATGAAACCCGACAATACCTCAAGAATTAAAAGGGAAGAAGCGGAATCATGTGCCTTGAGTGCCAGCACTGCGTCTGGGATGGAGCACTTAATATCTGTGACTTTGCTCTTAAAATCCTGCTATACTGTATGACTGTCTCCATTGGACAGCCAAGGAAGTCAGCCTCAGAAGGCTTGACATTGTTCCCCATCATGCAGTAACCAAGAAGTGGATCTGGGAGTGAAGCCCAGCTCGGAGGCCCACATCCATGCTCCTCCCTCATCATCTACAGTCACAGCATCAAAAAGCACACAGGTACACTCTTGAGTGACAGTCTCATAATAGGTTAACAAAGGAAGTCCGGATGTTTGGAGGATAGGTGTAACTGGTGAGGCCAGTTCTCTTGTCAAGAAACGGACCCTTGGGCTGGGTGCCCTGGTTGCTGACCCAGCAGGCTGCCCTTCTGCTCTTGTGGTTTACAGTGTGCACGATCTTGCCAACTCCGGGTCCATGGAACCAGTCTGCTATTTGCTTATCTTTTAGATTCCTTCTGACAGAACAACTTGTTCTCTTTCCCTCGGCAAGATAGGGGAAGGCTGAATGTAAACAGAATTTTCATCCTATTCAAAATGAAATTAAAAGGGTGGCATGAGGCAGTGAGGTAAGACCTTAAAACCAGGGTCCCACATGGCAATTATTTTGCCTTAACCCCAGCCCAAGTGGTCAGAACTGGTGGGATTGGAATTTGGGACAACCAGAAACCTTAGGTTTCCCTGAAGTTGCACAGGGCTGGGTACCTAGTGCCAAATTTTGGAATATGCAGGAAAGTCCTTGGAGCATCAGTAGGAAAGAGATGGCATCCTCACAAAGTTGAGGAGGATGTATTTGCTGCCTTGAACTCTTTTTCAAAGGTGGGGCAGGATTTAGGGGACCCAGCGAGAGTGGGGAAGCACCCCAGGCCAGCAGCAGCAGGGAGCTGTTACCACCCCGAGCCTGAAAGAGCCCAGATCGAGAGAGACTGATTGAGGACAGCTCTGTCCAGTGGAGCTAAGACCACAGGTTGAGGGGATTAGTACCTTCCATCCTGTACTGGTAAGGAGTGAGCCTGGGGAATAAACACCTTAGGGTCAGTCTCCTCCCACTCTCTGACCACCACCTACTGGTGTCCCCTCTTCAGTAAATCCAACTAGAAACCAGGGGGCAAAGGAATGTGTTAATATATTCTTAAAGGTCAACTTCTCAAGACACACAGAGAGGGAGATAGGTGGATTTGGAGGGGGGCATAAAAAGATGATCAAATGTGGTCTAAAAAGTCAACCCTATGTCACCCGTGGTCCCAGCCCGAGTAACTTCAGTGCCCTCCCCCTTGACCGTGTCTTGGAGATGGCTTCAGCTTCCCTCCCTCCTCTGTGCGTCTCTGCCACACTGCAGCTCCAGTGCTCCAAATGCTGCCAACTCTTCTCAAGGAGACGAGCACTCTTAGCGAGCATATTTTTATTGTGAAGACATCTGCACCTCCTCGCCAGCCAAAAATAACATATGGAAATGTTTCCCACATTTTCACCAGGGGGCACTCACTGCTTTCCCATGGATGGCTAGCAATGCTTCTTTGGAAGTATTTTCTGGCCAAAATAGAATCCTTTTTGTAGGCACAATGAATGTTGGAATCAGCTCAGTCCTAAAGTGATTTCTGGCCAAACAATGTTTCTGTTTGAAATAAGATGACTGGACTCCGAGGATGCCTTCTTGGTAAATGTTTGGGACCGAGCTTGCATGTTCTGTTTGGAAAGTACTTTGGGTCTAAACACTGCCTTACTCTTCTCCCACTGAAATGAACAAAACCATGAAGACTTTGAAAAGACAATCTACACACTTAATATGTAGGTACACTTTTTAGAGCTGAAAGCCTAACAAATCAAAGAGGTAAGCAAAACGACTCCCGAGGGACTGTTTGGTACCTTATCCATCCCTGTGATCCAGCGTCATGGATAAGTGGAGGCTCTTGGGGCAAACATATTTTCTCTAGTAGACATTCTCTCCAATGGAAAGGCAGTTGTTTGGTATAATATCAATTCTATGTAGCTATTAGGTACGAAAATCACTCTTTGTCAGAGGAACTAGGCAGACAGCCAAGTAATAAAGCAATGTATGGGGAGTGTGTGGGAGGCCTCACACATGTATTTATATGAATCCCTCTTAAAAGTGTGGATTGTGTTTAAACCTGATAAAAACAATTATAGCTCTCTGATTCCTTTTAAATGACCATAATGTTATAACTATAGGAAAATATAAAGATATCTCATAATATATAGAGTGGACATTGATGGGAAAAATTGGCTCCTATTACCCTATTGGAGTCTTGTTATAGAGCTTATTTGGCCTATAGCTAAGTCAATCAATCAATCAACCAACCAACCAACCAATCAATCAATCAATCAATAAAAGGGAATAGATTAAAATTGGCTTATGCCCATAAAATAACCTTGTCCTAAGTCAGATGACTACATGGCTTAATGGTTGAGACAAGTTTTGGTATAAAATCAATCTGGATTTAAATCTTGGCCCTACCACTTATTTCTATAACCTTGGAAAATTCAACCTAACCACTTGAACCTTAGTTTTCTGATATATTAAGAGGGTGAAATTATACTATGTACTTAATGGAGTTGATGTGAAGATTAAGGAAAAGACTTAAGAAAATTCTCTGGCACATGGAAACAATCAATACATAATAAATACTATCAATATTTTTATGATAAAATAATTCTATCAAAAATATTTAGAGATATTACATAATAAGGAAAAATCACATGGGTTGAAATAATTTATTGCTGGAATTTTTCCCCCTCAATTAACTTTAGTAGCCAGCTATGGTAGTGCTAATTAGTTATTTAAAAAACAACAGCTGCTTGAGTGAATTTACTGTCATAAAAACATAGGATCTCAGAGCTGGGAGGACTAACAGATTTATCTCATCCAAATTTCTTTTCCTATGAGGGGAATTTCTTTTAAGAAATCTGTAAAATAAAGCTGATTTGTCTGTATAGCCACAGATAGACAGTATGGTTAAGTAGCTAGCTCCTTACTGATTCAGAAATTTTAATTTATATATTTGCCCTTTTCTTTCCAATCAGTGATTCAATGTACAAGAGAAGGAGAGTGATTTCTTTTTATCTTCTGCATCCAGCTGACTATGAAGCTCATTTTCATTGCTTTCTGTAGATTTTTGAAACATGTGAGAGAATCTCTTATTTTAGGTCTTAATTAAAAGTTAAAAATGAGTGTCCACATTATCCAAAGCAATATCCAGATTTAGTGCAACCCCTGTCCAAATCCCAATGGCATTCTTCCCAGAAATAGGAAAACCAAGTCTAAAATTAATGTGCAACTACAAACAGCCCAAATATCCAAAGCAATACTGAGAAAGAAAAACAAAATTTGATACATCACACCTCCAGATTTAAAATTATATTTTAGAGTTACATTATTTAAAACAGTATAATACTGGCATAAAACAGAAACATAGACCAATGGGATAGAATAAAGAGCCCAGGAAGAAATCCAAACATATATGATCAACTAATTTTTGATAAAGGTACCAGGAAGATACAATGTGGAAAAGATAACCTCTTTAGTAAATAGTGCTAGAAAAACTGGATTTTCAGGTGTAAAAAAGTGATTTGCGCCGGGCATGGTGGCGCACGCTTGAAATCCCTGCGCTTGGGAGGCGGAGTCAGGAGGATGGCCCAGGTTCGAAGCCAGCCGTGCTGGCTTAAGAGACCCTGTTTCCAAATAAATATATAAAATAGGTCTGGGAGTGTAGCCTGGAAGTAGAAGGGCTTCCAGGAACCCCAGTACCACCAAAAAAAAAAAAAAAATGATTTGGCCCATTTTTATATCATACACACAAACTTAAAATGGATAAGAGACCTAAATGAAATCATAATAATCTTAGAAAAGAACACAGGGAAAAATCTCCTTGACAGTAGCCTTGGCAGTGGTTTGAGGATATCATGCCAAAAGCTCAGGTACAGAAACAAAAGTAAAGAAATGGGACCATGTCAAATTAAAAGGCTTCTGTATAACAAAAGAAACAACCAACAAAATTAAAAGCTAACCTGGGAAGAAAGATTTGCCAACCACATATTTGATAAGTTAATATTAAAAAATTATAAGAAACTCTTGTAACTCAAAAGCAGAAAATATATAACCCAGGTAAAAATGGACAAAGGATCTGAGTATACATGTTTCCAAAGAAGACATAGATAGGATGGCCAACATCACTAATAAAGAAAGTCCCATCACTAGGATATCACTTCACACCCATTAGGGTAGCTACTATAAAAAAGACGAGACATCAAATGTAGGCAAAGGTGTGGAGAAAAAGTAATCTAGTACACTGTTGTTGGTGGGAACATAGATTGGTACAGCCATTAAAGACAAAAAAAAGGCAAGGAGTTTTTAAAAGAAATAAAAAATAAAACTACCATATGATCCAACAATCCTTCTTCTAGATATATACCCAAAGGAGATAAAGTCACCACCACATAGATATGTTTGCCTATGTTTATTCCAACACTAGTCATAATAGCCAAGACATGGAAACAGCCCAAGTGTCCACTGATGGACACTTATGATGGACACTTAGGATACAGAAAATGTGTTACATGTATACAATGGAATATTATTCAGATTTAAAAAAGGTCCCACCATTTGTAACAACACAGAACTAGATGGTATTCTGCTATGTGAAATAAGCCAGATATAGAAAGAAAATTATTGCATGATCTAAATTTTCTGTGGAATCTGGAAAAAAAGGTCAGCTACACAACGAGAACAAAAAAGTGGTTATAACAGAGGAAAAGAAAATGGGAGATGTAGGTCAATGAATACAATATAGCAATAAAAGTCTAGAAATATAATAGACAACATGAGGATTATAATTAATAAGATTGTGTTAGGGATTTTTGCTAAATAGATTTTAGGTGCTCTTGTCACATAAAAGGAACTATATGATATGACAGACATATTAATCTGCTTTGCTATAGCAAAGCATTTTACTATCTATATATATCCTATAACATCATCTTGTAAATTTCAGGTATATATAATAAAATGTCTTAAAAATAAATTTTTATAAGATAATTTTTCATGGTGTGTGTGTGACACAGCTATAGTGTAGAGAATAAGCTAAGGAGATCAAAGTTCACGGGGGCATAAATTGGGTCAAGTGTATTTGCTTACATTGTGTTTATTCATTTGTATCCATCCCCATCTTATAGCACACATGGACACTGAGCCTTTTCTGAGATTAGCCCAATTATTGATCATGCTTTTGTATCCCTACCGCATGGGAGGGACAAGGGCACACCTAGCCCAGGCAGCTCCATCTTAAATAGTTATGAACCCCCATATAGCTTATTTTTTTGTATTAGTAAAAGAAAAAAAAATAAAACAATAGATTGGTCTAAGTCTGATTTTTTCATTCAATATGATCTTCTGTGTCTGAGATTTTACTAATCTTGTTTATCCATCAGTTTGGCTACTTTGCCATTTTACCCATCTAGGGAATCCACTCACAGAAAAAGTGTGACTATTAACATGCAGCATGTGTTATGCTAAGTGTCAAATACGGTACAGTGCTGAAATTCTAGCAAAATCTCATCATGATGTCCAGAATAATTTTCCTAGTTGAAGATAATCACTAGTCTAAGAATTCGTGGTTAATCCATCTCTTCTGTGTTTACAATATTTCTGGGTTTCCATATATGTGATTGTAATTTATTAATAAACATCACTTTAAAAGGTTACAGTAATGAAACATGAATGTATTTTGGTCCTAAAATCTACAAAAGTATGGATGTAAGTGGGAAAACATAATGTCTCAATCTCATGATCCTTCTCCTAGGGAACCACTCTTAAGACATAGGGTCCACCTTTGCTCCTTCCTATGCACTACGCTAGAGGCTGCTGGCCCCCTATCTACAGGGGCCTGGCAGGCAACAGGGAGCAGAAAGGGAGGCTGAGAGGAAGATGGTGGGGCAGGGGACCCCTGGGGCTGGAGATGTGTGGGCAGCAGCTTCCAAACTGCTCCAGCCCCATGTCGCCATGCGGGAAGGTCCAGTGTGGCAGAAACTTCCTATTTAGCAAGAGAAGCCCAAAATGTAGATTTTGAAATAGAATTTCCTAATTTTTAAATGCTAGCAAGCAATTTAAATATTTAATAATGTTTCTGCTAAGCCAAACCCACCTGTGGGCTTGATGTGGCTGGATTTACTACTCATCCTTTACCATATGCAGATAACCTGTATCATTCATAGGATCACATATTGTATTTTTTAATTTTTTTATTGCTGTGCTGTATTCATGCATCATAAGGGATAAAAAACTTGTGTAGACATACATGCACACATCACCCAGTTAGCCCCATTGACTTTGTAGACTAACTTAAAGGAAAGCTGCTTTTCTCATTCATTTTTATATCCATTCCATAGAATTTAGTATACAAACAATACTTCAAAATAACTTCAAATCTCAGCTCCTATCTTGACAATGATCCTAAAATGATCCCCAAACAGAAACTAGTGGAAAAAAAAATCAAGAACAAAACTCAAGGCCAAACAAGAGGAATAATAACCAAAACGTGAAGAACACTAACCAAGAGCGACAAAGTCAACCTAGAAAAAAGTAGAATTGAGCACTTGGTGGTTAAAATCCCTGTCTGGGCATGGTGGCTCATGCTTGTAATCACAGCTATTCAGGAGGCTGAGGCTGGAGGATCACAAGTTCATGGTCAGCTGGGCCAACTTCCTGAGATCCTGTCTCAAAATAAAAAATAAAAAAGGGTCTGGAAATGTAGCTCAGTGGTACAGCACCCCTGGATTTAATCCCCAGGCCCGCCACTCATCACTACTAATGTAGGTACACTGAGAGGGTGTGCCACCTTTATTCTGCTCCACCTGCTGACTGCAGGAATCCTTGCCTGTCATTTGGCGGGCCAGTGACTGGAATGCATGGTGGGCTGAGAGGGCACATTCTATCCTAACTCTGAGCTCTGAGTCCCATTACTGCAGAGTTGAAATGCCCATTGGAAACCGAAAAGTTAGAATGCAAAGGAAGATGATTTAATGGTCATTTTGATGTACAAAGGGGCAAAGGAAGCCGGAGAATGGAGAGAAATCCATAATTAACTTTGCGTTTCATCCAGGAATCCATTTCTAGGAATGGCCTTGTCTAAAATTACTTAAGCTTGGAAAGTGAGTTACAGAGAAGAGACATTTTTTTGGGATGGTTTCAAGTATGTTCTGTTCTCGCCTTGAGGCCCATTGTCGGTCACGTGGTAGGATAGGATTTGCCTTAAGGTGAGGAATTCAAGGGTAGGAGAGGCAGGGAGAGATTTAGCCCTGGTTCCTACACTACTCTTGCTCCATCCTATTGTTTGGACTGATGCTCGAACCTAAAAATCTATCCCGTTATTTCCCTGTGTAAAATTCTTCAATGTTTCCATTGTCCTCAGATTAAAGTTTCATTCCCAACCTAACCTACAAGTTATGTTTGAGGTTTTGCTCACCCCTCCAGGCTCTACCTTGGGCCTCCCCATATGCTGTCCTTCCCCTTGCTTGACTGCTGGATTATTCTCATCCTATAGATCTAGGAAGCCATTTCACATCCTCTAGATTAGCACTGTCCAACAGAAATGTGCTGCAAGCCGGGCGTGGTGGTACACACCTGGAATCCCAGTACTTGGGAGACTGAGACAGGAGGATCACAGGTTCAAAGTCAGCCTTGGCAATTTAGTGAGACCTTATTTCAAAATAAAAAATCAAATAGGACTGAGGGTGTAGCTCTTAGGTAGAATGCCCCTGGGTTCAATACCCAGTACCAAATAAAAAATTTTTTTGAAAGAAATCTTATGTGAACCACAGACATGATTCTAAATGTCTGCTAGCCATGTTAGAATAGTGAAAAGAAACAGAGAAAATTAACATAAATATTATATTTAATTCACTGTCCAAAATAATTTTTATTTGAACATAAATTCAACACAAAAATTATTGATAGCTATTATTGTTTGGTAGTGAATCTTTAAAATCTGTTGGGTATTTTGTGCACATCACACATCTAAATGAAATCTGGTGGCCACATGTTAAGTCTCAGAAGCCATATGGAACCATGCAGCTCACTTCCCAGGCTTAAGGGATTTCCAGCCAGAGGCGCCTGCACTGGACAGTGCGGCTGTAGGCTGGCTCTCCTGTGGGGCTTGCTCCTCATCCTCTGAGCTCTGCTCCTGCCACAGAACTTCTGTCTGTCCACTAGGTGGTTCCTGTGATTTCTCACCTCAAGGCTTAGCGTAGTCACCTCCTCTGCCTGGAACTCTCTTCTGCACTCCTCCTAGGTCTGGCTAGCTCCTATAATAATTTTTAGGCCTCAGCTTTCTCCAGAAAACCATCCATGACTTTCTGAACCCAATTTCCTATTCATTTAAAAAAGTAATTTTCTCTTTTTTGTTTTGTCTTTGGCATTGGGGAGTATATCCAGGAGCATTCTACCTCTGAGCTACACCCCTGGTCGTATTTAATTTTTTATGTGGAAATAGGGTCTTGCTAAGTTGCTGAAGCTGGTCTCAAATCTGCAGTCCTCCTGTCCAAGCCTCCCAAGTATTGAGATCATAGGTGTGGACCACCATGCCCTATTTTTCCTAAGTTTCCTCTTTTTAAGAAATACCAACATGTGCTTCCTGTTGTATTACCAGGACTCCCTCTGTTTGTGGCTCCCTCTGGACTGTAAGGTGTATGCAGGAACTCTTGGGTTTGTCTTATTCACTACTGCAGTGCCTAATATGTATTTGATGCTCCATAAAGCATACTTTTTGATTTTCATACACCACAAACAAATTTTCTACTCACTTTGGGGACTGAGTTAACATATGGAGTCAGTCATGTCAAATTATTCAAAGCTAGTTGGTTAATTTTATAAAGCTTACTGACTCATATTTGGTAGAAAACCCATATCTGTCAAGAATAGTGTTTACCAATAAACATTATAGCTGCCTTAATATTATTGGCTTAATGCCAATTTTCTGGTTTTGACTATGTACTATAGTTATATAAAATATTATCACTGGGAGAACTTGGGTGAAGGGTATGTGGGAAAACATACTATTTTGTGGCTTTTTGAGAAGATCTTTTCAAACAATTGTCGGTAGTTATAAAATTCCAATGCCTGTAAATGTGGTTGCCTTTCATTATCAAAATACTCTTTCTTAGCCAGATGTGGTGGCACCTGCCGGCAATCCCAGCATTTGGGAGGCTGAGACCGGAGGAGCACGGAGGATCGTGGTTCGCGGACAGCCTCAGCTACCTAGTGAGGCCCTCTGCAACTCAGTGAGACCCAGTTTCAAAATAAAGAATAAAAAATAGGGCAGGGGGTGTAGCTCGGAGGTCGAATGGCCCTGGGTTCCACCCCCAGACCCACACACACACAAAAAAAAAAAGTAAAAAGGGCTAAGGGTGTAGCTTGGAGGCAGAATGCCCCTGGGTTCAATCCCCAGTACAAAAAAAAAAAAAAAAGTTGTTTCTTGTCAGAAACTTAAGGGTTAGACGCTTTCTCTCATATGTGGAAACTAGAGAGAAAATAAGCAACAAATGGGACTTTAGATGAATAAATATAAATAGATAAATAGTGGGAGAGGGCTGGAGAGGAAGGTGGGGAGGGGAAAGAGGAGGCTTGAAGAACAAAACAGTTCAAATCCTGCTCTGTCTGTTTGCAAAGGTGTGCTTACCAATCTCACTAACATGCAGTGGGAGGTGGAGCGGGGCGGGGTGTGCAGGGAACACACCAAGTGCCGAGCACACATATGTTTGTATCACCTCGAACCTCACTGTGCTGTGTAGTTACAATGCACCAATAAAAGCATAAAAATTGTTGTTTCCTAAGGGCAAAATTACAAAGTAAAACCTGGTGTGGGAAAGGACCAACATCGGTGGCTCCCAGACTTTGTGGATTCATGCCACACTTTCAAATATTAGAATTTTGGCAGCCCTCTTTGAGTGATTAGGAGACTAAAAACAGCATTTAAACAAATTAGTAATAATTACGACACAATTATTACCACAGTGTGACAATGTCTCCCGTGTTTGCAAAGCAGCCAGTGGTCAGCCTTCCTGTGTCTGTTATTTGAGCAGGATGGGTCGCTGCTCAACGTCACTCTCACACAAATGGGCTGCGCTCTGTCCTGCTGGACCGCACACTTACTCTTGTTCATGAAAGTTGGACCACACTTTGTGTTTTTCTGCCCGCTCAACTAGACTGTCCATCAGACAGACAATGCTGTAACTAGGTGTATTTTCCATTTCACCTCCATTAAAAATAAAAGTTACATTGAGCCAGGTTCAGTTGTATCACCAGTGTAGGCTCATGGTTTATGAGAATCCCATAGCTCAATGTCAGAGAACCAAATATTTTTATTATTGGCCGTTTCAAACTATATTTTACACAGTCCCATTAGAGCCTGTGTCTTTTGGGTTATGTATTCTGACATGTGATTTGTAGGCTCTTATGTCATTTTTGTAACTCCCCTTTGAATGTGTATATTTTCTTATACTAAAAACTTGCTAAGTCCATGTAAACAAGAGAACCATCTATGGCCCTTGGTGTCACCTCTCACTTGGCTTCTGAGTCAAGGTGTCTCCAGAGCTGTCACCATGCTGGGCTCAGCGCATCCTCCTGGGTTTGTTTTTGTCTTGAAAAGCCATAGCCCTCTGTCAGCCAGAGAGGTGTGGCTGGCAGGTAGTAAGAAAGTTCAGTTCAATTCTACCTGTGATTCTAGAAGTAACTATTTAAGAAGCCACCATATGACCCAGCCAGACTACTCCTCAGTATCTTTCCAAAGGAATTAAAGATAGAATACTATAGTGATACCTGCATACTCACGTTTGTAGCAGCACAATTGACAATAGCTAAATTGATGGAACCAGCCTAGGAGCTCATCACCAGATGAACGAATAAAGAAAATGTGCTCTGTGCACACAGTGGAATTTTACTCAGCCATAAAGAAGAACAAAACTATGTCATTTGTGGGAAAATGTATGGAACTAGAGACTATTCGGGTAAGGTTCTCTGCTTAGTGGCCAGCCACAGCTATTTAGTGAGTCCTTCTGCAATTTAGGGAGACCCTGTTTCAAAATAATAAAAAATAAAAACTAGGGCTGGAGGTATAGATCATATGTAGATTGTCCATGGATTCCATCCCTAGTACCACAAAAAGAAGGAGAAGGAGAAGGAGAAGGAGAAGGAGAAGGAGAAGAAGAAGAAGAAGAAGAAGAAGAAGAAGAAGAAGAAGAAGAAGAAGAAGAACTGGCAGATTTCAGCATTTTTCATAGGCACCAGGGGAACTTGGTGAATCACGGGGCCCAGGCCTGACTCTGCTGCAGGGAGCCCTGGCTTCTGCATTCTTCCCTGGCCCCCTCATGGTTCTGTGCCCCCTTGACAACACAGCTCCAAGCTTCTGTCCAATACTCTCAAAGCCATTGATCTACATCATAATTTTTAGTGGCCATGTAAACTTCACAAAGTGGATTCACACTGATGTATTTAAGCACTCCACTACTGATGGATATTTAGGTTGTTCCTGTCTTTTATTCAGTTGCAACTACTGCAGAAGAAAATGTTCTCACACATTTATGTCCTTCTGTACGTGTGTGAATATGTCTGCTGGATAGATTTTTTTAGAAATGAAATTGCTAGGCCCGGAGAATACGTGCTTTAAATTTTGATAAATATTGCCAAATTGCCCTCTGAAAGGTTATATCAATTTACTCTCCTGCCAACAGTAATGCAGAGGGTACCTTTCTCCCCACTCTGTCATTTTTCTCTTGACTCAGGTTTTAACACTGTTTATTTTAAGGCATTGATGAAATCCACATCAGCGATAAATGGATCTGTAAGCATCCAGCTGATTACCTTTCAGAAACAGACGGAGCAACCCTATGGATACTTCAGAAATCATTTTCTTATCAGCGACCTCCTCTACCACATGGCCACGGCTTTCTCTAATATACATCCTTATCTTTGTATCTGTGGCATATTCCAAAATACAAGAAATTTTGCTGCTTCTCTTGATTTCAGGCTGAGTTTTCTATTATCTCTGAAAGAGGTTATTATTTATAGTCAAGAAATTCTGAAGTCAAAAAATATAATTCACCCATTGTTGAGTTCCTGGATGCCTTGATGCGATCAGCGCCGTATCTCTGAGTAACACATCACGGGAGTGACAGCCCTCTGGTGATTTAGGGGCCTGCCAGATCATTAGAGCATTACCAATGTAAGGATGTATTAGTGCAACACATCATCAGAGCGTTATCGCCCCGCAAGGAACAGCGCCAAGTCAGAACAATGGCCTAGGAAACGAGGAATTCTTTTAGAGCTAGAAATAAAATCTTGTTTTTTGAATAAGTAATAAATAAATAAATCCAAATGCTTTTCTTTCACAAGGGAGAGAGAATTGAACCATATATTTTTGATCTTTTGATCATCCCTTTGCCATTGTTTAGTTTGAGCTACAGACAATGTCTTTGGCTGGGCATGTTGGAGCCTTTCTAGCTATAAGATTAATTACTTGATTACTTGTGTCAGGAGAAGACTGGCATTCAGAAAAAAAATCTCTCATCCTTCTGCATTTTTCTCTAAGTTGGGGGGCACTTGTGAGTGGGGGGCTTTTTCCTTCCTCCCTTCCTTCCTCTCCCCTCCCCTCCCCTTCCTTTTCCTCCCTCTCTCCTTTCCTTCCTTCTTTCCTTTCTTCCTTCCCAGTGTTGAGGACAAAAACCAAGAAATCTGCACATTCTAGGCCAGTGCTCTACAACTGACCTACATCCCCAGCCCTGAACATATGTTGTCAAAGGGGAAATACTTGAGTGTAGAGGCTACTTTTAATAACTTGGATCATTATTATCGTCCCTGACCAGTGTGTGTTGAATTCCTCCTGATGGAAAATCTGATTGCTCCTCCAAAGACAGAGTTCCTCATGGGAGTTGTTCCTTTGCATAGTGCCAGTGCCTGTAGAACAGGCTTCCTAAAGTGTAACTGTGCCAAGGTGAGAGGCAAGAGGTGCACACTAACTCCCCACTCCCATAGCAGGAGCAAGGAGAACCTAAAAGAGGATGGACCAGAATGTGGCGACTATTATCTCAAAATTCCACTAAGGGCTGGCTCAACATTTAGGCTATAGATTTCATCTGACTTGGGTTTGAATTTTTGTTCAGTCACTTCTTGATTTGGGAAAGTTGCTTGATCCCTTTGAGCCAGTTTCTTCAGCTGCAAACTGGAATGTGTCTAGTAACTGCCTTATAGAGTTATTGTGGTGATTGGATGAGGGCTGGGGATGTAGCTTAGTGGTAGAACGTATGCCTAGTATGTGTAAGGCCCTGGGTTCAAATCCTAGTACTGCAAAAACAAAAAGAGTAAACAAGTTTGTTGCATAGAAAGGGCTTAATATAGTGCCTGATAGGTAGTAAGGGACATAAAGTGCTAGCAGTTGTGGTTGTTATCTTATATTTTGCTGTCCATACAGGAAAACATCTTGATGTTGCCAGCTCACTGTAGAGTAAGCATGATAGTGTTTTGAGTCCATAGCATTTACATTCGGTCTTTCCTAAGCCTAGTGTTTTCATCTTCTCTGGTTTAGGATTCTGTTGCACTCACTTTGAAAGCCAAACTTTCAAATAGGTCATTCCATTCCAAGAAACTACAAGTACCTGCATAGAACTCCCATACAATCAAGCCCCAGACCTGAAGAAAGAATTTGGAACTAGCCATTGGCACGAAAGCTGGTGTCATGTGTGATTTAAAGATGATTGAGTTTATGGGAAATAACAACCGGGAGTGTTGCTGTCATTACTATGAACTGGGCACTGTGCGAAGTGTATTGCATGGGGTCCTCTTAATAATTCATACCATAGACTTAATATCTCTACTTAGCAGTTGAGAAAAGTGCAGCTCAGAGAGATCAGGGAACTTGCCTAAGGACACAGTGCAAGACTGATGTGGAATCAGGGTTGCATTCAGTTTGTTTTGATTCTAGAGTCTGAGGTCTTAACTGTTAAATGTTTCTGAAAAACACACTATCTCAGGGCATTTCTGCATCTTTTGAGGTGTGTGGCCCATTTAGAGGCATTACTAGAAACAGACAAATAGAAAACAGACCAGAAAGTCAACGTCAGCGTCTCAGTGGATAGGAGAGTGCTAAGAAGCCCTGGTTACCTGAGGCTGGGCAACCACACAGGCTGAGCTCACCTAATCCAAAGGAGCTCCAGGAGAGGCGTTTGGGGCACACCTGACTTTCACTCACCCTCTGCAGTCGCTTCTCATAGTGATCAGCCCATGCAGGGTTGTCACGCATGCCGTAGACAAGCAGAGATGGGCCTCAAAACCCTCTGGTGTCTGCCCCTCCCTCCTCATTCTCCCTTCAGAGCAAATTGCAAAGAACAGTTCTGTCCTGATCAGCCATTACAATGTCATTGTGGCTCATAGTTCTGATCGATTTAATTGTGTAGCTCTCTGTGGAAGGCTGCATCATCATGTAAAACTTTGGCTTATGGGGAAACAATGATCTTTAGTGGTTACCGTGTTTTTTTTAAGCACATACAAATGGAATAAATACATCAGTGCCAGAGACAATATTACAAATTATTTCAGTGAACTTTTAATTTCAGTGGGTAGATGGAAAGTAAGTTTGTTGAAATGAGTTTTTCTTGGTCTGCAGGCTGCGGGAGTCCTGTTTTCTTTGGAATGGCTTTGAGAGGGTAAGGAGGCCACTATCTGCCTTTTTTTTTTGCAGTTGTTTTGGAGAACAATTTTCTCTGACATGTAGCTGGTTGTTTTATGGCTCTAAGAAATATATTGGTTTATTCATCTGTTGCAACTATAATAATATTGCTGTTGGAGTCCAACTCGGTAATAAATCAGGCCATTCCTTTGTACTCTATACAAATAATTAAAATAAAAATCGACTGTGCCAGTGAATTTGTTCTACAAGCTGAATAGAATTGTGTGCTATAAGTCTAGATATTTTTGTTGACACAGGGCTGTATATCTTAAAAATAAGAAACCAAAAGGTGGGAAAATAAGACCTTATTTCATTATGGGCAATTTATAACATTTATCTTGAAGATCAAGTTGCTTTCCTTGGCTGTCTATTAAGTAAGAGCAAGAATTCGAGTACTGGGGGGCTGTAAGGCCATGAATAGCCCCCCTCTTTCTTCTTGTTTCTTTCCTTTCTTCCTTGCATCATTATAAAAACAAGTTGAGGTTCATTATTGTAGCTCTGGAAATAAGGGCCTGTTATTTATGTATGCATGCTTGTATATATGCTTGCATTCATGTCCTACATTTTTTTTTCTGAAAAAGAATCAGGGCAGCTTGCAAAAATACATAATTCAAAATAAAATAAAAATGAGCAAACCAGAAAACCTGGTGGAAAGGGGGAAATAGGTTCAGATGAACAGAAAGAAAGCATGAGATTGAGCCACAAAATAAATGTTATGACACCTGACACACTGCTCTGTGGGCAATGCATTTGACCTGGAGCACCTTCCAGGACTAGTGCTGTAATTCCCAGTGGCCATTAAATTAGGAACACACTAATGACTCAAGAGGAGCCAAACTTGGTATTGACACCAGAGAGAGTTTTCCCCTCTAGGCTCTCACTAAGAGGACACCATAACTCAGGGATGAGAGTCTTCAACAAGATTCTTAAGAAACACAATGAATTAATTGGGCTTTTCTTTATACTTTTACTTCCCTGGAGGCCCATGACATAGTGCCAAGCAGTAGAAGGATTTCTATACAGCAAACTGTGTAGTGAAGACAGAGTTCTCTTTTGACCTTGCTTAAACCAATAAGAGTTCTAAGCACACAAGAGCAGTAGTTCTCAAAATTCACATTGCATAAGATTCAACCAAGAAATCAAAGTGTCAGACCTCCCCCCTCATATGTGAGGATAAGCCAGGTTATGCTACAAAAACAAAGAGCTCTAAAGTCTCAGGGGCTTAAGGCAACATAGCTTTATTTCTTGCTCATGTTGCATAATTATTGCAGGTCAGCCAGGTAAGTGGGGTAGGGAAGGGGTATGTAGTGTCTCTGTCCCATGGCTTCTGTAGTCAGGGATCCAGCCAAGGGATGTCCATGTTGCTTCCATGATTGTGGAGACAGGAAAAAGGCTGGGGAAAGAAGCCTATTTGTTTCTGAAGCTTCCACCTGGAAGATATGCATGTTACTTCCCAAGTTCATTTTACTTTAACACCAGATCCTCAAGGTATGTCACATGTCATTTCCTGTAAAGAGGGTAAGAAATTGCAACTCAGACTTGGGATTGGAAGAGGAGAATTTGTATTTTGTAAGGGAAGCCCAGGAGCTTTTAGTGATAGTCTTTGGACCATGGTTTGAGAAGCACTAAAATGACCAGGCATTTGTCGGGAACTGAGTGATGAAGCCTTTTGTGACAGTACCTTGACAAATACCTCTTTGGTTGCCCTTCTGTGGAGGCATCAAGCTTTAAGCCATAGTGTGCTTTAGCAGTCATGTATTCTTTAGGATAAAGCCGAGAAGTCTAGAAAAGATATTCCTGATTGTAAGATGGCCCCACTTCCAAAGGATGTAATTTGATATATCATTATAAACACTGACAGGCATGGCCAAGATTTTTTTGGTAGGGGTGGGTGCTGGGGATTGAACCCAGGGGCATTCCACTTCTGAACTACACTCTCACCCTTTTTATTTTGAAATGGCATCTTGCTAAGTTACTGAGGGTCTTGCTAAGTTTGCTGAAATTGGTCTGTTTCAACCTTCCAAGTACTGGGATTACAGGTATGCACTACTGCACCCTTCTCACGGTTTTCTTTAATAAATAGTTATGGCTCTGTTAGACCACTTATCATCAGATCCTCAAATTCTATGCTATAAGACCAAAGGTTTGTAAGTAAAGTGTGAGTGGCAAAATCGTCTAAAATCTTTGGGGAAAAAAATAACCTGTTTGAAAAACTTAGGCTGCTTCCCAGACTTATGTATATTTTTTTTTACTAAAGCTCCACTAGTGATTTTTGAAGCACTCTTCTGGATAAGAAGCATAGGCATTGGATTCGGAAAAATAGTTGAAACAGTTTTCAATTAGTCCCCTCCCCACTGTAAGATGACTCTGTGAAGCCCCTCTGAAATGCTTTCTTCTTATTTTGTTGCTGCTTCAAGTTTAAATATTAATGTGATGAGCAGGTGTGGCTCAGTCCTCAGCGTTTGGGAGACTTGTAATATCAGCATTTGGGAGGCTGAGGACTGTGGTTCACTGACAGCCGCAGCTACTTAGGCCCTTTGCAACTCAATGATACCCTGTTTCAAAATAAAGAATAAAAAATAGGGTTGGGGGGGTAGCTTGGAGGTAGAATGCCCCTGGGTTCCATCCCTAGTATGGAAAAAAAACCTAATATAATGAATGAATGTGAAGATAATTTAAGTTGTAATGACATGGTTTAACATGAAAATTGCCAGTCCTGCTATCTAAAGGCAATCATGTATTAAGTGTTTTGTCCATTTCTTCTGGTATTTACTGCTGTATCTATAAAATATTGATATTCATCTTCTTGCTAGTCTTAAAGATTATCAAAAGCAATGCCTTCCAATTGAAATAAAATGAAAATTACCTATGTTACTTTAACTTTTCTAGTGCCACATTTTAATAAAAAGATGGTAAAGGCGTAGCTCAGTGGTAGAGCAGGTTCTGAGCATGTACAAAGTTCTAGGTTTAGTCCTTAGCACACACTCATGTACTGTAGAAAGGTAAAATTAATTTTACTACTATATTTTGCTTAATCCAATGTGTTGAAAATATCAATTCAACATGTATTCGATATATAAAAAAACTACTAATGAGGTACTTTACATTCTCTGTACCATTTTTGAAATATATTGTTTGTTCTAATGTGATAACCTGTTGTTTTAGCAATTTTCAGCACAGTGATAAATTGTACACTAGTGAATAATAAGGAAATGGCTGCAGTGAAATCAGACTGCTCCTCATGCAGGTGATGAGCCTGCAGCTTTGCCAAGAAGGAAATGGACACAGGCTGTGGTGTGAAAATAGTTTGTCACCTCTAACTCATGCAGGACTTTAATTCCCAAAGTCTTTTGTTAACGGTATTAAGAGGGTAGAAACTTAATCTGACTATGGTGGTTAGAGGTGAGGCCTTTGGGAAGCAATTAGATAGGGAGTGATTAGATTAGATTGGGCTGTTAGGGTGGAACTCTCAACTCATGATTGAATCCTGGTGGCTTTACAAAAACAGGGAGAAAGTTAACACAGACATAGAGATACATATATGTTTGCACTATGATATATTGTGGCCAAGGGGGATGCTTACAAGAGTTTGTGATATGTTGTTTGGCCTTCTAGCCTCCAAAACCTGTTAATTAAACCTCTTCTTTTGTGTGTGTATGGTACTGAAGATTGAACCCTGGGATATTTAATATCTGAGCTATGCCCCCAAGCCCTTTTTAATTTTTATTTTGAAAGAGAGCCTTGCTAAGTTTCTGAGACTGGCCTTGAACCTGTGTTTCTCCTGTCTCAGCCTTCCAAGTACTGAGATTATAGGCGTGTGCCACTATGCCTGGATTAAACCTCTTTTTAAAATAAAATGGTATGCCTCGGGTATTTATTAATAGTAATGAAAATCAGACTACAATAACATAAACTTAGCTTTTGCAGATTAATTATTCTTTAGTTTGGGGGAATAGAGATTAGCATTTAGAAGAAGAACATAGGAGAAATTACATTTTGCCACCCAATTGGTAAGACTTAAAGCCACAGAAAATGACAAAGAAGAATAAATAGCAAAGAACAAGTTTTTCTAGTTGAATCAGGTCTTAAAATAGTTTTGGGGATCTTATACCCTTCTCAAATGCTATTTTGGCTTACTTTTTTATTAATGCCTATTATGAGGGAGTATTACTCAAATTAGGCAGAAAATGATTTGCATTTTAGAAATTTAGGTAAATCAGTTTTTGTACAGGAATTTCACATTTCAGCCTCCTAACATCCATTTTTCTCCTCTTCCAGTAAGACTCTCTTCAGATGCAGTGTATCCTCTACTTTCCATTCTTGAGCTCTGGGAATTATTAGTCCTATGCTGATTTATAGAGCTGGAATGTACAACTGGGCCTGGCTATCCAGAGAATCTTGGTCCTCTGGTGACAGTGATGGGAACAGGGGTGGACACATTTAAGCCAAGCCAAGTAGGTTCAAGCAAAGAAATCTCAGGGTGTTTGAGCAAGTGAGAAGAGGCGCTCCTTTCCAGGCCTGAACCTAGAATGATGTGACCCTGGAGCGGCCAATGCTCTACCCTGAAGCTGGAACAGAGCCTACCCAATGGGTGAGATGCTGAGACATGCGGAGAAACTTAGTCCTGATAACTTGAGCTCCACAACTCAGTTGCCTTGAAACCGGAGATATACAAGAGTCAATCCCCCAGGTTTACCTCCTTTTGCACCACCAGTTTGCATTCATAGTTTAGTTTTTAGTAATCCCCCCCAACCCAATTCCTTTCGAGGCAGTCATCTTTCTCTATAACTGGATTTCCCAGTGTAAATTTTTTGGATAATAGTTCTAAAAGATGCTTCAAGAAAAAAAAAATGCTCCCATGGTTGAGTGAATTTGGTAAATTCTGTAGACTACATTCCCTCATGGGGGCGGGGGATTCAAATGCACTTTGGCACATTAAAACTCTCGATTTTCGAGTTTCAAATATCTGATTTGCTCTGTTTCTCCAAGTCTCACTTGGCCATTGCACCATTTTTGTTTCCTCACACTTACTCTAGAGCACCCTTTGCCAGTCTCTGCTCTAGCAAGAAAGGAACCAGCCCATGTGGTAAGTGATCAGCCTGTGGCTAGCTCCAGCTTTGGTGCCCTGGAGATGTTCCGTACAGCCACGTTGTAGTTAAGTACCATCCATGAGGAACCATATGTCCAAACAGACTTTATGTATCTGACAGGGAAAATGTAAGTGTTTTAGACACACATTTACATTGCTAGGCAACCAAATTAGGATAGAACAGATATTTAAACCAGGCAGATTGGCTTGGATATTTATTTATTCGTGGGATAAATGGATATTTATTTATCTACCTAGCTGTGTCTACTTACAGCCCATGAACACAACAAATTGAGTTTATTGAGTCATTACTTTGTTAACAGCCCTCAACCTACAGGGTGTCATGGTTTAGGGATCTTCAAGTGTGAATCCAACTCACAAACTCCAATTGCTCATCACATTCTTCCCTAACCCGAGTGACTATTGTGCTGAAACACTAACCCTAACCCTGGACAGAGTTTGAGTTACTCATCAGGAAAAGTAGATAGCATATCACAAGATCTTACACCGCTAGAACATTTTAAATTTTTACTTCTTTAAAAGACATCACAACCATACTGAAAACTCTAGGAGATAAATAGAGCAGCTATTACTACTTTTATTTTAGATAAGGGAAAGAGATGTCCAGGGAATTTAAGTGGCCTACCTAAGGTCACACAATTCAAATTTTCAAAATCAGGGAACCCAGCCCCTGGATTCTCAATTTGCCCTTTTTTAAAACTTTTTTTTTCAAATAAGAAAAGAAAGCCTTATTAGGTTGTTGTGAGTCTTGCCACTTGCTGAGGCTATCCTTGAACCTACAATCTTTCTGTCTCAGCCTCCCATCAATTTGTCCTTTTACAAAAACAAAACCAAACCAAACTCATTGGGGCATTTATCACTTGCTCATTCACTCCAGTACCCAGAATGTGAAAGGCAAGACAGAGACTTTTACCCTCAATATATAGTAACCACTAACCATATGTCTTTTGAGCACTTGAAATGTGGCTACTGCAGCCAAGTAATTGAGGGTTTAATTTAAATTTTAACTAATCAAGGCTTAATGTATTAAAAATTTTATTGGTATATTACAGTTATCCATAACAGTGAGATTTAATTTTACATATTTGTACATGCATATGACATAATTTGGTCAGCTTCCTTCCCCAAGGTCTCCCTGTTTTCTTCTCTCTTCTTTCTCTGGTCTTCTTCTATTTTTATGAGAGTTCCACTTCTTTTCTCTTTTTTTTCTCTCTAGTGTCCACAGATGAAAGATTATGACCTTTGTTTTCTGAATGGGTTTATTTCACTTAACAGTGCTTTCAAGTGTCATCTATTTTTCTGTGAATAAAATAATTTTGTGCTTGAAGCTTAAAGGCATATTCAATTTGAGTATTGAAAAACTTTTAAGCATGTTTGAAATAACAGGGATATATGAATCTACTTATTCCAACTGTAAATTTTGTTACATCAAAATAGAGATCATGTACATTTTGGATGAAATTTTAGTGTCCAAACTGAGATGTACTATACGTATAAAGTATTCATCAGATTTAGAGGATGTAGAATGAAAACAGAATGTAAAGTGTCTCATTAATAGTTTTATATGAACACATATGGGATACAGTACATTAAGTAAAAAGACACTATTAAAATTAATTCCACCTAAGCCAAGTGTGTTGGGACATGACTGTAATCCCAGTGCTTGGGAGGCTGAGACAAGAGGGATGCCGGTTAAAGGCCAACCTCAGCAATTTATCAAGAACCCATCAATGTAGCAAGACTCTGTTTCAAAATAAAGAATAAAATAGGGCTATGAGGGTAGCTCAGAGGTATAATATTCTTGGGCACAATGTATATACCAAAAATATAAAAATAATTTCACTTACTTATTTTCCTTTTTTAATGTGTCTACTTAGAAAGTATAAAGTGATATATTTATATTTTTAAAACTTATATTTATTTATTTATTTATTGGTACTTGAATTCAGAGTCATTTTACCTCTAAGCCACACCTCTAGCCCTATTTTCTATTTTGAAACAGGGTCTTGCTAAGTTGCTGAGGATGTCCTTGAACCTGATAGCCTCCTGTCTCAGCCTCTCAAGAACTAGAGTTACAGGTGTGTGCCACCACGCCTGTCATTGTATTGATATATACTATGCTGGAGAGTAATGAATGCCCATCTAAACAACTCTAAACTCCAGTAAAATAGGCAGTGGGATAGTGTAGAACCAGCCTTGGGAGTCACTCATACTTGACTGTGAATTCTGTTTCTGATACCCACTAAACTGGGCAAGTGACTTGACCTCTCGGAGCTTGTGTCCTTACTTATCAGTTAGGAGTAATGTCAATAACTATGTCATTGGAATTTTTGAGGTGTCAGTGAGTTAATGTGCATATAGCACATAGACTAGTATTAAACATTAGGCAATGCTTAAATGCTCATTACTTTGCAAATAGTAATAATTATTATAATAACACTATAGGTATAAAATACAAACAGAATCCTGAGCCGTGGAAAATGACTGTGTTTTTTTGTTTTTTTCTGGATTTTATTTCTTTTTGAGGCATCGTTGTTGGTTGCGATTCATTGCACTGGACTGCATTAATCATCGCCTGTTTTGTTCTTACTGACAGTAATGAATAGTAACTGATACAAACCAGCCTGCGAGGTCACTGATGAGGTGGCTACAAATGCTCTTTTCCGAGGCAGTTCTTAATTACCTTTTGTGTGTGAAATACCATATGCTGTAATCCCTCTAGCTGGAAGTCTGCTCTGGGTTACCATGCCATGTTCACTTTTAAACAATGTCTTTGGCTGATTTCTCTTCTGCAAATCTCAGGGAGAGGTTTGATTCAGTTGTTCCTTATAATTTTATTTTTAATCTGGTGATTTCCTAATTTTCTCTTTTCCACCTACTTTTTCTATTATTTTGTTTTTTATTTTTTTGGTGCTACTGGGATTCCTGGAAACCCTTCTACCTCTAGGTTACACTCCCAGACCTATTTTTATACTTTTTTTGGAAACAGGGTCTCTTAAGCCAGTGCAGCTGGCTTCGAACCTGCGTTATCCTCCTGTCTCCGCCCCCCAAGTGCAGGGATTACAAGTGTGCGCCACCACGTCTGGCTTATATTTTCTATTATTAAGTCAGAAACTCTATCAGTGCTTTGGAGTTTGGGACCAGTTGTATGCTCAATTTCTTGAAGAAATCAGAACTTCCCTGAATGATAGTGATGTATTATATACCTGGCTTAAGGTAATAGATATGGTCGTATTATATATGAATGTAGTTTTTAGGACATTGAAAATTAGTATTAAACACAGTGAAATTCTGTGAATTTTAAAAGTTTGGGAAATACTCCCTTATTTGAAAATCATGTTTTTAGCCTTTCCACCCACACAGGGCACATTTGAAAACACAGGGAGGAACAAAAAAGGCCTTTTGGTTAAGAACCCAGACATTTGCCAAGCACAGGATTTTATCTAGAAAGGAGAGCAGGATTTTCCTAAAAGACCCTAATTTATCCATAAATCTAAAATTAGGGGTGGTCCTGGGAGCTTTATGATATGATTGATGATAGGAATTCAGATATGATAACTGAGATTGATAACGATGGGCCCAAGTCCTCCAGAAACAATCAGAATAGATTCAAAGGTGGGAAATTAGAACACATGCTTGAAAGAAATAGTTAAACCAAACAGATGAAAATAAAAATAAAATTTGGCATTTAAGGTTGTATGCCTAAGTTATCTGGAAAAAAAAAACTCATGGATTTCTCTATTTTTTGAAATCTGCAGGTCTTGAACCACTATTGGACCTTTATCTTTCACTCTTTAAGGTAAGTGAAACAAACTTTCTCCATGGATCTTTGGGCAGATTCTCTGTGGGGCTTAGGAAAACATTCAAAATTTACTTTACCCCATTCCCCTTTAAAGAAATCTATGCAGGATGATAAAATGTACTTTATGTACTCATAATTCATGCTTGACTGCTGAAAAACAGTGCTATAGGAACAAAAATATCTTGGACCACTCTTGGAAAACTTGGGAGGAAATTGGTTGTGTTGAGCCTGGGACTCTGGGAGTACATCACTCCATAGCAGCTGGGCTGCCGCGGAGTCGATGCCTTTGAGGATTTTCTAATATATTCTCCAGGACCTCTTTTGAGGAAGGAAATTCTGTGCCTCCCCATTCAACAGATTCTAGCTCTAACTCCCCTTTGCTCAGAATCATTCTATATTTATTATTATTGATAAGAAACATCAATAATGGCTGGAATTTATTCTGTTTCTCCCTTAGACATAGCTTATGTTCAAGTTATAAAATATGAATTTGTAAAGAAAGCTTAGAAATCTTCTCAGGTTATTTATAAAACCTCTCAGGTTTTGACCATCAGGGAGTGGCCATCAAGGAAAAGTAATGGTAAAAAAAAAATGATTCTAAAAGATATCCTGACTTTGCCCTTTGCAAAAGTGTTTCTTCTATAGAAGTTTATTACAACTTTGAAATAATACCATAAAGTATTACATGCTTTAACACTTTAAAGTACTGTTCATACTGAGGACCTCAGAGCTAAACTCCACAGGTGCAAATTCTGGTTTCCTAGCTTATGACTATGTAATGGGGAAATTATTTAAATCTCTAAACCTGTTTTTTTATTTGTAATATGGAACCTGCATTTCTATATTTTACAGAGTTGCTGGGGTGAGAGATTAAGTGAGATACTCTGCATGAAGTGCCTGATGTAAAATAGGGTTGTCAAGAATAAATATTATTAAAATGGTCATACTATCAAAATTTTTCTACAGATACAATGCAATCCCTATCAGAATACCAAGAAAACAACAACAACAACAAAAAAACACCCTCCCCTGCAAAACAAAACAACACAAAAACAGAAACCGTCCTAAAAGTCATGTGGGAGAACAAAAGACTCAGAATATCCAAAGCAATTCTGAACAATAAAAACGATGCTGGAGTTATCTCAATGCCTGATTTCAAATGATACTACAGAATGATAGATAGTAACAAAAACAGCATGGTCTTGGCATTAAAAACAGGTACATAGACCAATGGAATATAATTAAAGACATAGAGACAAACCCACCCAGTTACAGCCAGTTGGTCCTTGACAAAGGTGCCAAAAACATATATTGGAGAACAAACAGCTTTTTAAGAAATGGTGCTAGGAAAACTGGATATCCATATGTAGGAGAATGAAGCTAAGCCCTAGCTCCCGCTTGGTAAAAATGTCACCACAAAATCCATCAAAGACTTTGAAATTAGGCCAGAAACTTTGCAACTACCAGAAGAAAACATAAAACCAATTCTCCAACATATAGGCAGAAACTTCCCCAATAAGACCCCTAAGGCTCAGGAAATACAATCAACAATCAATAAATAGAATGTCATCAAATAAAAAAAATTCTGCGCAGCAAAGGAAAAAGTGTGAAGAAAAAGTCTACAGAATAGGAGAAAATCTTTTTCTGCTACTCCTCTGAAAGAGGATTATTATCCAGAATATATATAGGACTAAAAAACTTACCACCAACCCCCAATAACCCAATCAATAAACTGGTAAATTATTTTATTTTATTTTTAAAATTAGTTAATTTCTTATTGGTGCATTGTAGTTATACATCTTAATGGAATACAAGATGGTAGGGGCATACATGCACACATTACTCATTTAGCCCTTCCCCAATTCCCAGTTCCTGTTCCCTCCCCCTCCCTCTTTCTCATGTTTGGTTTAGTGACTGACTTTGATATGGTTGTGAATGTATATCATGTACTTTATGGATTTCCCACTTTCCCCCTCCCACTTCCCTCAGGTCACCTTATTTGTTCATCTACGGTTTCTCCATCTTTGTCTATAGTTCCTCTTATGACGCCTTTTCTTCATAGCTTCTGCATACTAAGGAGAGCATCCAATTTTTTACTTTTGTAAAAAAAATTAGTATTTAGTATAATGTTCTCCAGTTCCATCCATTTTCCTGAAAATGACATAATTTTTTTCTTTTTTATGGCTGAGTAAAATTCCATTGTGTACATATCTTGTAGTTTTGTAATCCATTCATCTGTTGATGGACATCTTGGCTGGTTCCGTAGTTTGACAGTTTTGAATTGTGCAGCAATGAACATTGATAAACATGCATTAGTTTGGTAGTTTTGTTTCCATTCTTTTGTGTAGATACCCAGGAATGGTATTGCTAGATCATATGGTAGGTTCATCCAGATTCTTCTGAGGATCTTCCATACTGTTTTTTAAAGTAGTTGCCCTAATTTGCAATCCCATCAACAATGTATTAGAGTTATCACTTCTCTACATCCTCACCTGCATTTGTTGTTTGTGTTTTAGTGATTGCCATTCTAGTTGGAGTTAAGTAAAATCTCAGGATAGTTTTGATTTTCATCTCTCTGATTGCTAATGATGTTAGACATTTTTCATACATTTATTGGCAATTTAAATTTTAAAGTGTTTCATTCACTTGCTCATTTTTTTATTGGGTTATTTGTATCGCAACGTCTCATACCCAGGAAGTTAATTGAGGCTGCGCATGACTGTGGGAGTGCTGGGCTGAGCGTTTTCCCACGGGGAGCTGCAACTAGGGTGTGGTATCTCTGCTACCACTACTCCTTCACTGGGTTGGACTGCAAAATATCCGACTCAAGGAGATTATCAAAGCTACACAAGTCTCTGGGAGTGCAGTACAGGAATTTCTCCCTTAGGGGCCACAAATACACTCAAGGTTATTGTGAGCGCAGATCTGGAGCTGTGGCAGGGTGCGGTGGACTCCCTGTTGCTGCTGGCAATATGGCACCACTGCTACGCCCTTGGCTGTGAGGCTGGCGTATTTCTTTTCTGGTTTTGAGCTCCATTCTGAGTCTCTGGAGGGCGTGATGAGCTTGGCCACTGGGAGTTTTGGATGTTCATTGCGCTGAAAGAACTGCTGAATTACACCCGAATGATCCGTAGCTGCTCACTTCAGCTCCTTGTTTACCTTTCCTCTCTGGAGCCTGGTGCTGTGAGGGAAGATGGCACTGGTGTGGCTCCGCTGCTGCATTGCAGGCTTGATTTCTGGTTTCTGGTTGTTCTTCTAGTCTTTTTTTTCTCTGTCCCTTGTATTTACATTTTTTATTTCTCTGCTGATGGTATTATCTGGCTATGAAAAGTGCTGATTTTGTGGCAACAGAGATAGAATTTTAGCAGGACTTGTAAACGCTGCTTTTCTCAGTCACCATCTTCCCGGAAGTCTATAATTTTCCTTGTAGAGTTTTTTGGTTTTTTTAACCTCCTTGGTTAGATTTATTTCTAAGTATTTTATTTTATTTTTTTGTGGAATATCCTGAGTGGAAGTGTGATCTGGATTTCTTTTTCAGTGAATTTATGGTTGGCATACAGGAAAGCTTCTGCTTTTTAAAGATTGACTTTGTATCCAAACACTTTGCTAGATTTATTGATTAGTTTTATAAGCTTTTTGGTTGAGTTTGTTGGATCTTCTAAGTATAGTATCATGTCATCTGCAAATAATGATAGTTTTAGTTCTTCTTTTCATATTTGTACTCCTTTGATTTTCTTCTCTTGCCTTATTGCTCTGTCTGGACTCTCAAGTACTGTAGTGAAAAGAAGTGGTGATAATAAAATCCTTGTCTTGTTTCTGTTTTTAAGGAAAATTCTTACAGTTTTTCCCCCATTTAATATGATGTTGGCTGTGGGCCTATTGTATATTGCCTTTATAATGTTGAGGTATGTTCCTTCTAATCTGATTCTCTGCAGTGCTTTTAGCATAAATGAGTGTTGGATTTTGTAAAATGCATTTGTCAACATCTATAGAAATGATCATGTGATTTTTGTCTTTGGTTCTGTTTATGTGATGAATTATATGAGTTGTTTTTCTTATGTTGAACTGGCCTTGCATCCCTGGGATGAACCCTACTTAGTCATGGTGTATGATTTTCATAATGTGGTTTTGAATGCATATTGCTAGTATTTTGTTTAGCAGTTTTTGTGTCTAAGTTCATCAACAATATAGGCCTATAGTCTTTTCTTGAGCTGTCTTATTTGATTTTGGTATTAATATGATATTGGCTTTGTAGAATGTATTTGGGAGCATCCTGGTTCTTTTTATTTTACAGAATAGATTGAGGAGTATTGGGATTAGTTCTTCTAAAGAAGTTTCATAAAATTCACTTGGGACATCATCTGGTCCTGGGCTTTCATTTGATGGTTGGCTTTTTATTGCTGCCTCAATCTCATTGGTTTAAATTTAAATTGGTTGGTTTAAATTTTCAATATCAGCTTGGTTCAATTTAGGAAGTTGTATGTGCCTAGGAAATTGTCAATTTCTTCTAAGTTTTCCATTTTGTTGGAGTATAGTTTTTTAAAGTAATTTCTAATAATCCTCTGAATCTACATGCTGTTGGTGGTAATATCTCCTTTTTCATCTCTTATTTTAGTAATTCAGATTGATTCTCTCTTTCATTTGGTTAGATTGGCTAGTGGCTTATCTATCTTGTTTATATTTTTGAGAAACCAGCTTTTTTGTTGATTTTATATATTTTTTATTCATTGATTTTCTGCTTCATTGACTTCTGCTTTGATTTGAATACTTTTCTGTTTTCTACTGGCTTTGAGGTTAGACTGTTTCTGTTTTTCAAGGGCTTTGAGGTGTGTTATTAGGTAATTTATTTGGTAATTTTTCTGTTCTTATGTGGGAACTCAGTGCTATAAATTTTCCTCTTAATACTGTCTTTAAAGTGTCCCAGAGGTTTTGATATGATGTATCTCTATTTTCATTTGTTTCTAAAAATTTCTTAATTTCACCCTTTACATTTTTTATGACCCATTCCTTGTTCAGCAGTGTGGTGTTCAGTCACCACATGTTTAGGTTACTCTGAATTTTCTTATATTTGAATTTTAGTTTTATTCCATTGTGGTCTGAAAAGATGCAGGGGAGTATGTTACATTTTTTGAATGTGTTAGTGCTCACTTTGTGGCCCAGGACATGGTCTATTTTAGAGAAAGTTCCATGAGTAGCTGAGAAAAATGTGAACTCTGCTATAGTTTGGTGGAATATTCTGTATGTGTCTAATAGGTCCATTTGATTTATGGTGTTCTTTATGTCTGAGGTATCGTTACTGACCTTTTGTCTAAAAGATCAGTGTAGCAGTGTGAGAGGAGTGTTGAAGTCTCCCAGTATTATTGTATTTGGATCTATGTGTGACTTAATGTCACAAAGAGTTTGTTTTATAAAAGTGGCTGTACTTATGTTTGGGCATAAATGTTGACTATTGTTATTTCCTCTTGCTGGATTTTTTTTTTTTTACCAGTAAAAAAATGACCTGCTTTGTCTCTTCTGATAAGCTTGAGCTTGAAGTCTAGTTTGTCTGATATTATAATTGCAACTCCTGCTTGTCTTCGAGTTTCATGGTATGGATTACCTTGTTTCAGCCCTTCTCCTTTAGTTTGTGACTATCTTTACTTGTAAAGCGTGTTTTCTGCAGGCAGCATACATATGAATTATGGTATTGGAAAATAGAGGCCATTTATGTTCAGTGTGATTATTGAGAGATAATTTTTAATTTCTAACATTTTAAATTTTAACTTTTGTTTGAGGTAGTATTTGTTCTTCTTTGCTTAGTTGTTTGATGGAAATTATTGTTTCTCTGGTTATGATATTTATTACATATTTCTTCTTTGCAGTTAATCTCTTTAAGCATTTTCTCTAATGCTGGTTTGGAAGACATAAATTCTTTCAGCTTCTGTTTGTCATAGAAGATTTTTATTTCCTTGTTGAAATATAATATATGTATAACAAATATATGAATACTGAGCCAACTTGGCCTCTGCAGTCTTCCTTGGTCTGTGTGGATTATTTCAACCATTTAAGGTTCACAGTTTATAATAAGTTCTCAAACATGTTCCATGCATTCTCATTTGCTCTGTAACTTATAGTGATGATGTCAGCCTATAGTCCTGATTTTTGGTCTCCTTCAGTGACTGGGGCCCTGGCCTGTTGTCTCTCTCTGTACAGGCACCAAGTGCCATCAGTATCTTTCCTGCTATAAGCCTGGGTCTCTGAGCTCTCATAAAGGAACTGTCTCTGAGACTGTCTCAAGTCTACATAGGCAACTAATATTGCAGGGTATCTAGTATCTAGTAGTATCTAGTGTTAAACACAGGTCTCCAAGCTTTCCACAGACCCTGAGCTGGTATCTCTCCTTGCCTGTGTAGGTGGCAGGTATTGCTGAGACCAGACCCAGTGTATATGTAGAAGTCTGGGTTCTCCATAGACAGGGCTGGGTTCTCCATTGACAGACCTCTCCCTGTAAGTCTGACTACTTTCCTGGGAACTGTAGGCCTTTTTACCTTGTTTTCTGCTAATCTGCACCTCTGCTGTGTCCAATAGCAGACTCCACCTCTATCTTCACAAGGTGAACTGCAAAGTCTCAGATCATGTGAGTCTATCACATGCTTCATGAGTTCCTGTGGACATTCTGGTCGGTCTCCCTTGGGATGGTTGGTTCACTTACGGTATTGTTGAGCACCACTCTGGATCTCTGGAGGACGTGGTGAGCTTGGCTGTCACTGCTGAAGAGCTGTAGTCACTTACTTTGTTGGCTTTTGCTGGGGGTCTCTGGAATCTGCAGTGCTGGCAGTCCCCGTGTGGTGAGGCAAGATGGTGCTGCTGCAGTCCCTGAGGCTGCAGCCATCGGAGGCAGGTAGGGTGCTTTTCTACTCTTTTTCTGCCTTCTAGCTTTGTTTCTGCCACCTTTTAATTCTTGGTGCCCTGTTCAAATTTATGCTGACTTTTTTCTCTTGTGAAGAGTCTTTTTTTTAAACAGTGATAGAGATTGAGTGTCAGCAGGACTGATATGTGCTTCTTCCCTTCGTCACCATCTTCCCAGAAATCTGGGTAAATTAAATAAATAGACATTTCTCAAAAGAAGAAGTACAAATGGACAAAAAGTATATAAAAAAATGTCCAACCTCGTTAACACTTAAGGAAATGCAAGTCACATGTAAACTGAGATTCTATCTCACTTCAGTTAGAATGACAATCATCTAGAAAACAAACAATAATAAATGCTGATAAGGATGAGGGAAAAAAGGAATACTTGTACATTGATGGAATTGTAAATTAGTAAAACCACTATGGAGATCAGTATAGACGCTCCTCAAAAGGCTAGGAATAGAACCGCCATATGACTCACTATACCACTCCTCAGTATCTTTCCAAAAGAATTAAAGTCAGGATACTATAGTGATATATACATGACCATGTTCATAGCAGAACAATTCACAATAGCCCAACTATGGAAACAACCTAGGTTTCCATCAATAGGTGAATGGATACAGAAAATAGAGTTTTACTCAGCCATAAAAAGAACAAAATTATGTCATTTGTATAAAAATGGATAAAACTAGAAAACAGCATGCTAAATGAGATCAACCAGACTCAGAAAATCAAGGGCTATATGTTTCTTTTCATATGTGGAATCTAGAGAGAAAGAAGGAAGGAAAAGGGACCTCATGAAAGTTGGGAAAGAGATTGGTAGAGCAGTGGAAGAGGATTGGAGGAGTGAGGATGGGGGGGGAAGGGAAGCTACAGGGAAGGAAACAGACCAAATAATCTTATGTGCATATATTAATGTATCACTATGAATCTCATTATCATGTACAATTACAGTGCACCAATACAAAATAATAAAAAGTAATAAAAATAGAGTTTCCAAGTATAGCCATGCAGATGGTGAGCTGTACAACACTAGGAGGCGCCTGTCATATAAACTACAATGCAAAATGTCACCTGTGGCATAAAGTCACTGCTTGATATATGAAGCTATTATCATCACATTATTGTTACAGAGAAACCCAATGCACACAGTTTATGAAGATTGTTCATGATTGTGTACTCTTTCTCTGAAAAACTATTCATATGGCAATAACTAATAGTCATACATTGTTAATCAGCAATTTTGACATAGTTATGTTTGATTCTAAATGTTAAGGTAACTAATATTTACTTAGTAAAAGCTTGGTCTAGACTTTTTGATTTAATTCTTCTTTGGCCTAATTGCAGAGTTTTCTTCAAGTTGACTCCAGTCAGTTTATCCAATGCCTGGCATCATTTACTTCTTAGGAAAGTCAAGTGATTTCCATTCAACTATCCATCCGTCCGTCTGTCTGTCCATCTGTCCATCCATCCATCCTTCCATCCATCCAGAAAATGATATTAAGTACCATTACTTACCATGTGAATGACACCTAAGAAAGGCACAGAGATGAAGGTGACTTAGGGGACTCATGGACTTAAGAGGAGTCAGACAGGTTAGCATGTCATCAGAGCAGTGTAAAAGGTGCTTATAAGAGTAATTCCTTAATTCATTGATTTATTAAGAAACAGTTGAATGATACTGACTATAAAACTGGCCATATTGTGGTGGCATGGGGCAGGGAGATGGCCAATTTCATCTGCCAACTTGAATGGGCCATGAGGGTCCAGATGTTTGCTCAAACATCACATGGATATGTTTGTGAGGATGTTTTTGCAGTGCTGGGAATTGAATCCATGACCTAACATGAACTAAACAAGTGCTCTGCCACTAAGTTACACCTCAAGCGACTGTAAGAGTGTTTATGGATGAGAATAACATTTGATTCAGTAGATTGAGTCAAGCAGATTGCCCTCACTAGTGTAGGTGGGCCTCATCCGATCAGTTGAAAGCCTGCACAGAACAGATAGGTTGAATAAGAGGGAGTTCTTTTGTCTTACTTCTTGAGCTGACCCTTTAGCAGCCCCCCCATTTAGACTTGAACTAAAGTACTAGTTCTATTTTGGTCCTCTGCTTGCTGGCATTTGGACTGGAATTACATATTGGCTTTAGGCTTTTAGACTTGAACTGTCCTATTACAAACTTTGGGACTTCTTTGCCTTCATAACTGTGGGAGCCAGTTCTTTATAATCCCAGCATTTGGGAGATTGAGACCGGAGGATCGCGGTTCGCGGACAGCCTCAGCTACCTAGTGAGGCCCTCCACAACTCAGTGAGACCCTGTTTCAAAATAAAGAATAAAAAATAGGGCAAGGGGTGTAGCTCGGAGGTCGAATGCCCCTGGGTTCCATCCCCAGACCCATATAATAAATAAATAAATAAATAAATCTCCTTATCATCTATCATCTTCTATTTCTCTACAGAACCTTGACTAATACAAATAGCAAGACCTGGATTTTTTCCCCTCAAGAACTTGGAGGAAGGGTCCATGCTTCCTGGATTAATGAGGCTGGACTTATCTCTTGTAGTCAAGTAGGGAGGAGGCAGGCAGACAAGGGAGCAGGCAGTCAAGAAAAATCTAAGTGCATTGGATGGAGTCGAGAGCTTGGTATTGGGGCAGGGTGGGCAGTAATGTCACAGCCATACCTTCCACAATCCCATAATCTTGGCCAACCCTCTTTCTACCTCTATCTCCAACCCTTCAACTGCTTGTATGAAAAAAATAATAACAAACCTAAAGAGGTCCAAACGAAATAACTTAGGACTTGGGCTGTTTACCTACTGATTTCTGTCTCTTTATTTGAGGACCAGGACCTCCATTACAATGGGCAAACAGTTATCTTGGGAAAGTTCAGTGTGTGGATGTTCGACTTGGTTTTCTACTTCTAACTATAATGTACTCCACAGTCATAAAAACACATTTTCCTTTCCTTCCAATTTCCTCATCTAATTCATCAATCGAATGCCTACTGGCATTCTATTAGATGGCATACAAATTAGTACTAGGAATCTGTTAAAAGCAAAAGACATTTTTTGGGCCCTCAGTTTTGATGTCACTTCTTTTGAACTAACCCTTCTCATCCCCAAACATTCTTATAGAACACTGGGCTGGTCAAGAGGTGCACAGTAATCAGAATGGAATCTTCTATAACCAAACTGTGATTAAATAGCCAAACAATTTTTGAGTTCAAATAATCCCATTATTAAGTATGAAATAATACAATGGCTTTATGTGGACTATGCCTGGAATTCTAAAATTCTAAATTCTGAAAGTCCTTTAAAGGTTCGATAAATGTGCTCTTTATTAGAGTAAAACATGCTAAAAGTGATTTTATATAATATGTGTATAATATATATACATATATATATATATAATGTTCTCCTACTGGGCCTTGATCATTCAGCAAGCCCAATCTATCAAAAGAATACTAAAAATAGTTTCACCCACAAAGAGGTTCTGAAGTGTGATTTATGATAAAAGCACTGTTGTAGGACCCTGCTTGCTTGTCATTTGGTAACGTCTATGTCAATGAAATCTAATTTTCAAGTTATCTGATTAAGTTTGTCTCTTTAGCATAAGAACAATGCCTCTGCGTGTTGTTAGAAACTAAATTATAAATTTTCCCTTCGCAATTCTGCTCCACCTGCCTTTTCGTTAGCCAAGGCTCTGCTGTCCTCAGGTTTAGGATCTTTGAAAACGAATATAGGAAGGTAAGAAATTTAGGCCAAACGTGTGACCTAATTGAGTTTTCTGGATGTGGCAGGTGCTCTTGACTTTAGCTGTTTCAACTGAAACAATTAGCCACCAGCCCTTGTTCCTCACTCCTCAGCATGCCTGAGTAGGCAGTTATCTCCATTAATTAGCTGAGAGAGCTTGGGCGAGCCGCTTTATGGTTGAAAAATTGAAGGTCAGAGTGGAGAATGTCGGTGGCCGTGCCTTCCTCGCAGCCACAGAGCACTACCACGTGATTCTCTCGGAGCGTGTGCTCGTTCAGGAAGTGTTTCCGAGCACCTGCTACGTGTCTGGCACTGTTCCAGAGGCTGAGGTCATGGTGGTGTGCACAGCAGATCAAAGCCGACGTTCCAGTGTGGGAAGAAAGAAAAGGAATCAGGATTCCAGGTGGTGAGGGCCGAGAGAAAGCTAAGTGTTGTCATAGGGAGGGACTAGGCATGACTCAAACTGAGCACCAGGGCCCATCTCTGAAAAGGTACTAGTAGAGCAAGACCCGCGTGGCCTAGGATCTGCCATGGAAATCCCAGAAGGCAGAGCATCTCAGGCAGAGGAAAGACCAGTCCAACATCTGAGGTTAGGCATGAGCTTGGCATCTCTGAGGAGGGGAAGGGGGCCTGGAGAATGTGGGGCGAGGCAACTGTTGAGATGGGTAGGGGTTGGACTCTCAAGGGCCTAGAAGAAGTTGGTTTAGATGTTGCCAACAAATGAAGGGGCGCCACTATAATATATAAATACGGAGTGACATGATCTGATTTAGGTTTTCACACGAGTACTCTGGATGCTTAGTGGAGAATAGGAGGTAAGTATGGAGAACTGAGGAGGAGCAAGGAACCAGATGGGAGGCTGTTGTAGGAGTAGAGGCTGGCACTCTAGTCCCAGACAAAAGCCAATGATGAGGACTAATGCTAAAGAAGAAATGTAGAAAAACGTAGGGTACATTTTATAGGCGGATCAAAGACAGGACTTGGGTATGGAAATGAGTAGAAAGCCAAACATCAAATGTTACAGATTTCACACTAGTGTCCTCCCAAAGTTAATATACTGAAACCGTAATTCCCAATGGGATGGTAATAGGAGGTGGGGCCTTTGCGAGGTGATTAGGTTTAGATGAGGTCATAAGGGCAGAGCCCCCAGGTGGGAGCACGTTGCCAGAGAACACTGGGGTGAGGGGAGAAGGGGAGGCAGGGCAGAGAGGCAGCCAGTCCAGGGTACCTGATGAAGCATATTACCACCAAGGGCAACTGGAGCCTAACTCCCCACCCCCCAGGAACTCTAGGAGTCAGAGTAGCACATATGCCTTATGCCCATTTCACCTGAGTAGCAAGGAAGCTGGATTTCTTAAAGCCTTGAATGCCTACAGACATTAATTGATGGTTGGTCCTGGGGGCAAATGATTTGTCTGGTAGTTCCCGCTCACTGTGTGTGTGCAGGTGGAGCAGCTTCCAATAGAGAAAGCCCTTAGGTAGAGAGATACAGGTGCTGGCATTTGGAGGGTGCGGCAAGATAGGAATGTGAGCAGCACCTGCTTTTGTGCTGGTTAGGCAACCAACCCAGCATCAGTAGCTCAGGTGAAAGTCCAGGACTCCCCTGCATAGAGAGTATTTAAAGCATTGGACTAGAAATAAATCACCTTTAGAGAGTTTGTGGATGGAGAAGAGAAAGTCCTTGAACTTAGTGTGTGTTGCATGGTGTGGTGGCACACACTTGTAATCTCAGTACTTGGGAGGCTGAGACAGGAGAGTCACAGGTTTGCAGCCAGTCTCAGGAATTTAGTGAGGATCTCAGCAACTTCAGCAAGATCTTATTCCAAATAATGAGTGAATAATAAATAAATAAATGAATGAATGAATAGGGCTGGGGGCATAGCTCAGAGGCAGAATGCCCCAGGTTCAATTGCTACACTACACACACAAACACACACACACACACACACACACACACACACAGTTTTTGTGTTGCACCAACATTTAAAGATGGTCTTGAGGCAAAGCTTGAGACATAGTGGCCTTTGAGGTTGGAGGAAAAGAAGCAGAATGTGAAGAGAGGCTGAAAGAAGGCTTTTTATACGTGCGGGGGTGGGGGAGTGGTCAACTATATCCAGCACTGGGGAGAGGCTCTGGGGAGAGAAGAACATTGGATGTTGTGACTCCCTGGTACCACACAAGGGAAGTACTTGACAATTAAGATTACTATTATGATTATTCAATCCTCAAAGACTTTTAATTTTTTTTCTTTTGAACTACCTTTTGGAACTATATGAAACAATCTTTTCATATTATGTTCCTGGAAACTATAGAGTTCAGTCTCTTGAATCCCTAGGAAAAAACCCTAGGAAAGATTTCCTAAGTCTTGGCTGAATATAGTTTGGTGGACTTTCCTTCAGAATCAGGACTTTTCTTGTAGCTGGAGATTTCTGGAAGTAGGAAGAGATGATGTCTCAGTAAATACCAATCAGTACCTTGAGACTCATAGCAGCAACTTAGTTATGAAAAACATTCAACAATCCTAATAGCTATTCTAGAACTTGTATAACCAAAATAATTCATATGCAAAAGTCTAAAGAATAAAGTGACTTGGATTCCTTAAATAGCAATCTTCCATTGAGATAATGATATTCCTAAAAACTTTTATACTTTTACATTTTAAAATCATAAAGTAGACATTTGAGACTCCACAATATCTAGGATGCACACTAGCTTTTCTTTTCTTAGATACCTACCTACATAATGAGACACAAGAAAGGACTTTTTTCTCCAAGCCTGAGACATTGGGTCATGTAGAGAAATGTTCATACAATAGAAGGGAAGGGGTTCATTTCCCTTCCCCAGCCCTTCTCAAATCTGCCATTTTAGCTGTATAATAAGTACACATGATTTCTTCTTGGCCTTAGAGAATGTTCTAGGCTATTTTAATGTCTTTATTGTAGTCTTTTCAGAAAAGTCATTATCATATTTCTAAACTTAAGATGAGTAAGTGAAGCCAAATGATAAGCATTAAGGCCAATTGGTCACTTTGGGGGAAACTCTTGGTAAGATAGCCAGTTACTTAAGAATAAGTACTAAATCCTTGGGCACTAATCCAGGACTTAATTTTTATAAGTTCAAGCTATAAGAGTGTTTTAGATTGTTTCTAAGCACTCATTTCTGATGCTTTTGATATTTTTATAGGCATCTATAATTCCTCAGAATTCAATATTACTTCTCATGCTTCAATAGCTAAGACTTGGTTGGTCCTTACCTTTATCATGATAAAGATGTGGTTGGAAGAGGGCTATGTGTGTATACAAATATATATGAGCCTGCCTGTGAGTTACATGAATGTTTAGCCAAATTAGTTGTATATTGCCCATTGGGAGATAGACTATATTTATCTGTTTTATGAATTGTGTTGTGACCCATTTTAATGATTTTAGGAGTCACAGATCATTTTCAATATTTTGAGTAGTATATGAAGCAAAAACCACCCTCTGTCTTATAACTTGGCTCCCAGAAATTTTTTTTTAATTTTTATTTGGTGCATTATATTCATATATCATATTGGGGTAAAAAACTTGTGTGTACAGACATGCACACATCATTGATTTAACTCCTACCCAATTCCCACCCCATTTCCTCCCTGTCCCTCCCTCCCTTTCTTGGCTTAGTGGTTGACTTTAATATGTTTAAGAACATTGTGTGTTTTAGAGAATTTCCTCTCCCCCTCCTTTCTCCTCCTTTAGGTTGTCTTGTTTGCTCCTCGACAGATTTTCCTTTTTCATCTAGAGTTCCTCCTATGACCCATTTCTCCTTAGCTTTCACATATTAGCTTTCACATATTTTCACATATTAAGAAATCTGATTTCTTATTTTTTGTGACTGACTAATCTCACTTAGCATAATGTCCTCCAGTTCCATCCATTTCACTGAAAATGATGTAATTGAGGGGTTTTTTTGATGGCTGAGTAAAATTCCATTGTGTACATATCCCACAGTTTTGTAATCCATTCATCTGTTGATGGACATCTTGGCTGGTTCCATAGTTTGGCTATGGTGAATTGTGCAGCTATGAACATAGATACACATGCATTAGTTTGGTAGTTTGGTTTCTTTTCTTTTGGGTAAATACCCAGAAATGGTATTGCTGGATCAAATGGTAGATTTGTTCCCATTCTTCTGAGAATTCTCCATACTGTTTTCCAAAGTGGTTGCACTAATTTGCAATTCTACCAATAATGTTTTAGAGTTCCCACTTCTCCACATCCTCGCCAGCATCTGTTGTTGTGTTTTAAATGATTGCCATTCTAGTTGGAGTTAGGTGAAATCTCAGGGTAGTTTTGATTTGCATCTTTCTGATTGCCAATGATGTTGAGCATTTTTTCATGCATTTATTGGCCATTTGAATTTCTTCTTTTGTGAAGTGTCCAATTAGTTTGCTTGCCCATTTTGTTATTGGATGCTTTGTTTTCTTAGTGTTGAGTTTCTTGAGTTCTCTGTATATTCTAGATATTAGTCCTCTATTGGAGGGGTAGGTGGCAAAAATCTCCCATTCTGTTGGCTCTCGATTGAGGTTCTTGACAGTTTCCTTTGCTGAACAGAAGCTCTTCAGTTTCATGCAATTCCATGTATTGAGTCACCTTTTAGTTTGTTGTGCCTTTGGGGTCTTGTTGAGAAAGTTTTTATTTGTGCCTATGTGTTGCAGTGTTGGATCTCTGCTCTCTTCAAGGAGCTTCAAGGTCTCTGGTTTGATTTCCAAGTCTTTGATCCATCTTGAGTTGACTTTTGCGCAGGGTGAGAAAGTGGGATTAATTTCCAATTTTCTGCATATGTTTAACCAGTTTTGCCAACACCATTTGTTGAAGAGGCCATCTTTTTTCCAGTGTATGTTTTTGGCCCCTTTGTCAAAAATCAATTGACTGAAAGTGTGTGGACTTGTTTCTGGGTCTTCTATTCTACTCCATTGGTCTATGTATCTGTTTTTTTTTTGCCAGTACCATGCTATTTTTATTACAGTGGCTTTGTAGTATAGTTTAATGTCAGGTATTGTGATTCCTCCAGCATGGTTTTTGTTGCTGAGAACTACTTTGACTATTCTGGGCTTTTTGTTACTCCAGATAAATTTATGGACTGATTTTTCTATGTCTGTGAGAAATGATCTTGGTAGTTTAATGGACATTGTGTTAAATCTGTAGATCACTTTTGGGAGGATGGCCATTTTAATGATATTTATTCTGCCAATCCATGAACATGGAAGATCCTTCCATCTTCTAAGATCTTCTTCGATTTCTTTTTTCAGTGTTTTATAATTTTCTTTGTAGAGATCTTTTAAATTCTTGGTCACATTTATTCCTAGGTATTTTATTTTCTTGCGGGGGATTCTGAGTGGAAGTGTTTTCTGAATTTCTTTTTCAGTGGATTTATGGTTGGTGTACAGGAAAGCTTCTAATTTTTTAAGGTTGATTTTGTATCCAGATACTTTGCTGAATTTCTTGATCAGTTCTATAAGCCTTTTTATTGAGTTTGTTGGGTTTTCTAAATATAGTATCATGCCATCTGCAAATAGTGAAAGTTTGAGTTCTTCTTTTCCTATTTGTACTCCTTTGATTTCCTTTTCTTGCCTTATTGCTCTGGCTAGAGTCTCTAGTACTATATTGAAGAGAAATGGTGATAATGGACATCCTTGTCTTGTTCCTGTTTTTAGGGGGAATTCTTGAAGTTTTTCCCCATTTAATATGATGTTGGCGGTGGGCTTATTGTAGATTGCCTTAATAATGTTGAGATATGTTCCTTCTATTCCAATTCTGTATAGTGTTTTTATCATAAATGGATGTTGAATTTTATTAAATGTTTTTTCAGTGTCTATTGAAATGATCATGTGATTTTTGTCTTTGATTCTATTTATATGATGAATTACATGAATTGATTTTCGTATATTGAACCAGCCTTGCATCCCTGGGATGAACCCTACCTAGTCATGGTGAATGATTTTCTTGATGTGGTTTTGAATGCATGTTGCTAGTATTTTGTTTAATAGTTTTTCATCCAAGTTTATCAGTGATATAGGCCTGTAGTTTTTCTTACTTGAACTGTCTTTATTCAGTTTGGGTATTAGTGTGATGTTGGCTTCATAGAATGTATTTGGGAGAGTCCCGGTTTTTTCTGTTTCCTGAAATAGTTTGAGAAGTATTGGGGTTAGCTCTTCTATAAGGGTTTTATAAAATTCACTTGGGAAACCATCTGGTCCTGGGCTTTTCTTTGATAGTAAGCTCTTTATTGCTGTTTCAATCTCTTTGATTGCTATTTGTTGGTTTAACTGTTCTATATCTTCTTGACTCAGTTTAGGAAGGTTGTATTTAGGAAGTTGTCGATTTCCTCCAGATTTTCCATTTTGTTGGAGTATAGTTTTTCACAGTAGTCTCTTATAATCCTCTGGATTTCTATACTGTCAGTAGTAATTTCTCCTTTTTCATCCCTTATCTTCATAATTTGGGTTGATTCTCTCTTTTTTTTTAGTTAGGCTGGCTAGTGGTTTATCTATCTTGTTAATTTTTTCAAGAAACCAGCTTTTGGTTTTGTTAATTTTCTGTATTTTTTTCTATTTTGTTAATTTCTGCTCTAATTTTATTTTTTTAATTTTTTTGGTGGTACTGGGGGTGGAACCCAGAGGCTTTCTACCTCCGGGCTATACTCTTAGACCTTTTTTATATTTTATTTGGAAACAGGGTCTCACTAAGTTGCTGAGAGCCTCACTAAGTAGCTGAGGCTGGCTTCGAACCCATGCAATCCTCCTGTCTCAGCTTCCCAAGTGCAGGGATTACAAGCGTGCGCCACCACACCCGGCGTTCTGCTCTAATTTTAATAATTTCCTGTCTTCTGCTGGCTTTGGGGTTCAATTGTTCCTGCCTTTCAAGGGCTTTGAGGTGTGTCATTAGGTTATTTGAAGATTTTCTGTTTTTCTTATGTGAGCACTCAGTGCTATAAATTTCCTCTTAATACTGCCTTCAAAGTGTTCCAGAGGTTTTGATATGTTGTATCTTTATTTTCATTTGTTTCTATAAATTTCTTGATTTCACCTCTTACATCTTCTATGATCCATTCTTCATTCAGAAGTGTGGTGTTCAGTCTCCACATGTTTATGTTGTTTCTGTGGGTCTTATAGTTGATTTCTAGTTTCATTCCATTATGGTCTGAAATGACACAGGGAAGTATGTAACATTTTTAAAATTTGCTAGTGCTCATTTTGTGTCCCAGGATGTGATCTATTTTGGAGAAGGTTCCGTGAGCAGCTGAGAAAAATGTAAACTCTGCTGTAGTTGGGTAAAATATTCTATATGTGTCCAACAGGTCCATTTGAATAATGGTGTTCTTTAGTTCTGAGGCATCTTTACTGACCCTTTGTCTGGAAGATCAGTCTAGTGTTGTGAGAGGTGTGTTGAAGTCTCCCAGTATTATTGTGTTGGGATTTATGTATGACTTCATGTCACAAAGAGTTTGATTTATGAAAGTAGCTGCACCTATGTTTGGGGCATAGATGTTGATAATTGTTATTTCCTCTTGCTGGATTATTCCTTTTACCAGTAAAATATGACCTTTTTTGTCTTTTCTAATAAGTTTGGATTTGAAGTCTAACTTGTCTGATAGCATAGTTGCTACTCCTGCTTGTCTTCGAGTTCCATTAGCATGGATTACCATGCTCCAGCCCTTTACCTTGAGTTTGTTCCTAACTTTACTTGTAAGGTGTGCTTTTTGTAAGCAGCAGATGGATGGATTCTGGTTTTTAATCCATTTTGCCACTTTATGTCTTTTTATTGGGAAGTTGAGGCCGTTTACATTCAGTGTGATTATAGAGAGATAATTTTTAATTCCTACCATGTTAAGATTTTATTTCTGTTTGAGATACTGTTTATTCTTCTTTGCTTAGTTGTCTGCTGGATGGGAAATCTTGTTTCTTTGGTTCTGGTGTATATTACCTATTTCTTTTTTGCAGTTAATCTCCTTGAATATTTTCACTAGTGCTGGTTTTGAAGACATAAATTTCTTCAGTTTCTGTTTGTCATGGAAGCTTCCTATTTCTCCATCTAATTTGATAGATAGGTTTGCTGGGTAGGAAATTTTTGGCTAGAAGTTGTTTTCTTTCAGAGTTTGAAATATGTTACTCCATGCCCTTCTGGCTTTCATGACTTGGTCTGGGAAGTCTGGAGTGATTCTAATTGGATTGCCTCTGAATGTCACTTGGACTTTTGTTTTTGTTGCCTTTAAGATTCTCTGCTTGGCTTCCACATTGGTCATTTTGACAATTATGTGGTGTGAGGATATTCTTCTCCGATCCTGTCTAAAGGGGGTTCTGTAAGTTTCCTGGACCTGTGTATCGACCTCTTGCTCTATGTTTGGAAAATTTTCTGCTATTACTTCCTTGAAGAGATTGTTGATCCCTTTGGTTTCACTTTCTTTTCCCTCCTCTATTCCAATTATTCTTAGGTTAGCTCTCTTAAAATGGGCCCATATTTCTTCAATGTCAGATTCCTGCTGTGGGATATTTTTTCTAAATTAGAAACTATGCGTTCATTTTTGGAGTGATCATCTTCTAGAAGGGAGATTCTATTCTCCATGTGGTCTAATCTGTTGTTTATACTATGAATTGAGGCCTTTATTTAAATGATTGCATCCTTTATCTCTTTTTGACTCTCTCTGAATTATTTTAGAAAGTCCTCAATTATTTCTACAGTTATTTTCCTGATTGGATCTTTTAGGGTTCTCTGAATTTCTTTGTTATCAGGTTCTGATGTTGTGGGGTTGTGGGCATTCATTGCTCCATTGTTATTCCTGTTTCCCATGGTTTCAGAAGTTTGTGCCTTTTCTGGGTTCTTTCCTGGGTCACTATGACTTCATTTAGGGTGCTCTGGATCTTGAGTCTGTGGTATTTCTGTCACCACTACTCCTTTACTGGGTTATATTGCAAGGTCTCAGACCCAGGGAGTCAATGGAGGCTGCTTGAGACCATGGGGGTGTGTGACAGGCTCGGCGTTCTCCCGCAGGGAATCGTGACTATGGTGTGATACCTCTGCCACCACCACTCCCCCACTGGGTTGGACTGCAAAATTCTCAGACCCAGGAAGCCTTTCTGCACAAGTCCCTGGGAATGCAGTACTGGGATTTCTCCTCTAGGGGCCACAATTTGACTCATGTTTGTTGAGTACGCTGATGGAGATGTAGTGGACTCCGTGAATTCGCTGCTGCTGCTACTGTCAATATGGCACTGTTTTTTTTTTTATTTTTTTATTGGTGCACTGTATTCATACATCATAGTGGGATACAAACTTTTGTAGACATACATGCACACATCACCCAGTCAGCCCCCACCTGAACCCCACCCCATTCTCTCCCCATCCCTCCCTCCCATGCTTGGCTTAGTGGTTGACATCTAGTATTATAACAATTTATCCAAAATTAAAAATGATAATCTCACATAACAGTTTCATTTGTCTGATACCAAGCTTTTAATGACTTAAAGATAACATTTCAATATTTCTTTTTGCTTTCTTTCTTACCAGAGAATATTTTTATTTTATTTTTTAAAGGTGAAACTATCATATATTTATATATTTATTTTTCAGAAAAAAAATCTATCCTAATATGGAAAATGGACTCTAGATACCCAAAATGATCTTGAAAAAGAACAAAGCTAGAAGATACATATTTTCTGATTTCAAACCATATAAAGCTACAATAATTGAAACAGTGTAGTACTGTTCTAAAGGCAGATATATAGACCATTGGAGTTAAATACAAGCCTAGAGCTAAATTCTTCCCTATATTGTCAAGTTATTTTTGACAAGGTTTCCACGAACATTTGGTGGTGGAAATAATAATCTTTTAACTAAATATTGTTGAAACATAATAATTACATATAAATATAAATATAAATCTTAAGACTATAAACTTTTAGGAGAAAATCTGGGTCATAAAACCTCACAACATTGAAATTGGTAGTGATTTCTTAGATATGATTTCAATGGCACAGGCAACAGAAGAGTATACAAACTCCCTAAAAAAAAAAAATATTGTATATCCAAAGACAATGTAAACAGAGTTAACAGTTACTAATAGAATGGGATAAAATATTTCCAAATGCTATATCTGAAGGTATATTAATATTCCAACTAGAAATCCTAGAAATTAACAACAATAAAGGCAAACAATACCATTTAGAGATAGGTAAAAGACTAACATAAATAATGAATCTCCACAGATAACCAATCTTAGTTGTCTGTTGGATGGAAACTCTTGTTTCTCTGGTTCTGGTGTGTGTTACCTATTTCTTCTTTGTAGTTAATCTCTTTGAGTATTTTCTCTAGTGCTGGTTTTGAAGACATAAATTCCTTCAGTTTCTGTTTGTCACGGAAGCTTCTTATTTCTCCATCTAATTTAATGGAAAGTTTTGTTGGGTAGGAAATTTTTGGCTGGAAGTTGTTTTCTTTCAGAGTTTGGAATATGTTACTCCAAGCCCTTCTGGCTCTCATGACTTGGTTTGGGAAGTCTGGAGTGATTCTAATTGGTTTGCCTCTGAATGTCACTTGGCCCTTTGTTTTTGTTGCCTTTAAGATTCTCTGCTTGGCTTCCACATTGGTCATTTTGACAATTATGTGGCATGGAGATCCTCTTCTCTGATTCTGTCTAAAGGGAGTTCTATAAGTTTCCTGGATCTGTGTATCAACCTCTTGCTCTATGTTTGGAAAATTTTCTGCTATTACTTCCTTGAAGAGATTGTTGATCCCTTTGGTTTCACTTTTTTTTCCCTCCTCTATTCCAATTATTCTTAGGTTAGCTCTCTTAAAATGGGCCCATATTTCTTCAATATCAGATTCCTGCTGTCGGTTATTTTTTTCTAGATTAGAAACTATGCGTTCATTTTTGGAATGATCATCTTCTAAGAGCGAGATTCTGTTCTCCATGTGGTCTAATCGGTTGTTTGTGCTTTGAATTGAGACCTTTACTTCATTAATTGCATCCTTTATCTCTTTTTGGCTCTCTCTGAGTTCTTTTCGAAGCACCTCTATTATTTCTACAGTTATTTTCCTGATTTGATCTTCTAGAAATCTCTGATTTTCTGTTTTATCGGGTTCTGATGTTGTGGGGTTGTGGGCATTCATTGCTCCAGTATTATTATTATCTTTCCCATGATTTAGGACGTTTGTGCCTTCTCTGGGTTCTTCCCTTGGGTCACTATGACTTCACTTAAGGTGTTCTGGATCTCGAGTCTGTAGTATCTCAGACCCCACTGCTCCTTTACTGGGTTGTATCACAGAGTCTCAGACCCAGAGAGTCGATAGAGGCTGCTTTAGACTGTGGGGGGTGCCAGGTTGCACGTTCTCCTATGGTGTGATATCTCTGCCACCGCCCCTCCCCCTTGGGTCAAGTCCCAGGGAGTACAGTACTGGGATTTCTCCTCTGTGGCCTGCAATTTGACTCACTGTTCTTGAGTACACAGATGTAGCTGTACTGGATTCAGTGAATTCTCTGCTGCTGCCGCCGGTGGCAATATGGCGCCGCTGCTATGCCCTCGGCTGTGAGGCTGGAGTATTTCTTCTTGGTTTTGATTTCCACTCTGAATCCCTGCAGCGTGTGCTGAGCTCAGCCACTGGGAGCTTTAGATTTTACCTGCGGCGAGAAATCCCGCTTGGCTGTTCTGCAACGGCTCACCTCGGCTTGCTGTAGCCGTCCGGTGAAGTCACTGCTGCCGCCAGCAGTATGGCGCTACTGCCGTGGCCTCGGGCGTGAGGCCAGCGTATCTCCTCTGTGGCTCTGAGCTCTGTTCTCAGTCCGCTTTCTCTCTGGAGCCTGGTGATTTTTTTGTTTCTCTGGTGATGGTGTTTTCTGGCTATGAAAGGCGCTGATTTTGTGGTAATGGAGATTAGTTGTTAACGGGGCTCTTAAGCCCCGCTTTTCTAGGTAGCCATCTTCTCAATATGGCATTGTTGTCACAACCTCGGCCGTGAGGCTGCAGTATTTCTTCTCTGGTTTTGAGCTCCACTCTGAGTCCCTGCAGGGTGTGCTCAGCTCACTGTCCTCCCCTCCTTTCTGGAGCCTGGTGGGTTGTTGAGTGCGTTGTTCTGAAGCCGTCCGGTGAACTCGCTGCTGCTGCTGGCAGTAAGGCGCTGCTGCCGCGTCCTTGGCTATAAGGCCGGCATACCTCCTGTCAGGTTCTGAGCTGCGTTCTGAGTCCCCCTCCTCTCTGGAGCTTGGTGGGTTGTTGCTTGAGCCATTCGGTGAACTCGCCGCTGCTGTTGTCAGTAAGACGAGGTTGCTGCGTCCTCGGCTGTGAGGCAGGCATACCTCCTGTCAGGTTCTGAGTTGCATTCTGAGTTCCCCTCCTCTCTGGAGCCTGGTGCTGTGAGGAAAGATGGCGTCTGTGCGGCTCCACGCCACGGCTCTGGCCGCAGCACTGCGGGCTGGTTTCTTTCTGGTGTCCTTTTTTCCAGCCCTCTTTTTCTCTGTCCCTTGTATTTACAGTTTTTGTTTCTCAGCTGATGGTGTTTTCTGCTGATTTTGCAGTAATAGAGATCGATTGTTAGCGGGACTCATAAGCCCCGCTTTTCTCCGTCGCCATCTTCCCAGAACTAGGCTCCCAGAATTTTTCGCTTTTTAATCCCATTTTTTTTTTGTGCTATTTCTTGAGGACCAGGTAGTTCAAGATTTCAAATACTTTTGATCAGCTATTTTTACTTTCTGTCATATTATGTGTCTCAGCCAACATTCTCACTGCTATAATAAAAATAATAATAATAAAAAAACAAATGCCCACACAACTTAGAAGAAGAAATATTTACATGTGCACAGTTTTCTTTTTTATATTCTGGCTTCAGTGTATGTGAGGCCAGGGTCTGAAGCTCAGAACATGGTGGCAAGAAGCAGAGATAGATAGATAGATAGATAGAGAGCACAAAGGGCCCTGTTCTCACATCATGAAGGCAGGAAGCAAGAAAGGAAGAGCAGGGGGAGGAGGAACCATATAATTACCAAATCCACACCCCCAGGGACCTCTCTTTAGCAACCAAGACCTGCCTGCAATATTGCTACCTTGTTTCTGTGAGGGTTAGGGGAACATTATAAATAAAAACTATCACACTCTATCCCTAGCCCCCTAGATCTCATGACTACCTCACAATACAAAATTCATTTAGTTCATTTCCAAGAGTTCCCAAAGATCCAGTATTGCTTAAAAGTCCCAAAGACCAAAGTTTTCACTGAGACTCAGGTGAGCTTTTGGATTTGAGCTCCTGTAAAAATAAAAGCAAGTTACATACATTATACTACAGCACAGAATAAACGTTCTCATTCCAAGAGAAAGAATAGGGCCATAAAAAATGGGACCAGAACAAGATTGAAATCTAGTAGGGCAAGCATTTAATCCTGCAGTTTCATTTCTGGAATCTGGGGCATATGGTGGTAATATATGATCTCAAAGGGCAGTAACAGCCCCACCTATGGCCTGGTTGATTGCAAGTCACTGGCTCCATGGCATACAGCTTGTAGCTTTTCCTTATGGTCATTCCACACTTCTGGCATTTCTAAATTATGGGGATTTTTCTTGCAACCTTGGCTTCACCCTTAAAACTTCACAAATTGCCCCAGTTAGGCCTGCTAGCAGAAATTATTACCCTGTCACATGTTGATGTTGCCTAGCTTCCCAGGCCTTACTTTGGAATCTGGGGGGAAGACTTCAGGACCTCTTAGTGCCCAAATGAACTGCCAGCAGGAAAGGTAGTCATGCCTTTTTCAATCATGTTCTTTTCAATCTAAGTTGCTTGGATCCCTTCCGTCATGATCATGTCTGAGTTCTTCCCCATGATGAGTGGCACTGGGTATGCCTCCATCAAGGCCACAGGGAAGGAATCTGAGTCTTTGCCCAAAACAGTCACCTTTGTTTCAATGGTTACAAACTGACCCACCTCATTTCTTTGTTTTTTATGCAAAATTTCAACTGCCCTGACTCTATTCCTTTTTTTTTTTTTTGTTGTTTCTAATCAAAGCATTAGACCTCCCTTCAGCCATCTTACTCTCTTTCACAGAACCATCTCTCTGGGCCCTACACAAGCCCTTTGACCAAACCTTCAATCTATAGTCTCTCTGATTTGCTTTCTACTCCCAGAATTCAGTGTACAATTTGCTAAACATGGACCTCAATTTCCATAATGCAGTTTGGAGACTTTGCTGTTTTGAGATTTCCTCTGCCAGTTTAATCAGTCAATCATCTTTAAATTCTGCCTCCCACAAAGTTTTAGGACATGGGCAAAATGCCAAAGTTCTTTGCCAGAATGTAACATGTGTGGCCTCTACTTCATTTTCCTATGAGTTTTCTTTGCCCTCCAAAATCTCCTGAGCAGTTTTTACCATCTGCTTTTCTAGTCACACTCTAGCCTTCCAACTTCCTCTTCCAAAGCATTCCCAAAGACTCACAGAAACACATGGCCAGACTTAGATACAGCAGCAATCCCACTTCTCTGATGTTAATTCCTATCTCAGTTAACATTCTCACTTCATAATCCAAAACAACTGACCTCGCAGCTAAGAGGAAGGAAGATTTATTTGCTCACAGTTTTTTGGAGGTTTTGGGTTCAGTCCAATTGAGGCCAGATCTGAAGTTCAGAGGATGAATGCAGGAGAGGGAGGGAGGGAGGGAGGGAGGGAGGGAGGGAGGGAGAGAGAGAGAGAGAGAGACAGAGAGAGAGAGAGAGAGAGAGAGAGAGAGAGAGAGAGAGAGCGCGCGCAAGCGAGCGCAGAGGGAGGAGGAACCATATAATTACCAAAGCTATACCCTTAGAGACCCCTCTGTAGCAACCAAGACCCTCTTCCAACATTGCTACCTTGTTTCTATGAAGGCTGGAAGGACATTCTAAATCAAAGCCATTATGCCATGTTCTGTGTTAGATTTTGATATTTTGAATGGATGGGGCAAAAGCTGATGGAAGTAATGTTGGGGCTCTAGTTATGAGTTGAGAGAGTAGAGGAATGGCTGACTATTTTTCTATCACTTCAAACCCTGGGTCATGGAGTTGGGCCATAGATAGTGAAGGGAAGTTAAAAAAAATTCTCTTACCTTCTTTGGAACTGTCTTATTTTGGTTCAGAGTATATATGTGTTTCTTAATCTCAATCATTGCTTAAAGATATAGCAAGTACTCCCCCCATACACCTTTGAGTCATTTTTTCCCCTTCAATCTTTGTTTTACAATGTTGTTGACTCTCTAAGACTTTTGTGGACATTTTAATGGGAAATTTGAAGCATGAGTGTTGGTAAATTCCCATGTAATCTGGAAGTGCATGGAAAGAAGTTAAGACCTTCCAAAAGGTACATGATGCTAAAACTGGATATCCATATGTAGAAAGATGAATCTAGATTTTTATCTCTTTACCTGCTCTAAAGTCAACTTAAAATGGATTAAATATCTGGGAATTAGATGAGAAACTTTGCAATTGCTAAAATAAAACAAGAAAAACACTTCAACATACAGTTTCAGGCAATAGGATTTCTTCCTCAATAGGAATCCTAAGGCTCAGGAAATAATACTAGAAATTAAAAAAAAATGGGACAGCATCAAACCAAAAAGCTCCTGCATAGCAAAGGAAACAAGAGTTTGAGGTGAAAACCCACTGAACGGGAGAAATTATTTGCCAGCTACTATTTCAGCAAAGGATTAATATTATGAATATATAAAGAACTAAAAAAAACTTAACAGTAAAAAACAAATGACTCAAATAATAAATGGTCAAATGAATTAGACATTTCTCAAAAGAGGAAGTACAAATGTCCAACAAATATATGAAAAAATGAAGCTGGTCATGGTGGTGCACACTTGTGATCCTAATACTTGAGAGGCTGAGACTGGGGAATCACAGGTTCAATCTTCAGTTCTGAAAAATTAATCCCTAGCAATTAGGGAAATGCAAATCAAAACTATACTGAGATTTCATGTAACTCCAGCTAGAATGGCAATCATCAAGAATACAAACAATAACAAACGCTGATGAGGATGTGTGGGGAAATGTGCTCTTATATACTGTTGGTAGGATTGTGAATTAGTTCAACCACTGAAGAGGTTGATATGGAAGTTTCTCTAAAGACTAGGAATGGAACCACTATATGATCCAGCTAGAGGATTTCTCAGTATTTGTTCAAAAGAATTAAAGTCAGCATACTATAGTGATAATGCATACCCATGTTTATAGCAGCACTATTCACAATAGCCAAGTTATGGAGCCAACCAATGTGTTCAACAACAGATAAATGAGTGACAAAAATGTGGTATATACACAATCGAATTTTACTAGACTATAAAGAATAAAATTTTGTCATTTTCAGGAAAATGGGTGGAACTTGAGAGTTTCATGTTAAGAAAACATAAGTCAGACTCAGAAAGTCAAGGGTCCTATTTTTTTGCTTAAGTGGAAGCTAAGGAAAAAAAAGGAAGAAAAAAGAATGGGGATCTCATGAAAATAGAAGGGATGCTAGTAGAGTAAGGGACCAAGGAGAAGGAGAAGGGGAGGAAAGGGAAAGTGCTGGAGGATGAAACCAAATCATGCTTAGTGCACATACAAATAGGTCACAACTCATCTCCTTTTGTATATAATCAGTATGCACCCATTTTAAAAAGGTCATGATGCTCCATTCTATCTTAGACTTCACTACAGATAAAACTGCTTTGGGAAATCTGAATCGAAATGAGATAAATACTGCATTAACTATAACTTAGTGGGAAACTTTGCACATTGAAACAAAGAACAATTTTCTTCTTATAGTTCAACATTGTGTTAACTCAAAGGTTGAATTATATCTATATGTGCCTTCTTTCAAATGTCTCTGATTTTTAAGGACCCTCCTGATTGTTCATGCAGATTTTTTTCTTTTGGTATCTCTCTATCTGCAGTGTTCCTCATTAAAAACCAGAATTTGAGAAATGACGAGAGAGTTTAAAAGTTGAAAGTACATTCAAAAGTGCTCAAATATTTCACATTCTGAGTCTTTATTTCTGTGGTCTCTAACAGTACCTCTAATTGTGGTCCTTTGTTCCTATGTTTTTTTTTGTTCAAAGCCTACCTCCCATTCACAGAGCCCTTGAGCCCTGCCCCTGGCTTGTGCAGAGAGAGGCGCTCCCATGCTGGCGATCTGTGAGGGCTCTGGGTGGGATGCGTGGCATGAAATGATCAATCATGAGACCATTTTTACTGTCATTAAAACTTCTTTGTGAGTGATCACTGCTCTTTCTTTGCATGAGATAAAAATTAAAGACAGGTTGAATAAAAAATAATTGCTCTCCATTTCCAAAAAGGGGAAATGTCTCTGAGGACAGAAGGAAAGAAAACTTTCTCAAAAAAGTCAATCTTTCACTGAAGAGCACTTTAGTTTTCCTTAGATTGCCCAATGTGGTACTTCTTGCACCTCTCCCGGATTAGAATTAATTTAAACAAGCCATTATTTTTTAAAAATAGGATTCCATTTTAAGTCCTGTTTTCTAGCTACTGCAGGCTGCTCTGTGAGCCTCCACACGGGTGTAACACCTGTACTGCGCACCAGGTGATGGTGGAGCATGGCAAGGTAATTCTAGAATTTTCTTAGCCAAACAGGGATGCAAAAGCTCATGATGGCATTCACTTGCACAAACCATCACACAATAACCTAAAACCAGAAGTGGGCTCAGAATGAAGGACTATGGGGGCCATGTTGATTCTCATAGAAATGAAGAATTATGAGGAATTGTCTTATTGAAGCTAATACAGCAGCAGAAATGGAGACCGTCTAGAACCTAATGGCAAAATAGAATGAAGCAATGTCACCATGCCAGATTTACGTGGGGTCTACATTTTTTTTTTCCTTTTAAGATTAGAGATTTCTGTCATGAACCAGCATTTGCTTTGTAAAGAGTGATCTGGTTGATACCAGGCATGGTGGCACACACTTGTAATCCCAGTTCTTGGGAGGCTGAGACAGGAGGATTGCAGGTTTAAGGCTAGCCTCAGCAACTTAGTGAGGGTCTCTGCAACTTAGTGAGAGTCTGGTTTGAAATAAAAAGTAAAATAGGGCCGGGAGTATAGCTCAGAGGTAGAATGTTCCTGAGTTCAGTCCCCAGTACCACAAAACAAACAAACAAATAAACAAAAAACAAAACCTCAACAAAATGAAACAAAAACAAGAACAGAAATCTGGTCAAAAGATAAGGAAGCTCGCCGGGTGTGGTGGCGCACGCTTGTAATCCCCGCGCTTGGGAGGCAGAGACAGGAGGATCGCGCAGGTTCGAAGCCAGCCCTGCGCACTGGCTTAGGAGACCCTGTTTCCAAATAAAAATGTAAAAATAGGTCTGGGAGTGTAGCCCGGAGGTAGAAGGGCTTCCAGGAACCCCAGTACCACCAAAAAAAAAAAAAAAAAGATAAGGAAGCTGATTAAAGGGGTTGCTAAGCTGATTAAAGGGGTTGCTTAGGATTCAGAAATTTCTGCACCTCAGTTTTTCCATCTGAAAAGTGATTTCTCAATGTCATGTTCGCAGTAGTTCAAAACCCACATCAGAGTGAGTGTCCAAACAGAATTCAAAACCCTAAAATGTTTGCTACCACAATAATCTCTGTGTTGATTTTTATCGTTTTTGCTTCATAAATTAAATATTAATTTTTATTGTGGATTTAAATAAACATACTTAAGTAAGACCAGAAAAGAGAAAAATGGAAAATGGAAGTGCATGAACACATGAGTATAATTTTTTTTTTTTTTTTTTTTTTTTTTTTTTAGGCCTGAGGATGGAACCCAGGGGCATTCTACCTTCGAGTTACACCCCCTGCCCTATTTTCTATTCTTTATTTTTAATTTTTTGTTTATTTATTTATTTTTTGCAAATCTGGGGATGGAACCCAGGGGCATTCGACCTCTGAACTACAGCCCCTGCCCTATTTTTTATTCTTTATTTTGAAACCAGGTCTCACTGAGTTGCAGAGGGCCTCACTAAGTAGCTGAGGCTGTCTGCGAACCACGGTCCTCCGGTCTCAATCTCCCGAATGCTGGGATTACAAGTGTGTGACACTATGCCCGGCTACCTGCATATAATTTTGTCACTTTACAAAAACTACTGGTAGCATCTTGACACATTTCCACTCGTATTTTTTCCTATATGCCAGGTGTTGTATGTAGTTGTATTATTCTGTTTATGGATATACTATGTCTTTGGTTTTCTCTTAACATTATAGAGATTTTCCATATTTGTGAATATCCTTTCATAATCTGTATTTACTAGCTATGTAGATATAGCTAATTGTTTTATTGTTTGGAAATTCGTTCCAAGTTCTACCCTTAAAATAGTATTACAAGAAGTATCCTCTTCCCTATAAAATATAATAATTCTCTGGGTCAATCTTACTTCAAAAATTTTTAATTGTTGATTGACTCATAATATAGAATTGTGGCTTATCCCATATTATGCAAACTCTGTCTTATCTTTGTGTTTCTGTTTTATCTTTTTGTTTACAGTCACTCACAATGATGTTTGTAAAATGCTTATGGATTTGTTTGTGCCATTAATTAGATTGACCGGTCTCTTGAAAAATCCCACTGGGCACTTGGCTAGGAGAACCTTATAGTAGAATCATGTTTGAAAAGAATAATATGGACTATGTTGTGCGTTGTAGTTCTGATGTAGGCAGGAAGAACATTTCCCCTGAGGAGGTATGACTCTGCCCTCTCTCATGACTACTCCATCCTCAATGGCAATCTGATTTTTACCCCTGAATCTGGGTCCCTAACTTGGGGTAGAGAGGATCACAAATGACCAGCCCAATAGTGGTGTCTTTCATGCCTCCCTCCAGCCTGTGACAGTCTTTGCCATTAATATAACCACTGAAGAGTGTTAAATTTCTTAGTGCTGTGAAAATTGGTATTAAAAGGAGCACTTTAAAAAAGAAATGGGAGCTTAAGAGCTATAATAAAAGAATAACCCTTAAAGCAAGTCAATTGGAAAGCATAATGAAGTTGATAGTGGTCTTTTTAGTTTAGTCATGAATTTGTTAGAGAAAAAATGACTTTTCTGAAAACCACCATCTGTGCCATAAGTAGATCCATTAACACTGCTAAAGACACCAAGAAGGTTATGCTCGCTGTGGCGCAGTGCACCCCTGTCGCATTTTAATTTTATTGCATTCCCTGTTCAGGTTTTCCTGAGTCTCGTCCACTTGTCTATACCACAAGGGACTTGTTACTCCCTAATGGATTGTGATCTCTGGGGTGAACTTTGTCTCCTGAAACAAGAGTCCCCTGTGCTACTCAGACCTCTGTGTGTTGACAATCCTGATGAGTGGCTGGTGGCTTTAACAACTCCATCTGCTTCATGTTGCTGCATGTCAAATGCCATTACACTGGCATCTAAGAGACAGGCTGAAGCTTTGGGGTGGAGGTGTTTTGGCTTGTCAAGTTCAAGTTTATCCTCATATACTAAAGTGATGTTCTTAAACTTCTCCACAGAAAAGAATCTATTTTAAATGTGTTAGACTCTTGAAATTTATAGAGGTAGGAGTGCTCTTTTTTGAAAGGCAAATAATCCCCCTTCATTGGATCTGTTTTGAGCAATGTTTTCATAATTGAGGCCTACATCAAACTTCTGTGTAATAGAAGTTCATAGTAGTTATAAAATAAGTATTCATCTTTGTTTCATCACTCTGAGTTCTCAAGATTTATCTACATAATAGTAGGTGCATGTATATTGTGCCTCAGTCAAAAAATATCGAACATCTACTATATACTTGTGAGGTGCTGAGTATGTGATTCTAGCACTTGTGGAAATATCCTCTTGGGATTTCATGCACCTCATCAAGTAAATTTCAAGGTTCCTGAGGCCAGAGAGCATGTCCTGACTTCCTTTTTCCCCCTAAAGAAAAGTAAAATCTATGCAAGAAGTACTTAGCAGATGACAAATAAAAGAATAATAATAAAAAAACAATGATATCAGATTATCTTTGTATGGTTTAACAAAATTGGTTTACATATGAGGTTTGGAATTCTTTTTATAAGGCCATTAGAATGGGATAAGATATGTTTCTGTTCTTTCCTTTGCTTAAACTCTTTTCAGTCCAGTTGCTAAGCCTAGGGATGGTAGAAGGCAGAGCGAGGAGACTAGAGACTGCTTAATATAATTGAGAGGAGGGAAAAAGTATTCCTGAGAACTTAGGAACTTAGAAGATTCTTGTTCAACTTTTAAAGATGTGAGAAACATAGCTGAGTGAGCTTGAAAGATATACTCCAACCTATTTATGCCTCAGTGGCACTGGGATGCTGGGAGTGGTACTTAATTCTTCTTATTTCTTAATTTTTTAAATTTTTTATTGGTGCATTATATTCATATATCATATTGGAGTAAAAAACTTGTGTGGGCATACATGTACAGATCACCAATTTAACCCTTACCCAATTCCCACCCCATTTCCTCCCCATCACTCTTTCCCTTGCTTGGCTTAGTGGTTGACTTTGATATGTTTAAGTACATTGTGTGTTTTAGAGAATTTCCTTCTTTCCTCCTCCCATCCCCTCATTTAGGTTGTTTTGTTTGCCCCTCTATAGGATTTCCTTTTTCATCTAGAGTTTCTCCTATGACCCATTTCTCCTTAGCTTTCACATATTAGGGAAAGCATCTGATTTCTTATTTGTTGTGACTGACTAATCTCACTTAGCATAATGTCCTCCAGTTCCATCCATTTCACTGAAAATGATGTAATTGAGGGGTTTTTTGATGGCTGAGTAAAATTCCATTGTGTACATATCCCACAGTTTTGTATAGTTTGGCTATGGTGAATTGTGCAGCTATGAACATAGATACACATGCATTAGTTTGGTAGTTTGGTTTCCTTTCTTTTGGGTAGATACCCAACAGTGGTATTGCTGGATCAAATGGTAGGTTTGTTCCCATTCTTCTGAGGATTCTCCATACTGTTTTCCAAAGTGGTTGCACTAATTTGCAATTCTACCAATAATGTTTTAGAGTTCCCACTTCTCCACATCCTCGCCAGCATATGTTGTTGTTTGTGTTTTGAATGATTGCCATTCTAGTTGGAGTTAGGTGAAATTTCAGGGTAGTTTTGATTTGCATCTTTCTGATTGCCAATGATGTTGAGCATTTTTTTCATGCATTTATTGGCCATTTGAATTTCTTCTTTTGTGAAGTGTCCAATTAGTTTTCTTGCCCATTTTGTTATTGGATGCTTTGTTTTCTTAGTGTTGAGTTTCTTGAGTTCTCTGTATATTCTAGATATTAGTCCTCTATTGGAGGGGTAGGTGGCAAAAATTTCCCATTATGTTGGCTCTCGGTTGAGATTCTTGACAGTTTCCTTTGCTGAACAGAAGCTCTTCAGTTTCATGCAATCCCATGTATTGAGTCACCTTTTAGTTTGTTGTGCCTTTGGGGTCTTGTTGAGAAAGTTTTTATCTGTGCCTATGTGTTGCAGTGTTGGACCTATGCCCTCTTCAAGGAGCTTCAAGTTCTCTGGTCTTATTTCCAATTCTTTGATCCATCTTGAATTGACTTTTGTCCAGGGTGAGAAAGTGGGATTAATTTCCAATTTTCTACATATTTCTTCAGTGTCAAATTCCTGCTCTTGGATTTTTTTCTAAATTATAAACTATGCGTTCATTTTTGGACTGATCATCTTCTAGGAGCGATCATCTTCTATTCTTCATGTGGTCTAATCGATTGTTTATAGTTTGAATTAATGCCTTTCCTTCAATGATTTATTAGACTCTATTTTTTCCCCAAAGGTCCTGTATTATTTCTACTGTTATATTTCTGATTTGATCTTCTTGAGATCTCTGAATTTCTGTGTTATCAGGTTCTGATGTTATGGGGTTGTGGATGTTCATTTCTCCATTGCTATTCCTCTTTCCCATGATTTCAGAAGTTTGTGCCTTCTCTGGGTTCTTCCTTGGGTCACTACGACTTCACTTAGGGTGCTCTGGATCTCGAGACTGTGGTAATCTCAGTCACCACTACTTCTTTACTGGGTTGTATTGCAAAGTCTCAGACCCAGGGAGTTAATCTAGGCTGCATGAACCATGGGAGTACCAGGCTGTGTGTTTTCCCAAGGCGAACTGTGACTGGTGTGTGGTATCTCTGCCACCACTACTCCTTCACTGGGTTGGACTGCAAAATCTCAGACCCAGGGAGATAATTAAAGCTGTGCAAGTCCCTGGGGGTGCAGTGCCAGGATTTCTCCTTTAGGGGCCGCAATTTCACTTATGGTTGTTGAGTGCACTGATCTGGTACTGTTGCAGGCATGTTGAACTCGCTGCTGTCGCTGGCAATATGGCGCCAATGCCATGTCCTTGGCTGTGAGGCTGGAACATTTCTTTTCTGGTTTTGAGCTCCATTCTGAGTCTCTGGAGGGTGTGCTGAGCTTGGCCACTGGGAGTTTTAGATGTTTTTTGCACTGAAAAAACTGCTGAATTACATCAGAATGATCTGCAGCTGCTCACTTCAGCTCCTTGTTTACCTTTCTTCTCCAGAGCCTGATGTTGTGAGGGAAGATGGCACTGGCGTGCCTCTGCCGCTGCAATGCAGACTGGTTTCTTTTCTGGTCTCTGGTTGTTCTTCTAGTCTTCTTTTTTTCTGTCCCTTGTATTTACAGTTTTTATTTCTCTGCTGATAGTGTTTTCTGGCTATGAAAAGCACTGATTTTGTGGCAATAGAGATCAAGTGTTAGCGGGACTCATAAATGTTGCTTTTCTCGGTCGCCATCTTCCTGGAAGTTGTCCTTATTTCTTAATTTTTAATTAAGAATCTTCTTAATTCTCAATTCTTCTCATCATGTGTTACTTTTTATGTAATACTGATAATATGATAGTCTGCAACTTATGGTTTGGTTTACAATCTTTTGACTTCAAGAAACTACAAACGTGCCCATATAATCATCCTAATTTCACTCTCAGTACAGTAGTCAGCGAATGATATGAGATTTGCACCACTTTGTGATGTTAGATAGGTTTTGCCCAATTATAGACTAATGTAGATGTTCTGAGCTCATTTAAGGCAAGACAGACCAAAGCTAGCTCCTGCACGCAAATGATTCTACTTCCTCACAAAAGCAAATCTCTTAACTACATATGTGTTACCTTCTCTAGATATTCACCACTCGGTTCACATTTATAATTCTGTCTCTGAGCCCATTACTTGTAGCACACTTCTACTTTACAGAAAATATGAAGACCCAGAAAGGGTTATTCCTAATCATTTTTCTGGTATACTTCTACTTTTGTCCTTCAAGTTTACCTGCCATCATAAACTGTGACTTTATATAAATTCTGTGTTCTCTCATTATCCATTCCTTTTGGGGGCCTTGCAGAAAAATTTCCTTTCATATCTGCCTATCCTATACATTCATGATTCCATGGTTTAGGAGATATTTCAAGCTTACCTCCCAGTGAAGTATGAAACCCTAAGCTTTCTCCTAAATTCTAGCATTTATTTCCAGCATTGGCCCAGGGATCCAGGAGGACTGATCATTTAATGGCTCCCCTTGGCATCTGATGTGTCCACCTAGCTGGTCTACCTTAAACTCAACTTGACTAACTACCACCTTTCCATTTTGCCTGATGATTAATCAGACCTTCTTATTCTGTTTCTTATCATAGCACATCCAGCTATGCTTTCTCTTTTAGGAAAGGCTGACAAAGTCACAAAAGAGACAGAGAGAGATGAGAAGAATCCACCAGGGGCAATTCATTGAACTTGTATTCTGTTTTGGATAGCCACTCTTTTTTAATTAAAAAATTAACTTAAAATACTTTTATTGGTGCATGTAATGTCACATCATAATGAAGTTCAGAGTATTAGGGACAGATGCACAGTACTGGGTGAGCTTCCCCCTGGCTCTCACCCCACGCCCTCTCCTTTCCCATACATGATATTAATGTTGGTATTGATAACCTGTCTTGGTCATGATTGCAATAAATGTTCTTTACAGAACAGGGAAAAAAAGATTGGCATTGATAATTTCATTTATGCACATAGTGTCAATGGAAGTGTTTCCTTCATGCATTTGAATATCCATTGCTGAGCACCTCAACACAAGTTCCTCTGTCTTGACTCACACCTCCAATGAATGACTTTCTCTTCAGCCTTGTGACTTATCTACTGGCAACTTACAACATCTTATTTCTCCTTGTCCCAATCTGGCACATAAACAATAATAGTAGTCCCCACTACAGGAAAGCTTTGAAAGAAATATTTAATTAGGAGGTGTGTGATGACTGGTAACCTACTGTTGGTATTCATGGCTTCTTTCTAGAAAAATTGAAATCTACCAGATGTGACTTTTTTTAGTGGGTCGTGACTGGGTGTGCTTCAAACATGTCTCTTCAATTCTTCCCTTGTCTCATTTTCTCCTTTATTCTATATCTCACTGTGGTTACCAAATATTACACTTTAGTCTGAGTTAATGATTTCGCCTGTGAATCACAAAGTGAGTGGGTGCTGCTGTTGGGCCTGATGCACCTGGATTTGCAGGAATGGCAGCCTCGCCTCTCCTAGCCAGTGAGATGGGATTCTCAGGAAGGCTGTGTCAGTCTCTGCAAGCAGTATTGGGAACCGATTGAGATACATTGCTGAAACCCGACAGCAAAATACTTAACGTGGTTACTAGCTGTGCTAACTGATTTAATGAACAGGGAACATAACAAACGAGCATGTTTAACAAGTTAACTTGTGAAAATGAATATCTGTAATTAAAGCGGCTCACAACTGACAGGCAAACAGGAAATTATTGTTATTATTACACACAAATCATCTTAAAATACCAGAACTTAATAAATGGGGGAAAAACAAACAATGGCTAAAACTGTCTGCTAAATAAGAAATAATGACGAACACCTGTGGTCTTTTTATAGGACTCCAGTGGAGATTATTTTTTCTGAAGACCTAATTATGTTTTTGTAATGCTACCATTTCATTATTTCTCTGTAGCATTATTAAAAGAAAATGTCCATATTTTCTCTGTGTAAAGGTCTGGTGGATAGATCCAGGCACGGGGTTTTCTTAATGTTACCGACACTGACAGTTTTTCTTACTTACTAGAACAACACAGGCCTTGGCACGGCTGGATTCTTGTCTTTGGTAATACAGAACTTGGCCAGGGACAAGAGTGACGTGGGCCCTTGCAGAAGGACTGCCAGTGAGTAACTGAGAGCCTTAAAGCCAAGTGTGTGCAAGAACCAGCTCTGCCATTAGCTAGCCCTGGTCTTGAATTCCAGCGTTGTCCCTTTCTAGCTGTGTGTTCTCTGTCAAGTTACTAAACCACCCTGTGCCTCAGGTTTCCAATTTGTAAAACAAGAACAATAGCGGTACATGTCTCATAGTATTGTTGTTTGAATTAAGCTTATGAACTAATGCCTAAGCCTGAAATCCTAGTACATGACTTATTGTAGGTGTCAATAATACTAGCTTCTACTGTTAGTCACAAGCTATAATTCTCCATGGTTTGGTCTCTCTCTCTCTCTCTCTCTCTCTCTCTCTCTCTCTCTCTCTCTCTGTTACTGGTGATTGAACCTAGGACCATTCTACCTTTGAGCTATACCCCTAGCCCTATTAGCACCATTGTATTTTTTATTTTGAATCAGGGTCTCACTAAGTTGCTAAGGGCCTTCATAAATTGTTGAGGTTGGCCTTAAAGCTGCAATACTCCCATCTCAGCCTCCCAAGTACTGGGATTATGGTCACGTGCTACCATGCCCTGCTTTTGTGTGCTTTCTTGAACCAAGTAGGTCCTAGGAATGAGTACCAGTATGCCCCATCCACATTGTCAGTCCCACCAGCAGTATGAGTGACCCAGATCAACAGAGTTGAGAGTTTTTGTTATAGTGCTGGACACCATTTGAAAGGCTCTTGCTTGCCCAGTGTTGGCCTCTGGATTTGGGGGTGACACTTTGCCTGACTCTAGGGGCTGCTGTTCATGTCATAATTTTATGCTTCTCTGCAGCAGGGCTGCTGTTCTCACTAAATGCTCTGTGCAGGTACCCCCGGAGGTGCAGCTTGGAGGAGCTGGATATCCCTCAAATTGAGTTCAGAATTGAACTCACCCCCTCCCTAACCTTCTCCACCAGGACTCCAGGATTGTCTTCTGTTGGTGGCAGCCCCTGTGCTCATCACCTCCAAGAAGGAACCTTGGAAAACCCGTGATTCAAGGTAGTAAGTATCTTAACTTCCTTCTTCCATTTTTGTTCCCTAGTGACTCCTTCTCCATACAGAAGCCAGAGAGCTCTGTTAAACCTAAATGGCAGTTTTCATCAATCAGATCTCAGTAAATCCAAACACAACAGACTCCCAAATTCACCTAAATCAGGTCACACTGCTCCTTTGCTGAGTGTTCGTCAGTGACTTCCCATTGTGACACAGCACAACATACAGGCTCTACCATGACTTAAGAGGCCTCAGATCACACCACACGTTCTTGATTACGTGAGCACATCAAAAGTGTGGTCCCTGTGCCATCAGCATCACCCAGGGACCCAGCAGAGGTGCACATTATTGGGCTCACCCTAGATTAATTGAATAAAATCCTCCGGGGGTGAGGCCTGATGGTGGTGGTGGTGGTGGTGGTGGTGGTGGTGGTGGTGGTGGTGGTGTATGTGTGTGTGTGTGTGTGTGTGTGTGTGTGTGTGTGTGTGTGTGTGTTTAATACTGGGGATTGAACCCAGGGGGCATTCTACCTCTGAGCTATACCTCCAGTCCCCCGCCTCTTTTTATTTTGAAACAGGGTCTTGCTAAGTTAAAGATGGTCTTGCTATGATCTTGTTGTCTCTGCCTGAGCATTGGGATGGCAGGTATGTGCTGCCACACACAGATTTTTTTTTTTTTCGGTACTGGGGGTGGAACCCAGGGGCATTCTACCTTTGAGCTATATCCCCAGCCAAATTTTATTTTTTATTTTGAAACAGGGTCTCACTGATTTGCAAAGGGCCTCACTAAGTAGCTGAGGCTGTCCACATACTGGGATCCTCCTTACAGGTCCATGTACCTGTAATCTCAGCCCTCTAAATGTTGGGATTACAAGTGTGGGCCACCATGCCAGGCCACCACATGCAGATTTGATCTTTCTTCTTGGTGATTTTGATACTGGCTGTGCCTTGTAAATACACTGCCTTCTTTCTGCTCCTTAGACCCAGTCAACATTTTCCTCCTCAGTGCTTTTTCTCAGAGCCCCCACGACTCGAGGAACCAGTGCGGGTTCATTATTTATATCTCAGTTCAAAAGTTATTTCTCCAGAAAGGAGAATCCCAACCATTTCCAACCTTTCCATTTCAGGTAACCATTTTCTTCTTAGATTCCAGTGTTGCTCTTCTTGCCCTAGTAGATGTCTTAGCAGGTTTTATTTTCTTGAAAGTACTAAGTACTTTGAATTATCTTGCTATTCAGCTGTGTCTTCCTACCAGAATGTCAGTATCACATTCACGGTACCTTTCCTGGCTTTTCTTGTAATCACGTCCACAGAGCCTGGAAGAGGATCTAGCACTTACTGGACGCTTGTTCATCAAGGAGCTATTGACTAAGTGGGAATATGAGTATTTTAATGGCATGTGTGACCAATGGCGCTATTAACCTCAAATCTTCACCTAACCCTGATTCCACATATTATACCATTTGAGAGCTCTTTCCACTAGAGAAAAGGATCACTTTTGTGCGGTAGCTCAAAGCAGTACTTATATGCAGCAAAACTGCACCTAACCTGTGATTTAGAGCCGAGCCCTATCTGCATCAGCCAATCCCCAGATTCGTGAAAAATACAAAAGAAGAGTCGCTTGAGGCACAGAATTTTGGGGTGTGCCATCAATGCACTTTTGTGGTGGTAGCTAATACCGTAAATATGTTCTGTACATTAGGGACCCTTAGAATACAGAAGTGGCAATCAATCTTATTTGCAGGATCAAGCTAAAAAATACTTGATAGGAGGTAATTTTCGAGTTCAATTTTTCTTTATTTGGTGGTACTGGAGTTCCTGGAAGCCCTTCTACCTCCGGGCTACACTCCCAGACCTATTTTATACTTTTTATTTGGAAACAGGGTCTCTTAAGCCAGCGCGGCTGACTTCGAATCTGCGCAATTCTCCTGTCTCCACCTCCCAAGCGCGGGGATTACAAGCATGCTCCACCACACCGGGCTTCTGAGTTAGATTTTTGAAACCTAAATAAAAGATTACTTGATAGACAAAGCGAGGGAAGAGTTCTGGGATAAAACAAGAATAAAGATATTTATTAAAGTGCATAAAGTACATGGGAAAAGGCAAATAGCTCAATGGGTAGAAAGTATATGGGGGGAGAAACCAAAGATAAATACTTTTTGTTTTTTTCTTTTTAAGGGAAATTACTCACTACATTTGCAAAGAAAACTCCAGGTTGATGAAAACTTCCACACACATTTACTTAGTGTCTCTAATGTTCCTGAGGCGGTGCTCTCTAGAATCTCCTAGAACCTTGGTTAGAATTTCAGCACCATGGCTCTGAAAAGTCACTTTTAACAACTCTCAGCCTCAGCTTTTGTACCATAAAATAGAGCTATACTCAGGATTAAAAGAGATGAAGTATGTCCAGTGCCTGATGTGCACTGTGTACTCAAAGTCTCTTCCCCCATCCCACTTTTCATTGGAAGAAGCGGAAGCTTGGGTTCCAGCCTCTTGTCCATTCATCACATATTAAGAAGTAGCGGGGTCAGGGCTGCGGTTCCCATTGGGGACCCTGCCCTCGAAGCCACAGCTTCATTTGTTAACACCTGGAAAATGGCCCAGACTTACGGCTGGGTACAAAGATGAAGACGACAACCTTGTGGGGTTTTTTCTTTCCTTTTCTTTGGCCATTCTGGAAGCAGTGTCCCAGGAAACGTAGAAGGTAAAGCGCAGGGGTCATGAGTACAGTCAGCGGTCTGAAGAGTGATAAAGCAGGAGAGTTTCAGTGGACGAAGATGCCCGCTCCACTTCTCCATCTTAACAATGCCCTCCTTTCCCTGTGTTCCATGAGTGGCTCCATCTTAGGTCTCTGCTCTTTCTAGCCAAGCCTGTTCTCCCTAGTCACCCCACGGCCTGCAGGGCTCCCGGCATGGTTGGCTTCTGTTACTCCTCCAGCCTGCCTTGGCCACAGGGCTTCCTTCTGACTTGTGGGCTCACTGGGCCTTCCCTGCTCAAAGACCTTTGCACTTGTCCTTTGTCTGGAATGCTTTCCTCCAGTTCTTCATTTGTTGTTCAAGAAATAAAGAAGACAAATGAGCATGGTCACAATCCAAACTTACCGCCTCATTTGTGGCTTCTTGCCCCTTTCTCTGCAGTGCTCTGTAAAGGTAAATGCTCTGTGTGTCACACCCCTGCCGTTCCTCAGGGCCTGGCATTGAAAGGTGCTCGACAAGTCCCTGGGTCAGCGAGTGGATGAACAACACAGCCCGGAAGAGGGTTTCAGTCTTCAAAATGAAGTGCATCCTTAGTTCAGATTTGTAATCTTAAACTGCCATGGATTTTCAAATGTATTATTTGCTTTTTTTTTTTTTTTTGGTACTGTGGATTGAACCAAGGAGCCTTCTGCCTCTGAGATAAACACTCAGCTTTATTTATTTATTTATTTTTTAAATTTTGAAACAAAGTTTCACTGAATTGCTGAGGGTCTCGTTAATCTGCCAAGGCTGGTCTCAAACCTGTGATCTTCCTGTCTCAGACTCTCAAGTACTGGAATTACAGGCATGTGCCACCATGCTTGGCTTTAAATGTATCATCTAGTTAAGAAAAGTTTGGGGGAGGATAAAGGGAGTACATATTGATTCTGAATCAAGAAATTATGGGAGCCAGGTACTATGGCTCATGCCTGCAATCTCAGTAGTTGAGAGGCTAAGACAGGAGAATCATAGAGTAGAGGTCAGCTTTAGCAATTTAGCAAGACTTAGTGGGACCTTGTTTCAAAATAAAATAAAATAGGGCTGGGGGTGTAGCTCAGAGGCAGAATGTCCCTGAGTTCAATCTCCAGTAATGATAATAATAAAAAATAATAATAGAAAATAGGAAAAAACAAAGAAAATAGGGAGCTATAATGACTTTCTTTCAGGAGAATAAGCTCTCGACCTTTGCTAATATAAGTATGACCCTAAGAGCACCTCTGTGGGAATCCCTAGGATGTATTTGGGACAGATGACTTTGTGGACATTTTTTATCACTACTTTTCTTTCTTTCTAAAAGTGTATATAAATTCAAATAAAAAAGAATTGTAGAAAATACAAAATATTTTTTAAGGTTAGAGAGTAGAGCTAGGGATAAAAGGCAAGTAGGCTGACCACTCTTGAGAAGGTTTCTTCTCTTTCTTCTTCTTCTAAGGAGGACTCCATATTTCCAAACCTCATTTTTAGAACTGAGGGAAATTGATTCAGTCTTTGAAACAGTTGTTCAAAATAATTTTGTTTCAGCTGAGTTTGCTGGCTCATGCTTATAATCCCAGCATTTGGGAGACTGAGACAGGAGGATTGCGGTCCGTAGACCTTTGCAGCCCAGTGAGACCCTGTTTCAAAATAAAGAATAAAGCCGGGTGTGGTGGCACGCTTGTAATCCCCGTGCATGGGAGGTGGAGACAGGAGGATCAAGCTGGTTCAAAGCCAGCTGTGCTGGCTTAAGAGGCCCTGTTTCCAAATAAAAATATAAAAAATAGGTCTGGGAGGGTAGCCCAGAGGTAGAAGGGCTTCCAGGAACCCCAGTACCACAAATAAATAAATAAATAAATAAATAAATAAATAAATAAATAAATAAATAAATGAATATATAAATAAATGGAAGAAATAGAATAAAAAAAACAGGGCTGGAGGTACAGCTCAGAGGTAGAATGCCCCTGGGTTTCATCCCCAGTACCAAGAAAAAAAAAGTAATTTTGTCTCTTACTGTGTTGTGGGAAGTTTATTATTTATCTTTTATTAATTTTAATTGCAATGCTAAGACAAATAATAAAAAAGGGTTCCAGGTACTGCTGGAGCCCCTTTTCCTGGAGAGAAGGGTTAACTAGAAACCATTTCTTTATGTTCTATGATTGCCATCTGGTTTGGTCATGCTAAACAAAGAAGAAATGGAACTTGAGATGGAAAAAAGGCAAAATCTGTCCAGCAGTAGCAGGAGACAGACCACCGAGCAGCCAGCCAGGCGTCCTTCAAGAGGCTCTTGTTTCCTAAAAGGGTAAATTGAAGACATGGTCATAACTATAAGACAAAAGCCAATGACAATAAAATGAAAATCTCACTGTTGTGCTCGTAGAAAAAGCCCCTGGTACCTGGGCTAAATGAAGGAGAGCGGTGTTGGACAGTCTGGGCCAGACACCTGCGTGTTAAATGTCTCCACTCAAAAGCACAGATGCTGCACATGGCAAACAGACGCTGGGACACCCACACTACGACTGTGAGCGTAAAAGAACAAGGTTATGTTGGGTTAAGAAATTCTGAGGTCAGGGCTGTATTAAGCTGATAAAATTGGGGGTGAGGTGTGTGTTCTTTGAACTAAACCATTGGAGAACGGTTGGAAAAGAATGATCTTGAGTCCACCAAGGAGGAAGCTGTCAGTAATATGGCTCGGAATGAGTAGCTAAATACTCTTAGGATGCCGTCACCAGCATGGAGGTTAAAAGCAAGGCTTCGAAGTGAAATATAAGATGAAATCTCTGCCCTGAAATTTAGTATCTGTAAAGTTAAGCTTTGTAGATCACATACACCACAATTCTCATTCTCTCTCTCTCTCTCTCTCTCTCTCTCTCTCTCTCTCTCTCTCTCTCTTAAATGAGGATAGCAGTCCTCACCCTATGGGGTTGCTGATCAGCTTAGGTAATAAATGAAGATGCTTAGCCTGGCTTAGCTGAGGACAAGCAGCCGACACCACTAAGGCGTGTGAAATGGTGGAGGTGGTGAGAAATCGTCTTGATATTGGTGACACACCACCTGGGGTAATTTAGACTCTCAGTCCTTTTCTACTTGAAAAAGAGGCTTTATTTCCTAATTTATTTTGACCTCAAGAATTACACCCTTTGATGCAGGCAAAGTGTTATTTAGAGATTTCCAATATGCCACCTTGATTTTACTGTTTACATAGATGAAAAGTGGCTTTTTCAGATTTTCTTTTTGATATACTATGATGTGTCAACATTTAATAAAAAAGACTTATTTTGACCAAGACAGCCCGTCAATTCAGTCAAACAGCTAATTTGGCACATTCTCCCCTCCCTCCACCAGAGTGACAGACTATTTGCCAACCTGATCTAATTGACTAAATGTTTTGGTACCTCCTTGACACAGACTCAAGTTGGTTTTTTTTCTTTGTTATTTGCATGGAAAAAAGGTAGAGAGTCTGGGAAGAGTGGGCGATCCTGGTGAATTCAAGCCATTGCTTTTGTGTTTGCTTGTGAGTTTAGTCCTTTGAGGGCTTAGGATCTGAAGAAAGAGAGAGGGCCCAGAAGAGATTAGAAAGTGATTTCTGACGGATACTGGGTGATTCATGGCTGTGCTTAGAAGTTGGGAGTTTTTTTTTTTTTAATAGAAAATGCAAGTGCCTTAAAAATAGCCCGGACCCAGGCCTTGAAAGCTCATCTCCAAAAGATGGGAAGACCTGCAGCTTGGTGAGGAGGCCGTGTTTGTCTCTGATTTCTGCACCCATTGCCCTTTTTCCACAAATGTAGTCGACATTTAATTTCTTTGGCTTCTATTCTCAATTCTTTAAGAAATGATCCCTTAATTTATTTTTGGAGAATTATCAGTCTCCAGCTCAGTGCAGTCTTAGTTAGACTTAATCAGGTTACCCTTCCCTCTTTTTTCCCTGGTCAGAAGGAGGCTCCTTACTCTCGAGGGGCTTGGAATCTCAAGCATTTTAAGGGCAAAAAATATATTAAGAACTCATTCATCACAGTGTGTGTGTGTGGGGGGTTATAATAGGAGGATCATGTCTTTCCTGCTGCCCAGATCTCTAGTCCTGCCCTGCTATCTGCACTTTTCTGAACTGTCTGTCTAGCCTTTCCATCAGCTCCTCCTCTTTCTTATATTACATGAATATATTCCTTTTCTAAGTTGGCTGGATTCAATTTCTGTGACTTGTGAACAAAGATGGGGCAGCGCCCTTGGTTACCTAGTCAACAAATACTCTCCTCTCCATGTTCTGTGCTTAGAGACCGCTCTGCCCAGTAGAGGCTGGTCCTGCACTTCCAAGTAGCTCTCATGACACTGTTATGATATGACACACATTTGTGGTACTTCAGTGGCATCTTTGGAAGTTGAGCAGGGAAGACTGTTGCTAGGCTAGCTACAACAAAGTGCCGTAGCTGGGTGGCTTCAACCAGAGGAGCTGACTGTCTCACACTTCTGGGAGCTAGGATCCTGAGATGTGTGAGCACAGCTGGTTTCCTCTGAGGATAGACCTCTCCCTTTGGTTTATGGGTAGTTGCATTCTCCCCAGTCTTTATATCTTCTCCCCTCTCTACATATCGATTTTGTTCTTTATAAAAGTTCCCCAGTCATATTGGGTTAGGGCCCATCCTAATGACCTCACTTTATTTCCTCTGTAAAGACCCTATCTCCCCACAAGGTCTCAGTCTGAGATACTGGAGGTTTGACTTCAACCTGAGGGTTCTGGGGAGAAAGAATTCAAACCATAAAGCGGCCATGTGATACAGCCCCAGCCAATGTGACATAAAGGGAATGCTGCTTCTGGAGGCAAAACTCTGGGTTCTGTAGAGTGATGTGTAGAGAAAGGACTTAGTATTTTTCCTGCTCTGGATGCTTGGTGTTAGGAAGTGACACTGGGGGTGTGGCAGCTGTTTTGTGATCTTGTGATCATGAGATAAGATGGAGGTTGTGAATGTGCAATGGAAGACGGTGGAGTAAAGAGACAGGAAAAATTAAAAGAGCATGGATTCCCCGATGCAATGCTGAGTCAACTCGAGAAGACCTAGCTCCGAACTTACATATGTGAGGTAATGAGATGCTTTGTTGTCTAAGCTGATGCTACCTTTTACCATTTCTCTTTGAGACAGAACCCTCCCCAGACCCAAGAAAGTCTTCAATGGCTTGTGCCCTCACCTCTCCCTCATTTTCCCCAAGCTCAGATTATTAATTTATCTAAGGTATAAATGTCTAACTTCAAATCTGATGATAAAATATAAAGGTCACCCAAGTGGATGCAAATTCCTCTGACAACTGGCTCAGTGTCAGAACACTAAACCTCTGTTGCATGAGCTCACTCCATCTCTGGGAAATATAAGCCAAGTCTCTGCCATTCTCCTCACTGTTTATCAGAGGCATGGAAGACGCTGACAGTCACAAAGGGAGTGCGGTGTCAGTGGGAGGCAGGATCATAAGGTAGCTAGCTTTTACATGAGGATTTCTTCTATGTTTTATTTAATTTTAATTATTTATTTATTCAAATCGATTTCCTACAGGGAAAGCACGATCAAAGTCCACTGCTGGATCAAGGAGGGAAGAGATGAATAAGATGATTAAAATCATTCTGGGGATAGTGAAGTACCTAATTCATAGGGTGTTACAAAGATTAAATGAATTAGTACATGTTAAGTACTCAGTGTAGTGCCTGGCTCTAGACATGCTGCGTATGTATCACTATGGAAGTATTGACAATTCATGTGCATTTTATTAAGTTAACATGTTACTGATCATTTTTCTTTAGTTAGGAGAGGCTGAGATATTTCCACCTTGGGACTTACAAAGCCCAGAAAATGGTTCCTCAATTTGATCATGCATCAGGATATTCACATTGCCAAGGTGCTGCCCGGCCGGTTGGAATCAGAACTCTGAGGTTAAGGCTCTAAAAATCTGCATTTTCTAAACTATTCCCAAAGGATTCTGCTGACACTAAATTTGAAAATTATTGTCAGTCCGAAGGCAGTGGCTAATTGTTGCTGGTCAGGATTTAGCTGGGATGGCAATTGGCATGAAAGAAAAGACTTAGAAGGGTCATTTAGTCCAGTCCCCCTTTCATTTTGTAGATGGGTTCGCTGATGGGCAGAGAGGTTGAGTGGCTTACCTAAGTTGCACAGTTAATTACAGAGCTGGGGCTAAAGATCCCACCCCAACCTTTCTGGTGAACTTCTTTTCCATCCTCTTACCTTCTACCAAATTATGTGCTCATAAGTGGCAGGGCGATACTGTTATTTTTATATTCCTTCAGGTGCCATGGTATCTAGAACACTGACACCATCCTCCTCTTCTCTGGCTCATCTTCCCAGAAGAGCTTCCTTTGTGGCAAGTGGAGAACCTGTGGGGTTCTGGCACAGGCCCGCTGCACGTGGGCAAGGGTGGTGGAGTTCTCCGCTGTGTGCAGACTGATTCTGCAGGGCTTGGGCGGGTTCTCATTAGTGGAAACATTTCCTATAGACCTCTTTGTATAAGACTCCAGCCTAGAACTTCATCTTGGCCAAGCTGCTTTGGGTTTGAAGTTACGGAGCCAACTGGACCTTGCTTCAGTAGGAAGGGTGACTTGTGGAAAAGAGACTGGCATGGCATCTGGAGCCCAAGGACTCTAGATCATAAACCTAAATTTCTTGGAAAGTGTGTCAGTTGGCCAAGGCCAAGGGTCCATCTATCATTGAATTAATTATGGCTCAGGAGCTGGCGATCACAGAATACTAATGGGAGTGTCAGGGGAGCTGTGATCCAAATGAATTTCTTATATATGGTGTGTGTGTATGGGGCGGGGTTAATGTGTCTATGGGAGGTGTGTTTGTCAACTTTACAATGAAAACTTCTGTTAGAAATAACTTTTTGTGGTGTTAAGAAAAGACATGTGGTTGAAAATTTCTTGGCAAGGAGATTTTACTCTTTTGCAAAATAGGGTGCTCCCAGGTATGGGAGAGAGCACAGCGGTCAAAGAACAGGGTGGGTCTTATATCCCTGATGCAGTGCTCCTCCTGAGCTAAACTCCTATTGGTAGGAGTTACAGCCTCACATTCTTTAGGTCAGCTACAGCAGAAGATGGGGGGGGGGTCAGCCCCTGCAATCTCGTAAGGGATGCTAATTTTGCAAAGGAAAAGAAGTCCCTACGATTTAAGTTTAAACTACTTCAAAATAGACAACTATATTCTTACATATGTAACCCCGAGTGAGCTTCTATAGCTCCCTTCGCACGCTGCGGCTCTGTGCCACATGCTTCTCAGCCAGGACTCCTGGGGAAGGAGCAGCCCTCGTTGGGAAAGTCTTTCTTGGTGCAAAGAGAAAAGAAGAGGCAGAACCAAACTGGACACTCACTCTAGATGCCTCTTCTTGGACACAGGCTGGCTCCTGTCTGCTCTCAGATTGTTGACAGCCTGTGGATGGGGCTAGAAGCACGCGCCACCTTTAGAAAAGCCCTGCAAGTCACATGCCAAAGACAGGTGGTAAGGCCCTCTAATAGGGAGATTCAAGGAAGTATGAATATAACACGGGGTGTCACAACAGGGTTTGAGAAGGACAGCAGTAATTGACCTTTAACAAGTGCTTAAAATGTGCTAGGCACTGGGCTAAGAGCATTATGCAAATGATCTCATTTAATTATCCCAATAACTTTATGTGATAACCATTATTATCCTCATTTTACAGATGAGAAAACGGAAGCATAGCGATGATAAACAGCCTGCCTTTGATTCCTCAGCCCATGCACGAGATTGGCAGGATCCAACCATGTCAGTTTCCTACAGCTGCCCTAACAGATTCCCACAGGCTTAGTTTCTTAAAACAACACGGCTCTAACTGGGTATGGTGGCACACACCTGTCATCCCAGTACTTAGGAGGCTGAGACAGGAGAATTGCAGATTTGAGGACAGCCTCAGCAGCTTAGTGAGAAACTGTTTCAAAATTAAAAACAGCCGGGCGTGGTGGCTCACGCTTGTAATCCCCGCGCTTGGGAGGCAAAGACAGGAGGATCGCACGGGTTCGAAGCCAGCCGTGCTGGCTTAATAGACCCTGTTTCCAAATAAAATATAAAATGGGTCTGGGAGTGTAGCCTGGAGGTAGAAGGGTTCCATCCCCAGTACCACAAAGAAAATTAAAAATAAATAATAACTAAATAAATAAAGAACTGAAGAATCAGTCTCAGGAAGTCAAAGGTCATATGTTTGCTCTCATTTGTGGAAACTAGAATGAAAAAGGAAGTACAAGGACTATAGTCAATGAGGAGAGAAACTGGTAGAATAGTGGAGGGGAGGAAAGGAGGGAGTTGGGGAGGAGAAGAATAAGGGTTGAGGAAGGGAACAGTTCACATAAGGTTACGCCCATTGCATATGAAAAGGTTTTACTTCAATCTCACTAACATGTATGGGGAGGGGGCAAGAGGTACGGGGTACTTACGGAGTGAAACGCACCAGGTGCGGTGTGCATAAATGTTTGTGTCACTTTGGCTCTCACTATGATGTATAATTACATTGCGCCAATAAAGGTATATATGTTTTTTTAAAAAGGGTTAGGAGTGTTACTCAGGGGTAAAGATGCTCCGGGGTTCAATTTTCAGTATCAAACAAGCAAATAAATAATCTCCCCCAAACAAACAAGCAAACAAACAAACAAAAATTTGGCTCTATTATGGTATAGTTCTGTGGATCAGAATTCTGACCTGGGTCTCACTGGGCTAAAATCCAGGGTGCACAGGTGCTGTGGTTGACCAGGAGGCTCTAGGGGAGGATGTGCTGGCTGGCCTCTTTCAGTATGGAGAGCTGCCCGCATTCCACGAGGTGTGGCTCCTTCTTCCATGTTCAAGGTCAGCAGCGATGGGCCCTTCCCACCTGGTACAGCTCCAGCTCTGCTTCGGTTATCATGTCATCTGCAAAGTCCCTTTTGTCAGGTAACATATTTATAGTTCCCTGCGATTAGGATATAGACAGCTCTCAGGGATTATTATTCTGTCTACCACCCTTCTTTGGTGATTGTGTGTGACCTCCAAGGAACTCCCAAAAAAGGACAAAGATAATCATCCATCTTGTTTACCCTGGTTTCCCCATATATCAAGACTAATGGCGTTTATAGACAAATTAGGAAGGAGAGAAAATAATTTAAGGAATGAACTTAGAGCTCAGAGTTTATTACTTGGGGCAGGGGAGAGAGAGAGAGGGAGGGAGGGAGGGAGGGAGAGGGAGGGAGAGAGAGAGAGAGAGAGAGAGAGAGAGAGAGAGAGAGAGAGGAGAGAGAGAGAGAGAGAGACTATTGCCAGCTCTTTATGAGAGCATCTATTGCCAACACTTAACACAGAAAAACAAAATAATTTTATTACTAGTGTTGCTGGCATGATGCCATAATTAATATATGGTAACAATATTACCAAGAATGAAAACATACAATTATGCTCTTAAAAACATCAACATGAAAAGTAAACTTAATAAAAGATAGGCATAGGAATATACATAACAAAGATTATCTTTAATAATGAAATTATTTATGATCAAACATTTTTACTTAATTTCTGCTCAATTCTAAAATAGGCACAGTAATGTCATGATTAAATATTAATAATAACAGAAACAACCTAATTGGAGGTTATTAAAGCTTCAAATTAAGTTCCTTTTTCTTTTCCTAACCCAAAAGTTTTGCTTAGAAGGGCATCGGGGGAATTCCAGCACACTTATTTTATTAACATTGATTTGCGGGGCTGAGAGAAGGACTATGTTGGAAGAGGTTAACTCCAAATTTCCAGGTATTATTTACTGAGACGTTTTCTCTTTCTCTGTTGAGTAATCAGAGGAGTGGTTGCTACTTTTGCCTTTTTATTTTGGCGCAGAGGTGGCTGATTGCTCCAAGTATAATAATATCCCTTGCTGTCTAGAAAACCTCCCCTGATGGCTAAGTTTATAGCCATTTTTTGCTCACATTCTGTGGGTCAGCAGTTTAGACTTCACTCCTGCTGGTCACATCTGGGGTTCCTTCTGGTTGCTTGACTGTAGCTGCCTAGGACGGCCTAACTCATGTGTCTGGTGGCTGGTGACAGTTATCAGCTGGGCCACGTGACTCTAGGAGGCTAGCCTGGGCTTTTAAAATGGTGGCTGGATTCTGAAAACAGCAAGAGAGAGAAAGGTCCCAATACACAAATGCCATTCAGCCTCTCCCTGTGGTGTGTTTGCCGAAGTTCCATTGGCCGAAGGAAGTCACATGACCAATATGGTAGTTGTACCAGTGTTGGGAAGGGCCTAGGAAGATTTGAGAAAGCTATGATTATTAATATATTTCAAAAATTGGGTGAGGGGCAAATCTGTGCAAGGACTGGGTTTCTGCCTAAAAGCAGGCAACTATTCCAATGTAAGTTAACCTAGCTAAAAGTAATTAACAAGTCAATAGGAGAGGAGAACTAGGCCTTTTTCTATCTAAAGACAGATCTACATGATTAGATAAGCTAGCTAGGATGGTAGGAGGGGTCGACCTTCCTGAAAGGAGACACCTTGCCACATCTTGCTGGGGGAGGTACCTTACAGGGACGTTCACTATGTCAGAATCATGAAAACAAGATGGAGGTCATGGGTATAAAAAGTCCGGTCCACGTGCTGTATCTTGGGGGTGATGAATTGGCTCAAACCACCCTCCCCCATGCCATTTGCATGGGGCTGTAACTATTTTCTGTATTTCTGTCTTTTTAATAAACTTCTTTAAATCTTCAGCAAGTATTCGAGCTATGTACTTATCCTTAGCTCAGGACAAGAACCCTTTTGTTTTTTTTCTCTTTTTGGTCATTTTGGGTTTTGTTGTGGTTTGAGGGAAAGTGTGTCTGGGATCCTAACAGGGGTCCCCGGGAACAGTTTCCCCAAAACCATACCCTCCCAATCCATAACAGTAGTCATGGGAGGGAACTATGGGCATAGATGAAAGGGAGCATGAGTCATTCATGGGGCCCTAAGATTGTGTGCCTCCACCACCCGGGGAAGTATTCAGAACAATAGCATTCTCCAGAGAGAAAAGATACAGGAAGGGGAATATTGTTACGGATTTGGAAAGTATGGTTGTGGGGAAACTGTTCCCCAGGAACCTCTGTGAGGGTCCTGGACATACTTTCCCCCAACCCATAACAAAACCCGAAACGACCAAAAACAGAAAAAGCGCGGGTTCTTGTCCTAAGCTAAGAATAAATATGCATAGCTTGGACAGTTGCTGAAGATTATTAAAAATATAGAAATACAGAAAATAGAAATACAGAAAATAGTTACAGCCCCATGCCAAAATGGCATGAGGGGGGAGGGTGGCCGGGGCTAACTCACCACTCCCCAGATACAGCACGTGGACTGGAATTTTTATACCCATGACCTCCATCTTGTTTACGTAATTCTGAGGTAGTGAATGTCCCTGAAAAGTACCTCCCCTTATCCTGTAAGGTACCTCCCCCAGCAAAGTGTGGCAAAGTGTCTCCTTTCATGAAGGTTGACCCCTCCTACCATCTTAGCTGGCTTATCATGTAGATTTGTCTTTAGATAGAGAAAGGCCTAGTTCTCTCCTATTGACTTGTTAATTACTTTTAGCTAGGTTAACTTACATTGGAATAGTTGCCTGCTTTTAGGCAGAAACCAAGTCCTTGCACAGATTTGTCCCTCACCCAATCTTTGAAATATATTAATAATCATAGCTTTCTCAAATCTTCCTAGGCCCTTCCCAATACTGGTACAAATATGGTTATTTTTTTTTTACCTCATATGTGTCTTAATAGGGTTTTTGTTTCTAAGAAGAGGGGCCACCCACCAACCAACCTTCCTTCCTTCCTTCCTTCCTTCCTTCCTTCCTTCCTTCCTTTCTTCTGCCTTTTTATTGGTATATTAAGTTTTACATGAGAATGAGATTCATAGTGTTGCATTCATATATGCACATAATATTATCTGCTCCATTTCCTTCCCACACCTTCTCTTTTCCTCTTTCCTCCTTCCCCCAGTCCCTTTCCACTTTTTTACTATATCTCTTATTTTCATGAGGTCCCTTTTCTTTTATTCTCTAGGTTCAACATGAGGGAAACACACATGACCCTTGATTTTCCAAGTCTGGCTTGTCTGACATAACATGGTATTTTCCAGTTCCTTCTATTTTTCCTGCAAATTACATAATTTCATTCTTTTTTTATAGCTGAGTAAAACTCCACTGTGAGCTGGGTATGGTGGTGCATGCCTATAATAGAACTTTGGAGGCTTAGACAGGAGAAAAGCAGGTTTGAGAGCAGACTCAGGAACTTAGGCCCTCAGCAACTTAGCAAATCCTTGTTTTAAAATAAAATAAACCGAGCGTGATGGCACACACTTGTAATCCCAGTACTTGGGAGGCTGAGGCAGGAGGATCATAGGTTCACATCCAGCTTCAGCTAGTGAGGCCCTTTGTAACTTAGTGAGACCCTGTTTCAAAGTAAAGAATCAAAATAAAGAATCAAAAAGATAGAGCTGAGGTTGTAGCTTGGAGGTAGAATGTCCTTGGTTCAACCTCCAGTACTGCAAAACAAAAAAACAAAAACAAACCAAAGGGCTGTGAGTGTAGTTCAGATGTAGAATGACTCTGAATTCAATCCCCAGTAACAAAACAATCCAAACCAAAACAACAACAAAAAACTTCATTTTCTCCATCCATTCATCTCAATCATTTCCAAGGAAAGATGCCCCTAAAAGTTCTTGTGAGTTTTTCAAATGCTGTAGGCAGAAGTGGAGAGCAGTGGTTAATGCATTGCTCTTATCCTGACCTGAGATGCATGTAACGCCCATTTGATTGACTGTACTAAGCCGCACCTCTCAAGTTTGTCATTACTCCACAGCGCACACCCCAGATTCAAGCCATTCTTCTCCAATGAGTTGTGTGCAGGTATTTCTATGGATCTGTTTCTGTTCTTACTGCTTTTCTCATGACTTATTCTATTAGTTACTGAGAAGGATTATTAAAATCTCTAACTATAATTGTGGATTTGTCTGTTTCTATTTTAAGCCCTGTCACTTTTTGCTTCATATATTTTGAATCTCTGTTATTGGACATAAATATTTAGAAGATTTATATCTTTCGATGATTCACTCCTTTATTATTGGATATTATAATATCTGTAATGCTATTGGAAGCATCATTAGAAGACTCTTGGTAAAGTGAGGGTGTCTGGATCCTTTGAGGCCCCCTCCAGCCCCAATCTTTCAATATTTTATAACTGAATTCAGCCTTTTCAAAACATGCTCCAGAATACAGGCATCTCATGGGATGACTTGAGTCAGAAGGGCCACATGGTTCAAAACCATTTAGAAGACTTTGAGAACTATTATCCTTCATAAAACCTAAACTTCCATTAAATAAACACACACACATTTCTTCATGCAACTAAAAAAAGACAAACTGCCACCAGCTAGACCACAAAAAATCTCCTTCTTAACATTTAAATTTTCTTTTTTATTTTAAGCCAGGTATGGTGGCACACACTTGTAATCCCAGCATCTGGAAGGCTGAGACAGGAGGATCGTGGTTCGTGGACAGCCTCAGCTACTTAGTGAAACTTTCTGCTACTTGGTGAGAGACCTCGTTTCAAAATAAAGAATAAAATAGGGCTGGGGGTGTGGCATAGAGCTAGAATGCCCCTGGGTTTCAGCCCCAGTACCACAAACTAAAAAATATTATTTTATAATATTGAGAACATTTTCCAATATTTATGTGGAAATAGATTCTCATCATAATCACTCTTTTGTGTGTGTGTGCATGTATGCGTGCGTGCGTGCATGCGTGTGTGCGTGCGTGCGTGCGTGTGTGTGTGTGTGTGTGTGTGTGTGTGTATAACTAAAGATAGAACCCAGGGGCATTCTACATTTGAGCTATACCTCCAGCCCTATTTTTTATTCTTTTTTGAAACAGAGTCTCACTGAGATGCAAAAGGCCTCACGAAGTAGGTGAGGCTGGCTCTGAACTGAGATCCTCCTGTTTCAGCCTCCCAAATGCTCGGATTACAAGCGTGTGCCACCATGCCTGGCTTCATAATCACTTTTGTGCATGCCTAGGAAAGAAAATATAAGCAAATGAGATTGCTTAAGCTTCTTCATGTTGGGTCTGACTCTTCCAGACCAGGGTTTTGACTCTGCGTCACTGATGTTTGTGCTTTTGCCCGTGGTACTTTCCTTTGTGTCATCAAGAGTTCAGGTGGTGCAACCCAAGCGTGTTTTACCTTTGAGGTCCCTCTTTACCTCCAAGTTATGGATTTGACCTCCCAGCCTTTTTTATTTTTCATGTTGAAACAGGGTCTTGCTGAGTTGCTGAGGCTGGCCTCGAACCTATGATCCTCATGTCTCAGTACTGGAATTATAGGCATGTGCCCCTGTGGCTGGCTAGCGCAACACTTCTTAAAAACATGCTCTGCCATTGTCTCTGGGATTTCCTTCTAAGCCGTGAACACCCACAGTGCAAGTTTCAATGAGTATGTTTAGGCACAGCTGTTATCTGGCTGACAATTGTAAGATGCATTCTGATTTCAGAAATGTTAAAAGTGCGGGGAAAAAAGCCCATGCATTTTGGAATGAAAGAAATAGGCATAATTCCTTCTTAGATGTGCATAATGCATGATGCATATTTAAGGCTCTGAGGTAGCCTGCACCAAACAGGGTCTATTTAACTGTGTTTATTCTGCTGTTTCCCAAACTTAACTGACCCCAGAATCTGGACCCATTCTTAGTATTTTTTAGAACCTTGACAAAAGTTTAATTGGAGGCCCTTGGACCATACTTCTAAATATTTGAAATTCATAAATTAGGCTAAGAAAGTATATAAAATATATCCTTCTATCTTGACACATATATGTTTGTCATATATACACATATATTTTCTAATATATTATTAGAAATATTGAATGTTGCCGGGCGTGGTGGTGCATGCTTGTAATCCCAGCATTCGGGAGGCTGAGACCAGAGGATCCCGGTTTGTGGACAGCCTCAGCTACTTAGTGAGGCCCTTCGCAACTTAGTGAGACCATGTTTCAAAATAAAGAATAAAAAATAGGGCAGGGGTGTAGCTCAGATGGTCGAATGCCCCTGGGTTCCATCTGCAGACCCGCAAAAAAAGAAATATTGAATATTACATATATATATATATATATATATATATATATATATATATGTATGTATGTATGTATATTTCTAACTACCTGGAAATCCAGGTTAGAATATAGAATTTCTGAACTCCTTAGCCAAGGGGAGAGCTATTTCTTGGCTCCCAGCTCATGGTTTGTCTTCCTCCCCATTCCATCCTGTTGTGTCTCACAGTACCGCAGGCCTCTGCCATTTATACATGGACCCTCCAGTTGCACATTCATACTTGAAAATCTTCTGTAGGATCTTGAGGATTGTTTAGAACATGGAGTGTGGGCTAGAAGGAGGGATGTGGGTTCTGAGTGGACATGTCCTCTTCCTTTTTCTCTCTCACTTCTCCTTTTCAACTCTTTTTTTTAAAGCTTCTCCTATAATTGATTAATATTGTCTGATTTTTGCTTAATAGCGTTCTCTCTTTCAAGGGAACACACATATTTTCTTCTCTACAGCATCCTTATAAGGGACAGTATTCTCTTTTAAGAGTTAGGGAAACAGTGGCACCGAGCAGTGAATAACTGGTCCACATGACTGAGAAAGGGAAATTTTCTTATTAGATCTCCTGTCTCTTATCACTGGTCAAGACTCCAGTACCCCCTCAAGCATCCTGTGGTTCACCCAGGCACCAAGGCTCAATGATATTATTGATATCAGCCAAAAGAAGAAATCAGTTAGGTCTTACCGGGTAAAAGCATGAGAGCGTGTATTAATACGGATCACGATGGCAAATCCCTAATTTAATGTGAAAGCAGCTAAATGTCATGCGGTAGATGCAGTGGGTAGAGACCAAAGAACAGGAATCTAAAAAGAATACGAGTAGGTAAGCAAAATCCCCCTATTCAACTACTTCTGTGCCCAAATCTATTGTACAGATCTCTTGATATAAATTCAAGTTAGATGAAGGAAGTTTGCTTTGCCATCTGCAACAGTCTCTTGGCCCTCTGAGATGTGTGAAAGGAGGGGGTCTACCCATGGACTTGCCAGGAAGTCTTGTAAAGTTGGGCTCATGCCACTCCACAGAGCAGAGCCCGGTAGAACATGGCTGAGGAGTGATGCATGTGTTTTCTCTCACAGGTGTGAGTAATAAGCAGCTACTTACAATGTGAATTCCTCCTTCTTTTTAATGCAAGCTCTTTTTTTAAGAGATGGGGGTCTTATCATGTTGCCCAGGCTGGCCCCAAATTTCTGAGCTCAAGTAATCCTCCTGCTTCAACTTCTGGAGTGGCTGGAGCTCCAGGTATGTGCCACCATGACAGGCTCAACACAAACTCTTAATTTTGGCAGTTTTCTCTTTCCTAAAAATCTGTGCTCAGGTGGGCCTTTGGAAGCCACCTTGCAACTCTGGAATTGGGCCATAAACAGGCTAACCTGCATGTTGTGCACAACACAATAATGCACGTTCTAGATGGATGGCACTTGCAGGCCCGCCCCTTCTTGTGAAGGTTTGGAAGGAAAGACTCCCCACTTGAGGGCTTTATGTGCTTCCAACCACAGCTCTGTGGTTCAGGCCAGCTACTGCAAGGGCCCCTATTGCAACAGGAGACTGAAGAATTTTTCTTTTCTGTTAGGTACTTAAAATTCTATCACAACTGGACTAGTTCCCAACACAACTGGACTAGTTATTAGGCTGATGCCAGGCTCATCCTGGCACCTCAGGCTCATCCTATCTCCATGAACCATGGTGTACTAATTAGGGTCTTGAAAGCTACTGGTAGGGTTCTAAAGCACAATTAGTATTAATAGCTGCTCTAATTGACAAGAGCACTAATTTGTGTGTGATACTAGAGATTAAAACCAGGGACTCACGCATGCTAGGCAAGTACTCTGCTGTTGAGCTACACCCCCAGACCAACAAAGAAAACTTTTGTTGCTTCTCCAAGACGCCTTGTCCCTCCATTGAGGGGCACAACACACTTATAAGTAATCAGGAAGTGGAGGACCAGTGTCATTAGAGTGATGGGTTCCAGGTCCAGCTTTCAAATTATGACCCAGAGTTAACACTGTCTTTCTCCCACAGCCCCTAATCCAGGATGACTATAACCCTGTCCAAGATTATGCAGGTGTTCTATATGACTGATATTTGCTTAAAATGTCTATCAAATATCAAAGAACTGGAAGAGAGGTTATGATGCAGTTTGTGCTTATGCAGAGGTAGGTGGCTAAGGCCAGAGATATTATTTATCATTGATTTTGGCACTGGTTTTATGAATATAAACAAAAGTACCACTCCCAGAGAAAACGCTGTCCATAGGGGAAAAGCCAGTAGTAAGCATGCACTTGATACCGTAGAAGCCTATTTTTTTCCTTTCACCTTCAGAAAAAATGAGTCAGTGATCATTTTCCTTTATGACCCAGCTGCATTAAATGCTCAGTGACATGGGTTTCCAGCTGCTGTTGTGGTTGGGCTCCTGTCTTCTTGTGTATGAATAAAGAGAAAGTAAGAGAGAAGAATGGGGAAGGTAAATCAACAGCTCCATAAGATATGACTTTTGGGAAATCTTGAATATGAAAAGTCATCCCCACCTTTTTTTTTTAATGTCTCAATTTTTAATCTACCTCCTTTTCCTGTGTTTCATAGTACCAGGCCCTGTTTACAATTTTTTCCTATACTCATTGGGTAAAATAAATGTAATTTTTCTGGTTCCTGTATGGGTAGGTGGGAAGCAAATTTGGCTAATAGGGCCCTTGACTGTGATCTTAGAAAATGTCTTTTCTGAGTCTCAGTTTTCTCCTACATATAATGCAGGAATCCTTCTGATATTTAAGCTTGTCCTCTGACTGCCTTCATCTATGATATATTTAGTAATGCTCTTGAGGCAAATGTTTTATCCTCCCTGAAGAAAATATCAGTTATCAGAAAGGAAGGAAAATAAAGAAGTTCTGGGGAAATGTATGAAAATTAAAGTCAAAAGTAAAGATTATAACAATTCCGGAAAACTCACTGCTTCCATTCTGGGACAGAGGATAAAAAGACACCTACGAGGAGCAACATTTCACTTGGGGTGGATATGTTTTTCTATTACTCTGGACAACCTATCAGCCCAAGGAGTTTTTATGCTCTGGCAATGAGTTCAAAGGATCTGGTCAAAGAGAACATGTAAATTTTAAGACAACAAGAGAAGATAAAGCAGTAGAAATATGAGTCCCATCTTAATATAGCAGGAGCCAAGGATGTGGCTCAGTGGTAAAGCTCTTGCCTACCATGCACCGGGGCCTGTGTTCAATTACCAGCACTACAAATATTAAAATTAGTTAGATAAATAGCAATCCTAACCAAATCTTTCCAGTTCTCTGCTTTCCAGACACACAGTAGAATTTCCCCTCCTGCTCTCCTAATGGTTGGATGGAGCTATCCAACTAATTCCGGTCAATAAGTCACAAGTGATAGGAATATTTGTCTTTTCTGGACTGGAATATTTCCTTTCTGATGCAAGTCTGTTCAGAGCTTCATTTTCTCCAGGCACAGTGACCAGCAGGACCGGGTGGTGCTTGCTCTGCTGCCTGCAGCTCTGAGTGATTGCAATGAACTGGCTTCCTCTGCTGACCCTGGGATGGATGTGTATTGTAAGTCTTGAAGTCTACAGCTTTAAGGCCTTGAGCTTTGGGATTTTTTTAAGTTATTAGAGCAAATTCTGGTCTATTTTGTTGGGTATATTCAGGTTGAGACCCAGTCTGATCACCAAACTACAGGCACTGTTCTGGCCACAGATGCATTGGAGGCTTTATGGAAAATGGGTTTAGTCCATGGTGGATTTATTTAGGAGCTAATAGAAAGTGACAGAATATGGTCTGCAAATTGGTACACTTGACCAGTGTGACCCCAAAGACCACTTCACTAAAGGAGGGACAAATGTCTGAGGCTTATAATGAAATGGCTCATTAAGTAACTGTCTCTGGTTAGGTGCTGATATGTGGGTTCAGCTCATATCTCTCTGGGGTCTATGGGGCACATACAGTCCTGATTTGGTTTTTTCTCTTGCATGCATATATTCTTTGTGATGATAGGAATGGTCTTTATCCCCCCTTTTAGAAAGTCCTATATATGGGGCTAAAAGGTGAACTTTTGGCAAAAGTTATCAGGACAACAAAAGAAACCCACTTGGAGTTTGAGAGTCTCCCTAAAGAGCCCCTGCATCTACTGACCCTGGTTATTATTTTTCACATATGTTACCCCTAGAATACAAAGTGAGCTGGGTTTTTGGGACTTGGGAAGAATGTCAAAGAAGGCTTGACTGAGGACCAGGGTTAGACTATAGATGTAAGGCAAAAACCTTGCATAATCAAAACTTTTCCTAGAAATTATTTCATATTCAGTAGAAAGATATCAAATATATCTTGGGGTGTGTAGTATGAGACTTTAGGTAGTCCTACATTGTCATATCCTCCCTAAGCTGCTAGAATAATGATTTTTAGAGTTGACAAAATCTTGAGTTTCCTTAAAAGTATAGTTAGAGACCATTTTATATTAAAATATTTTTCTCTCTGTTGACTTTGTGCAAGCTACTTTTTTTTTTACATAGGTATACCCTGACTACTGAGTGTAGCCAAGCTCAGCATAAGTGGAACCCAATTTAATATCCAAGGAGGAGCAGCACAAGACATTTAGAAGATTTTAATTTTTATTGTGGTCCTGAGAATGGAACCCAGGGACATTCTACCTTCGAGCTACACCCTCAGCTCTATTTTTTATTCTTTATTTTGAAACAGGGTCTCACTGAGTTGCAAAGGACCTCACTAAGTAGCTGAGGCTGTCCTCGAACTGTGATCCTCCTGTCTCAGTCTCCCAAATGCTGGGATCACAAGCGTGTGCCACCATGTTTGGCACTAGCACTTTTGATCAGGCTTCAGTGCATTTTCAGTTCTTTAAGATCACCAGAGCAATCACCCTCAGGAACTGCTCTGGTGGCAGATTTTCAAAAATTAGCTTGGAGCTCTACTCTTTGTTAAGTGAAAGTGATTAAAAAGGATTTCAACTATGCAGACCATGACTGCTGCAAGTGGCAGATGGTGTGAGCTTGTACATTATGTCAAGGAATCTATGTATGTTTTTGCACTGTTTACAGCTCTGGGTACATATTAATACTCCCAGGATGCTGTCATTACAGGAGCTGGGCCAGCTGACCCTTGTCAAATGTGGTGTTTCTTTTTCTTTCCCCAAAGAGTTCATTTCAATTGCAGTTTTCTCTCCTCTCCTGGGAGAATCTTGATGGGAGGTTTTGTTAAGATTCAAGGCATTCAGCTGAGTGTGGTGGCACACACCTCTAATCCCATTACTCAGGAGGCTGAAACAGGAGGATTCAAGTTCGAGGTCATCCTCAGCAATTTAGCAGGAATCTGTTTCAATGTAAAAAACAAAAGCGCTGGGTTGTAGCTGAGAAGTAGAATGTCTTTAGGTTCACTCCCCAGTACCATCCCTTCCTCCCATATATACAATGGCTAAAAGCATTTGGAATTAGTCTTTAAGAGCCTCTTGTTTGCCGGACTTGGTGGCGCACGCGTGTAATCCCTGCACTTGGGAGGTGGAGACAGGAGGATCGCGCAGGTTCGAAGCCAGCTGTGCTGGCTTAGGAGACCCTGTTTCCAAATAAAAAGTATAAAATAGGTCTGGGAGTGTAGCCCGGAGGTAGAAGGGCTTCCAGGAACCCCAGTACCACCAAAAAAAAAAAAAAAAAGAAAAAAGAAAAAAAAAGCCTCTTGTTTTATCTATGTTCTCATTTGTCTGGGATGGATGTTGGGCCAGAAGACACTTACTCCTTGGTTGTTCTATCTATGGTGGAGTGGCTTCTTCCTCTGCAAGATAACACCTCACAGAAGACAAGAGCTACGCGAATGGGTCCATGGGTTCCAGCTTACTGGCCCTCCAGCAAACCTTTGTAAGCCCAAACCAGGTGGTACAGATCCATCTCCCCAACCCAGGCAGGCCCTCCTATCCTGCTGTGCTGTTGTATTAGCAGAGTAATACCTGAGCCTGCACTGGCCCAGCAAGATGCACAAGCTCTGCTTCCTCCCATTATCTTTGACAATCACTTCTGCCTGCAAAATGCCTGGGAATAATTTTTAAAAACGTTAGAAAGAGTACACAGTTTTTTTCAGCCTGTGTCCACCCTGGAGGTCATCTCTTCCTTCTTACCAAGCCATCTTCAACCTGCACTCACTCATCTGCTGATCTTCATGTCTACTCCAGGGAGAATTTGGCATTGGGGTTCTGCTGTAATTTGGTATTAGAGAATTTTGAGAACTGGTAGATATCATAAGGAGAGCCACCAGCTCCCTGGGTTAAAAGCTTTATCCTTCAAGCTTGGCAATAGAGAAAAGGCTCTTCCATAAACTCAACTCTTGTCCTTAAAATTCCCTATTCCTTTTGAGCCATTCACTTACGGCTATTTAGGCTCCAATGGGCAGAATTCTCTCTTAATGTTCTGCTACTTTGCGGGCTCATAATTTTCCTATAATTTCTCACAGTATAGAAAGATCATATTGGAATTAAGAGCTCAGAGATAACATGAGGGAAAAAGAGACAAATAGCAGATGAGTGAGGAAAGGGCTTGCAAGGGATACTGCAGTCACTTTTAGTCAACTAAAAGTTTATTGAGAACTTACTATGTGCTGGGCACCACATTACGTGACATGGGTGGAGCAGAGGACAAAACATAGGGCATTCCCTCTGTATCCACTGGGGTTTGGTTACACACCTGCTGTAGACACCAAAATCCATGAATATTTAAGTTCTTCATGTAAAATTGCACAGTATAGACATAGAACCTGTGCGCATCCTCCTGAATACTTTAAATCATTCCCAGTTTGTTAATTAATTAGTTAATTAATATTTTTGCGATCCTGGGGCGTCCTACTTCCAAGCTACATGCCCAGTCCCATTTTTATTCTTTATTTTGAAACAGGGTCTCACTCAGTTGTGGAGGGCCTCACTAAGTAGATGAGGCTGGCTGTGAACCTGTGATCTTCCTGTCTCAGCCTCCCAAGTACTGGGATTACAAGTGTGCTCCACCATGCCCTGGATCCCAGGTTTGTTTGTTTGTTTGTTTATTTATTTATTTATTTATTTTGTGGGTCTGGGGATGGAACCCAGAGGCCTTTGACTTCCGAGCTACACCCTCTGCCCAATTTTTTATTCTTTATTTTGAAACAAGGTCTCACTAAGTTGCAGAGGGCCTCACTAACTAACTGAGGCTGTCCACAGATCGTGATCCTCCAGTCTCAGCTTCCCAAATGCTGGGATTACAAGCGTGCGCCACCACGCCCAGCTCCTAGGTTATTTATAATATCTAACACAATGTAAATGCTATATAAATAGTTCTTATATTGTATTATTTTAAAAAGTGACAGGAAGAAGTCTGTACATGTTCAGTACAGATGCATTTTTTAGAATTATTTGATCTGTGGTTCGTCAAATCCTTGGATGTGCGACCCTTGGCAATGGGAGGCAGACTCTGTATGGTCCCTGACCTCATAGGGCTTTTAGTGTAGAGGGGAGATGGTCAATTCATGACGACAGAGATGAGGAGTGCCTAGTTCAGCCCGAAGGAGCAGGGGAAGAACAGCGTTTTGGAGGAAGTGAGAATAGTACAGGTGAGTTCGTAGTAGCTGGCGATATGTAGGGTGTGGGCAGGAAGGAATAGAAGAGAGAGTGGTGTAGGTGGATGACACAGCACGTGCGAAAGTCCAGATGTGAGCCCATGACCCATCTGTACACATTTAAGAGCAAATCATCTGGAACACAGCATGAGAAGTATATGATGGGGAGAGGTGGCCGGGTGCCCATGGGCTGCTTCCCTGCCTGGGTTCCAGGCCTTCTCCATGCTGTTCTCCTGCCCATCTAGAAATACCTTCAGCAAGTACAAATTCCCCACCGTGTAGGAAGGCTGGCCCTCAAAGAAGCATTCATGTCCTCTTTGTGGGAAAGACCTGCCTTCCAAATCTGATTGTCTGCCTCCTCCAGATGGCTGACACTAAGATTTCCCCCACCTCAGAAACCTTCCTGTCTGACTCCAGTCATGTGCACAAGAGAAAACTGAGCATGTGTACAGGTGAGAGGCAGAGTCTTGCGTCCTTTAATGGCAGTCGTTGAGCAAAACCATCCTATAGCTTTAAATTCTTAGTTTTATGAAGTCACTATTTGTTATTTAGTTTGACAGTTTTGTGTTTTCTAACATGCCTGGTGGCCAGACTGGTGTCTCACATACAGGGAAAGCAAGACATATTGCTGTGTTGGCTGACCTTGCACATGGCAAATAGCATAGATATTGGAAAATATAATCATCTGTATCTCCTCTGTGTCTGAAATTCAGGTCCATGAAGGGTGAGAACCTTAATGAATGGGTGAAGATGTCTTCTCCGGCTAAAGGAAAAGAATGGAGTTTATCATTCTGGGAAGTAATTGTGGCATGATAAGTTGCATAATGGCTACTGAAGGATACTGAGTCCAGATTATTAGAATTTGTAAATGTGACCTTGTTTGAAAAAAGTGTTTACAGAAGTAGCTAGGCTAAGAATGATGAGATGAGGAGACTACCCTGCATCATCCAGGTGGGCCTTAAGTGTCATCCAGGTGTCCTTAAAGAGAGAGAGAGAGAGAGAGAGAGAGAAAGGGAGACAGATGGAAGAGAAGGCACTGTGAACATGGAGACAGAGATTAGTGGTGTGGCCACAAGCCAAGGGCCACCAGCAGTGGAAGCACCAGGAACTAGAAAAGGAATAGAGACTTCTTTTGGAGCCCCTGGAGGGAGCCTGGTCCTGCCAACACCTCACTTTCAAACTTTTGGTCTCTTGAACATTTAGAGGATAAATTTCTCTTGTTTTAAGCCATCAAGTAATTAGTAATAGTTGTCACAGGAAACTAACACACTGGGGCCAAATTAAGGAAAACCACAGAATGGAAATGTATATATTTAATATGTACACATTAAATATATATTTAATATATGTTAATATATTAAATATATAAATATATATAAATATATCAATATATATTTAATATGTTCATATATTTAATATGTATATATTAAAGATATGTGCATGTGTGTACATAATATATGTGTATATGTGTTTATGGATTTGTGTATGTATGTGCATACATGTATATGTACCTATATATGCAAGTAAGTGTGTTACATACATGTATACACTGTGTACCTGTGTGTATGTATGTGCATAGATGTTTATGCACATATATATATATATACATATATATGTATTGTGTATGTTTGTAATTAGGTACAGTCATATATCACTTAATGATGGGTACATATTCTGAAAAATGCAGCCTCAAGTGATGTCTTTGATGTGCAAACCTTGTACAGTGTGCCTACACAAAGCATCCTTACACACACCTAGATGGTCTAGTCTACTACATATATAGGCTGTGGAGTATAGCCATTGCTACTAGGCCACAAATCTCTGGAGCATGTCACTCTACCAGATGATGTAGACAATTGTAATGCAATGGTATTTGTTTATCTTAACACACAAAAGGAACAGTAAAAATATGGTATAAGAGGTTAAATAAAAGGTGCACCTGTATAGGGCACTTGCAGGACGGAGTTTTCCCTCAGCGAGTTGGCAAGTGAGTAGAGTGACTGTGGGGTCTGGGGCGTGGCCGTGCCCTGCCTCACACTATAAACACTGTGTGCCTGGGCTACAATAAAGTCATGGAAAATATTTGTCTTTATTAAATAACCTTAGCTTACTGTAGCTTCTTTATAAACTTTTAAATTTAAAAACAATTTTGACCTTTATAACAGTTTAAAATACATAACTGCATGAAAATGTTCTTTTTATCTTCTGTTTGTAAGGCTTTTTCTATTTAAAAAATTTACTATTATTATTTTTTTACTTTTAAGCTTTTTTGTTAAAAACTCACCTATAAATTCACAGAAGTCTAGGCCTGCCCTGGGCCAGAATCATGAACCCCACCATCCTCCACCTGCTCATCCTCTGGGGCATCTCTTTGGATGTCTTGAGCTATTTGGGTTCTAGCTGTGGGCCACTCTGGCCCTGGGAGTGAGAAGTGCTTCCAGGCACCTGGAAGTAGACGATGAGGCTGTAACATCCTCAGGGTTACACCTGAGCCAGGGAAGCTGAAGGTGGTAACAGGAAAGGAGTCACGGTCAGGTGAGTGACCTTGGGCATGCCTCATGATATCCCAGGAGAAGACCCCAGGAGAAGATGGCACGTCTGTTAACCTAGGTATATGGGGACTTAGATTTGCTATCAATGAATATTAAATGTCATTTGACAGGCACTGAATCTTGTTATCTTTCTCCCTAGCTTTCTAGCACATTCAGAAATCATTCTGTCTCCTCCCTTCAGCGCCATCTCATTTCTACAGAAAGAATCTACAATCTCTGTAAAGGTCTATGTATTTGCCTAACAAATTAGTCATGGATAGGGCTGGCCAGCCCAGTCACTGAGAAATGTGCCAAGGGCTGTCTTTCCTGTGATTATCTTTTGGGACCATGGTGACAAGATGACACCTGGTGGGTGGAAGTAGTGTTTTTCTCCTAAGGAAATGGATGTTCCTGCCGTCAATTACCCAGGGAAGTGATTAATCATGGGGGAGAACATGCAAGAGCTCTGGATGCCAGGTTGACCATGAAGGAAGGGAAATGATGGGGCTCTTCACGGGCAGCGATGTTCTAATTGTGTTACCTGGAGGAGGAAATTAAGACAGTCAATACGATGGGGATAGAGGAGAGAAAAGTCAACTGTGCATTCCGCGAGGGTGAAGCAAATCTCAACTCGTAGGAAGAATGCAAGACAGGACAAGAAAGGTATGGTCGACACATGGTACTGCTGGCTCCATCTCACCTCAGGCTAGCCCTGGCCATCAGCAGATAAGCGCTTGAACATCTGTTCAGTAGATACCTATTAGATCATTTGTCCCATAACTCACACCTTCACCAATCATTTGTAAGGACAGAGGAACCTGACAGTAGCTCCTTCTCTAGCTTTACTTGGTAAAGTATTAAAGCACAAAGAATATGGGGCTCAATGGTTAAAAAAAAGGTTACTTTTCTTCCTTCATTCTCTAAGGAGCCAGGACCCTGTTCTTGAGTGAATGTTCAGGGCCTGTTTTACTCAGGGATGAGTGAGGTGGCTGCTTGTGGCTTAAGCTTGCAGCCTTGCTGGAAAGCCCTGTTCTATGTAAAAAACAAAACAAAACAAAACACCAAAACTTCTCTCCATTACTAGCTGCCTAGAATTTCCACATTATTTCTATAGGTTAGGTATTATACATCCAACAGTCCCCTATAAAAATGAAAATATTCACAAATAGATAGTATACTAAAGTGTTGTCAGCTATACTCCCAGCCCCTTTTATTTTGTATTTTGAAATAGGGCCTTGCTAAGTCTTGCTAAGATGAGAGTCTTGCTAAGATACTGAAATTGGCTTCTAACCTGTGATGATCCTGTCTCAGCCTCCCAAGTACTAGGATTACAGGTGGATTACAGGTATGGTTCACCATGCTCAGCTGTATTTTTAGCTCTTAATGCAGTGTTGAGAATTAGTTTGGCTCCGAGTTTCCCCAAATGAGCTATACTTACCCTTTATGGTCTTAGAGATCATTGTAGGCAGTACCTGCATTAACTATTTAAGTATTCTTTTGTTTTGTATTTTTATTTGTTCAATCACATTTTATTTGAGGCAAGTGGGTCTATAAATGTTAGAGATATGGAATTTCTTTTAAATATGCTTATTTAATTTTAAAAAGGCAATTTAAAGAAAACTGATAAGCACACTATAAGGTAGATGTGCATGGGTATGGAACATACCTTGAGTGACTCATTGGGGAAACACGTAACAACATAGCTCATGTCTGGATAGATGGAAAGATCTCTTCATGGGAGTGGGCAGTGGAGGGTTCTGAATGTACTCTTGGCCTTGTCTAGGATGGGCACTGGAAGAGTGGAGGGCAGGGTGCATCAGAAGGGAACTAATTTATCACAGGGACCAGGTGGACCAGGGGGTGATGCCTCAGTCTTTGCACTGGCTCTGCCATGACTAGCCACCAAGGTCCTACATGCCCTTTGCTTCATTCCCCTCTCTAATAAGCAAGAACCAAGAGCACTGGGTTGGGCAGGGCAATGTTTGCATAAAGACTTCCTCTCTGGCAATAAGAAATCCAAATTATGCATCAATTGCCTATCTTCTGGGACGTCCTCTCATAAAGGGAACCTGGCAATGCAGATGCCCCTGGGATTAACACGGACATCAGACATCAGGGAGTGGACACGCCTCCAAAGTTAGGGATAGAAAATTCCCCAAAGGCTTTGAGACACAGCCCCAAATGCTCATGGGTGCCTTGGCTTCAGCCATGCCTGGGAGGACACATGCCTGCTGTCTTGATCTTAGCAGGTAGAGAGCCTGGCCTTTCGCAATGCCGTCCCCTCAGGAACCATCTCATGCTTGAAGAGCAGGGGTTGAGTAGTTTTCCCCAAGGGTGGCCAGTTGTGTGTAGATAGACTCTGGCCAGCCTGGCTTGCTCTTCACAGTCTCCCCAAACCTATGGGCACATAGTTGGAGCCCCGTACATATTTTCTGAATGAGTGAGAAACTATGTAAATGTTTGTTGAATTAAGCCTGAGTCAGATAATCTTGGAACATTATTTTCCTTCTCTAAGCATTAATAGTTTTCATTTCAGAAGTAAAGCCACATTGTCAGCTCTGTTTCTGACATACTCTGAGTTTTGTTTGTCTTACTAGGCTGTTGTGAGATCAAAGAAGCAGTGTTGATCATGACAGTTTAGTTTTTTGAGTGCTTTCTATGTACCAGGTATTTTAACAAGAACTTTTTTACAAGTTCAAGGCACTGGGGATGGAACCCAGGGGCATTCTACCTCTGAGCTGCATCCCCATCCCTATTTTTTATTATTTATTTTGAAACAGGGTCTCACTAACTTTCAGAGGGCCTCACTAAATAGCTGAGGCTGTCCTTAAGCCTGCGATCCTCCTGTCTCAGCCTCCCAAATACTGGGATTACGAGTGTGTGCCACCAGGCCTGGTGTAACAAGAACTTTTAGGGTATTGATCTGTCCCAGTATCTCCAAGTGAGGCAACCTCTTCAGGATAGACACAGGTTGTCTGAGCCCAGTGCAAAATGAAAGTGCAGGGTTCTTGATTCAGAAAGTATTATGAATTTCAAGATGGTGACAGCGGGGTGCTAAACCATGTGCAAAGTCCTTCTAAGTGTGGGCTCCTCTGCAGCTGCAGCTGTCACATGTCCTCAAAACCAGCTCTATTGTCCCCATTTGCAGATGACGTAATGGAGGCATGAGAAGTTCATACTCCTACAAGGTCCCTGGCTACTAAGAAGCACAGTAGGATCCAGATCCTGGCAGTTTAAATCAAGAGCTGTGCTATTTGCCATCAGCCTACAACACCTTCTAGGGAGAAAGAACATGCATAAAAAATGTTGTATAAGTGTAGATGATGATGATGATGATGATGATGATGATGATGATGATGATTTTACCATGGGCAAGTGGGCAAAAAGAGGTAGTGTGGAAATGTCTGGCCACCCACTTACTCTCAGCCTGGGGGACTCTTCCTTCTCATACAGCATGCTCAATCCTACAACCTCCCCCACTCTCATTTAGGGACCATAAACACCATGACAGGTACTGATTGGCTTGGGGCCATCGACAGGAGTTTACAAAAGAGGAGGTCATGGCTAATCAGCATGATTAATATCGCTCATGCAGTGTCTCCAAGTTGAGTGCAGGAAGACAGGAGCCAGCGTCTTCCCGGGCTCTGCGGAGTATACAGAAGGCAGGCAAAGCGGCAGCGATGGAACTGGGACCGCATGGTGAAATATTGATCTGGAGTGCAAAACCAGTTTGTCAAAGTTCCCTTCAAGTCTTCATCTAGTGGGTGAGCAATCCTGATTTGTTCCTTCCAAGAGAATTCTCTAGAATCTCTCACCCTGACAGCTCCCTGGGGAACCCAGCCTGGCCCTACAACTCTCTCCAAAGGCCTTGTTCTGGGTGGATACCCTTGCTCCTCACTTTGAATTGAGAAAAAGGGGTGCTATCCTTAGAGATATTCAATCCCTAGTGCAGTTAGCGCTGGTTTTAAAACCTAACTCCTACACAAGGCTTGCACTAAGACCCCTTTTTAATTCTCCCACAACAAGCAACTCCATTAACTCAAATTAAGCCTGCAGAGGTTTTATATTCCACTGAGGGAGCCAGTTCTAAGCAGTATGCTTTCAGATTTTTCATCCCTCCTGTTTCTTTCTAGGGATGGGTGGCTAGCTTGAAGACAGAGGAGGTGAAAAGGACAACTACATCTAGACCAGGAGCCAGCCAACTTTTTTCTATGAAAGATCAGATAATAAATACTTTAGACTTTGTGGCCTTATGGCCTCTGTGGCAACCACTTGAGGGGCTGGGGGGGTGGGGAGGAAGTCATGGGTGATATGTAAATGAGCCAGGAAGCCCGTGTTCCAGTTAGATGTGTTGGATTTTTACACATGGGACACAGGTTTCCAAGCCTAGTTCTAGACTATCTTTCTATAGGTGTCAAACTTGAATGTGCCTGAGGATTGTCAAGGATGGGCTTAGAGAGACAGCAGTGGTTGACAGGGTCACCTTGAGATGATTCTGATTGCATGTAATTTTGCAAAGACTCTCCCCTAACCCCTAGCCTAACATGAATATATATATATATATATATTTAAATGTCTGAGAGTATCAAATTTGCAAAAATAATAAAAAGGCCACTTTGGTAGTAGAAAGTTTAGGTTACTTGGAAATCATAGAGCTGGGATTTGAACTCTTATCAGTCTGCTTGTAGAAAAGCCTCTCACCAAACATGCAGAATTCACAGATCTAGAGGTAATTTAACTCAGCATAGGGCTTGATTAGGTACTTTACAGTGGCTTTTTGGTAATTATCATATGATTAGAAGGGATTAGAAGGAAGGAGGCAGCAGCATATTTACTAAGGGAGCGTACAGGAGGCAGCAGCAACATTCAGTCTTCCATGAGTTCCTATCCTCCCTCTCTATCTTCTCTTTCCCACTTGTCTGCAATATCAATCCTTTGAAATAAAATGATGTTTTCAGTGGAACTAGGCATTTTTATTAGATGTCAGGATAATGTTTGGTTCAAGTCATGGGACTCACATTTCTTGACGAAGTATGATGTCATTCAGACGTTCATGTTCTTGACATTGTTTCATGAATTCTGTTAAAAAAGTCAAATATGTTTTTATGGGCTCTCACGGTAGGGAAGCAGCCGTGGCAAAGCATTGCTGTATCAATTAGAAGTGGATTAATTAAGCAATAAGACAGGAGCAGCAGTGCATTTCACAGAGGTTACTGCACAGCTCGCAGAGTGCCGCTGAGGCACCCAGCCAAGAGCCGAGTGACTTCCACTGGCCAAGGCGTTTCAGCCATCCATGGCGTGCACCGCTCTCCCAGAAACAGTATCCACCGCCATCCACTTCCACTGTGAGAAATAAAAGGGCTCTCTTATTAAGTAGGTGTTATTAGGCACGGGCAAATTGACAGCCATTTCATTATTTCATAATTATGATTAATGGCCTTCCCAATGAAGTCATCGTCCGTTATCCCAAAGCCGAATGGTCCCTTTTGGGACAGTGTCACCCAGTCACGGCTAATGTTCCTAGAAGCATGGAAGACCTGGACTTTCACAAACCCCAGCAGGGAGGGTAAGTCCTAATTGCCTTTGGAGACCATTTACAGAGGAAGCCTGCCTCTTAGAAGGGAAAGTAATCTCTGCAGAGGCCAGGAGGGGGCGGGAATCGGAGAAATGGCTGTGAAAGAGGCCGTAGCATTGCAATCAGACTTCGCTCTTATGAAGCACATTCACATGCAGTTTTCATTTGAGCACCTTACTATCCTTTGAAGTGAATGTTGTTCCATGATTATAGATGCTAAAACAGACTCAGAGAGGCTAGGCAACTGGCTGAGGTCAGAGAACCCCTGAACATGGGATTATGACCATGGGATGCTGGGCAAATTCACTCATCTTATTAATAGAAACCACTGGACACATTTTTTTTGCACTAGACATTCTAGAAATACAAAGATAAATAATAACATTGCAGGTAGTGCTCTGGTCTGGTCTGTCCACCCTAGATTTGTACGTTGAAGTTCTAAGCCAGGGACTTTATTTTTTTTAATTTATTTTTATTGGTGCATTGTAATCATACATCACATTGGAATACAAGACTTGAGATGATATACAAGCACACATCATCCAATTAGCCCTCATCCAGTCCCCATCCAATTCCCTCCCCTTCCCTCGATCCCATGCTGTTTGGTGATTAACTTTGGTACATATGTTTATGGACCTCCTGCTTTTTAAAGAGGCTTCATCCTCTCTTATTCCATACCCTCTGATTGGCCACCTTAATTGCTTCACTATAGGGCCCTTTCTATAGCTCGACCACTTCCTGTTGTCCCTTTCCTCCTAGTTATTGCTGATTAGGGGAAGCATCTGGTTTTAATTTTATGCGATATTTCTCTGTGCATGCCGTGTTGCAAATACCGATCCCACTCTTGACGGCCCCAGTTGTGGCCTGGCTACCTGGTGGACTGATCCAGACCTCACTGGCTCAAGCAGCGGCCTTGCCTCGTGGGAGGCCCCGATTCTGGTCTCGCTGGCCCCGACACTGGCCTAACCCCTCAGCTGGCTCTGATCCCGGTCTCGGAGGCCCCAGCACCGGCCTTCCTCACGGAAGACTCCGATGCCAGCCTCTGGCCCTGGCACTGGCCTAACCCCTCGGCAGGCTCCGGTCCCGGCCTCAGAGGCCTCGAAAGCGGCCTTGCCTCACGGAAGACTCCGATGCCGGCCAGTGGCCCCGGCACCGGCCTAACCCCTCAGCAGGCTCTGATCCCGGCCTCGGAGGCCCCAGCACCGGCCTTGCCTCGTGGCAGGCTCCGATCCTGACCTCGCTGGCCCCAGCACCGGCCTAACCCCTCGGCAGGCTCCGATCCCGGCCTTGGAGGCCTCAATAGCGGCCTTGCCTCACGGAAGGCTCCGATGCCAGCCGCTGGTCCTTAAGCCAGGGACTTTAAACAGATGACTAAGTCAAATGAGGTCACATGAGCCCTGATCCAATGGGATGTGTTCTAATAAGTAGAGAAGATTGGGACACAGACTCCCACAGGGAAGACCATGTGAAGATCAGAGAAGGAGCAGCCATCTATGGACCAGGCAGGTGACTCTCAGAAGGAAGGGACATTGCTGCCACCTTGGCCTTGGCCCTGTAGCCTCCAGAACTGTGAGAAGTACATTTCTGTTGTTTGAGCCACTGACACTGTGGTACTTTGTTACTGCAGCCTGAGCAAACTAATACTGAGAGAGAGCAATGTAACCAAAGATAAATGCCAACAGAGCCAGAAAAAGAAAGGGGCAGATAATATTAAAAAAAAAAAACCACCTAGTTTTGCAGTGGGTATTTTGGTAATATGTACCTCAATTTTAAATGTCCGTATGCATTGATCCAGGTATCTCCTAGTTAGAATTTTATCCTAAATAATAGAAAAGTTTATAGATGTATTTATAGATATATAGATGTTTTATAGATGTGTTTATAGATGTATTTAAAAATAATGATGAATTTAGTGTCAAAAAGAACTGGAAACTATCAGCTGGGCCTGGTGTAACATACCAGTAATCCCAGTACTTGGGAGGCTGAGACAGAAGGGTTGCAGGTTTGAGACTTGCCTCAGGAATTTAGTGAGACCCTCAGCAACTTAGCGAAACTTTGTTTCAAAATAAATAAAATAAAAAGGGGTTGGGGGTGTAGCTTGGAGGTGGGATGCCTCTGAGTTCAATTCCTAAGGCCAAAAATCAAAACAAAACAACGAAATATAAAAACTGGAAACTGTAAATTTCCACAGGGAGAGGGCTGGTTAAACGAAGCATAGTATACTTAACTCATGGATTATAACGTCATTGGAAAAGGAGAAGGTGGACCCAATAGGATTGTAGGAAAGATGTCTACATAATATTAAGGAAAGAAAAATAGATTGTGGAGGAAGATTACATTTGTATATACTTACACTTATACAACGCCTAGAAGGATGCTCATCAAGTTGGTAACAGTAAGTTTTTCTGGCTCGGTGTCCTTATAGGAGAGCACTGCCTTTCTCCTTAATTTGATTTTGGAAGAAAGATGAGCTCAGGTAGAAATAACAGCGTTTTAAATCTCCTTCATGTTCTGAGAATTGAATGAACACACATGTATTTGAGAAAGTAAAAAAAGAGCTGAGCCTGGTGGCTCACTCTTGTAACCCCAACATTTGGGAGGCCGACACAGGAGGATCATGGTTCGAGGACCATCTCAGCTACTTAGCTACTTAGTGAGGCTCTTTGCAACTCATTGAGACCCTGTTTCAAAATAAAGAGTAAAAAATAGGGCTGGGGGTGTAGCTTGGAGGTAGAATGCCCTTGGGTTCCACCCTAGTACTGAAAAAAAGAAAGAAAGAAAGAAGGAAGGAAAGAAAGAAGAAAGAATAAAAAGCAAAAATAGTAACATTAATCAAGTGCTGCGTACTTTATATGAAGTACCTCATTTAGCCCTCTGGGAGGCCCTAGGAGTTAGGTTCTGATATGAGCCTCAGTCTACAGAAGAAAGGACATGAGTATCTATGGCCTAAGGTCACATGGTTAGCAAGGACTGAGCTGAGATTTGAATCCAGGCAATCTGGTTTCAGAACTTGTTACCACAGAACAGAAGATGTATGCTTTTCCTGGGGATTTTCCTTGTTCACAAGCCAAATGGAGAACAGGTGTCAAATGGAGATAGAGAAGGTGATGGTGACGATGATTGGGATAGCAGCTTTCATTTATGGTGCCTTGCACACACCAGGCATTTGCCTTTTGATTATTATTTTATCTCATTTAATCTAAAAAACAACCCTAGAAGGTAGCATTATTAATATTCCCATTTTGCAAATGAGAAAGCTAAGGCTCAGAGATACTAAGTAGCTCACCAAAGGTATCCAACTGGTTAGAAATGATACTGGGCCACAGCACCCACCCTGACTCTTCATCACTAAGCTATAAGGTCTCCTAGGGGTCTGTTGGCTTCAGTGACACTCACTGTGGCTGCCCTCAGTATTTACATTAGGTTGAAACTTGATTTGACCAAATACCAGCAGCGGATGAAAGCTGGGTCAATGGAAGCTCTCGGGTTTTCCTAGAATCACTGGCTTCTCTCTGCTATCATGGACTTCTTGGACCCTGCTCCCAAACAGGGTCCTTGAAGGGCAGAAGAGGCAGGGATGTTTCAGCAGAAACCAGTGTAGACCAAGGACCCACAAGGAGGAGGGCCATAGAAACCTCCAGGGCTTTGGGACAGTCTGGAGTGGCTGAATGGAGTTCCAGTAACAAATGAGTTGGACTGGCTCACTGGCCCAGTGAGATGGGACCTGGGAGTCAAATTTAAGTTGATTTAAAGAAAATACCCATTTCTGTAGCATACCAGTGTTTTGTGGACTAAAGTTTGTACCTATGACCTGCTGTTTGCATACATTTTTATTTCCCCTTCTCCAGGGCTTTGTTTATACTGTTCCCCCACAAAGCTGCCTGCCCCCTGCATCTTTTCTACTCTCAAAGGCCAAGCTGTTCTTCCTAGAGCCTGCTTAAAACTCAAAAGTCCTTAGCTACTCCAAAGAACCTACTTCTCCCTCCTTATTCTCTCATCCTTAAACATCTTGATTCTGTGGTTACAGTTTTCCCACCCTCTACCCTATAGCTCCATGCTGTGGGAAAATGATTCTACCTCCTTGTCTCCCAACACTCAAGTGTCACCCTCAGAAGGGTAGGATTATCTCAGGACTTATATTTATATTCATTACATCCTTTTTTTATTGTGTTTGCATCTATCAGGCATTTTACAATATATACATTAATTTTAAAATGAAGGGCAATCCTTCGTTCTCAGAGTCTGGTAGCTGTATTTTTCCTTCATACCCCAATCTCTGGACTTATTTTCTTCTTACGTACAATAGTTGGTATTTATTGGACACTTACTATGTGCCACCATAGTGCTTTCTTTCTTTTTTGTGGTACTGGGGATTGGATCCAGGGACATTCTACCTCTGAGCTACACCCCCAGACCTATTTTTTGTCCTTTATTTTGAAACAGGGTCTCACTAAGTTGAGGAGGGCCACAATAAGTAGCTGAGGTTAGCTGCAAACCTGCGGTCCTCCTGTCTCAGCCTCTCAAGTTCTGGGATTACAAGCATGCTCCACCACGCCCAGCTCACTATTGTGTTTTAATGCATGATCTTGCTCCTCAAAGCAGCCTGAGACTGAGAGATAGATACCATTACCATACCTGTTTTATACATGAGAACACTGGGGATGGAGGCATAAAAATGTGTGTAGAATAAAGGGCTAATCACATTTCTAGAAAGATCATCTTTCTAGAATGTTGTAGAACTGGGATAAGGAACCAGCTTAACCTTCATCTCTGTAGAGCTAGCCATATAATTTGTGAGATCCTATGCAAGATAAAAATCTGGGGTCCCTTTTAATGAACTAAGGGTTTAAAAAATGTCTACAGCAGAACATTAACCCAAGTTCAAGGCCTCTTTAGCTGGAGGCCCTGTATAACTGTAGGGGTCACTCGCCTATGAAGCTGGCCTTAACTCTTTGGTTACCACCATCTATCTCTTCTCTCCCTGAGAAACTGAGCCCAGGCATTCTTGGACACCTTGAATTAGTTCACTTCAGGACTTTGAGAATGCATCACTCGCTTGACTGTCAGTCCTCTGAGTCTGCTACTGCTCATTGTGTTATCAGAATAGGTACTGTAGTTCTGTCTTATCTGCATGAGATATGTTGTAAGACCCCCAGAAGATATATGAAACCTCAGGTAGTAGTAAATCCTATATATTTTATTTTTATTAAATAAAGTTTAATTTCTCAGGCACAGTAAGAGATTAGCAATAACTACTAGGAGAATAGAATAATTATAATGTTATACTGTTACAATGTGGCAATAAAAAATTTAAAAGAAATTATACTGTAATAAAAGTTATATGATGTGGTCTCTTTCTGTCAAAATATCATCTTGTGCTGTATTTACCCTTCTTGTGATAATGTGCGATGATACAAGGCCCACACGATGAGATGAAGGAGGTGATGATGGAGGCATTGACTCATCTCACAGTGTAATTTACTGTTGGCCACCACTAAGGTTTATTTGATCAAAGGCACAGCGTGTGGTATCCAGATAGTTGATCTGGTAAATGAGATAACCACAAAGTCACTAATGGGTGGTAGCATATACAGTGTGGATATTCAAGTCAAAGGGGCAGTTCACATCCTGGGTGAGATTTCATCACGCTACTATATTACATGGCAGTATGCAATTTGAAACTTATGAGATATTTATTTCTAAAATTTTCCATTTCATATTTTTGGATCATGGTTAACCTTGGGTAAGTGGAATTGTAGAAAGTGAAACTTGGGCCAAGTGGAAGGACTGCTGTGCTTGAAAGATGAGCGAGAGTAACAAAGGAAGTTTACACTGTCGATTTGAGCTGGGATGGTCAATAGTCAAGACCCAACACAGGGTGGTGAGGACCGTGTCACCCACTGATGCCAGCAGTAGAGCTGAGTGTGATTGAGGATGTGTGGACTGAAGGATGATTATCAAGAATCAAACTGCTCTCTGACTTTGGGTTGATAGACAGAGGAGAGAGGGTTGTCGTTATAAGGCTCAATTGCCGTTTGCCCTCTTTCAGTATTTACTGAATGCCACACACTGTGCCAAGACCTTGATGTGCCTTCTAAAACTTCAATTCTCATAAAAATCCCATGAGACAAATAATCTTAATATATCTATCCATAGGTGCAAAGAATGAATCTGAAGTCCATGAAGAACTTGCTTAAGTTTGCACGTGCTCAAACTGGGTGTCCGAGCCCATTTTCAGTTTCTATATCTGAATACCACAGATTGATAACCTATCAAGAATAAAGGTTTATTTGGCTATGAAGTTCAGGTTCAGATGCTGGCTGTATCTGGCAAGGTCCTTTTGGCTGGTGGGGACTCAGCAGAGTCCCAAGGTAGTACAGGGCATCACACGGTGGGAGAGACGAGTGTTTCCGCTCATGTCTCTTTTTTCTTATAAAGCCACAGTCCCCTTGGAGTAGGGGCCCCAGATTTATGGATTTGTTTAGCTTTAATTACCTCCAAGGGTCTCACCTCTAAATATTGTATTCAGATTAAGTTATTAACTGTGTGTGTGTGTGTGTGTGTGTGTGTGTGTGTGTGTGTGTGTGTTACTGGGGATTGAACCCAGGGGCATTCTACCTCCAAGCTATGCCCTCTGTCCTTTTTAATTTTTAATTTTGCAACAGGGTTTCACTAAATTTTTGAGGGCCTTGCTAAGTTGCCAAGGCTGGCCTGAGCCTACAATCCTCCTGTCTCAGCCTCCCACACATGGCCAGTTTTTACCCTCTTTATACTTATAATGTGGATTAAATTTCAACATAAATTTTGATCAGGGACATTAAAACCATAGCCCTGGGGTTGGGGGTCAGGTCTTTGTGATAAATCCCAAAGCATCTACTCTGTATATTTCTGTATCATCTTTTTCTCCTATGTTGTTTTGATTAGCGTACTTGGAAAAGGCAGAATTTTGATGAGGAGAAGGGTTAGATGCTGGCTACTGATGAGGGTTGTCTACTTTCCCCTCCTCTTGCTCCCCATAGGCCTCAGGAAACTCTAAATAGCTCTTCTAGCCACCTTCCCTAATGAGCTAGTTTAAAATAGCTTCTCCTATAAGGCAAAATGGCTGCAGGTCATGGGGCTGGTGGTGGGAGAAGCTATCTAATCCAGTTACAAAACCATTCCTTCCTTGCTGTTTTGTCAGAAAGGTGATACCTGAGTCCAAACTGGGTAATTAAAAACCCTCTTAACACCACTTGAAATCAGGCGCCTCATATGCAACATGCTGAGTCTTCTGTCCTCTGGGCTTGGGGTAATGACTGTCTTTAATACCAGTCTCAATCGTACTTTGAATCTCATGAGAAGTAAGTAGAACGAAAACAAGAGAATCTTTAAAAAAATTAGCAACATCACAGACCTACAAAAAAAAAAGAAAATTCTGCCCTGTAATTATATTTCCATAATTTTATACACAACCTGATACTATTTGAAATGAAAATGCAAACCCCAAACCCAAAATTATACACCCTCTTGGATTGTAGTTTGGCTTCAGATCATCATGCCTTTTTTATGTATAACAAAATCTCACGTTTACTAAAATAGCTTACAGTTAATTACATTTCCTTGGGAATTCATATTGACTTTATGTGTTTACACTAGCAAGTTATCATGAATTTAACACACCTGAGTAGCAATTTGCCTTTTTGGAGTATTACAGAATCTTCTTCTTTTTTTTTTTTCTTTCTTTCTTTCGTTTGGTACTGGACATAGAACCCAGGGGTATCTTACCTCTAAACTATACCCCAGCCCTATTTTTTATTCTTTATCTTGAAACTGAGTTGCAAAGGGCCTCACTCACTAAGTAGCAGAGGCTGTCCATGAACCACGATCCTCCTGTCTCAGCCTCCCAAATGCTGGGATTACAAGCATGTGCCACCATGTCCAGCACTAGAATCTTCTTAAGTTATCCCAGATGGGCTCCCTTTTTTCCTGGATGTGAGGCAATGCAGGCAGAAATTGGGCTGAGGCTGGCGAGGCCGTCAGTCATTTGACTTAGCTACTTCTAAGCAGGTACAGCCCACTCCCTGGTGACTATATCTATGTATGATAAATATTTTCTCAATTCTTCTTTTTCTTACCGAAGTAAAAATCATCATCATCATCATCATCATCATCATCATCATCATCAATCATAATCAGCAACAGCAGCAGCAGCACAGAAGTAAATGACCAAACACTTTGCTGAACACCTTACATACATTTAGGCTCTGCAACCCTCTGAAGTAGGTATTATTTCCTTTTTTTTTTTTTTTTTTTTTTTTTTTGCGGTACTGGGGATTGAACCCAGGGACATTCTACCTCTGAGCTACAGTCCCAGCCCGATTTTTTATTTTTTATTTTGAAACAGGGTCTCAGTTTTGGAGGGTTTCACTAAGTTGCTGAGGCTGGCCTCGATCCATGATCTTCCCACCTCAGCCTCCCAAGTACTGGGATGGCAAGCATGCACCACCATGCCCGGATATATTATTTCTATTTGATAGGTGAAAAAGCTGAAGCTGGGAGAGGTCAAGAAACTTGCTAAAGGTCACTCAGCCAGTAAGTAGCAGACTTGAGATGGGAACACTAATCTTCCGTTTCTAAGATATGGTCTTCTGGCCACTGTGGGATATTCCTCCCAAAGAGGAAGGCAGGAGGAAAAGGGTGCTTTTCTACACAGTGAAGTCAGAGGTGGCCCCAGTTCTATAGTTCTATAGCACCAGACTTTGTACCACACCCTGGTGATCAGACAACAACCTAAGCATGTCCACTATAGCTAAGAATGTCCACTATAGCTTTGTATATATACAATAAGAAAAAGTGGAAATGACCTAGTTTTTCATCAGCAAGTGATTAAAGCGACAAAGGATGTTTTTGCCTGTAGTGGAATATGTCCAACGACTAGAAAGAAGGTGAGAACTGAGTGTGGATAGAGGCAAGACAGTCACACAGGGTAAGGGACTTATCCCAGATTATACTGGTCCTGATTCTCCTCCCTCCTCCTAGAATCCCCACAGGTTTCATACATCATATGGTCAGGTAGTCAGAACCCAAGTGGTCTCCCTACTGTGCTCAACACTGAGAATAAACGAGGGGCTGGCCAGGGTAGTGGTTAAGGAGTTCCTTGGCCTCAGGTAGCCCTGGGTTTGAATCCTGACCTGGCAAAAGCCCACAGCTTTCCACCTTGTCTTGATCCATTTTCTGCTGCTGTAACAGACTACCCCAGACTGGGTAATCTATAAACAACAGAAATTTACTTGGCTCCTGGTTCTGGAGGCTACGAAGTCCAAGAGTGTCGCCCTGGCATCTGGTAAGGACCTCAGTGTTGTGAAATAACAGGGTAGGTGGGCAAATTGAACATGTGGGAGACAGAGAGAAAACGGGACCCCACTTACCCTTTTATCAGGACCCGCTCCTGTGGTACTGGCATTGACCCGTTCGTGAGGGCAGAGCCTTCACGCATAGTCACCTCCTGAAGGCTCCATCTCTCAAAATTGTCACAGGCTGACGTTTGGAGGCGATATTCAACCAGCAGGCCACCAAAGCAGAAGAGGTGGCTTTGTCTCGTGTAGGGGATAGGCTTCACCCAGCCCCCTCCTCCTTGGCTGGCACAGAGTGGCAGAAAGAAGCCTGGGGGTCCTAACAGCCCCCAGTGTTCCAGAGAACACTGGACCAGGAGGACCTGACAGTGCAGACAGGAGTGGATGCTGCCATGACCATGACCAGCACCGTGGAGTTCTCAGTGGATGTCAGCGTGTCTAAGTGCTCCTCTCCCCTAGTGACTTGGCTATAGATATTTGCCCAGATTGAAAGCAGCCCCCCCACTCACCATAGGCCCACACAGAAGGAGTCCCAAACTCCTGAAGTAGGGTCCTACTATAAAGTAGATTCAGTTACAGAAAAGTAATATTAAGTTACTCATGACTCTGAGTTAGTGGTCCAATATCCAAAGTTGTTTCAATAACTACGCTTCCAAATTGGCTTTCCATTCTGGCCTTTTCGCTCCCCTTCCTTTTTAAACGTAAGCTAGAAGGTTTCTGTTTCTTGTATGTCTAATCATTGCTGCTCCTTGCCTCATTGATAACTTGGGGAGATTTCTGGATGGCCTACAGTTCTGTCATTTCTGCAACAAGTGGGATGATGTCAAGTGCTCCCATCCCTGGAGAAGGCATTTGCACAATTAGAAATGGTAGCTGATGACTCCAAAGACGTTAAATGGTTTTATTAATCATAACCGCAAACTAAAGGCTGCATGTTTTCTCCAGGAGTGGAGTGAGAGATTGCCTTGTCTTCTGCTGCTCCCACTGTATAATCAAGGCATCAAGCTAAATTAGAGGAAATGCCATCTTCCTGTGACAGCAGGTGCAAAATTACCTCTAATTATGAATTTGCTAGGTACAACAGTGACTCTGCGTGAATTATAACATTGCATTCATTAAAATAACCATTTAGGATTTCGCTTGCCTTGACATGCATACAGAACCCCAGAATCCTTCAGGGAGTCCATTGTGCTCCTGGAGAACTGTGCTCATCTGACAATTTGTGGCCCCTAAACTTTTGTTCAGAGAGTAAAGTTCAGAGCAGGGAATTCTGGGTCTGAGTCCCAGATCTACTCTGGACACGGTGTGTGACTTGAACAAGTCAGGGAACTTTTTCAGAACTCAGTTTCTTCATCTGTAAAATGAGAGAGCAGAGATGTTCATTCCCTTACTTTGGTGTGCTACTCAAAGCAGGAGCCGTGGTCCAGAAGCAATAATGTTTTTTGAGAGTTTGCAGAAACACAGAATCTCAGCTCCAACTATTGCTGCTCCTAAGGACCTACTAGTTTCGTAGATAGTGTGTGTAAATATCATGTTAAAATGCAGATTCTGATTTAGTAGATCTTGTGTGGCTCCTGGGATTCTACATCTCAACCAGCTCCCAGGAGATGCCGTTGCCGCTGTTTCTCTGCCAACTACATTTGGAGTAGTGAGGCTCTAAGAGCCGTCCCAGCTGTGCATTGTAATAGTGGGTGACATTTATTAGGTAGTTCCTTTATGCTAGACATTGTGCATGTACTACCTCATTTAATTCTAAGGATGATGCAGAAGGGACACTGTTAACAACATTTGAATTTTATAGATATTGAACACAAGGACTGTGGGTATAGCCAACCAGACCAAGGCCACAGGGAGGGCAGAGCTGGTGTTTGAAGCAAGATCATCTGGCTTTGTTGCTCTTGCAGTTGACATCATTACTCTATTGCCTTCCAAGTAATGCCGTTTTAGGGAAGCTCTCTTATTTCTTTCTCCTTTTGAGTAAAGTTGTGGTGGCTGAAATTCTAAGAAGCAGGAGGATGCCAACATAACCAGTTTACGTGATACTCATCCTATCTCATTCTTTTCCAAGGTTGAATGGTATTAGGTGGTGCAGGGGACTTAATTTGTCCCCAGCCTAAATTCATATATTAAAATCCTAACCCCCAGATAATGGTATTAGGAGATGGAGCCTTTGGGAGATAATTAGGCCATGGGAGTGAAGCCTTCATGAATGAGATTTTAGTCCTTATAAAAGAGACATGCCCGTCATCTCAGTACTTGGGAGGCTGGGACAGGAGGATTGCATGTGTGAAATCAGTTTCAGAAATTTAGTGAGCCCCTCAGCAACTTAGTGAGACTTTGTTTCAAGTTAAAAATTAAAATAGTTCAGGGGTTCTAGCTCAGAGGTAAAGCTCCCCTGGATTCAATGCCCAGTACCAAACAAACAAACACAAAACAAAAAGGAGGCTCAGGAGGCTGCCTTGCCACTTTCACCATGTGAGGGTGCAGCTAGACGTTGTTGATCTGCAACATCAAGAAGAAGCGCCTCGCTAGAACTTGACCATGCTGGCACCTTGATCTTAGATCTTTCAGTCTCCAGAACTGTGAGTAACAAATCTTTATTGTTTACAAGCCAGTCACCTTATGGAATTTTGTAATGGCAGCCCAAGTGGACTAAGACAAATCTATTAATTATGCATCTCTCTATGAGGGGACATTTGGAGAGGTGTAATTTTTTCCTCTTATGAGCTATGGGTGTATGTACACGCAGGTGTATGTAGGTATGCTGCAACAGCACACCTGTGCATGCACTGTGCACATAGTATGACTATGGGCTAGACTCCCAGAAGTCCTATGCCTGGACCCAAAGATACGCATTGTTACAGTAAGTACTGCCGCTGGTGCTCGTAGTTTGAGCATTGGAATGAAAGCTCCTCACTGAATGGCCAAATTAAAATTTTGAAACCTCAGTTTCTTGCAGCAAAAAAAAAAAAAACCCGATATATTTAAATATCAAAATTATTGCCTATGAAAGGTTCCCGCCAACAACAAAATGTTGATCTCAGGAAAGTGTGGTGTCTCTTAAAATATGAAAAAAAGGAAAAAGAAATCATAAAGCTGGAATATCTTGAACTTATATTCATTGAGCTGAATTTCTGAAAAGACAAACCATATACTTGGGAAAATGAAATTGCTTGGTTTCTCTATTTGTTCCACATAATTAGCCTAAACCTCAAAAGACTCTGTCTAGGGTAGCTAAAACTTCAGGAAAAAAAAGCACAAAGCCTCATTGGATGAGAAGACTGAACTCCAAATGGTCGTCTGGGGAGCCAACTTCAACTTCTGGCAGAAACTCAAGACGTTAAACATTTGCTTACATATCTAATACTATGCTCAAGTTCCCCAACCTTCTTTGATGGATTTTTTTATTTGTAAGTCTGGGTATTTCTTCCCCCTATAAATGGTTATTTCTCTACACAGATACACATGGGAGGATATTTAATTAGAACTTAAAATGTTTTGAGCATGTTAAGTACAATCTAAGTGATAAGTATCATGATCTTTAAATGCTACAATAAGCATTATAATACATGTCTAATTCACTGATGAGCACTTGGCATGTCTTTGACAAATTTTTAATAAATTGTTCAAAAGAGCTCTTTAGAAAGTGTCATTTCACACTATATAACTCTACCTCTGATATTTCTCAGCCTTGTCTATCTGCAGAAATGGGAAATTCTCTTGAACATTTTTCTTAACTGATTCTGATTTATGGGCTTTGGTGGAGGCTCCCGGGGACTTGTTGCAATATACTGTAAATGAAATCTGCTGGCTCCACAATTTGAAAAGTGAAGGTTGCAGTCGCCAAGTTTTCAAAAGCAGCCCATTTCACCTAGACAATGAATTATGGGATCCATACGTACATAGAAAGCCTGAATCCTACACTTGGTATGCATCTTCAAGGGAAAAGCCGTATGAATCTTACTAAGACTGTCCACTGCCCAGATGTCATCTGGAGGGTATTAAGGGAAGATTTGTAGCAATTTAGTTGATTGTTAGTGTTAAGGGCAGCAATTCCTTAGCATCGAAGGACTCAATAAATTCTGCCTATGCCCAGATCTCAAACTTTGCAATTAAATTTGGGTGTAAGTAAAAGATATTTTAGAAATTAATTTTAAAAAAGACATTAATTTTAAGAAGCCTCTGGCTGCAGAGTAACTCTTAAATTATTTGAAAATGGAAAAGAATAACACTGGGTTTGGCAGGATCATTTATTTATTTCCTATTACATGTCCCAAGCTAGACGTTCTAACTGTAAGTTTTGATCGTTAAGTATTTAATTTCAACCTTCTTTAGTTGCAGTCAAATATCTAAAAAGATTAAATATTCTTACATAGTGATAGGTAGGTGAAGTTCAAAGAAGTTAGATATGTTGAACATGTTCATGTTGATTATAAGGGGGGATGGCTCATTGTCTTAAAAATAACATTTTTATTTCTTAATAATTTTATATTTACAGAAAATTTGTAAAGATGGTATGGTTATTATCCTTCCTCCCTAATGTTTTTATCTTAACCATAGTGTGTTTGTTAAAACTAAGAAATTAGCATTGGTACAGCACTGTTACTCGCCAGACTTTAATCAGATTTTGGCCGATTTCTTTTTCTTTCGTTAATGTCCTTTTGCTGATCTGGGATCCTATTTAAGATACCACATTGCAGCCAGTTGTTTTGTCCACGTAATTTTTTTTCTAGTTTGTGACAGTCCTTAGTTGTTTTTCATAATCCTGACAGTTTCCATGATCTTGACGGTATGGGTCAGGTATTTTGTAGAATGTTTCTCAGTTTGGGTTTATCTTGGTGTTTTTTTCTAATGATTAGACTGGGGTTATGGGCTTTTGGGAAAAACAGTATGGAGGTGAAGCTCCTTCTCATCTTAGCATGACATATCTTATCAATCATTTCATGTTATCCTGCTTTTGACAATTTATCACTGGCAATGTTAGCCTTGATCTCTTGGTTAAAGTAATGTCTGCCAGGTTCCTGGGGCTACACTTTGGACCAGTAGAAGAGAGTGTGACAATTGATTATTGATGTCTGCCATGAGCACAAGTTTAGGTAATCCTGGTTCTCACAGCAGATATTTTGCCATTCCTGACTCTTACATAAAACTATCACCTTTTGCAGATGAAGAAACAAATTCAGTTAGTAGATTTTCATATCATATTTGTGGCTCAGACATTTCTATTTTAAGCATTCAAAGAACCAAATGTTACTGAGTACCTATGCAAGGGTCACATTTATGTTTCTCACTTTATGATGTACTGGGAGAAAACTGGGACTTACGGTGACACTTATTAAGAGATAATACACAGTCTTTGTTATTTTTTTAACTTAAAAACTTCAAAAAAAGAGCAAACACACCAGGAACCTAGGAAGTTACAATTATTGCCTGAAGCATAAAGGGCGGAGGCTGGAATCCCATCTTCTGAGTGCTTTAGTGTGTTCTGTCTGTTACCAGCGGTATGTAAGTCACTTCAGCTCAAGGACCTGAAGAACACTGCCCCTACAGGACACTAAAGAAAGCAGTGCTTTCTGCATGTAGGAGAACTGCACCAAAACGTTTTCTCTCTAGCTCACCAAAACATTTTTGGTTATCTCAAATAAGTGGGTCAATTTCTTTTGGTGGTACTGGGGTTCCTGGACACCCTTCTACAACCGGGCAATGCTCCCATACACCTATTTTTTTATATTTTTATTTGGAAACAGGGTCTCTTAAGCCAGCAAGGCTGGCTTCAAACCTGCGAGATCCTCCTGTCTCCGCCTCCCAAATGTGGGGATTACAAGGGTGCGCCACCGCGCCCAGCAAGTGGGTCAATTTTTTACAAACTCCTGTGGGCTTTTTAAAGTTCATTCATGGAGAACAATTTAGTGATCAGCAGCCACGTCTCTGGTGCTGAGTGGGATGTTGACTTTGCATTGGGGAATGAAATAGACTTGATCCCCGCCCAGGTACAACTTAATGGTCCAGTGGGAAATAAAGATGCAAAATCAACAAGATGACACAGTACTAAGAATGCTATGATGGAAAAGGGGGACTGTTAACACATTAAAAGAAGGAGAGCCGTCGGAAAGTCCTGGTTGAGAAAGCACAGCTTATAACTAAGAAGAGGGCAACCTCACAGAGGCCCTAAAAGAGAAAAAGACAAGCTCAGGAATTGGACGAAGGCCCACATAGCTGGATTTTAGTCAACAGCAGAGCCACCGATGTGTTGGTTCCCCACCAATGTCACCTTGGTTCTGAGTCTTTCTGTGTTTGGTGGTAGCTTCTTCTATTTCACTGGGTCAACATATTGGGCAGAAGAGAGGTGTCAAGGACTCGATGCTCCAGGAGCTGTCTCAAGCTACGATGAAGGGATTCTGTGGGTCAACGTCATCTCTCAGAGGGATGATTGGAGGTGTGTCCTGTGTTTTTTTACCTTCTCCAGAATCCTCAGTGGGACTGGACTCTACATTTGCCCATTGTGATAAGCCGCTTGATACATGCCCTTAACTGACCTCACTCCTCCTTACCCTGCCTCCTCCCTTATGCCCTTACCATTTTTCTTCCATGCAAGCTATTTGGATTCTTATCCTTGTCGCAGAGTCTCACCTGGATGAATCCAACCTATAACAAATACAAAGGGTGGTGGTACAGAGGGGCAGGAAATGTAGACAGATGCTGGCTCATGCAGTCAGGCAGGCTTTGTAAAGAAGTTTGATTTGGTTATAAGTGCCACAGGAAACAACTGCAAGCTCTTAAAAAGGAGTAGCCTGATTAGATTTAGGTTTTTAGAAAGAATACTCTAAAATATAGTGTAGCCCTACCATCAGAGATTCAGAACATATCTTAATGACAATCTCTATGAACTCTCACTTTATAGGAAAAGAAAAAGAGATCTAGAGGAGAAATGACTTGTCCAATGCCCCACAGTGGTAGAGGCATGACTAGGACGCATTAGATCTCACAACCAAGGTCTCCTGACTGTCTGGGATTCAGAAGTGGCTCTTGGTCAGGCTTGTAGTGGCTCTGATAAGCTCACAGAGCAATTTCAGCCAAGACAGCTTTTGCCAAGGAGAGCAAAATGAATTTTGAATTCAACATTGTGCTGTAGAGGACTGCATTAGATAATTACCATAACATGTTAGACAGTTGAAATTGCAGGAGAGAAAAACAGTTAAGACACTGGCCTGGTTATTAAGTATTAAAGACACTGAGGGTTTTTGCTGTGTGATAAGTACCAGGATAGGGCACGATAACCGTTTGCAAATATTTGTAAAGGTGCAGACAGTGGGGAGAGAGAGAGAAATTACTTAGAACAGTGAGAAAAGCTTGAAGTAATGAGGTGGAACAAAAGGGAAATATTATTAGCTGAAGAGAGGGAACAGGGTCTTTGCAATGAGAACCAGGCAGTTGTATTTACACACAAACCCGATTGAGTGAACCTTATGTCGTGTTCAAAATGAAAAAAAATAGAATTAGGAAGCTTTATGCTGGCACAGATCTCCTGTATTTCTTGAAATTGTTTTCTCTTATCCCCCCCCACACTTTTCAAACACCTTACTGTTTATCTGAAATGCAATTATTTTACAACAGTAAGTGTGTTATGCAGTTTGATCATTTTTATGATCGAGTAGGTCACATTTCTCTCTTCTGAAACAGGGATGGCTAGATAATTGGACTACAAACTAACCATTCTCCAATTATATTTCACTTGCAGATTGTGTGGCATTAAAAGAGAACACATTCCCATTGTTAATCATCTTTACAGTGCTCAAACATATGTACAGTTCTGAACTACAAAAAAGTCAAGGTTATTGAAATATTGAACATTCCCAGAAGATACACATTTCCAGTGTGATTTTGCACGATTAAGCTTACAAAATAACCACAACTACAAAAGAAGAAAGATTCACTCTTTTACTTCAGTTTTGTTTTAGTTTATTCTTAAGTGATTATTATTGAGTATGATTCACTGGTTATCAAGGCCATTTTTCTTTATTCTGTTTGGATTTGTTGGATTTACCAGCATTAATCATTTCACAGCCTATCAAAGGAAGCGCAATCTACCCGCCGCCCAAGAATACCCAACATTCCCCGTGGCCCTCCCTTTGCTGCGGGGCTGCTGGGCTTCTGAGGTTAAGATGCTACCGACGGGACCAACCATGTGGTCCATCCTCGCTGGCTGGCTTTCTTCTCTCTGTTGTTAGAGTGTTATCATTGGAAATAATTTTTTAGCACACTGTTTGCTTTGTCTTCCATTAAGAGCCAGCAAAATAGCAGCTATAATTATATCTCCTTAAGGATGCCCATTTGATTGAGGGCTAGGCTGAAAATATACTGTACATTATCATATGAAAAAGCCACATAAAGAGCCCTGTCTTCAAACTGCTGAGTGAACTCTGCTCCAAGTGATTCTAAATGAAGCGACAAAGTGCAAAATAGGCTAGAGCACTTATTTGACCATGGACCCATTGAAATATCACTTTGATAAATGCAAACACATTTATCATCTGCACTAGGAAACGTTTTATGTAGCTATCTCAGGGCTCTTGTACTTGCAAGGAACAGAAGCCCACTCCAAGCTAGCTTAAGCAAAAAAAGGAATTTGTCTTAAGTCTAGAGGGGTATGTGCCAGAATCTGCAGGGGCTGGATGAAGAATTGAGAAATCACCCAGAATCAAGACCCTGGATCTTTTGGGGATGCATGACCAGAGCCACTGGCTTCTGTGGCTTTCTCTGGTAGCCCCTTACTCCCTGGACGAAGGTCAGCTTTCCTGGTTTCTCTTTTTAGGCGTCAGGCCTGTAGTTCTCATGTGGAGTCATCTCAGTTGTAGCCACATGTGGAGCCTCAGATTAGCATCTGGCAGTTCTAATTTAAATTTGAAGAGAGGCGATCTGAAAAGTCCAGGTAGCATCATGTTCTCTTCCGGATAGCTACAAGGAACCATTCCTATGCTCCAAGGGCTCAATCCATTGGGCATTTTTCTCTGAGAAAAAGGGTAGTTGTAGATACCTGAAGGAGTTTACGGTGATTGCCTTCAGATTTTAACTCATAGTTTTATATATCTCTTCATTTGGCAAGTGTTTATTGAGTGCTAACTATGTGCCAGTCACTGGGGATACAGGAGAGAACAAAGATTCACTGAGACAGTCAAGCAGATGGTCCTTGACCTCATGAAACATTCTAGAGTGGGTGGGGCAGAAGAAAATAGATAAGTAAATAAAATAGGGTGATTAGAAAAAGAAAAGGAAAAGCAAATCAGTCCAGGAAAGAAGGAAGTGTCAAGGGCTTGGAGAGGTAAAATTCTAAAGGCTTGAGTCAGAAATGGCATTGCTGAGAAGTTTATATTTGAGCCATTCTGAAGGAAGCAATTGAGAGACTTATGGATATTGAATGTTTAATTCTGAGTTTATTTTATTAATTTTATTAATCAAGCCATGGGAATATATATGTACATATATATGTGTATATATGAATACACACATATCTAGGGTTGAACCCAGGGGACATTCTACATTGAAGCTACACAGCCTTTCTTATTTTTATTATTATTATTTTTTTGGTGGTACTGGGGTTCCTGGAAGCCCTCCAGGCTACACTCCCAGACCTATTTTATATTTTGAAACAGGGTCTCTTAAGCTAGCGCGGCTGGCTTCGAACCTGCGCGATCCTCCTGTCTCCGCCTCCCAAGCGCGGTGATTACAAGCGTGCGCCACCACACCCGGCTTGCCTTTCTTATTTTTAAACGGGGTCTCGCTAAGTTGCTGAGAATCTTGCTAAATTGTTGAGGCTGGCCTCCAATCTGCAATCCTTCTGTCTCAGCCTCCCAAGTACTGTAATTATAGGGGTGCACCACTGTGCCTGGTTTAAAATTTTTTTTTTCTTTTTTTGAAGTTGGTTACAGAAGTTTCCTTTTCTAGAAAGTAGGAACTTCTGTTTTAATTCAGCATTAACATTTGCCAGATATCCCAGTGTCTATAATTAGAGGTCTTGGTTACAAACCATGTTTCTTTGTATTTCAAAATTAAATAAAGTACGACGCCAGTAATGGTTGAAATAAACAAACCAATAAACTCAGATTTTCACTCTTTAAGAAGAGAAGCAGTGAAATTATCCAAACCCACCCATCCAGGACGCTGAGATCAGTGGGTACAGTGCACTCTACTCTCAAGGAAGTACTGCCGGCTGGACGTGGGAGGGCCGGTCAGACAGGCTCTTCTCCACTGGATTTCAAGTCAGATGAGTCTGGGCAATAGCCAGTTGTACCTTTGAATGAGTTCTGTTCACTTGTTATTATTTAATAGGCTATGAGAATTTCAATGAGGTAACAGTTCTCAAATTTCGATGGCTATATGTCTATGTGGTTATCACTTTCTCCACTTAGAAAATGGATAATGGCAAATCCATGTCCACAGCAGCATTCATCAGCAACACCATTATATCCAAGCAGTAGAAGCAACCCTAGATCCATCAACAGATGAGTAGGTAAAGTGTGGTATATATGTGCACAGGAGTATCATTCAACTTCAAAATGAAAGAACATCTTGTCACATACTCCAACATGGATGAACCTTGAGGGTGTTAGGCTAAGTGATAGGAGACATTGACACAAAGATGAATACAGTATCATTCTATTTATCAGAGGTATCTAAAGTAGACCACCTCATGAGCACAGAAAGTAGAATGGTAGGGGCTGAGGTTGGGGAAGAGAACCTGGGAAGCCCACCATTTAATGGGTATAGAGTTTCAACTTTGGAGGATGAAAAGACCCGGAGACACGATGCAGAACACTGTGAATGTAGCCAACACGACTGAACTGTAATCCTAAAGATGGTAAGATGTTAGACCTTCTATGATATGTTTTCTGTCACAATTAAAGAAGAAAACGAATAATGGGACAGAAAGACACAAGGAAGCTGACAGCATTGTGGACAGCCATACTAGCCCTGGGCTGCTACCTCCAGACTTCTAATGATGTGAAAAAACTAACACTCAACTTAGTAGTCAAGACAAAACAAAACAAAATGCAATGCAAAAACAAACAAACAAAACAAAACAAAGCAAATTACAGTTCCCAGAAGCCAACTGTCTCCTAGGACATCAGCTAAGACCCTGCATCAAATGATCTTAAAATTTGGTTCCCATGAAGTGTTAGCCCATGTGACCACCTGTGACCCAGATGCCTGGTGTAGCCTACTCTCCCAGACTCACCTTCTTTGTTGTGTCCTCCAGCAGTCTTTTGTGATACCAGCATTTGGGATAATTTTCTCATTCTGAGTGCCCAATTTTTTTTTTTATGATACTTGGCCTTTCCTGTCTTGTATTGGAACTTGAACATAAATCTTTTCTCCCTAATTACATTGTAAGGTTCTCGAAGACAAGAAGCATCCTTTTTATACATTACTCTATTTTCCATAGGACCATCAAAGTGCTGTGCAGATAGCAAGTACTTGGAATGCAAAAACAAAACAAAACAGCAACTTTGCCAAATCATGGACAGAGATTTCAGTCAAGGATGAAATGGAAAGATACAAGCTTCTTAATACACTGAGCTTATTGATTCCACTATTTTGTTTTTAAGTTTAGATATATGGCATGTTGACACGAATCAAATAGAGGTCCCTGAGGTCATATTAAGGATGGGATTCTGTGAAGTCAAGCAGATCTGCTGTTTGGTTATTTTGAATCATTAGATAATTAAGGCTAATAACACAGAATTGATTATTTTTCCATGTGGCATTTTCATCATATAGATCAGAAGTTTCTTATTTTCCCAATATGAAAACTTAACACTGATTTTATGACAATATACTTTTGTGTCGGAGGGCTGAGGTACACAACGACAGAGCTCTCACACATTCAGAGATGCTTTACCCATCGTTGATTTCTTGATAGTCTACCTGTATTTGAAAAACACAAACAACAGACAATGCATGTTGTAAGTATAGATTTTCAGAATACTTTCTAATGGAACAACTAATATATGTATTAATTAACAAATATTTGTCTATCTTTTGTGTAGTGAAACCAACAATGATTAGATTCTATTCTGACACCTTTCATTTATGTGTATTATTTTTCTTCTCTATCCTCTTTGGGCAGGAGAGAAAGTCTTGCCTTCTTATGACAATCTAATGGTTGGACTCAACCCATATAATAAAACCTAGATCATTTACCAAGGGTTAACTCAGGCAATCACCTGTCCAGTCACTTACAAATAGCGTTTCAACAACTACAGTGTGGTCTGGTATTAAGAGCCAACTTTCCCTTAATTGGGTCTCGGTGAAACTTTTGCCCTTACATTGCTGCCTTTTATTGTTATTACCCAATGTCTAATTTTGCCACATAGATCCTTCTTGGTATCAGACCATCCTATATGATTCTTAGTTTTTGTTGCTGTGATGGTGGTGGTACTGGGGATTGAACCCAGGAGCCTTCTTCCTCTGAGCTACACCTCCAGCCCTATTTTTTATTCCTCATTAGTTTAAATGCTACTTCTTCATGGAGGCCTTGCCCTATTCTCCTCAGCATGGAAGAATAGATTTTATTTTATTTTGGTATTATAGATTGAACCCAAGTTTATTTTATCTTCAAGCTACACCCCAGCCCTTTTTATTTTGAAACAAGGTCTTGCTAAGTTGCTGAGATTAGCCTTGAACCTGCAATTCTCCTGTCTCAGCCTCCCAAGAAGACTTTACTTTTGTGATGTGTGATTGTGTCATGATTTCATCAGCAGCATCATATACCACAGATAGCAGAGCCTAGCACGCTCATTTCTGTATCATCGGCATGTTGATTTATCCTCAACTAATTGGTTCATGTGTGTTTGTTGAATGAGTAAATAAATATCTTCTATGTTTTCATATTGTGCATATTAAATGCACAGTAATCTTAATTTCGGCCTAATGATTGCCCAGAAGTAAAATCTAAAACGTAGACTTAATTAATAATAACATTTGTCTAATGTACCCGTGCCTATTCTTTCTTGTGACTGCTTATATTCATGCAGATGTTAGAATCAAGTCTTCTCTAGAGTATGGTCTTGTCTCTCTTCCCTGCTATGTAGTTATTTTTCAATAGCTCTTGATACCAGCCCCCTAGAATGTCCCATGAGGACATAGACCTTGTTTATCTGGTTTCTGTGATATCCTAGCACATGACAGTCCCCTGACAAATATTTATTGTATAAATGATTGTTGACTAATTTAATCGTAAAGAGGAGTGTTATAAAATGAATGTGGTTAAAATGCCTTAGGTGGAAACTAGCTACTCCTTGCCATTACTTTTAGTCTGTACCAACTGGACCCCCATCCCACTGACATGTTAGCCTTGCTTTCTAAACGTCTTCTCTTTTCTAAAGGGAATTTCCAGCTCCTTCTATCTGAATCTGACTAACAACCAGTGTGTTATTCCCTAGACACTGGACTTTTTATCTTGCTTCAAGTTCAGAAGGCTAACAAATTGAGGTTTGCAGGGACCTGGTTACCAAAAATGTGTATTTACTCCTCCTCATATTACTCTCATCAGCCCTGTGGATTGTTGAGGAGGATAAATGAAGACATTATAGCTCAGGTTTGATCTCAAACCCCATTTGCATTCCGAAACAAAGGACAAGTCTGTGTTTCATTGTGATTGTATAATAGGAAGTAAAGGACTGTGGCTTATGTTACTTGGAGTTGATTTAAATTTTTATGAACCTGATACCTCTGAAAGGCAATAATCAAAATGAAGCCGTGGTAATTATTTTCATTTGAAAACATCAGAATGGGACCTCATTACATTCTGGCGAGTGACTCAAGAAGAAGTATGGGAAGGGAAAGTATTGGCTCCATTTTGAAAATAAATTTCTTAAAATATTCAGGCAAGTCCTGGAAAGAAGTACAAAGCCAGAGGTGACGATTTTCAATCAATATTCCAAATTCTTTTAATTAAGGATGTCTCAGGATTGCAGACTGTGCTGGGACATACATATGTATCTATAATAAACAAGATGTATTTTGCAGAAATGGATTTGGGTTTTGGCATCAACTTGATAGGAAGATCAAAGCACGAGTTGGCATTAGGAGGATTTAGATACATTCGTCATAGGCAGCTGTTATGCTAATCTCATTTATGCACTTGTCAGCTGATAGGCCCTGATGAGCCAGCTGAGTGGGAAAATCATTATTCTATCCCTATTGTGATAAGTGTTATTTATTACTGTCAAATGGTATTAATGTTTGATTCAAAGATGGGGAGTGGGCACCATCTACACGAAGTTCATCCATTCATGGTCAACTGTGACAAAAGGAATCGCTGAATTCCAGCCAAACGAACTTCATTTCTGGGTGAAAAAAGAATAATGGATTTAATTTGCATATGTTTTAAAAGGGTAATGAAGTAATATGATGTTTATCTTGGTTGAAGAGTGGTAATTTTCATTGGCGGGACTCCAGCCTGGTTGGAGCCATTGTGAGGCATTTACTGCTGGGTCGGTGTGGAAGGACTTTTCAAAGCAGCAGGTGCATTGGGGCTGGGGGTGGGGGCAAGATGATTTATTCATTAGGCCAAAAATGAGCAATCTGGACATCTATTTTTTCTTCATCTTCCTCGGAAATGTATTTGTAACTGAATCCCCTCTCGCTTCTCCCACGATGGTGATATCCCCTGATTTTCGCATTCCTTTTGTGGCCTTTGACAATTTAATTATGTGAAATCCCCAACCTGTCACTCACTTCATTTCTGTTCCCCTTTTGTTATGGTCAGATTTGCTGTTTCCACTCTATCTAAACTGATACCCATACAGGCCCCGTGTTTTGGAATGGGCTGTTGCTTTCTGGTTACAGTAAAGTTGGGAGACAGTTAAGGATGGCTACCGACGGCTGAGGGTTTGTTCTCAAGCATTTTGTTAAATTAACTGCTCAGCTGAGCTCTGAGCTGTTAAAAATGATTCCCCTCTGTTTGGAGACTTGCAGAGAGCTGTCCCCCTTCCAATACAGCTGCATTGGTTAATGCCGCTTTGGATTATTTTTCTTGTGTTAAAAATACAGATAACCTAATTATAGCGCCTCCCCAGTTCCCAAACGCCTCACTTAATGACTCATTAGAGCACTGAGAACACTTTCCATCGCTTGCTAAATAATATCCCGTTTCTGAGGGCTTCATCTTCTTTTTTCGTTTTTGCTCTAGAAAAAAAAAAAGTTTGACTCAACATATTTCAGAGCCTTTGGGTTTTGCTGACTGGCTACGTTTCTATAACGAGCTGGTCACTGTCCATAGGACCCAGCTTCTGTCTTCTTTTTTGGGTTGACAAGAATGGACCCAGATGTCTCGGTTCCGTGGGAGAAAAACATAGGTCACAGAGTTTTGTAAATCCTTGAACTCAGAGAAAACTATCTTCTTTCTCACCCAGTATGGGGTGTCTCTTTATTGTAATTCAGAATCTTCTATTGTATGACTTAATCCAAGGTACATCCCCCGAGGCCAACAAAGTGCATGGTGTAGAAGGAATGGATGGGCCTTAGGAGGCTTATAGTCTAGAGCCTTTTTTTTCCATAAAGGGTCAGGTAGCAAGTATCTTTGTGGATCATGATGATGTTCGTTGCAATTCTTTAAATGCCGGTATTGTGTGAGACCAACTATAGGCCATACACACATTCGTGTGTTCCAATAATTCTTTGTTTATGGATGCTGAAATTTGAACTTTATATAATTTTCATGTACCATGAAACACTTTTTCTTTAATTATTTTTTCTAACTGGTTAAAAAATGTAAGCATCATTCCTAGTTCACAGGCCATGCTGAAACAAGCAGCAGGCTGGATTTGGCCCCTGGACCATCGCTCGCCAGCCCCTGGTCTGGTTGGCCCTAGGAACCCACCTGCTCACCTCCCTGGCTCTCTCTCTGGTCCTCTCCCTCATTCGCTGCTCCACAGCCACTTGGCCTCCTTTCTGTTCTGCAAACATGACAAGGTTGTTCCTGCTTCTGGGCTATGTATTTGCTGTTCCTTTGGCTTAGAACACTTTGCCCTCTGGTGTTCCCAGAGCTGGTCTCCTGCTCATAACTTATTTGAATCTCCGCTCAGATGCTACCTCTTCATAGATCCCTTTCCTCCTAATACTCCACCTCCAAGTGAACCTTTCTCCTTCCTTCCTTCCTTCCTGTGTGTGTGTGTGTGTGTGTGTGTGTGTGTGGTCCTTAGGATTGAACCCGGGACATTTTACCTCCAAGTTACACCCCCAGCCCTATTTTTCATTCTTTATTTTGAAACAGGGTCTCACTGAGTTGCAAAGGGCCTCACTAAGTAGCTGAGGCTGTCTGTGAACCACGATCCTCCTGTCTCAGCCTCCAAATGCTGAGCTTACAAGTGTGCGCCACCACGCCAGGCTAGCCCTGTTTTATTTTTCATTTTGAAACAGGGTCTTGTAGAGAGTCTCGCTACATTGCTGAGACTGTCCCCCAACCTAAAATCCTCCTGGCTCAGCCTCCCAATTACTGGATTACAGTTGTGCTCTACCACACACAGCTGGACAAGGTTTTTATTCATAGTATTTATGTCCCTAATATATTTATTCATTTATGATAAACATTTGATTTGAAGAATATAAGTTCCTCAGGCCAGAACAGTGTGTTGTCTTTTGGTGTCTGTTTCTGCAGTGTTTGATTCTCTCTTTGGCACATGTCGATGATCATTCATGGTTTGTGGGCTGCATGGAGCTGTGAGGAGAGCTGTGGGAAAATGCCAAGCAGAAGATATACTCTCTGTCTCTGGAAATCATTTTCTCATTTCTCTCCTGAAGTCCCAACAACTGAATAAGATAACAAATATAAACACAAGTAACTGTGACACAAGACACCATACTCTGAAGGCCACAGGGATTCAGAGTGAGAAAGCCCACCTTCCAGTGTATGAAAAGCAGGTGTCTTCATGTAGGGGGAAGTCTTTTGCAGAGAGAAATGGGGAAGCTTTGCCACAGTGTGGGCTTCCTAGTACAGAAGAAATGCCCAGAGGACAGTGACTTCTGGGGATTATTTATTTTGCAATCCTGGGGACTGAACCCAGGGTGCTGTACACTGAGCTACTGTGCTACTTCCCCAGCTCCTTTTATTTCTTTTTAAATTTTAAGACAGGGTCTCACTAAATTGCCCAGGTTAGCCTCAAACTTGTGATCTTCTTTTCTTTCTTCCTTTGTCTCTGGAGTAGCTAGAGTTATAGGTGTGGGCCACCATGACTGTCAGGATTATTTATGACTGTTATACTCAAGTGTGGGACTCTTCTGTTGTGGGAATGAGATGGAGATGTGAGTCTTTGACCACTGATGTTCTTAGGGAGCTCCTTCCAGAGGGGTACGTTAACACCTGTTCTGTCTTTTCCATCAAAGATTCACAACCACAGCCACAATTAGGCCCTAAGAGCTTCTCCCAGCAAGTGGAGCCAATGGACCACATGATCAAACGAACAAGTGTGACCAACTTATTCTGCCTGTGATACCATCTTGAACAGGGCTCCCCATCACTCCTACATGTACTCTGTAGTCTCCCCAAAGTACCTAGACTGTTCCTTTTTTATTGCTTTTAAACAAGATGTATTTCCTTCCCTTGTTCCCTGGATGTCCACAGGCCTAAGGAAGTATGCTGAACTCTTGAAAGGAAGCAGAGGCCATGGCCTGGGGCAGACTGGAGAATCATCACTGTGTCTAAGGAGTAGGCTGACACTCGGCCTCAGCCAATTATTTCCGTGTGGGAACTGCACTGTATTTTGGCAGATCTTCTAATACTTTTTAGAGAAATGGAAAATCTGGATTTTTACATATTGGTAACTTTTAAATTTTGAAAAAGGCCACGCAAAAAAAGCTGAGGGTCAGATTTGATCTCTTTCCTGTTTTGCTTTCTTAGCCTCAGCTAACTCCTTCTCCTTTAGAATTTTACATAAGGGCTAAGTCTTTCTTTGTTCTCTCATGCTGCCTGGTATGCCATGCAACTAACCACAGCTCGTATCATATGGGCTATAATTCAGATTGGACTCATCAGAGACCCCAGCGAGACAATTAGCTCCCGGGAGATGAGGCTTAGAAAGCAGCATGCTTAGCCCATGTTCCTCTGGCCCCTAATGCTGTCACATCTGCCCTTTGCAAAATTACATGAAACTCACCACCCCAATAGATAAAGAAGTGATGTTGTCAAGGAAACATTACGGCATTCCCTTACATGTCCCATGAAAACACTATTCAAGTTTTATTTCCAGAGAAGCTTGGCTTCCTCCATGTAACTGGTGTGTGTGTGTGTGTGTGTGTGTGTGTGTGTGTGTATGCATGTGTGGGTGCGTGTGCATGCATGTGTGCATGCATGTGTGTGCACGTGCGTGTGCATGCGTGTGTGCGTGCATGTGCATGTTCTTTGCTTGGGCTCTTAGGGAGCTGCCCCCTTCATTCACAGTGCACCTCTTTCAACTGAATGTTTACTTATTTGCGCCCTTTCATTTTCCTCTCATTCTAGTTTATTTTGTTTTGTCCTGTTTTATTTTGTGTACTCTTTAAAGGAAACTTGTATACCCTTTTTGCCATGAAACAGGATATGAATACATAAATACAAATCGTGTTTAACTATATCTTTCTGGGTTGTCCTCTTATTTAGTCATAGGGAATGGGGATAAAGGAGCAGGCAATGTCTTTTATCTTTCTCACTGGGCTTATTGATAATGCTCTGTGCATAAATACTCAATGGATATACACTGAATGATGAAGAGACAATGAGACATTTGATCGCGCCAATCAATTTCCTTTAGATGATCCATTTAAAGTGGCAAAGAAATTGATGAGATGAATCACAATTTTCATTATTGAGAATAAAGATGGGTATTTGAGATTTTAGCTTCTTTGCCATATTTATAATTTTATTGCTAGTACTCCATACCAGAGCAGTTAATGAGAACAAGTTTAAGGAGACTGAAATTACATCACATTATAACTGACACTTCTTGGATTAATTTTACAACTTGTGATTTTAATTTTGGTGAAAATGTATTTAAAATTATCTCTTGTCACCATCTCTTATTAAACATAATGGAACTTGATGATGTTCTAATAACATTAAACTGTTTTGGTAGTCACTGAGGTTGGTATGAAAAGACTATTCAAGCTAAGAAAATAGTGGATCATTTTTGAAAGAAGTATTTGGGAAGCTTAGAGAAGCTGAGTATTTCATTCATCTCACACACTACATTATCCCGCATACCAGTGGGCAATTTAGAAGATATTCTCTATGTTAGATATGTTAATATGAAATTAATGGGGGAAAATCAAGGGCATTTTAGCAAAGAAGAAAATAAGAAGAGGGGATAGATCACTTTACCACTATTTGTTGTCTATGTTCCAGGCTGATTTTTATTATATCAGGCCTGACAAGTATTGGATCCCCAATACCTAATAAATAAAATGACTGATGTAATTAGGGCATTGCATTTATGGGGGGAGGGAGACAGGGTAGGATTGGAAGAGTAAGGGACAGGAAGGTGTTGAGGGTGACTTTGAAACTCCAGCTTCTCCTAATGTGCTCATTCCAAACTGAAAAGGAGTTGAGTGCATCCCGACAGCTCCTAAGGCCCAGATGGCCACTGGAGTTGGTGTTGTGCAGTGGCAGCTCTGTGGACCATTCATTTATTCTCATTTATCTATTCGTTTGTTCCATTATTCATTCAGCAAATATTTATTGAGAATCTACTAGATGTCAGTCACAAAAAAATATAGTATTAAAACCTCAAGAGGAAATCAATGGTAAAAGACTTGAAAGCTTAAAGCAACACAGCTGCACAACCGGTCACCTTCCGGCTGTGCGTGTTGAGGTAAAACCTGGAGCTGCATGTCGTCTCTACCCTATCCTGTCCGAGTACTTGTTAGAGGCATGCTGAGGGTTGTGTCAGAAGTTCAGGGTGAGAAAAGGCCAGCGGCTGGTGTGGGTGGAATTTGTACAATCCTAAGAAGGAAGGAAATTCTTGGAACTCTCTGAGATGTACTTTACAACTCACAAATCTCCCTTTCACACAAGGGAATTTTTATTCCTTTTCTTTTCTATCACCTCCCTTCTCATGAACATTGATTTAAATATTTTATATTTATAAAATATTATCTACTTATAAAATATTTAAATATTTTTGTCCTGAGAATGATTATCTTCTCTGTCCATAAATTTTTCATGTTGCTCCTTCAGATAGAGTACTCTTCAATAATTGTTTTTTTCTTAGAATTGAAAAAAGTGTAATATCTCTCAACCATGTCTTTGATCATTCTCTATCCTGGTTTTCTTTGGAATATTCCTCATAGAGTCTTTTTTTTTCCCCCTGAAAACTTTCCTTCCATTCTTTTCTCCTTAAAATAACACATTTTTCATAGTTCTTGACTTACTTTTGCTTTTATTTTAATTTCACTTAAAATTAGTGTATCTCTTGTTAGAAGTAATTTTTTTTTCTGTATTTATATCATGGAGAGTTTCAAACACATAGAAAAGTACTAAGCCCTTAGGAGCTAACCACCTAGTTTTACTCTTCTTCCAGGTATAACTCTGAGTTTTCTTCTCTCTATACTTCTCCACATTCCTCTTGTCCACTGCTCTTGGTCATTTCTACCATTTGCTAATACTGGATATTTCTCACTTCTGAGTTTAGCTTTTATCATGTCAGTCTGGATAACTTTGTAATGAGGCGCTTGTGGCTCCTCCATCCCCAATTGCTTAAAATCTCTTTGCTATATTCTACAATCATGGAATGTTTCTATTTGAACAATGATTTGCTAAATTTATGAGCATTTCCATAAATGAGTTGACTTTAAGACGCCCCCATCTCTGCATTATGATTCTAATCAGCACATTAATGAATGGGTGCAGAAATGAGCCTATTTGCAAACTGCCAGCTTAGACTTGTCCTTGTTTAACTAAAAGCTTTAACTAAAAGCAGGGCTTAAAATACTGAAGATGATAAAGCCTCCTCCATCCCTGAACATTTCTTGGTCAAATTGTGCTTTAAAAGAGCTTAAGAAAATTTTCACTGTTTGTTGACAGATTAGGTTTAAAACAGAGAAAAGCTTAAATTGTCATGTAAATCATCACACAAAATATAGTGTTTTGAACTTACTTCTTCGGGTTTTAAAAATGTTCTGACTTAGAAACAAAAATTTGAGCTTTGATTGATGTATTTTCTATTCATTGGCTCAGGTCCTGCCTGCTTAATTGGGCTCAGTCAATTTCAGTGTGTTTTCTATGACATTTCCATCCTACAGCTGTCAACCCAAAGAAAGAATTAATATCAATAATCCAGTGATCGGATTTAATCTGTAAGATTAGTCATCAACTAAGCTATAGAGACTCAGCCTGAAAAGAAACCCCTTGTCAATTTTATTTTCTCACGCGATAGTGTAAGACAGGCATTCATATACATGTGTAAAATCACACACTCACTTGTATTTTATTGCATTCTTTGTGTTTTAGAAAACAATGTAAACCATTGTGTTAGAAGAAACTCTCTTCTCCCAAATGGCATATTGTCTGCTCTTATTTCATTTCTCACATATCCAGAAGCGGCCTTGGCTGCTACTGATTTTTGTCCTTAGAGGTTTTCATTTTTGTACGTTTGTTTTAACAAGCATTGATTGATATGCCAGTTTCTCAATTACTAGGGCATTGCTCCTTTATTGTAGAGACTGAGAGATAAAGACAGAAAGGGAGAAAGCTGAAAAGTAAAGCCTCTCTGCCCTGTCATTGTGAAGTACTTTTCATTCTGCTGATTCAGACACAGCATGGGTGATTATGGTACGTTAGCAGATAAGGACAGAGAGTTTCTTTATCTTCCTGCTGGTGCACAGCTGTTATGGCAAAACTCTGTTTATTACCTGGGCTTAAGGTGAGTCAAATGGACCAGTGAAGGGAAACTGCTAGGCAGGGTATCAGGTAGACTAGTGTCTCCTAGAAGATGTTCTTCAGGACATTAGTCTGCTGACATGAGCTGAGGACAAAGGGTCTGTTGATAAGATGTATTTTGGAACATTGCATAAAATCTCATCCTTAAGTCACCATGAAAAATAGAATTTTAGAGATTCTGAGAAGTACTAATTTTTTTTAAAAAGAACAACTCAGGGTGACTTTTGTTTAATTCAATATATTTCATGGAGTAAGTGTTTCGTACATAACACAAACTCAGTGGAAACACTTGGGGACATTTTAGCTTTAAGCAAATATCCATTTCCAAGGATTTGGGTTAATAAAGGGTACATCATAATCCCAAGTGCTTTAGAAGATAGAATAACACCCAGATATAATCTCTTCTCTTAACACTCATGACTCAAAAGCCTCAAAAAAATCCAGTTTAAGTAAGGCAAAAATCCATCCATCAAACCATTTATTCATTTGTTCTTTCAATAAGCATTATTAAAAACCTGCTTTGGTCCAGGTGAAGAAGAAGATGTTGGCATTATAATGATGAAGAGTCAAGTCTTAGGGCAGTAGGGAAAGTGTCCCCGAGGAAGCTGGGCCTTCGAGAGTGAGCGGATGGGAGCCATTCAGCAGAAGGAAAGGAGCTGCTTTTGCAAGGGGTAACAGCACTGCAGATGTAAAGGCACAGACGATGAAAAGCACAGCAAACTCCAGGGGCCACAGATGAACGCATCTACCATTACTACCACGAATCATTTATTTATGTATTGTGTGTCTCCATTGCTAGTGTGTAAGCTTCATGAGGTAGAAACTCTTCTGTGGTGTTTGCTAACGTGTCCCCCATGTTTAGCACACTGTTTTTTACAATAGGGCCCAATAAATTTTGTCAGTTGAGTGACTGGTAACCTGGGATCACTGGAATCCACCTCATTTGAAGACAAAACAGGAAGATGAGGATAGGATGGTAGGCAAGGGGGTGGATCCAAGGGGGCCTTATGGGTCATGGTTGGACACTTTTTAGTAGCTGAAGATGACCATTGAAGGGCAGTAGTGTGATCATATTTGAATTTTAGAAAGATTATTCTGATATAATAAAGAATTATGGCTTAAGGGTTTTGAGTCTAGGGAGAAAGTTCAGAGGCATTGCTGGAAAGAAGCTATGGAGGTTCGACTAAGGTGCTGTTGGGGGGAGAGGAAGAGACAGTTTGTAGTTTATAGATCAGTCCTGGTGACTGGTTAGGGTAGGGAGGGGAGAAGGACAGGGAGGAGTCAGAAAGGATGCTTCTGCTTTTGATTCAGAAAGTTGGAAAGACCTTTGATTGTGGAAATCTTCAAATACGCAAAGGTGGAGATACTAATATAATGAACCCTCATGTAGTTATCACCTGACAATGTGGTAAATACATAGCCCACCCGAATTTGCTGGTTTTGATCTCCCTACCCATGTCCCTTGGTCCTGCCTGGAATGCCCATAAATACTAACTTAGGTATTTTTAAGAGATTATAATTTTTAAAGTCATACACTTTAATACATCTAGAAATTATCCATAATTACCTAATATCTCCAGATAGTCAGCATTCAAATGATGTCAGAATCCTGTTTTTTTTTTTTTAGGTATAGAGGATTGAACCCAGAATCTTTCTACCTTTGAGCTACACCCAGTTTCCTTTTTATTTTGAAAGTGTCTCTCTAAGTTGTTGAAGCTGGCCTTGAACCTGTGATACATCTTTTCAGGTTCCCAAGTACTGGAATTACAGGCATGCATTAACATGCTGGGTTTAGGAATAACTTTCTATACATGATGTCTTCAAATTAGAATCTACACAAATTCTACCCACTACATTTGGTTGGTATGGGTCTAAAATCTTTTTTTTTTTTTTTTTTTTTTTGTGGGTCTGGGGATGGAACCCAGGGGCATTCGACCTCCGAGCTACACCTCCTGCCCTATTTTTTATTCTTTATTTTGATACCAGGTCTCACTGAGTTGGAGAGGGCCTCACTAAGTAGCTGAGGCTGTCCGCGAACCGCGATTCTCCGGTCTCAGCCTCCCGAATGCTGGGATTACAAGTGTGCGCCACCACGCCCGGCTGGTCTAAAATCTTTTAATCTTAAACAGTTCCCCTCCTTTCTTTCTCACCCCCTCCTGTTGTTTATTCTTTGAAGCAATTAGACCTTTTATCCTATATAATTTCCTGGTTTTGATGATTATGTCCTGTCCTGGTGGTATCATTTATCATGATCTTGTAAATTAGTAGTCAGATCCTATTATAACTTTCTTCATAGAAGAGTTAATACCTAATGATTTAGAGCTTATTGGAAAGCATGATAAAGGCGATCCTGGGGGTGATAGACTGAGTGGATATATGAGTGGGTGAAGGGTTATTAGAAAGCACTGTCAATTTTATGCAAACTAGTTCTCTGGGGTGTGTTTGGGTGCCCAAGTTGCACTGATGCCATTAGGTAGATGCTTTTGGAAAAGAAAGATAGACATGATGTGAAGCCACCATTTGATGGCAACAACCACTTCACTCGGGTCTATATCTTCATTTTTCCTAAAGCTTTTGCCTTTCAATAAGTGTGCTTGTTTATTTGAAGAACTATGAAGGATGCCTACGCTTGGGAGTTGCTATGGTTTGAATGAGTCCTCTGAAGTCCACGTGTTGGAAACTTAATTTCAAATGCAACAGTGCAGTGAGGGGGACCTTCAGGAGGTGACTAGGTCATCAAGGCTCTCTCTGCTCCTCTGAATGAATTGACATTCTTCTTGCAGCAGTAGGATCGGTAGGTGAGAGCAGGTTTGTTATAAAAACAAGTTGGGTCCTCTCCTGTTCTCTCTGGTCCATGTGGTTCCTTCTGCCATGTTTTGATACAGTAAGGAGGCTCTAAGGTGTGGACTTCTCAGCCTTAGAACAGTGAGCCAGACAAACTTCTCTTGTTTATAAATTACCCAATCTGTGGTATTCTGTTATAGCAGCAGGAAACAGGAACCTTGTTTGGGGCTGGTTAGCTGACTAGAGTCTGTTATCTGTAATTGAGGGAAAACAGGTTAAGTCATGAATTCAGTACCATATTTTTTTTTAAAAAAAAGCCTGCCTTCTTTCTATCATATGTATTCTGAGGGGGCTTTGAAGACATGCTAAGGAAAACCACCACCGGGTGTGGTGGTTTCTGAAATACAGTAAGTCCTTTAAAACGCTAGTTGTTTTAGCTGTTATGCTCTTTGCACCATCATGCTATGGGAACTGGACAACACCGCAGGGCAGACAGTGCTGTGAAGGGGACTTAGCTCATTCCTCAATGCCCGACCCAATTTGGTGGGCGTAGTTGGCTTGTATGTATATTTGTTAGAGTATTGATCCCGTGTCTTCACCATTCTGTTGAACACAATGGAGAATGAAAACAGAAAATAGACTGATCAACTGAGCAAACTCGCATGTGCAAAATTAAAGGAAATGTGTTCACCTACATTTCCCATTGGGTGTGAGTCATGGTGTGCTGTCTTGAAGAACCAGTTGTGCACAAGTCTTCTGACCTTTGCCTTCAGCGATGTCACACTGGTGGCAGGAGCTTTTATACCACCGAAAGCTGCAAACACTACACAGGGCTTCGTTCCTTCACACCTAGAAAGCTGACTGCTAAACATCTATCACCAAATACTACGACTGTCACTAAGCACTGTTTTAGGCACTAAGCACATTTTAACACACGAATCCTCTCAGCAACCCTATTGGGCTAGTTGCTGTCTGTTTTATTGTGGTTCTGGGGATTGAACCCAGGGGCATTACACCTCTGAGCTACACCCCAAGCCCTGTTTTATTTTTTATTTTGAAACAGGCCCACACTAAGTTGCTGAAAGCCTTGCCAACTTGCTGAAGCTGGCTTCGAGCCTGTGATTCTCTTGTCTCAGCCTCCCAATTACTGGGATTACAGGTGTACACCACCATACCTGGCTAGCTAGCTATTATTATCCTTATTTTTCAGAATGGGAAGCTGAGACACAGATACATAAAGTACATTGTTCCAAATAGTGCAGGCAGCAAGTGACAAAGCTATGATTTAAACCCAGCACTTTCTTCTCTAGACCCCAAATCTTAACTGCCACAGGTCTTGCCTCTCCAAACTGCATGCTATAGTAATATAGCTCTATGATTTGGGAGATAGGAGGTAGGTTAGAAATGCAATTAGAGAACAAGGCAAAATTAATTAGTGCATAACTTCATATAAGCAGGTATTCAACAAACCTTTTTGAATGTCTGCTGTATGTCATTTTATCTGGAGAGATTAAAAATGATACTATGATTATATTTTTATGTTTCTGTTTGAACTTGTCAATGTATAATTTTATAAACTTAAAAGGTACAAAGTAATGTTAGGTTTTATGAATATAATGTAGAATGATTAAATAAAGTTTGATAATATGTACAAAAAAATGAATCAGTGGTGTGTAAATCCTCTATCATCTACCTTCTACTCCTGGGCACACAGGCGATGCCTGGGCAATCTCTGTGTTCCTCAAGAGCTAGCATGGAGCCTGGCACATAATAATTGTCAAATGAATCAAAGAAGACCTTCTCTTGGGGATACCTGCTGTTTTACATGTACAATATTCTTCCTTTCAGGAAGAGAGAGGCTGTTACACCATAGAGTCCTGATGGGCTTCAGTAAACAGGGCTGGACTTTCTCTGCATGGTATTTTGTGATTGGTTGAAGAGTTCAGTTCCAGAGCTGGAAGGCTGAAATCCCAGCTTATGCCTCCAGACCAGGAGTGAGAATTAGAGACAAGGTCGACCCGTGAGTGAAAATGGGCTCAGAGCTATTGAGGCCAATTGTCCTTCTGATGAACTGAGGGCAGGAGGAAGTCCCGGTCAGCTGTGTTGCGAGGCTAGGTGTTGTGAAGCTGAGAGCAGAGCAAAGACTGGGTTAAAGGTCGAGTGTCTTGACCACAAAAGTTACTGTTGAATTCAAGACACGTTCAGAGCAAAAGGGATGTTATTAATAATTACACAGGGACAACAGTCATAAACCCTGATGAACCCAGATAAATTGCCATGAATGGTTATTCTACTTAAGAGGGTCAAATAGGGGACTATCACAAATAAAAGATAGTATGTAGTTTGGTAGAAAATACCGGAGAAGTTCTAATCCTAGCTCTGCCTCCCTCCAGCTCTGAGCTTACTTCTTACCTATGGTGCTGAAATAGGTCAACAATTCCCCACCATTTTCCCCTTCAGTAGAATATTTCTTTCAAATAATTCTTACATAACAACATTTTGGAAGACCTCCAAGCACTCTTTATAGCTTTAGTCTTGCTGAGTAGTAGGATTAAGACTTATCCTTCTGATTTCTTCTTATTTTATCCCTGGGATGAGTCAGGTCTTCATAGATGACTCAACACATGAGCCTGGGAAGAGTCCTCAGAGTCAACTTCTTCATCTGCAGACCAAAAAACTGATGTCCAAAAGGGTAAAATGTATCCAAGGTCATGCAGACAGATAGATCTGGCTGTCATCACTGGTCATGTTAAAGCTGGAAACTGGTACATATTTTAAGAAGAAAGAAAGAAAGACCTTTAAAATAATTGTAATGAGCTGGGTGTGGTGGTGCACGCCTGTAATTCCAGTACTTAGGAGGCTGAGGCAGGAGGATCACAAGCTCATGACCAGCCTCAGCAACTTATGGAGATCCTGTTTCCAAAAAAAAGGGGGCTGAGGGTGAGGTATATCTTGGAGTAGAGTGCTTGAGGTTCAATCTCTAGTACCACCAAAAAATTGCAATGCATAGATTTTATATAAATCATGCATTATCTATCTATCTATCTATACATATATAGTGGTTGATTCATATGCATATATATCAACCATCAAATATAAAGATATATATCAACTATCTATATCTGTTTATATCTATATCTATATATAGATATGTACCACCAGAACTCATAAACAGCCACCATAACGATTATGGTATATGAATATCTTTATACAAATTCAATACGTTTTCACATATTATATATATTTACATATACCTTTCATATATACACATATATAAGTATATGCTTTTCTATTTTAGGTGCTCTTTTCAATCTGCCAACAAGTTCTAATGTTTTCTATTTGTCCCATCCTTTCCATCTCATCCACTGTCTCGCAGCTTTCTTGAAATTATAGCTAAAGGACACAGTTCATAAGTGGACATGTGTATGGACAGCCCCGCCCCACTGTGGTCCACCAAAGCGACACACAATCAGAAAGCTTTTTCATGTAGCAGGCAGCTGCAGAAATGTGGAACCCGGATGCTAGGCGAGGCCCAGATTCCTGATTGGCCAGCTAGGAGCCAAGCGAGGGGTAAACTGAGTCTGAGCCGCAAGCAATCCACAGCGGAGATGGGAAGCTAAATAGACACTATCGTAGGAAGGCAACCGCGGGCTGCCCACTAGACGGGCTACCTAAGTAAGAAGACAAAGAGGACGTTTGACATTTTCAGAAGGCAGGGGCCCCATCGTCCCCTTACAACTATTGACAAGTCTGCACAGCTGCTGCGTCCAGGGTCCCCCACGCCTCGACTTACAAATGCTCCAAAAAATTTTGTTGGACCTGAGTCATCCTCCCTTGCTGTAGCCCTTGGTTTGTGCTAAAGGGAGAAATGGAGACCTAATGTTTCTAAATCACTTAGGGCGGCAAGTGCAAGGCACAGGGCGGACGGCAGGAGGCGCTACCGAGGGGGCAAACCCGGAAGCCGGTCGGTGCCCAGAGATGTTAAAACCTCATTGCACAAAGGATCTGTGATCAAAACAATTTCTTAATCGAAAACCACTGTCTTAATTTGTCTTATCGGTGGCCACTGGCAGCAGTAGCGTGCCTGTGGCCCTCCGCGACCCGCAGCGGCCCCTTTTATTATGCAGATGGACGCGCCGCCTCCACCAGCCAGTTCCCCGCGCTGTATTTGCATAATGACTGGCCTCCTTAAAGATGGGCAGTTAAACCAAATAGTTTTTGAATTTCTTTTGTGGACGGGCGGCCTCTTTATTTAATGTTGAAAACTGAAGGGAGTTGAGGAAGGGTAGTGACTAAACAGGCTTTTAAAATACTGCCTCCCTAATTATCTGCGGAATTAAGCCGGCAGAATCCACATTAACTCTCATCAGAAAATGGAATTATGAGAATTCTTATTAACAGCAGCTCCAGACTCAACTCGCAGTATTCACTGGAGTAATTATTATTGGGAAGGGCTGGGATTAATTTTCTCTTTCTTTCTTTTTTTTTTTTTTTAAGCTGGAGAAAATAAATTCTTAGCCACTGCCTGCCTTGGACATGCAGGAGGAGACAAAGCAATGTGAACTTTTATTTTAAGGAGGAAAAAATAATTTTGAAATGTAATTTTGCTCTGATTTCTGAGGGAATTCTTATGCAAGGCATTTTGTATGTAAAGGGATTATATGTCACCAATGCAAAATGAAATACAAAATAAACCAAAGAGCTATGAATGTCCTAAGTGCAGAAAATAATATATAATTTATGATACTTTAAATCTCATTAAAAACACTAGCTTTTGTAGCTTCCTAGCAACCAATCCTCAGGAGTCTCTCTGTAAAGAGGTTGGCTCTCCCCAAGCCCGGGGTCCAAAGCTTTAATAAATGAAGCCCATATGGTGAGCATATGAGGGTCCCTGTGTGCAGGCCATTTGTCTGGGTGTTCCACAAAGCCTCATATGATAGCTTATAATTTGCTAATCCAATATAACAAACATGAAAGCACTTTGTTAAACTAATGTTCAGGGTCTAAATTAAGCCAGTCAAGGCCAGAGAGTTGGAGAAAAAGTTGGAGATCCTTATTTGCCGCCTTGGTGCTGGGTGAAACACGAAGGGTTCCAAACAATGGGGCTGGGTTTGATACCTTTATGCTGCCTTCCCCTCCCCCTCCTCCTTTTTCTTCTTTCACATCCGTTTTCTTAAATTTCACATTCATAACAATCCTGGGAATTAAATAAAATGTGTCTTACTGTACCCATTTGTCAGATGAAGATACTGAGGCTCAGAAAGTGAAGTTATTGCAGTGGCGATCTGCAATATCAGGGCCAGGAGTGATGCTTCAGGCTTACCCATGTTAGTTTGTAACTTGTGCCGAGTAACTCGTGCTGATTTGTGATGAAATTTTCACCAGTTTCAAGCAAAATGGAAAAAAGAACAATTAGTTTTTCTAATAAATCAAAGGAATAAACTTTTAAAATGGAGGTATTTGGGAATATGTTCTTTCTACTCTTTTGGTAGTAAAATGACTTACATTATAAAATAACGGTGATGGTAGATGCTTTTTGTACGTCTTTGGCAAAACTGAACGTTGGCAATCCTAGGGTTGGTCTCTGAAACATTGGAAAATTTACTGGTTGGAGAAAACTCAAAGTTTGCCTCCCCCTACCCTCTTTATTTTTTTTTTAAACGTGTAATAAAAAATAGTGTCTATGCCAGGCATGGTGGCGCACGCTTGTAATCCCAGCATTTGGGAGGCTGAGACCGGAGGATCACGGTTCACGGACAGCCTCAGCTACTTAGTGAGGCCCTCTGTAACTTAGTGAGACCCTGTTTCAAAAATAAAGAATGAAAAACAGGGCAGGGGGTGTAGTTTGGAGGTTAAATGCCCCTGGGTTCCATCCCCAGACCCGCAAAAAAAAAAAAAAAAAAAAAAGTGTCTATGAGTTGTGTTCTACCAACACCACAGAGTAAGAGGCTGGCCAGGTGAAGGCACTGATTACAGAAGTGATGATGGCAGTGTAGAAAAGCCAAGTGGGGGCAGTGAAGTGATCCTGAGGCTGCCTTGTGTGCTGGGCATGCGGCGGAAGGAGGCCCTTTTCCAGAGCTTTGGGGCCAGGTGCACTTAGCCGGAACAGAAGGCACCGCAGAGCCTGCTCTCCTCGAGGAGCTGAAGCCATGGGGAAGATGCTCCTGTTAGGAAGGTGGGTAGAAATGTGCCCAGCAGGGCAAGATTGGGACGGGCCTGAGGGAAAGTTGAGCAGGTCTGCAGGTCTTCATGAGTAGAAATGCAGGGACTCCTGGCCTAGCTGCAGTTAGAGAACCACAGGGCTGTCAGGAGGCTGAACTCACGGCAGGCACCCCACCCCTCTCAGGATCTCAGGCACCCACAGAAAGCTTCCAGTAGAGCAGGAGCAGCGCAGATGCACTAAGCTAAGGAGCAAGGAGAGACAGTGACCTACCCAAATGCACAAACTCAAGGGGGAAGGGTTCCAGACTGCACGGAGCCCTCATGAAGAAGGCTCACCACCATTTTTCACTCTGGGAAATGATCGGTTCCAGACCTTTTTTCTGGAATGGAATGGCTTTATCACGGCCTTCTCTTACACTGTGCCTGCTTCCCTAAATAACCTCTTCCCTTGCCCTGCTCGTGCTTCCTGGTTAAAATCTTTTTCTCAGAAAAAGCAAGAATTGAGGGAGAGACCACTGCACTCTCACAGTTACTAGGAGAGATTATTGTGCAAAACATTCCCACTGTAGGGCATCACCCAGGGCAGAAAGGGAGGGGAGAAATACTTTGGCTTCTTCCTGCCCCCCACCTCTGGTCTCCTGCCTCTGCCGGTCATTAGCTTAATCTAGTGGTTTTTTAGTAGGAAACCAGCTGATCTGGGAATGGCAATTTACAAGCATCAACTCTCTTGAAAAATAGAACAAAACAAGGGAAAGGAGGAGAAGTGAGTGCAGAGAGCCGAGGACAGACATGGTGTGTGCTCCTGAGGGGAGGACCGGGGTGCTGAAAAGAGGGGGAATCGCTACAAATAAAAAGTGCTCCTTAAAGGGCCATTAAAGTAAAGGCAGACATAGACGTGAATATATGCGGAGCAAGCAGGTGCCAATACGGATTATGGAACTTCGGGAATTCAGCAGGAAATAATGAGAGAGGAAGAGTCCCTGTAGGTAAATGGAACATGGACTGGCCAGAGTGTGTCCAAGCTGAATTTCAGAATGCTAGACTGCGGCCAGGTGAGGTCACGGATAGAGCTTAAGTGGGTCCAGGTGCGGGGGAAATTATCATGGCGGCCAGAACTAAGCAAGACTATGGTAGTGGATATCTGTTATTTTTGGTGACTTAGAAGTCATTTCTGCTTTTGTTGACACCTCTGATTTTCTTTGAGGGGAACACCTCTCCTACATCAATATTTGAAGTAAAAGTGACCCCAGGACCTACTCCAGGAGTCAAAATGAGACTCAGGCCTAATTCTGCTAAGTTAGCCCAGCCCTGGCCACAGCGATTTCAGGTGAATCCCTCACCCAGGTCTGTCTGGTGGTGTTGGAGTTGCACACGTCTGTGGAACAACTGGAGAAAAAAGAGGATCTCACTGTTGGAATCAAGGCTCTGAGGGTGTTAATCTGGATTTCTGGAGTTACCACATGTACCTACCTAGTTTTCTGTTGCTAATAACACAATACACCACAGCCTGAATGAAATTAGAAAGGAAATGTGTTTACTTAGCTCCCAATTCTGGAGCTTCAAGGTCTCACATCTGTTGATGGCTTTCATGCTGGAGAGTACCCAGGAAGCTCAGGGCATCACATGGAAATAAATAGGGAGTGTGTGTGTGTGTGTGTGTGTGTGTGTGTGTGTGTGTGTGTTCTCTCTCTCTTCTTATAAAGGCACCAGGAGTCAATTATGGGATTCCACCATTCTACCCTCATGACATTAACTAAGCCTAATGACTTTCCCAAGGCTTCACCGCTAAATACCACAGTCAGATTAAGTTTCCACCCTTCTAATACCCTACAATGGGGATTAGATTTCAACACATGAAGCCGTGGGGGACACTTAAACCCTATCCAAACCCTTGCATCACACCCAGAGAGGTTGGGTAAGAGTAAAGCCAGCCCAGAGAAAAGGAGAGCTAAGGGAGAAAGAAAAGAGGAGCCCCATCCTCACACCCCACTGGGGCTGGGGCTCAGTGTAGCCAAACCTTCAGACTTCCAGTCACTTGAGCGCCTTTTTCTTTTCCTTTTGTGGAAGACAATTTGAGTTTTGCTTTTTACTCGACAGCAACAGAAGTAATACTATTGTGCTCACTGTTTTCCTTACTGTTGTGCTCTCATTGGATTTTTATGTGAAAAACAGGTAGTAGATCTGAAAGGCCAAGTTTCCTCCAAATGTCTTGAACTTCTCCTGGGCTTCTGTAGGCATGATCACACAGGAAATGGCCATGCCAGCCCTTGATTTCCTTCCTGCAGAGAGTCCAGGAGAGTTGACTGAGTACAGTATTTTGTCCTCATGATAGGAACATAAAGAACAGTCCCCAGGACTCTCAGAGCCTCCCACTTTCTATCCTAGGAAGCTTGGATGTATCTTTACTTGAGCAAATCTTTGTTTTAACATTCTTGAAGCTTATCTACCAGGCCAGCTTGATGAATCAACTTTGGCTAAATTCTCTTTCTTTTTAATTTAACAGATTATTTGATGAATTGATCAAATGAATCAATGGTTCTGGCATCCTTTAGAAATGATGTCTAGAAGATTAAATAAAGACCTTATTTAAATGAGTGTCTAGGGAATCAGACATACCGCCTGTGGAATACTCATGAGAATATTCCAAAGAGGAACATTGACCCACAACAGTGACATGTAGGCTTGGGCTAATACACACCAGGAAACTATGAATTTCAATGATACTGCTCTTTTAGTTAGGACTGTTTTTATGACAACACTATTTCAATTAAGCAAAAAAAAAAAAAGATCATAAAAGATATTTGAGTATCTCTCAGAATCTATAGACAGATCATGTTTGGACCCAAGAAGAAAGTACTAGAACCTGGAACTCAAATAAGTCCATAATATTTCTATCTCTGTGATGATTTCTTTCTTTCTACTCACAGCAGGAGCTTCTCCCATACCAAAAAAAAAAAAAAAAAAAAAAACCAAGTTTTGATTTTTACGTTTTATTAATTTGGACACAGTTCTATGGATTGACAGCTAGGACATGGCAAGGCTTGGTTCTCAGTTCAGAGTTTTACCAGCTTGAAATCGAGGTGCCAGCCAGGCTTGCATCCTGAGCTGCAGGTCCACTTTCAAGTTCTCATGGTGGAACAGAATTCAATTTCTTGAGGTTGTAGGGTGGAGGTCCCATTTAACTGAGATAAAGGCTGCCATGCTATTTGCCACATCTATCTTCTGAACTCTCTCTGTCTTTGTTTTCTGCTTATTTGTTTTTTGGTACTGTGGATTGAACACAGGGGTGTTTTACCTCTGAGCCATACTCCCAGCCCATTTTGTTTTTTATTTTGAAACAGAGTCTCTTCAAATAGTTGGGGCTGGCCTTGAACCTGTGATCCTCCTGGCTCAGCGTCTTACAGGTGCGTACCACCATGCCCAGAAGCCAAATCTATTTTCAAAGCTAGCAATAAAAAATGTCCTTCCTGCTGAACGCTTTGGATGCTTCCAACTCTCTTTCCCCTTTTAATAGAGGATAATCTCTAGAAATTAAGGGCAAAATCCTCCATAGGACTGACCCAGTTCAGATGCCAGCTGCAAGTTAGATCTGAGGATACCCAACCTTCTAATTGATTTGCTTACAACACCTTCCCCTCCCCCAAAGCACTCATAAAACTCGGAAAGCAATCTTGGTGATTATAATCCTATCACAGAGGCTAAGCAGCCCGGCACGGCATGAGGTCTGGAAAGAAGCATAGCACTTCCATGTCCTCTCCCCTGTGGATGAGGGGTGAGTCACTCTCCAGGCACGCCCACGTGTTGCATAAAGCCTCGATGTTCTGCGTTCCTATTGGGGTTCCATAACGTAGTTAGGAGTGATAAAATCATGGGCTGCATGACTACACTCAATCTCTAGCCCTCTGCTCTTCCCTGGGGTCTATCTTCAAAGACATACTTGGTCTTTCTGATGAGCTCTCATTCTGGAGTTACCTAGGGGCCCACCAACATCAAACACATCTTGTCTTGAAGTCCTTTAAATCCCATCTTGGGTGACACCACTTCCTCCTCCTCCTCCTCCTCCTCCTCCTCCTCCTCCTCCTCCTCATCCTCCTCCTCCTCCTCTTCCTCTTTCTTCTCCTCCTCTTCTTCCTTTTTTTGGGACAGAGTCTCACTATGTTGCCCAGGTTGGCCTCAAACTTGTGACCTTCTGCCTCAGCCATCCCAGGTAGCTGGGATTACAAGGTGGCACCATGCCTGGCCCCAGTGCCACTTTCATAATGAGCTTTGCCCAACCTTCCCCTACATATTCTCTTTCCCACCTTTAAACTCTCACAAGGAATGTCACTGTAACTTTATCTTCATCACCACAAGTTTGAATCCTTATTATAAGTTTCCTTTCTGTAAGTGGCTTGCAAACTACATGCAAACACAAGCTTCTTATTTCTTGACATCACCTCATTATTTAAATGCAGAAAAAGCTCCAAAAAATGCATCTAGTAGAATTGAATATTAGAGGCAAAACTACCTTGTAATAAAGTGTTCTTGAGCTTAGATCACAAGATCATGTGAGATGGAATGTAGGCACACCCTCCACGAAGCCTCCCTTTAAATTGTTGGGGGAGGGACATGGCAAATGGCGGTATACGATGTTTTTTTAATTTGATTTAATTCTCTGCCACTTAATATAGCATATGAGTTCCCAGAGATTTCGTATATTATGTATCGAGGGAAAGCCTGGGGAAGCTTTGGGGGAGAATCTATAAAATTTTCTGTCAATTTCTTGGGGACAAGGAGAATTTGTAGTATTTTCCAGACTTGAAAACCTGGATGTCATGCCAAAGGACGAGTCTAGAATCGTTAATCCTTGTGTAGTACACCCACATCAAACTGCTTAGCAGGTCGACAGGAAGCTCCTCTACAGCTTCTTGGACTTACAGAGTCTCAACACATCCGTAGGATCCCAGGAACGGCTGTGATTTCATCAGGGCAGATAATCAGGATTAGAGGTAAAAGCATTAGGAAGAGCCATCGCTGCCTATCTACAATCACAGCGAGACATTTACATGTTGCCATTTCCTTTTCCCTCCTCCATGAAAGCACATTCACAATAGTCGTTGCCTTAATCATCTCTTTACTCCCCTCTTACAAATTGTGTATTTTCTACCTATGATACTATCCATTTTCAGAAATGACTTACCCTGGATTCATAGTGTTCTATTCAAATTAAAACCAAGTTCCATTCAAATGAAATTAAAACCAAGTTAGAAACCTCTTGATCACCACAGTTGGAAACAAGATCTCAGCTCCAGAGTGCCCCTGGGGACCAGGACAGGGCCAGCAGCTCTCCTTGGGGCCAGCAGAGTGCCTCTGTATCTTCTAATACACTGAAAACTGTTGACTTCTTTCCAAGTGAAAATATTACATGATTTTGGTGTAGAAACTGCCGTCATCTAGTCAGGCCTGACCACGCTTTCCCCAGCCTTGAGCTCCCTCCCTCGTCTACACTTCTGGAAGATCTTGAAAGTTCCTCTCAATGCCTTCCCTTTGTTTCTCTCTGAGTCTATTTACCTTTTTTTTTTTTTTTTTTTTTTTTTTTTACTGAGGGGCGTTTGTTCTATACGCTGCTACGGGGTCCAGAGTGTCTAATTGACAAATTATGTTGCGCTTTTGGTGGCTTTAAGTAATCATTTTAAATAAATAAGATCATAATTATCAGTTTTCATTTACCCATTTATTAAGTAACAATGTTCACACCGAGCAGTTTGATTTTGTGTTATAATAAGGCAATCTCTACACGATGACAGATGGTGTTTCATTTTGCCGACACTGTGCTAAAGTGCTTTGAGTTGTGATGTGTTTGATTTTATTAGAGATCAGATTTAACACATGCATGCTACATAACTGCAATCGCATTCCCATTTCTCATCTGTAGGAGAAAATGAAACTGTGATGAAATGTAATATACTCACCCTCAGGCAGAACTAGTGGGACTGGGAATTGCAACATAATAAATCTAATGGATATTACACTATAGGACCCTAGAAATTTACTGTTATTATGTTCAGGGAAGGAACTCGGTTTTGTAAAACTCACTTTTATTTCACCGGCATCAGTGCAATTTCACATTATTTAACTGTTGTGTCCCAATAGCAGAGATGGTATTTGTGGTGTTGAAAAGGAAACTTGCCCGCCAAAGAACACAGGGGTCCAGGAACCCAGAGGAGAGAGCCAGGGGAGAGCAAATAGCCAAAAGATTGCATTTACCAAATTCGAATTATAACACTGGCACATCATTAACAATGGATTGTTGGGATTGTCAAATTAAGCCTCATTTAGGCACGCTGTCAGCGCGGCACCCGCTGGAGGAAGACGTCCGCAAAGCTTTGACTGTGATTCCCAGCGCTTGTATTCTCAGCCTCCCCCACTGCCACCCCCGGGGGTGGGAAACTAAGTTAATTACACATCTAGTTATTGATGTGACTGTCGATAGAGCTTTCCCTAACGAGGCCATTGTCAAGTGGAACCATGAGGGTGGTGGCAGCCTTCGGATCGAGTGGCACCAAGGTGAAGCCCCAGGACTCGCTGTTGCTTACTGATGTGGTAGCCCCAGGACTTACTGTTGCTTACTGATGTGGTAGCATCTACTCTGCTCTCCAAAAGCCCCCCAAGTCTTCCAGCCTCCAGCCTCGGTCTGCTGGTTTTCAACATAGACACCTCCTTCCCACCCACTCATCCCAAGTGGCTGCTATCATTAGGTGGCTCCCATGCTCAAGAGCCTCAGGAGTTCCCCATTGCCCGGTAGCCACGCCCCTCTTAATTCAGCGCTCATCTTCCAATTTCTTAAAGTGAATCTGTTATTCCAGTGCATTTGTCTTTTCATTGCTCTCCAAACATGACGAACTCATTTCATTCTTCATTCGGATGCAGGGTCCTTTTGGTTACAAGTGATAGAAACCCAACCACCTTTGTGTAGACAGAAGGGGGCTTGAACTTGATGGGCCCCCAAACTGAGGAAGGTGGGGGTGGCTGGATCCCTGGCACAGGTGGAGCTGGGAGCTAAAATGTTTCTCAGATGGTCTCTCTGGGTCTTTGTCTCTACTGAGATGTGAGGATTTGTACTTTGATTATTGCAGAACTCCTCCTATAGGCTGGGGTTAGCAGAGAGTATAGAAGTGGTATTGAAGGTGGGGTTTTGAATTCTGACTCCAGTAATTTAACTGGTGTAAAGTTGCAGGCAAGTCTCAGTTTCCTCATTTTTGAAGTGGAGATAAGACTTTCTACTTCAGAGAGATTTCTTTGTGAGCCTCACAAGAGATGCAATTTCTAGAGGGCTTAGCATAGTACCTGGTGTTTCATTGTAGGTGGTCAGTAGGGACAGGGGAAGCCACCTGAACTCCTGAGCTCTGTGTAGAAGAGGACATTCCCAAGAAACCATTCGATCAGGACAAGCTTCAGACTGAACTTGACATGTAGTTATTTCATGTCATTACATTCCATTACATGCTGTTAAGTTTCCTTATTGAACTCCTGATGGGAGTGGGGTGGGGAGGGCAACACCCTTTGAGAGGGTTGGCAGGCAATCTTCTTTGAGAGTGACATTTGCCTCCAGACAGATGACAGGGATTCAGCCATGCAGAAGTCTGGAAGAAGAGCATTCCAGACAGAAGGAACTGCAGGTGAAAAGAGCCAGAGAGAGGAATATGCTTGAGAGACAGGAAGGAGGCCATGGCAGCCAGACCTTAGCAGGGGACAAGAAGGGAAATGGAGGCAGGATCGTGTGGGACTTGGGAAACCTTGGTAATAACTTGGGACTTTATTCCAATTGCAGTAACAAGCCATTGGTGGGTTTTAAGTAAAGGAGTCATCTGATGGCCTATGTCCAACATGGCTCCCAAAGTGGTCCTTGGACGCTGGTACTCACACTTTTCTATGTTGCATAAGACAGAACTGTTAGCAACAGGCTAGTGCCTGGAATCAGAAGTACCCTGTTAAGCTGCTCTTGAGTTAAGGTTAAGGTTCAGGTTAAGATCTAGGGCATGTGGGTACACTCCTGTGATCCCAATATTTGAGAGGCTGAAACAGAAGGATAGCAGATTTGAGATCAGTATGAGCAACTTAGACTCTCAGCAACCTAGCGAGACACTGTTTCAAAAAGTAAAAGGGAGCCGGGCGTGGTGGCGCATGCTTGTAATCCCCGTGCTTGAGAGGTAGAGACAGGAGGATCGCGTAGTTCGAAGCCAGCCTCGCTGGCTTAAGAGACCTTGTTTCCAAATAAAAATATAAAATAGGTCTGGGAGTGTAGGTAGAAGGGTTTCCAGGAACCCTAGTACCACCAAATAAATAAATAAATAAATAAATAAATAAATAAATAAATAAATAAAAGGGCTGGAGGTGTATCTTGAAGGTAGAATACCCCTCAGTTCAATCCCTAGTACCACAGATACAAAACAAGATAGTAACTGTCTTTCTTGGTGATTTCATCTAAAGCTGATAAATTTTGGAGAAATTGATTGTGTAGCACTGGATAACTAAGCCAAGTGGTGTCATCTGATGTTGATTTTCTGCACTGGGGCTGCTGGGCAGAGTAAGGACTTTGGCCGGGGGGCGGGTAGCGTGTAGCAGAAAGGAGAGAGTGGGCAAGCCCGGTGGGTATGTGAGGAGCGAGGGTAATGGCTTGAGCCAGAGATGGTGAGAAATGGCGGGGTTTGGTGGCCAGTGGGATCCACGATGGGCTCATGGACGAGGCTTGGGGGAGTGAGGAATTGAGGCTGACGGCTTCATTTTGGATTTGGGCAACCGGGAGGGTGGTAGCATCATTGAATGAAAGAGGATGAATTAGTTTGGAGAGGAAAATCTGGACTCCACAGGGCATAAAACAGAGATCACATTGAATGAGAGTGAGACAGCTTGACCAGAAGCAGTTTTCTGTCACCTACAGAGTACAAATAAGATCTGTCTATGTTTCCATACAAACACTTTCATTCAGTACCTCGGACCTGGCTTGCTCCTTCTCAATTAAGTGGAAGACAATTAAATTAGAGTCCAGCTCTGAGGAGTTCATTATGCCTCATCGAAAATGATAAATGACTCTTGGTGACCTCTCCCCCTCGCCAACATGCCTCACCTCGTTTTTCAAAGAGCTAATGAAACCGGTGGATTCTTTTTTCTCAGTAGCGGGGCCAGCAAAAACAAGGTGCGCACTGCGAGACAGGGAAGCGGAGAAGGGCCAAGAAAACCTTCCCTTGACATTCTGACAGCTGGCCAGGGTGATTTGAAGTGCAAACTTGAGAAAACCCTGCCCTCCTACATAATGATTTCCTATCTGTCCCATGGCTTCCGTCTACCTCTGTGTGGCAGGTAACACCAAGACGTGTGTGTATGTGTGTGTACATGAGTGTGAGTGCACTTGTGTGTGAGTGTACATGGGGTCAGACCTGCTTTTTTTCTTTGAAAAGAGAGGAAGAAGTGGGGAAAAGAAACAGGCAAAGGTCAAGATGGGGTGTTCTGGAGCTGGCAAAGATATCCACTAGTGCTTGTTTCTCCTAAAATCACTCTGAGCCAGAGGAAGGACTTGAATTCCTTCCCCTGTTTGGCCAGGCTGGGGCAACCTGGCTGCAGAACCTGGAGACAGCAGAAGGAAGGGTAGGAACAGAGGCTTTGATCTTGGGTTGAATTCTGTCTTCTTCACTGTGTGGCCTCAAGCAAATTACTGAACTTCTCTGAGTCTCAGTCTCTTCACCTGTAAAATGGGGATAATTTTATTGCACAGGGAAATTGTGAAGATGAAGGGGGATTGTGCACACTGGACAAGAACTCAGAAGAGCCAGTAATCTGCCGTTGTTTTATTCTGACTCCCAAGTCTATGTACATAAAATAGCCATTGCATCATGTCTTCCTCTAGTGAGCAAAGGAATCTTCTGGTTGTTGAAGAAGTTTACTTAAAGATACATGATTTAGGACTGAGCTTGGCAAATGTTTTCTAGAAAGGTCAGGTAGCATTCATTTTTGGTCTTTGGGAGCCATATGCCTTTGTGGGAACAATGAAACCAGCGGTTAACAGTCTGTAAGCAAATGTGAATGGCTACATTTCAATAAAACTATATTAACAAAAGCAGATGCCCATTGGATCTGGTCTTCAGACTATTGGTTTAGGAAACAGAGCTGGGTAACTGTAATTTCAGGTGTCCCCGAGTATAATTACACTGTTTGCATAGTTGTCGTCTGTTTCTATTGTAGCTGCAATTGCTCAAGTATTTTATCTTTCATTTGTTTTTAGAGGAACCTTGTAAAGTAAAATAAAAATTAATGTCTACTGAGTGCTTACTCAGGATCTGGGTAGTAGGTAGTTGTGCTAAGTGCTTCTCAGGTGTCATGGGAAGCGACAGAGGCTGAAGGGCAGCGGCCTCTGGATCCAGACTGTTGGGGGCTGAGTCCTACCAGTGTGACTTCAGGCAAATCACTTCATATCTCTGTGCCTCAGTTTTCTGGACTTAAACGCATTTACACCTGTAAAGCTCTCAGGAGTGCATCTGGGGTAGAATAGGTGTTTAAGAAATGATAGCTAGGTCTCCACATAGGAGCGAGTTCCCTTTATCACCATCTTACAGAGAAGGGAACTGAGACACATTTCCCAAAGTTATCAGAGGTTTGCTCATCAAAGGCGGGAATGGGGTCTCTGTGACTCCAGTCTGCTAGGATTGCATACCACTGCCTCCTAAGGGTGATTACCACCCTCCTTCCATGGAGGAGGGGATGGAGAGTCACGGAAAAAGGGTTTTTCTGAGCACAGGCCAGTGAGCAAAAGAGCCAAGACTTAAATTCTAATCAGTTGACTCCTGGTCCAGGACAGTTTCAGCATCTAAAACTCTGTGTTCACTTTCAGGGATCATGGATTATATAACTATATAATATATAAATATAACCATGGAGCAATCTCTGTAGTAAAGCGTTAACACTAGAGTGGACCAGGGAGTTCAGGGCGGTGGGGGCGAAGCAGAGGAAAGGTGGGAAGAGGAAGAGGGGTGGGGGAAGGAGAAAAGGGTAAGGAGGAAGAGGTGTGGGAGGGAAAAGAGGAGGGAGAGGAGGAGCAGGAAGGGAGGGTTTTAAGTGCCTGAAGTTAAGAACTAACTCCATGCTCCTTGGTTGATTCTACCACAGCTTGGGCTTGGAAAGAGATGGGGTTTCAATGAGAACAATGATCAGTGTTGACTGGGTGTTGCATGTTCTGGTTGGGCCTCTCCACATGGCTGGCAGGAGAGGATGAACATTTGTCCAGAGCCACTCAGTGGCTGGGGCGAAAAGGCAGAACTAGAGGCAGCTCTTCACAAGCCCAGCTCTTTACACAGTGCCACTTGGTGAAATGACAGCATCTCTTTGCCAAGACCCTAAGAAACATGGCGTGTGGTTTGTGGAAATAAGTGAATGGGGAGTTTGGAGCCCAGGGCACGTATGCTGACCCAACCTGAGACCTCTGTTCCTGAGATCAGGCAAAACACTGCCTTGCCCTGGTCCTCAGCTTCTGTATCTGAGACTAGGAAAGGGTCTCATCAACTTGGGGTTCCTGGCATATGGAAGGTGTAGGCATACACGAGAGATTTAAGAGGCTAGAACATTAACTAACATTAAAACATTCAGGGAAAATTTTGCTTTTAAATTTTATCTCAGCTCTCCTTGTTACCTGAAAGAATGAGTGCATGCCAACCATTCATTTGCCATCAAATGCTCACTGGGGATGTCTGGTGCATGCCAAGCATGTTCTAGTAAGGAAGAAGCTGTGAACCAGCTGGAAGAGGATCTTGCTTTTGAAAAGCTAGCATTTGGGAGAGAAGGGGAAGGTCAGATAAGAAACCAGTCATATTAGTACAGATTATGAAAGCAGGGTGACATGGAAATGGCAGGCTGGCTGAAGTATAGGAGCAGCCGAGAGGCTGAGGCAGGCTTTGAAGTTGTGTCCACTGGGTATTGAAGCCGGTGAGAATACTCACCATGGCGGAAATGAGATGGGTGCTAGGCTAATGCTGGCCTAGCTTCTGCAAATGGCTTACAAACATTAAAAAACAAATTGCCCAATCAAAAGCAGACAACCAAGTAGACCCTTCTCCAAAGAAATGCAAATGAACAACAAATAGAAGAAAATGTTCAGCAGCACTAACAATCAGGGAAATTCAAATCAAAACTACCCTGAGAGTCTGGTGTGGTGGTGCACACCTATCATACCAGCACTTGGAAGGCTAAGACAGGAGTATCACAGGTTCAAGGACAGCCTTAGCAATGTAGTGAGACTCTCAATGATTTAGTGAGACTCAGTTTTAAGATAAAAAGGGCTGGGGATACAACTTGGAGGTAGAATGTCCCTGAGTTCAATATCTAGTACTAACAAAACAAAAACCTACACTGACGTCCCATCTAACTCCAGTGAGAATGATAATAATGAAGAATACAAACAATAATAAATGCTAGAGAGGATGTAGGGAAATAACTCTTGTGCGCTGTTGTTGGGATTACAAATTAGTACAGCTACCACGGAGATCAGTACGAGATTCTCCAAAAGACTAGAAACTGGACAATCATATAACCCCATACCTCTTCTTGGCATCTTTACAAAAGAACTAAAGTTAGAATATACTACTGATACGTGTATAACCATGTTTTCAGCAGCACAATTCACAATAGCCAAATTATGGAACCAACTTAGATGTCTACAACAGATGAATGGATAAAGACAATGTGGTCTATACCCACAATGGGATTCTATGCAGCCATAAAGAACAACATTATCATTTGAAGGGAAATAGATGGAACTAGAGAGTATTATGCTAAATGAGATCAGCTGATCTCAGAAAGTCAAAACTTGTATGTTTTCTTTCAGATGAATAAACTGGAAAAAAATAGAATACAAAGGAGACTTCAGATAAATGAGGAGAGAGACCAGTAGAATGCTGGAAAAGGATTGGGGGAGGGAGGTGGGGAGAGTAAAAATGAGACTTATGAGCCTTGAAGAAATAATGCCATGTCCATACAGGAAGGTATCACTACCAATCTCACCAACATGTATGGGGAGGCAGGAGAAGGGGGCAGGGTGGAGTGCAGAGGGAAATACATCCAGTGAGGGGTGTATGTATGTCGGTATGATTTTGAACCTTACTATAATACATAATTACAATGCACCAATAAAGTATCTAAAAGAGATTAGACACTTAAGTCAGAGTATTTTACAATAGAAAAATAAAAACAAACTGTTAGTGTCCACCTGACAGGGCTGCATAGGAATTAGGGTTGGCTGGGTGGTGAACACAGGGATGTACCATGCACCCCTTCCTCCAAGAAAGCCTTGCTGCCCTGTTTGTGGGGTGCTGTCAATAGACCATCTCTAGTTATTGGTTTCTGCAGGGCTGAAGAAAGAGAGCCACAACTCCCCAAAACACAGAAGGCATGCATATCTCTCTCTGCTCCATCCTGCCTCTTCCTCACCTCTCTGACCAGAGTCCATCTCTAATGAACATTCTGCATGCCCAATTCCATTTCAACATCTGCTTGCAAATAAACCCAACCTGGATTTGGAGAAGGTAAGCACTTAAGAAGAAATGGTTCATGATAATTATTAAAGATGGTGAGAAAGACTTCATTCAAGGGGAACTCTGGTGAGATTTTGCAGTGGGGAAAAGACATCAGGTTTAACTTCAAATACAAGGAGGGATAGTAGTTAGAGAGGGATGGTGAGGTGGATATTGGTGGATAAAAAGTTACTAATTGGAAACTTCAGGGTGAAGGGGGATTCTGGCTATGTCAACTTGAGAGGATGCTTGCTAAAGACAGGTCAGGGTGGTCAGACAGCTGCCAGGAGTGGTGGAAGATCAGGAGCCCAACCAAATATGGAAGGTGTTCAGACACTGAGAGTAGAGGATTCTGGCTAAGTTGACCCAGCAGGGCTCTTGGTAAAATTGGGTTGTAGGGGGACAAGGCCAAAGTTTGATCGAAAAGAGAATATTTCTTGCTTTGAAAAAGATGTTCAGGACAAAAGTAGATGGTGCTGAAGACAAACCATCTCCACAAAGCACAGTGGCTTTGGGGGCATAGGACACAGTGGAAATTCTCCATAGCATGGGAGGATTAAAGAAGGAGGATTAAGGTGACCATGGAAAACCTGAGCTTTGGTGGCAACAGAAGCTATCAAGGTGTTTTTAATCCCCAATGTTGATCTTGTCCATCAAACTTTACATTTCCTCAAGGTTATTGATGGACTAAAATCTTAAAAAATGATTTTGCAATTTCTTAACATCACCTACAGGGGTGATTTGTCAAATATCATTTATCTTTGGCTTTTAGGGTCTCCGTGATACAGAGAAACTTATTTAACATTGCTCATACATCTCACTTAATTATCATGACAACCATATGAAATAAAGTTATTGCTACTGTACAGTTTAGGAAATTGAAGTTTAGTGAGGAAGAATGACTTGCTCACAGTCACATAATTTTCACATTTAGAATTTAAACCAAATTTAAACTCCAGAACCAAGATGTTACCCTGCATTCTGTTATCACAGGGGTACATTTTAGTGCCAGTCCTTATTTCAATATTTACCCTTATAAAAATCCTTGGGGTTATTATACCTCTTGTCTTGATTTTGTGGTTCCAAAATGTGGCTGTTGTCATAATACCCAACATTAGTAATTCACAAGGGTTGTCATGTGTCTTTTCCAAAGGTTGCTGGCCAGGCTTTGAAAACTTCCCTCCCCAGATGTGAACTTTCCTATCAGCAAGCTGTGATTAGGAATGAAAAGTAAGTTTCTGGCTGTTTCCTGTTCTGTTTCCTACAGAACCTGGTATGAAATTTCTTTGTAGTAAGATTTTAGAAAGAGGCAGTGTTAGCTTGATTTAAGTGCATGTGATCTATTTTCTTTCTACACATCAAAATCATAACCTCTGACACTGAGATTAAAAACCCCATTCCTTTGTCCTGCAAAAATACACTGCTTCCAGATTATAGAGTTGAGACTGTTGGTACTCACCTGCGAATTCATATAAAATGTTTGTCCTGCAATAGTCATTTGGGATTCTCTGCCTAACAAGATGTCAGTCATTGCCTGGAAGTTTTACATATGCCCCAAACAACTTATGTTTCAATTTGAGTATAATCAAATTTTCCAGTGACAGGGGAGTACACTTAAATGCCTAAGTTAACCCACATCCATGTAGTCAATATCTATTTTTAGTGAGATTTAGTCATTGTGTGTGTGTGTGTGTGTGTTGGGGGGGGGATATACTGTTTAAGATTCGCTCTGACCTGGAAAATGAGGAGAGAGGCTTAAGCTGTTTTAATGCCGTTTCTCAAAAATATTCTTGACACCTGTCTGGTGGAATAGGATTGTTAGTTGAAATAATTATCTTAGGAGAAGATGCAGCCTGACTCAGAACTTTTCAGGCTATCCAGGAGAGCGTTAGAAGATGAAGAGAGAACAGGTAGGGAAAGGAGGTGGGAGGGAAGCCCCATCTTTTCAGGAGCTTCACTCCTAGGGTGTGTTCTAGGAGGCACGGGAGCCATCCTGTAGGCGAGGGGAGTTCGCACACACCAGGAGCAGATGAAAGCTGTGTTTGATTCTGGATCATGGCTGTGCTGCTGGGCCAGGTGGCATTATTCATTTAGTGCTATTCCATGTTTTCGCAGGAAAAGCACAGCAGGCTTATAATGCTTGGGTTTTTAAACATTCAGAAGGCTGTGATGCTATAAATAAGCTTCCTGTGTCAGAGATTAAATCAACCAAGATGCCTGCCATGCCAACTTTATTTCTGAAACAACGTGTTTCGGCAGAAATCAAAATACATGCTAATCCTTCCCTTCTGACAGGCTAATATGAGCCTTGAAAACCACAGTGGAGAGCTACTGAGAGTCTGTTAAACAGGAGAAGCTGAGTTTGTGTGGCTTATCTTCTGGAGAAGGCTGCAACCAGCAGGCACTGTAGAAGTCTTTTGCCTGGACTTGTGGCATGGTGCTACAGAATCAGGCTGGGCTGGGCTGTTTTCAAAAGAAAAGACTTGCTAGTATGGTTTGGATAAACCAACACAGAGACTATGTCTTTAAGATGGCTAACCATAGATTAGCAAATATTTATGAAGTCCAACATCCATTCTCCCTACTTTTGGTTACAATACCCCCATTTTCTTAGAGAAACCATCCTGCTCTCACTTTTAATCCATATTTCTGGGTAATGCCATCTTCTAGCTCTAGAGGAGTGTCTGGGACCAGTCACTTGGAGCCATCCATCTCTTTCCTTGGTTCAGAGGTGAGTCAATGACCAAGGTGAACTAATTGGAACAGAGTTTGGACCCTGGCTGGGGATGTTGGGGAAAAGGATTTCTGGGATTTTTTCCCCCTCTAAGCCGTCGAACTTCATTGTTGCCATCTGATCACATGAAATTGGAGCCAAATCAGAATAAAACACTGATGAGAGATGGAGACAGATTTCTGATGATATTTGCTAGCACCTGGCTCCAGCCTGCTTGAAGCTTGATGTGCCTTGGGCTCGTTCACACGGATAGGCTCTCTGTTTTTTCAAAACAGTAGGTTGGATTTCTGTCATTTAAAATCAAAATCATTGTGACTAATTCTTTGGTCCAGCTGCTTCATGCAACCAAACTTGTCAATTCAGTGACAAAGTGTATTTATGGGCTTATCAACCTGCTGTCGGCTAGATTTATTCTAACTTAATGAAACTGACTGGCAGGGCAACCCAGGACAGACCAAGCTCCAGTGAAAAAGGGTAGCCAGAGGAAGCCCAGTAGGGACAGAGTGGCTCTACAAGGCCAGGTATGAATGCTGGAGAGTGATTGCCAGGAACTGCAGATGGGGCTGTGAAATCTTGGTGGGATTGTTTAGAACTCCTATGTCTGGAGGAAGCAGTGTCCAGTCAGGTGTCCTTAGCCTGTGGGAGTACCTGTAAGGATGCAGTAAGGTTGCACCTCATTTCCTTAGAAAGGATGACCTGTGTTCTTTCCCACAATTTTCCATGTAATTTTGAGTGGGTCGCAGAATGACTGAAACCCAGCCGTGGGCCTCTGGGAAGTCTAGATCATTCACTGAGGGCCTGGACAGATCATTTATCTTTTATATTTCATAAGATCTCTTATGAATGGTACAACATTGTTGTTTAAGATTTTTTGAGGACCTAATGTGTCTTAGGCACTGTATTTAATGTAGGGTACTTAATTACATTTTTATAGTGACCCCCTGGGTAGATATCCTAACTTGACAAATGAATAGTTGGAAAGATGGAAAAATTATGTAGTTGGCTCAAGATCACACAAGCTTGTAAATGAATAAAAGCTACACCAGAGTCTAGAGACACAGAGGCCACATTCTGAATCACCTCACTGACCTTACGGATTACTAATGAGTCACAAGGACTACCAGTCCATGATGACTGGAGTCCTCACATCTCTTAGATCCAGCTTGACTCACTTTAAGCCCATGGTGTACTGTAGGCAATATGGGATTACATTGATTCCAATCCCAATGTAAATGTGATTTATAGTAAATGACTTCATATCTCAGACTCGGGCCCCCTAAATGGGGAGTGTGGTCAGCATACATTTAAAATTTTTTTCATTTTCTTCATTTTAAAAAAGTTTGGAGAATTACAAAATGCAAGCATGCTTATAAAAACTTGACACAGAAATAGAAAGCCATGAGTGGGTACAACATAAATTCCTCTCAGCGGCTCTGGATCTGGCCATCTATGTCTGTGGAGGTACCAGTTTTAATGTTGGGTGTTTATTATTTTCCATGAATTTACAATCCATCTACCACAATGTATAGAGTTAATTTAATTTTTTAGTTTTATTCAGGTACAAATGGCAAAAAGAAGAATATATATATAGAGAAAGTATACCATGATATTAATATTTTACATTGTATAATATATATTATAAAATAACTACTAAATCAAGGTAACTGATATCTTCAACATCCCACAGCCTGATTCCTTCCTTCCTTCTTTCTTTCTTCTCTCCTCTCTATTTGGTGAGAACACTTAAGATTCAACCTCCTAATACAATTCAACCATACAATACAGTATTGTTAATTATAGTTTTATTGCTTGTACAATTTATTTTACTGAGGCACTAGGGCTTGAACCCATGCTGATTATACTTCCAAGTTACACCCCTAGCCTTTTGTAATTTTTGTTTTTAAACAAGATCTCACTAGGTTGCTGAGAGTCTCACTAAGTTGCTGAGGCTAGTCTTGAACCTGTGTTCTTCCTGTTTCAGCCTCCCAAATACTGGGATTATAGGCATGCCCAGATTTTGCAGTATATATATTTTTTGGGGGTCTGGAACTCAAGGGCATTTGACCTCTGAGCTACACCCCGTGCCCTCGTGTGTGTGTGTGTGTGTGTGTGTGTGTGTGTGTATTTTTTAATTTTTAAAACAGGGTCTCACTAAGTTGCAGAGGGCCTCACTAAGTAGCTGAGGCTGTCCGCGAACTGTGATCTTCCAGTCTCAACCTCTCGAATGCTGGGATTACAAACTTGTTCCATCACGCCTGGCTTACAGTCTATTTTTGAAAACAAATTTAGAATCATATGTCTTGGTATATTTTCGTGTCAATGGCACATAGAGATCTATTATACAGTGCTTTATTTTTGGTAGTTGGGATTGAACACAGAGGAATTCTACTTTTGAGATACACCCGTAGCCCTTTTTATTTAGTTTTACTTTTAAACAGGACCTTGCTAAGTTGCAGATGCTAGCCTTGAACTTATGATCCTCCTGTATCAGCTTCTCAAGTACCAGGGTTTTAGGTATGCATCATTTCACTGGGTTTATATAGTGCTTTTGATGGCTGTATTTAATGCACAGATATGGAAGTACAATTTTTACTTTGTCATTCTCTTACTGATGGACATTTCCATTACTTCCACTTTTAAAAACTGGTATTTTTAATCTTGCTGCAGTGAGTACTCTTGTGCATATATGTAATGCATATTAATCTCCTTATATATAATACATATATATATAACATCTCTTATACATAATATATATATATAATCTCCTTCCCCACATAAGTGAATATTTTGATAAAACAGGTCCCCAGAAGTAAAACTGTATCTCTGGTCTAAAGTAAACACATGAGAGACCATTGGAGGCATTGTTGAAGGGAATCCAATGAAATGTCCCATAGTGTGCTGGGTTTGGCTCTGTTTCCTGTGCTTAGGACCCTTGGGCAGGGAGACAACGTGCCTTCGTGGGTCTTCTGGTTGTCACACTGCCACTAGAGCCTCCTTTATATTCAAGAGCTCATCTGAGCTCTGTCTCCCCTTGAGCGGTCCAGGGCTTATGTTTACCCTGGCAGATTTGGAGTCAGCTTCCCAAGCTGTGCACCTCTCCCCTTGGCACACATGCTGTGCACCCGCAGGCATCATCTGGGCCTGGGAGCGGTGCCCAACTAGGCAGGGACTGGCTATACCCATGGCAATGCCCAAGGCCATGGTCAGAAATCACTGTCTGTTAAGATTGTGTGTGAAACCCACAAGAATGGTTGCCTGAAGTGGTTATGTTGGAGGATTATGCCTTTCAGAAAATCATATTAATTGCTTCCATCCTTCAACCACTGTTTTTGAAGCAGCTACTATAAGCTGTGTGACTGGAGTTAGATTCATAGTAGATTGCCATAAACACAAGGGCACCCCTGCTCGTGCTGGCCCTGGCACCATTGCTGTGAAGTTTGGGCTTCATGCCTTGGAAACAACTTAAATGGAAGGCATATTTGAAAAAAAAAATAAGTTTTAGAAACCCAAACTAATCAATCCAAGGTAGGGCTAAGAGAAACCTTCCTTTACAAATAAGCAAATAACATTCTAAGCTGTAACAGTAAATCAAGAGTGTATTAGGATAGAAAATGAAATCAAATGATGTTAACCATTTGCCTCCATCTCTCTTTCTTATAGAGCTGTTTCCTCCATCCCTGCTGAAAGGACCAAATAACCCCTTTGTTCCCAGAATAGCTGATTGGACCAGGATTGCACTTATGACTTGAGCTCAGCCAATCAGATTCTTTTCTAGGGGGCTGTCATTACAGTATCAGGTCAGGCTCTTTGGGGCAGGTTAGGTTGGGAAGCGTTATAAAGATGGAATCATGTCCCAACTATGGGCAGATGGAGCAGAAAAGGTCATACTGCAGGACACAGACAATAAAACAGGTAGAAGGAAAAGAGCAGAGAAGAGAATCAGGAAACCCCAGAAAGAAGAGGAGAGCTGGAGAGTTAATTCCCTTCATGCCAGAATTCTCTCCTGAAATCAGGAGCACTTTATGTGTGTGATCCCCAGCCTATCCCAAAAAATTCCAATGAATCCTTGCTACTTCCATTCTTTTTCCTTTCTTTCATTTCCTTTTCTTTTCTTTCCTTTCCCTTTCCTTCTTTCCTTTTTTCTTTCTTTTCTGTCTTTTTTTTTTTTAGCTAACTGGAGGGTTCATCTGTCCAATAACCACCCCGTCTCCTTGGTTAAGACACCATTTCCTCCCTCCTTTGTACTATTCAGCAAAAGGGCAATAAAGAAGTTTCTGATTCTGTCCCCAAAGGCTAAGCACAGTAGATTCTTGGGAGATCCATTCTGTTGGACTCTATCTGCCATTTTCTCTCATGGCTTGATTACTTTGGAAATGTGCTGCACTCTGTCCTCAGGGACTCCCTAAATAGAAGGCTCAGCTTGGAGGATTCCTGGATCCCATTGTTCCTCAATTAGGGAGCCCAGGACACTGGGTAAGGTTCTCCCCATGACTCTCACTCTTCCCTGGCTCTCACTCCCCAATGTTCCCAGAGTTATAAACACACACACACACACACACACACACACACACACACACACACACACACACACACATCCACCACAGAAAAGCAGGATGAACATGTATCCAAGGGCTATATCTTGAGTCTGGGTGAGTTAACTGTGCAGCTCATATTCCCATGGGAATCTCCACCAAGATGAATCTCTCCTTTCCCCAGGAGCTTTGAAAGAAATGGAATTTAATAATCTCGACCACGGAATTTTGTTAAGTTAAAGCATGAAGAGGCATCTTCTCTTGTCTCCCCAGTTCCTGCTGCCTCGCACCCCAGGACCTGTCTGTTCATTGCTCCTCGTGCCAGTTGACGACAAGGTCCTCAACTGCTCCCGGCAAAGAGCCAGCCTGGGTGCCTTTGCCCCTGAGTTATCTGGCCTTTAGGTTTCTGCTGTGGGTTTACTCTCTCAAACTGGCATTCTGCATACAGTACTGAGCAGCAGGGAACCCAGGCTGGCATTAGGAGAAAATATGATTTATGTCTTTGTCTTTACACCCTATTCCCCTCCCCCACCCTTCCTTCCCATAGGCGCCTTCAGCTGCGTATAAATTAAGTACATTCTTGTGCTTTTGCAGGTCATATCTGGGATATTCTGGACATCTCTGGCATATACCCTAAATGTATGAAACCAGTAATTTGCTACTTCCCGCTTATAATGCCTGACATTGTCACTGTTTGCTTAGAGTTTTGGTATCTGATGATCTTAATGTTCAGGTCAATTTTATTGATACTGAACTCCATGCCCTCATTTCTTTCCCCATTGCATTTTTTTTGAGTCACATATAGAGAGGGTAACTAATCTTAATATCTTGTGTTCACAATTCTATTTAGCATGAAATCAGTAACTGACATATTAATTATAATAATCTGTTAAATATACTTTACCTACATGTTAATTATGGGAGACCATTCTCATTTATTTCTCTGGGTAGCCTATTAATTCAACCCAGATGGTACAGCTTTGTGAGACGGTAACACTGAGCGTTTGCAGAATAAATCATGTTGCCAAGATACAGCAGCAAAAATGTTATCACATCTGAATAAGCTTTAGTATGATATAACCATGAAAGAAAACTTACCTATTACTCATAGACTGGAGCTTAGTCAAAAATAGGAGCGGTGTACCAAAGGTAAAAAAATATATTTTTTTGTAATATATAATGGTTTCCTCCAAAAGAGTGAATTCTTTATTTAAGCCCAGTGCTCCATAAATAATTTCAAGAGGGGTAAATGGAATCCTGACACAGGGAGTTCATCATAGCTTGTGGAGAAGGGAAGAGAGGCAACTATGCTTTTCTTGAACACTGTGATGTCAAGAACCACTGGCATCATTGGGGGGGACATGGAAACACAACACCCCTTCCCATCCTCTGTTTCCACTTTTTAACTTCTTCCTGGATGCTAATAAGCAGCATTCTGGGCTTGGTCTTTCAGAACTCTCTCATTTGGATCGAATTTATATTCAGGAGATATGTTCATCTCCAAATGAAGAGAATTTCTATGATAAAACTTAGGATTGGTCAAGAGGATGCCAGTGCCATCTTCTCTCTGGGAAAGAGTTGGTTCACTGGCCAAAGATACTTTCAGTTTAGCAATGAAGTTCAACAATTTAACTGGCCCTCACTCATACTTTATTTCTTAAAGCCTTGTGCTAGTTCCTGGGATCCAGTGGGGGACACATGTGGGCTCTGTGTTCACAGAACTTATGATCTGGGGTAGGGAATTAAACAGGCAGTGATAGTGTTATGGGGCTGTGTTTGCAAGCCATACCTCTCAGAACGCATAGTAAGAACTCAAGACCCCCACCTGGGGCTGGGAATTAGAGAAGCCTTCCCAGATTACTAATCTCATCACTTGCCTCTGAAAAATGAGCTGGGTGTAGTCAAGTGACCCAGATAGAAGAACCAGCATCTTCAAAGAGCACATGATATATTCATAGAACTGAAGGAAGTTGTAGCACTTGGAACACACATCTAGTGGGCAAGGTAGTGAAGACTTCCAAGCAGCGTGGCTAGATAGGTGTGCAGGGGCCAGATCATGAGATTTGCTGTAAACCACATGGAGTTCAGCTTCACTCTGAGGATACTGGGGAACTCCATTGGTGGGTGTAAGCATGGAGATGACATTGCCAAATTTACATCTTAGGGATCTCATCCTGGCTTCAGAAGGGACGGCGGGTACTGGGCTGCAACTGTGGTCACAGTGAGAAAGGGTAGTTGGCGTCCTGTTCCTCTCAGACCTGACTAAATCCTTTCTCAAAGCCTCTCCTTTCATCTCCACCCTTCAGCAAACTCTACCATCTCTGAGATTTAATATCAGTGTTTTACAAATTACTTTCTGGTTGAAAATAAGCAAGAGTCATGACCCTGGCTTTCTTCTTTACTCCCATTAATACAGTACAGGTGCATCTAACTCTGCCACGATGCTTGGGGCTGCCTCCTCACACCTCTTTGTCCTTGTCTCTCCTCCACAGATATGTGGCTTCTAGTAACTTCTACATTTGACAAACTCATTCCTCATGATGTCTGTGGCTGCTTTTGCTACATATTTATTGTGAGAGTATATGTTGTGATTGTTCAATTTAAAAATAGCTGTCCCCTCAATCTGTCATAACTCCCTGTTCCTCTCCTTCATAGAATTGACCACAGTGCACAATTAGAGGTTAATCTGGTTTTCTTGCCTATTTTGTTTTTACTTCCTGCCTCCTTCTGTAAACTTTAAAGTCCCATCAGGGCAGAGGTCATACCTGTTTTCCCTCTTTGTATTATAAGCCTGTGGGATGGTGTCTGCCTGGCATGTAGTAATTGTGCAACAGATAAAAATTTCTTTATGGAAAGTACTTTTTTGTGGTACTGGGGGTGGAACCCAGGGGTTTTTCTACCTCCGGGCTATACTCCCAGACCTATTTTATACTTTATTTGGAAACAGGGTCTCACTAAGTTGCTGAGAGCCTCACTAAGAAACTGAGGCTGGCTTCGAGCTTCTGTGATCCTCCTGTCTCAGCCTACCAAGCGCAGGAATTACAAGCATGCACGACCACACCCGTCATGGAAAGTACTTTTTAAAATTGAAGTTCCTTTAACTCTTGAGGGGAGCACTTGAAGCTCAGAACACACTTCATGTGTGCGCTTTTAAGCTTAGAGGCCGAGGATGAAAGGTAGGAATACAGAAATGGGAACTACAAGTCAAAAATGTGTCAGTGTTTAGAAAGTGGTCTCCCATGGCAATGATTACAAATTATGTAAATGACCTGGACACAGGATGAACCTGCCAAACCTACCAGAAAGAAATTTACTTAAAGGATGGGGACTCTAGAATAATGGAGAAATTTTGAGCATCCAAATAATAATTATAACAGACATGTGGCTTTCAGAAGGACATGGTGACTGCAGCATTTGGTTTGAATTTTAGATACTGTCTTTGTTTGATTTGCAATATACGACAACCTTCCTTCCTTCTGTTCTTTATTCCCACCAACATACCTTCTTTTGTTTATCCATTCAATAATCAAATGTTTCTTAAGCACATGAAACATTCTAGACTCTGGATCTGGCTGGAAAGTGACTTAGAAAAATAGGTAGGTAAGCTGTAAGACACTAAAAGTAAAATACACCTCTGTATTGAAGGGCCTGGAGAGGGGCCTCAGCAAAAGATTTCCAGCTGAGACACTGTTCATCCAGGTTTGACCCCCCCAGCTTCTCCTTTGAAAAAGATAGTGAGAAAGTATTGTGGCTGACACATCTGCTGAACCCTCCGATGTCGCAGCTGAGCCCTGCTCGTCGGATTGAACATCAAGCAGAATTCCACATCCAAGACATGGTTAAGAGGAACTTCTAGCTGGGGAATATAAAATTGTAAATGGCACAGATAACGTCAGTCTGAGTTACTGTTTTCAGAATGACACAGATGTTAGGATAAGGGAGCATAAATGGAAATTAAAGAGAAACAAATTCAGAACAGATGTCAGGAAGCATTTTTTTCACGCGGAGAATCACAAATGTGTGGAATGGCCTACCAGGCTCGATTGTTAAGGCGAAGGCACAGGGGACATTCAGGAACTGATCAGATGGCATCATGGGGGAATTAAGCAGTAAAAGAGGAAACGAGCGTGCATACGGCAACTGGCTTTCAGCTAATCCTCAGCAATGTCCATGCCCTTATGGTCTTGGTGCTAACACACTTACCTTGGATGAGCACACATCATTTCTTTGCTTTTAGTTTTCACAGATTGTGCCAATCTCAAAATAGTTATTTTCACATCATAAAGATGACATTAGCAGAGTGGGGGTGGGGAGGCATGGTGTGTGTGTGTGTGTGTGTGTGTGTGTGTGTGTGTGTGTGTGTATGTGTGTGACAGAGAGAGAGAGAGAGAGAGAGAGAGAGAGAGAGAGAGAGAAGGAGAATCCTTTCAAAGCTAGAATGGAAGGATAGGAGAGGAAGAACGCTGAGGTTGATTAATGGAGGAGCTACATCCGAATATGTGTAAAAGTATGTATATAGCATGGTTAACCTGGACACTCATTTTTGGGAGGGGGAGGGGAAGTGGGGGTGGGAGGAGAGGGCACCCAGAACGGTCTGGATGTATGCCATTTTCAATATATTCCACATAAAAAAAGTAAAAAAAGTTGTTTGTTTTGGAAGGAAGGGGCTGCCATTTGTGAATTGGGTATGGAAAATGACATTTAAAATGTGTATCTCTATCCACCACCAAAGAGCAGGGTATGATAATCAACTAGCCAGCCTTCTGTACTGCCTCAGGGAGCTGGAGTTCTAAATATTGTTCCACTAAATATTGTATGTCACCACCATAAGATCCTTTAGAGAAATTCTCCAATTCTGTTTCTGTCCCCCCACCCCCATGGTGCCTAAGCTCCTTAAAAAATATTGTAGGGGAGAGAGAAGGAAGTTAGGCAGGTTTTCAGCTTTCAAAAGCTACTTACTAAAAAATGGCAAGCAAGGAAGGGGTAATAGGAGATCTGTAACTCCATGAGCGCTTGTTTTTTTTTTTTTTTTTTTTTTTTTTCCTTGTGCCTTCTGAGGAGCCCTGGAGAGGCTGTAACCAGGTGCCCCTTTAATGGGCTATCACCTGGGGGATATAGCTTATGATAATGTGGACTGGAGAGAGAGCAAAGCAATGACTCTACACCCCAAGGGAAGGTAGTTGAGGATAAAAAGTAGAGTAAAACCTCATTAATCTGGACCTTGCTAATTTAGAATGTATGAATAATTCAGACCCTCTGGCTGGGCTGAAGTTTACCTTTGTACTAGATATGGAAAAAAGGGTTTGCTAAGCAAATTAATAGTGTAAACAAGATTGAGAATAGGGAATATATAGCCTATTTAAGAGAACAAATTGTTTTCACATACTTAGTAGAACCATCTGCGTAGGAACAATGAGTAGGTCAATTGTAAGTAATCCTGGTCTATTCAGTAGACGTGGTCTTTTGGACATCCAGACTCGCCAGAATTTTGTCTGCACTAGAAGAATGAGATAGAACAAGGGGTGGGGGTTCTGGAAAACTCATATTTAAGGCATGTGGTTGATTAATGTTACCTTTCCTTTCATGATTGACTTCAGATTTATAGGACTTCAGCAACCTCTTGACTACTCTTTCTTAGATCTTTATTTGCCTCTTTTCTCTGTTTGAGTTGAAAGGATAAAAAGACTAACTTTGTAGAACACAGTCCTGAGCAGTTCTGGCACAGATACAGGTGAGGAAAGCCTGTGTGGAAAGCTCCATGGCCACTTAGCAGGAACTGGATGCCACAGGTTGGAAAGCCTGGATTCACAGACGCCACAAGTATTTAACACCAGACTTGTGCAGACCGTGTATTTTCTGTGGGCCTCAGTCTTCACATTTATAAAACAGAATAAGATCAATGGCATCTAAAAGCTCTTCCAAAAATGACTAAGAAAATAAAAGCTCTTCCAAGTCAACAAAACCACTATCATCACTGATCTCTGACGACGACTCTCCTCAGTAAAAGAGATATAATAATTCTCATGTTTTGATAATCAAAGGATATAGCCATTGGAGTACAGAGTGTACTATAAGCAATAAGTAAGAAAAGAACAAATCAGTTAAATAAAATCATGAGCACATCTCTGATGTTATCAGAGACTACGAATGAGCTCCATCTTCCTGGGACACCGCTCATTTTCTCCTTCTTTATCTAAGTTGTCCTTCCTTTCTTTCTTCCTTCCTTTCTTTCTTTCTCTTTCTTTCTTTCTTTCTTTCTTTCTTTCTTTCTTTCTTTCTTTCTCCTTCCTTCCTTCTCCTTTCTCTCTTTCTTTCTTCCTTCTTTTCTTTCTTTTCTGTTTTTGGTGGTACTGGGGTTCCTGTAAACCCTTCTATCTCTGGGCTACACTCTCAGACCTATTTTATATTTTTATTTGGAAACAGGGTCTCTTAAGCCAGCGAGGCTGGCTTCGAACCTGCGCGATCCTCCTGTCTCTGCCTCCCAAGCGTGGGGATTACAAGCGTGTGCCACCACGCCTGGCCCTTCTTTCTTTATCTTCCTTATTCTGAGGATTGGAATTCAGAGCTCATGCATGCTGGGAGAATGTTTTATTACTGAGTTATACACACAGCCTCCATGGATTTCTTACTACCCTTTTCCTGCTAGGAAGGATTAGGACTTCCATCGACTCCACACCTGCCCGCAGCTTCTTTAGCCTGCTCTGCTGGACTCTTCTCCAAGTGAAATCCAGAAAGATAGAGCATTCCATGCAGTCCAAGGCTCAGAAGCCGAAGGTTTCTCTGGAACAGTGGAATAGCAAGTAGACAGCTTTCTCTCAACCACAGATCTCGTTGCCACTTGCCTGGCCACCCTTGCACACTGTGAAGAGCTGTGCCCATGTTAGTTCTAAAGCTGAGGGTGGGCATGGAGCAGAAGTTGGCTTCAGACATCAGTGCCCTACAGGCTCTGGTCCTGTGTCACCATCTTCTAATCAATTAAATATTGATTTTATGTATCGTTTCTATTTAAGTGATTCTCAAATAGTACTTGATCAATGTACATTTATAAGCTCTGTCACTTAAATCATCACCTAGTCCCTTTCAGAGGTGAGCAGAGACCAAAGCTGTGCTGGGCTACTTGGTTTGTGATTGACTGAATTCACTTACCTTCTTAGATCTACTTTAGATACATAAAGTCAGCTCTGTATTCTACAAAGGGGAAATTTTAGGAACACAAGCTCTTCGGATATTTGCAGAAGTCATAGATAAATCTCCTCGGTATATACAGCCTTCCTTCCAGTGTGGTTTTAGTTTCTTGAAGCCAGCAGTGTTCTAAAAAACCTGAGTGAAAAAGCTCAGAAATAAACAATTCATAAGTTTTAAATAACTTGTATTTCTATATATTGCTATAATTTATCTATTTTATTAGCAGCCATTATTGTTAATCTGCTTTACTTAATTTATAAGTTAGATTTTATCATAGTTATGTATGTAAAGGAAAAAGCATATATATACACAGAGACATCAATATAGATATAGACATAGGATTTAGTACTATCTGCAGTTTCAGGCATCCACTTGAAACTTATTCCTCATGGAAAAGGGGAGGGGTATTGTACTATGTATAGATTAAAAGCTCTATAGAAAAGAAGAGATGGCTGGGAGAAAATTGAGTTGGGTACCATGAGTAGCTTTGGGCTCTGGGTTTGTAACCAGATCCCCCAGCTCTGCTGCATCTGCCAGGCTGCAGGACTTGGCACTACAGGGACTGGTTGGGTGATGTTTATTTAACTTAACTCACCAGGCTCAGAAAGACAGCTTCTATGGAATCACAAACTTTGGTTAAATGAAAGTCTTGGTGAGGTCACTTGGCATCCTTGGAAACAAACCCGAATCGATGCACACCACGTGCAATTGCTGTGGCAGCGTTTGTTGTTGCTAACATTTGTCAGCACGCCTGACTTTATTCCTCTTTTTTATTGACTGCTTGCCATGAGTTCCATCCTGTGAAAAGTGCTTTATGCTTTGCAGAAAAAATACTTTGTTCTATTACATTTTCTGGATCGCATACTTGTGGTGAGGGGTCAGCCATAGACGCCCAAGCTTGCAAAAAATGGTCAACGTGGCCTGCAGTGTTTAGACTGTCTTACCTAAAATTAACAAAAATGTAAAATTTAAACTAAATATGTTCAATGCTGACATTTAGAAGTTGAGATATTTTTCTTGAAAATCAAGAGTTCAGGCTCCTCTTGAAAAATATCAGATGATAGCAAAACACAGGTCCTGTGTTCCCTCCTGGCAACAGCCAACCAGACCTAAGTACTGGCTACTTCTTTACATGGAGAAGTATACTCTCCAGTTCATGCCGGTCCCCACCATTCCCCAACATCTTGTTCCAGGCTGACTCACTCATTGTATTACCTGTTTTGCTTCAGTTGACATTTTGAATAGGTATTTCAGAATGACACACAAGGGGAGGTATAAGGTAGTGAAATTGATCAAATTATTTTATATGCATATGTGAATATGCCCCGGTGAAACCCACCATGCTGCATAATTAGTATTAATAAAAATTTTTAAAAGAAATACAAACAAAAATATAGCATAGTTTATGATTCCATGATCAAGTGAACTGATACAGATGAGGACTAGGATGGAATGATAAGGTGACTAAGGAGTTATATGACTTTCCTTACCTGGAAATCCCTTGTTTATCATGGTTGGTTTGGAAGTTGTCTTGCAAAATGACTAATAATAGGAACAGAAATTTTCAAATGCCTGGAAAAAGCTGAGAAAAGAATTAATGCTATTTCTTTAATAATGTTGCTCCCCATGGCTTTCATTTCTGCATGTGTCTGTGAGAGGGGAGAGGGTAGCAGGACCACTACAGCCAGTTCAGTAGTGAGAATATGCCTAGGTTGTGTGTCAGCACATGTTTTGACTTCTGCCTCCCAACACCCTGGGAAGGAGAGGCTAAGGTCTTTGGAGTAATAAATATCTGTGTGGCCTGGAAGACTGACTCCAGAGCCCTGGATTGTTTCTGATGGTTGGTATGGTCCCAAGATCAAGCCATGCATAAAAAGTCAAGTAAAAGATGGTCAACAGGAGACATGTGTTCAGGAATATAAGTTAGAGAAGGCTGAGAGAGAATTGCTACCGTGGTAAAAAAGATGGCCATCGAGGTGAGTGTATGTTTGTAGTTTGTTGGGGTTTTATCTGGCATAACTTCTGTTATCTTTTCTTCTGGAAGCAGGAGGGTGTCTTTTTTCATTCCATTCACACTGTTCAGGTGAGTTGACTCCACCCCATGGTTCTAGGGTGGGCTCATAATTCAGACTTGGCAAATTAGGGTGATATATCCCTTTCCCTGACTGTTTCAGGATGTGATGGACATGTGGCTCAAGCTGGGACATTAAAAGTCAGCCTTGGGAATTTGCTGGTGTCGCTGGCAGAGATGTGTTCTTTCTGGTGGGGATGTATTAGACTGGAGTGCAGGAGGTCATCCTGTAGCCGCTTGAGGGGACTTTGCCCGAGATTAAATCTAATAGATGAGAAGAGAAAAAGGGCCCGGCTCTAGCTGTGCCTGAGCTCGATAGCTATTTCCCTCTTTGGACATGCCTCCCTGCATTCGCATGATTGGGCATGGCATCACCCTCCTAGGAGAGAGTGTTGTCTTTGATAAATCAAATAAATGTTTGGTCTCCTGTCTGGCCTTTGCACTCTTAATCTAGATACATGCCCCTCAGTTTCTCTTCTGGTGCGCCAACCCCTGGCTACTCTAATCTGGGCTTCTTCTCATGTTGCCCACAAGCCCCCGATCCTCATGGCCCTTGCACTCACAAGGAGGTGTTTCTCCTCTATATCACTCGCATGGCTCTGGTGAAGGGTGAACAGGCCCACACTTGACAGGCAAATACTGACCCTCAACCTAAGGCTGCCATTGTCCTGGCTGGAAACACTTTCCAGCACTGAACACACAGACACCAATCTTCTTTTGGCAAAACAGACAGAAGGAGGTAACATGGCAGTGGGAAGAGAAGACATTCTAGAGCCAGGCAGGGCAGAATCAGAATGCCCTTGTGGCCATGTCATCCCTCTTGGATCTTAGGTGAGTTGGTGAAGTCTGAATCTGTTTTCTACATGTGTAAGGCGGGGATAGGGGTACTTCCTTCACAGGGTTGTTACAAAGATTAAAGGACTAAGTGGGATGATGTGTATAAAGCCCTGGGCGGGTAGCGGGAGCTCAGTATAGGGCAGCTTGTGATTATTGTTATTTTGAATAAGTTGTGGAGAGGCGGTACAGAGTTGCAGCTAGTGATGTAACTTCTGGAGTTAAACCACCTTGGTTCCCATCCCATATTCAGTCCTTCCTCACTGCCTTCACTCCTCAATCTCCTTGTCTACAAAGTAGGAATAATAGTAATAATAAAATTTCCACTTCATAAGGTTATTATGTGAATTTGATGGTTTAATGCATGCAAACCACTTAGCATTAATTAGTTATGTAGCAAACAGTCAATACTTTCTAACTTATTATAGGTGTAGATCTTGCTTTTAGTGGTATATCTGTTATCTTTACAAACATTAAGCAGATAATTTTAATATTTCTGTTCTCTAGGCAGCAAAATTATTTTCAGTAATAAATATGTAAAAATCAATAATTATTGTTATTTTTCCCTTTAGCTTTTTAAAACCATGATTTAAGGAATAAATTTCTATTTAAAAGGTATTTTCAACTCAGTAAAATATTTCATATACAAGCTAAATTCTGCTTTTACCAAACCAAAAATTATACCTAGTCATTGTACTGTGTTACTGTTTTAGACAAAAATAAAACCCCTATTGGTCACAAGAGACAGAACTGAAGTAATTCAAATTATTCATCTTTACATTCATGATCGTTGTTTATTTTAAATCTACCATTTAAATGCAGCAATATATCACACCACAAGGGTTAGAGACACTAGCACTGCTAATAGTAAGCTAAAGATATTCTGAACAGCTGAGTGTTGTGGCACATGCTTTTAATTCCAGTATTTGGGAGGCGGAGACCAGAGGGTTGCGGTTCTCAGACAGCCTCAGCTGGCTGGGCGTGGTGGTGCACCCTTGTAATCCCTGCGCTTGGGAGGCGGAGACAGGAGGATCACGCTGGTTAGAAGCCAGCCTCGCTGGCTTAAGAGACCCTGTTTCCAAATTTAAAAAATATAAAAATATGTCTGGGAGTTAAATAAAAAAATATAAAAATAGGTAGAAGGGTTTTCGGGTAGAAGGGTTTTCCAGTGCCACCATAAATAAATAAATATATAAATAAATAAATAAATACACAAACAAATAAACAAACAAACAAACAGCCTCAGCTACTTTAGTGAGGCCGTTCACAACTAAGTGAGGCCCTGTTTCAACAATAAAAAAGACTAAAAAATAGGGCTAGGGGTGTATCTTGGAGGTAGAATGCCCCTGGGTTCCATCCCCAGTACCAAAAAAGAAAAAAAAAAAAAGATATTCTGAACTTTTGTAAAATGACCCTGTTGATACATATCCTATGGGATGGAGTTACAGACTAACAGAGTTCTTTGAATTGCATGAAGAATGCAATATATATTAAAACTCAGCAATAAAAATGTGCTAATTTGAAGCTTACACACATTTTGTTAAGCTCAATAGATAATGCAGTGATATTTAGACCTTAGACTAAGAAGAGTTTAGAAGAGATTTTTTTTTTCCTAGAGAGGATTATTTATCACTAGTTCGGTTTAGAATTGCTGGTACTTGATGATATAAAAAAGAAAACCAACTTTTAGCCTATTGTACTTAATTTTAAAATCTGCACAATGTGTCCATTTACAGCTGCTCCAGAGGTGGGCCACTCCTGCTGCCCTGCCCTCGGGACATCCCTGTCTGAAGGTCATGTAAGTAGTCAGAGAACACTTTTCAGTGGACATGTTATTACTGGCTGTCTTAGTCCATTTGTGTTGTTTAACAAAACTACCTGATGCTGGGTAGTTTATAAAAAACAAAAGAGGTTTGGTTCACTGTTTTGGTGGCTTGAAAGTCCAAGCAGCATGGTGTTGGGTGTCTGGTGAGGGCCCAGGGGCTATATCACAACATGGCAGTTAGCATCACAAAAGCTAGGGCTGGACCAAGGATGGCTGTTCTAGGGGGATGGTAACCCTCACTTTTTTGTTCAACAGATACAACTCAAGTGCCAGCTATGGACTAGGCCCTACGGATGCAGAGGGGGGAAGACAGGTGTAGTGGGCTGAATGGTAGCCCATGGATACCCATGGAAAAAGGACAAAGAAAGTTCCTTTTTCTATTCAGACCTACACATTATTACTTTATACAGGAAAAGAGTGAATATTATCTTACCTGGCAAAAGACAGAATTAAGGATATTGAGAGGAGGAGCCTATCTATTGGCTCCTAAATAAAAGGGAAGGTGTCTTTATAAGGGTGAGGCAGAGGGAATGTTGATAGACAAAAGAAGGCTGGTCTTCTGGGTGACCATGGAGACAGAGACTAGAGTGATGTGGCCATAGCCAAGGAATGCCGTAGCCACCTGCTAGAAGAGGCGCAGCACAATTTCTCCTTTGGGCTCAAAGGGAGTGTGGCCCTGCTGGATTTTTAGGCTCTAGAGCTTTGGCAGGTTAAATTTGTTACTTTGAGCCACCAAGTTTGTGGTCATTTTTTGTTACAGCAGCCTCAGGAAAAAAATCCAGAAGGTGCTAAATTGTTGACCTCACAAGAGCTTATATTTTGTGGATAAATGAATTAAACTAATCCACTAATTATAACATGCTGGTTATTGTGTGATATCAATCTTCTTCACTGGATAATATCCTCCATATGGCTGGGCCTGGTGGTGCACGCTTGTAATCCCAGCATTCAGGAGGCTGGGACAGGAGGATCCCTGTTTGAGGACAGCCTCAGCTACTTAGGCCTTCTGCAACTCAGTGAGACCATGTTTTAAAATAAAGAATAAAAATATGGCTGGGAGTGTAGCTCAGAGATAGAATGCCCCTGGCTTCCACCCTCAGTACCACACACACACAAAATGTCCTCCATATGAAAAGAGACTGTACTTTTCTCTTGTATTTCTTTAGTGTCTGCTACATAATAGACACCCAACAAATACTTATTGAAATCATTAAAAAAGGAGGGCCATTGCTTTGATCAGGAAAATAGCTAGCTCTAGAAGAAGGAACTAATCTAATCTGAAAGGGCCAATAGAGATTCCCAGAGGAGGTGACATTTAAAGATTAGCTTTGCCGGGCGTGGTGGTGCACGCTTGTAATCCTGCGCTTGGGAGGCGGAGACAGGAGGATTGCGCAGGTTCGAAGCCAGCCGCGCTGGCTCAAGAGACCCTGTGTTCCAAATAAAAATATAAAATAGGTCTGGGAGTGTAGCCCAGAGGTAGAAGGGTTTCCAGGAACCCCAGTACCACCAAATAAATAAATAAACAAACAAATAAACAAACAAACAAACAAATAAATATTAGCTTTGACAGGCATGGCTGCTGTGGCACACACCTATAATCCAAATACTTAGGAGTCTGAAACAGGAGGATCTCAGGTTTGAGGTTAGCCTCAGTAACTTAGGGAGACTTAGTTTCAAAATAAAAATTAAAAGGGATGCAGGTACAGTTAGAAGGTAGAATGTTCCTGGGTCCAAACCCCAGTGCTACACACATTAAAAAAAGCAAATAAACAACTGAGCTTTGAATTGTGTGTAAGAATTAGGCAAAAGGGTGAGGAAAGTGATTTGCAGAAGAAACAACATATACAAAGTCTAGGAAGCAAAACACAGGAGGATTATGAAGGTCAGGAAGTAGAGGGGGAAGGATGAACAGAAGGAAAAAATAGAGATAGAATAATACCGGGCAAAGGCCAGGTCAAGCTCTTTTGCTGAAGACTTGTTTCGAAGTTTGGCTATTGCCTTTTGGGAACTCAGAACCAGTTTGAGGTATCATACAGATTGTTGAGGTTGTAGGGCAGGTTTGGAAGGTCTGATTTCCTCCTCGAAGGGTTTTTCTGGCTACAGGACTAAAAACCGACCAAAGAGAGATGAACCAGGTAATTCATTAGGTAGCTAAGGTCACTGGAATTATCAAGGCAAAAGAAAATGGCAGCTTAGAAAAGGGTAAAGGCTGTGGTCTGACAATGGGAAGAGGAATTTAGGGTTAGAATTGATATGGGTTGAGGGACTGGTCAAGGTTGGGCCAGGTTTCTGGCTCAGGCCATGGATGGGTGATGGTGGACTACGGCTCTGTAGACTGATAAAGAAATTGAGGTGAGTTGATGGAAACAATGAGTCTGATGGGTTTGCAATGCCTTTGAGACATCCCGGTAGAGACATCCGGAAGGATTGAGTGTGTGTTGCTGAAACTGAGGTCACTAATCTGGGCTAGAGAGTTGGATTTGGAAATTAATCCATGCAAATTGAGCAGTATCAAGTGAATTGACCAGGGAAGAGTATATAGATTGATAAGGGAAAAGGACTAAGACAGAGAATTATACCTATCCCTTGTTGGGATAGGTATAATTCACTAGGAGGAGTGGGAACATTAAAGGTAAATTCTCTCTGCTTTTCTCTAGGGGCAACCATCTCTATCATGGAGAGGTACTTGGGATTGTTCTGTTGGTAAATTTTGTGTTTACTACCTTAACTGGAAAAATGGCCGAAGTCTCTTTTTAAAGGTTTGCTGTCATTGGTACACTTAGGGTAGGCAGGCACTTCTTGGAGCAGATACTGTAGGATTTGTTTTGGTCTAGTAAATCTTGCCCTTCCCAAGGAATTTGTAGTGGGGAAAGAGGCAGGTGCTTGGCATAAGTGAGCACCTCTCCTGGGAGAGAGTCATATCATAGAGCACTTCATAGGCATAACTTCCTTTGAAGTGCAATTTTGCTAGAACCTACCTGATAGACTAGGACAGTCCAGCCTGAGGTCAGTAGGTGTAACTCGCCGTGATGCAAGATCTCCTGTGATCTTGGTCCAACTGCAAAATATTAGATGATTGTTGTGCCAAACTGGAGTTCAAGGGTGACTGTGTTTTTGTGTGGTGGGAGGACTTATCTGACTGCCAGAGTTCCAAATAAATCCCAGGTTTTCACAGACAACAACAACAAAAAAAAAATGGTGTTTAGAAGAAAGTGCAGGACACCCTGTGTGATGGTTTGGATTTAGAATGTCCCCCAGACCTTGTGTGGTAGACAGGCAGCCACACTGGAGGCAGAACTTGGTTGCTGGGCAGGGGTCCCTGGGACTGTGGCCAAGGCCAGTGTTTCTTGGGCAGGCTGCTGCAGCTTCCTGCTCCTCTCTCTCCCCCCATTGTCACGAGCTGGCAAAAGCTCTCACCCACCTCTCTCTCTGCTTCCCACCATCCTGTCCCAGGACCCCAGCACACTCCTGCTTGGCGGTCGGCATAAAATGGAACATGTATAATTGGACTAAAATCTCCAGGTCTGTAATGAAGTCAATCTTTCTTCCTCTAAGTTTTCTGTGTGTCAGGTGTTGGGTCACAACAGTGAGAATGTAGACTGAAACACCCTGTTAGTGTTGGCAGATGAGTACTTAGCAATTATTGGTCAAGGAAACAGATTTTTATTACAATATTTGAATTCCAAAAAGGCAAAGATGACTCTCTTAGACAAGATGACTCTCATAAAGACATTCTTCAAGATCCCAGTCCTACATACCCTGACTCCTCTTATGATCCAATTTTCTCTATTTTTGAGATTGAAACCTGGCAAAAATTTTACCTGGACAGTATAGGGCACACCAGAATATAGCAGGGAACATGTGGCAAGCACTCCTTGTCTTTAAAGGAGTCCCACGGATATGGGGATATGTTTTTTTTCCTTACTGTCTGATTTTGAAAATTATAAAAGTATTATCAGATTACATTGATCTTGAAAAATACCTAGAAACATAGAATGATGATTTAAAGAGGAGTTCTAGAGATGGGCGCTGTGCTGCTTGAATGTTCTTTTTTCCATTTACAAACCTTCTTGGTCGATTAAAAAGAACTTCATTCTCTGACTTTTCACCATTTCTCCATGTAATGAGACATGAAACAATGGACATGTGCCCACGAATGTTTTGTGGAACTGTATGATGGTAAAAGAGTGCTTAGTTTTAAAAGCACAGAAAGCAATATTAATTCATCTTTATTTGTTGATAAACCAAAGATCATTATTTATAGTACTTTTTAAAGAGATGAAAAAAAAATTTTGATTCAGGGGAAATAATTAGAAGTAATGCAACAGTTAATCTTAACAAATGTCTGTTCCTTTGGGTGCTTGTCATTTGGACATTCTCATTTATTTCTATTAAAAAATTTAAAAGGGTTCTTTAATTGCCTTTTGTCAGTAGTTATTATATTCAAGATTTCTATTAGTTTTTAAATGTCTCATTTTATTTCATTCATTTTTTCTCATTAAATAGAATGGCTCTGAAAAATGAATTCAATTCAGTAGCCAACAACTACCCATCCACTGTAGATTCTGCTGATAAATTGTGTTTGGTTCTTGTAGCTCTCTTGAGACTCTGATGATAATCTGGAAAAATCAAAGTTAATTTCAAAAATTACCTTTAATTGTGACTTCACAGAGAATATTGAAGATCTTAAAGAAACTTTAAAAACACATTGATGTGATACAATTAAGGCAGTTCCTTGAGATTAACTTCATTTATTTGTATATTTAGGCTCCTTAGTCGACAACCATTTGAAGCAACTTAAATGAATATAAGAAATGAAATAGAAATGAAATAAGGACTTTGGGAGGCATAGATATAACTGAGGCTAAAAACAAGGGGAAGTTAAAATGAACAAATTATAATAAGATATTGTGGGCTGGATCAATGAATCCATTTTGTCCTCATAAATTTTCCTCTATAGGGATTTTGCAGGAACTAGCACAGCAAGAGAGCCTGGTGAATGGACAGGAAGGGAAAGTGAAATCACCCACAGCCTCACAGTGTTTAGAAGTAAAAATTTTGCTAAAAAAGGAGATAAAAAATAACATGAGATAGGGCATTACCCTCAAGACAAAGTCAGAGGTAGACTAAAAGAATTTAGTCATAACTCAGCCACGTTCATCAACCTGATTGACTAGAGCTTGTCACCCCCTCAATCAACTTCTTCTTACAACAGAGAGGGGATACCTTAGTATTACCTACAGTCTCTGAGTTATTTTATATAAACACCTGGCATCTGAATCAAACTTGACACATGAGAAGGAGCAGTAAAATATGATTCACAATCAAGAGAAAAAATAGCTAATAGAAACAGATTCATAGCTGATCCAATACTGGCATAAACAAACAAGTATTATGAAATAACAATCAGATATGTGTTTAAAAAACAAGAAAGGTATATAAAAATGAATAGGAAGACAGGACATTTTAAATGCTAAATAAAATGCCTAAAGAAGAATGAAGGACACCTAAGAACCAAATAATATAATATCTGAAATTAGGGATTACAGACTTTGAGACAGGAACCAAAAGGATTAGTAAATTTGAAGATGGACTAAAGAAAGTCACCAAAATTGAAACACACACACACACACACACACACACACACACACACACACACACACAGATGTAGCCAAAAATTTTGCTCTATGTATGACAGACATATACAACCCAATATCGGATGGTCTGACATGAATGTGAATGGAAGCTCAGGAGGAGAGGAGAGAGAAAATCGAACAGAAATAATAATGAGAATATATATTTTTTTACTAAAAATTTTCCAAAGTATATGAAAATGTCAACCTAAAGATTCGAAAAGCTCAGCAAACTTTAAGAAGGGTAGCTACAATGAAAATAACACCTTGACACATTATAGTCAATCTACTGAAACCAAACTAAGATCAAGAGAAAAATCTTATGGGTAGGCAAAGTCACTTGCAGGAACCACACTAAGAAATACGGCTGACTTCTTGGCAGAAGGTATGGAAGTCAAAAGATAATAGAATAACATCTTTAAACTATGGAGCAAGAGAAGAAAAAAAAACCCCTATCATCATATTATTTTATACCCACCAAAATAATCCTTCAAAAAGTGAATTAAAAACTTCTTTCCAAAAGATACTATTAGGAAAAGGGAAAGTCAAACCACAGACTAAAATAAACTAATCATAATCTGACAGAGTGCTTAGATCCTCTTTGTAAAGAGCTCTTACAATTCAATAGGAAGAAGATGCCGGATGCAGTGGTGCACGCTTCTAATCCCAGCATTTGGGAGGCTGAGACGGGAGGATCTTGGTTCGCAGACAGCCTCACCTACTTAGTGAGGTCCTTTGCAACTCAGTGAGCACTTTCAAAATAAATAATAAAAAAAAAAATAGGGCTGAGGATGTAGCTCGAAGGTAGAATACCCCTGGATTCCATCCCAAATACTGCAACCAAAAAAAAAGTAAGAAGGTGAAAATCCAATAAAAATGGGAAAATATATTTCAGCATACACTTCAAAAAAGAATACACAAATAGCTAATAGACACATAAAATGTCGCTCAACTTTGTTCGGTATTAGGCAAATGCAAATCAAAACAACTACTCACTAAAGTAGAATAGCATTCTAGAATTAAATTTTTAAAACTAACACTATCAAGGGCTGTCAAGAATGTAATATAAGGGCTACTCTCAAACATTGCTAGTGAGAATATAAAATGGTAAATTAAATACTTTGGTGTTTTCTTACATTAAAGTGCAATTACTTATCATAAGATCCAAAAGTTCCACTCCCAGGTATTTACCCAAGAGAAAAGAAAAAAAATATATCTTAAGAGAGATCACAGCTTTATTTTTAATAGCCAGTGCCGAGGCACAGTCCAAATCTCCATCAAGTGAAAGGAGAAACAGTTTCCTATTGAAATTTTTCCTATTGAAGAATGGAACTGAAGAAGAAGCAAATAACCCTCAAGAGGGTATATGTTGTGGCTTGTGTTTGGAATGTCCCCCAAAATTCGTGTGTTGAAATCTGAGACAGAAGGATTACAGGTTCGAGGTCAGTATACAGCAATTAAGCAAGACCCTTTTTAAATTAAAAAAAAAAAAGAGGACTGAGGATGTAGCTTGGTGGTAGAATGACTGAGCTCAATCTTCAGTAACACATGAAGAGGAGTAAGAAGAAGAAGGAGGAGGAGGAGAAGGAGGAGGAGGAGGAGGGGAAATAATAATCAGAACCTACTTCTACTGGTATATATTGAAATACTTTTATTTTTTTCATCATTATACAAATTTTGCATTAAAATTTTAATATTTATATTTCTTTTGTTTTCATGCTGAAAAATTTAATATTGTCTTTCCCCTCCCTTTCCCAGGAGGTTTTTTTTTTTTCTTTGATGGTACTGGAGTTCCTGGAAGCCCTTCTACCTCCAGTCTACACTCCCAGACCCATATATATATATATATATATATATATATATATATATTTTTTTTTTTTTTTGAATCAGGGTCTCTTAAGCCAGCGCGGCTGGCTTCGAACCTGTGTGATCCTCCTGTCTCTGCCTCCCAAGCGTGGGGATTATAAGCGTGCACCACCATGCCCGGCTTCCAGGAGTTTTTGACTAGCTGAAAGATTCAAATCGTTTGAATGAAACCATAGAATAGTGAGTAAATGTGTTACTTTGGAATAGAAATGACTTTTTAGTTAATTTCAAGAAGTTCTCATAATCCCAACACTAAAATTTGATAAAAATAACAAAATATAAGAAAACAAGTCCTAGTTCAGAATGTAGAAATTATAATTCTGAGTAACATATTAGAAAATATAACATCTCAGGTTCTTCACACAGGGAAAAAGAAAATCAGCTTGAATTATGCATCTATAATCTCTTATGATCTTACCCAGACTGATAAAAAATAATCTCTAGAAATTGAAGTTTCCAAGCATTTTACTTCACTGTTAAGAAAAAAAATTCTTTGACAGTAGAATCCTAAATAATGAAAACTAATCCTGTCTAATACTTTTTTCATTTTTTTATAGCTGCAATAAACTGTGGGCAACTTTATGATGCAATTCTTGATTTATTTAAAAAAATATATTAGCTTTATTATTTATTAATTGTCACAGATTTTTTCCATAAGCACTTCATAAATATTAACATATCTGATGGATGGTAAAGAAATGATGAAAGTGAGGAAACATTGCCCCTGATGTATGGTGATGATTTGGCAACAGCCTCTTTTCCTGCTGTTTATTTTTTATTGTATTTCATAGCAAAAGTGCAATTAATTAATGCCTTGCGCCAATGGCAGTAACAGAGTATTAATGTAGTGAGCTTTAGTTTCTTCCATGAGAAGCTAATATATCATTATTTCTAGAAACTTGTGGTTATATCTTCAAGTTTTCCTGTATTTAAATTTACAGAAAAGTTTTCTTTTTATTTGCCACTAGCAATATTTCAATAGAATCAAAGTTTGTATCGTTAAACTCAAAACTGATCAGTACTGCGACATAGTTATCTCTGTTGTTAAGTATTTGGAAAATGAGATAGGCCTGGGCTTCCATTTTTAAGAAGGCTTTGGTAGCACACAAGTAGAAATTGAATGTTGGTGGTGAGGTTGTGGTGGTGAGCAAGAGAGGAGAGAGAGGAGAGGAAAGGGAGACAGACAGACACGGAGACAGACTGAGAAAAGTAGAAGGCAGTATTTCTCCCTGAAAGAAAACTAATAGAGTAGAATAAAGAAGTAAAAAAAAGTCCATGCAGCAGAAAATACTACTTTTTAAATGTCTTAATAACTAATCTTACTTCTATATGTAGTCCAGAAGTTTTTAAATAAAAGTCTTCTAATAAGCTAAATACATGCACTGTGGTGACTTTCCGTTTAATGATTTCAACGTGCATGTGGGAAAGGTAAATGACAAATCCCTTCTGTGTTTCCCTGTGATCGTGAAGGAGTCACGAGCATGCATTTAATATTTTTATTTGTAGTTAATATGTCATGAGCATCATCTATGTGCCTGAATGCTAAGAGTCAAACACACATTATTTTGCTTATCCTTTAACCGAAACCCTGTGAGGTACCTGTTCTTATCATCTTTATATTTTATATATGGAGGAATAGAATCATAAAATGGGGCATTAAGCCGAATGTGGTGGCTCACGCTTGTTATCCCAGCATTCGGGAGGCTGAGACCAGAGGATCGCAGTTCGTGGACGCCTCAGCTACTTAGTGAGGCCCTTTGCAACTCAGTGAGACCCGGTTTTAAAATAAAGAATAAAAAACAGGGCTAGGGGTGTAGCTCGAAGGTAGAATGCCCCGGGTTCCATCCCCGGTACTGCAAAAAACAAAAAATGGGGGGCATTAATAAAATTAAATTGAACACTGAGAGTTACTGCCTCTTCATTTGTTTCATTCCTTATGAAGGTGTCACAGGTACTGGTATATTTTTAACATCATCTACAACATCGGCTCATCAATTTCTCTCAAGTTCTTTTCCTTTCTCTCAATGAAAGATGCAGCAAACCTCAGGTCCAGAGTCTCTGGAAATCAATAGTTTGTAGCTGGATCACAACAGCATTATTTTGTCTTTATTCTATTTTCAGCTGTTTATTTTCCATTTATAGCCTGTGACTTATAAAAGTGATGACCCATATGTAGTAGTACCTCAAGTTGACTTTTGAAGTAAAAAAAATGAATATATTTAATAAATAAAGACAGCACCTATGAAAGTGGTGGGCAAAGGACTGAAGTTTGGGAAATAGTCTAGGATGTCATATTGACAAAAGTTCATGCATACTTTAAAATCCATTTGCATCTGAGGCACAGGTTTTCTGGAGATTTCAAAATGAAGTACATAGCACTGGGATTTGCAATACTTGGAATGATCAATGGTCCTGAAATTTAATGTCTCTGCGTATATATATACCTGACATGATCAAACCGACATTGAGAGCATGAGCACCCGTGGTTTTCATTTTAGAAATGAAAAAGAAAGGAGAGGTTATTAAAATTTCGATACCCTTGAGTCGGGCAAGACAGTTCTGAACTCCAAGTTTTGACTCTTCTGATGTAATTCCTGCCGTCCTCACAGGGAGAGCTGCTTTCTCTGATTACTGCTCGGTTTGGACGCTGCTAAGCGCTCGGTGTCCATTCTCTCAGTTTTTAAAACAACCCTGCACAGGTGTTAATTAACTCAACGAAAGATACAGAAAATGGCCCAGAGAAGACCAGCAGCTGCCCACCTTCAATGAGTTAATGAGTTCCAGAGCTGGGATTTGATGCTGAACTGCTCTGTTTATGGTTCTGTATGCTCATTATCTCTTTCAGCTTTTGTGCTCCATTCTGTCTCCTCTCCCTGTCTGGCACTGCCGCCATACACGTAGCACACCAGAGTGCAGTCTGCATGCACTGTGAGTGTGTGTGTGTTTGCTTTTTTTCGTCGTACTAGGGGTGGAGCCCAGGGGCTTTTCTACCTCTGGGCTATACTCCCAGACCTATTTTATATTTTATTTGGAAACTGGGTCTCACTAAGTTGCTGAGAGCCTCACTAAGTAGCTGAGGCTGGCTTCGAACCAGCGTGATCCTCCTGTCTCAGCCTCCCAAATGCAGGGATTACAAGCATGCGCCACCATGCCCGACTGTGTTTACTTTTAACATATGTCATCTTAATGAATTATTACGTTTATTCCACATTACTGCATTTACTCTGTTTTAGTCTGACCATTTTTTTTTTCTGTTAATCTCTCTGGTTCAGCCTACCCAGTGAATTTTACATTTCAGATATTGTACTTTTCAGTTATGGGATTTCCATTTAGATCTATTTGTAGCTTCTATTTCTACCCCAAGGTTCTCTATTTATTAAGACAAGATTTTCATTTAAGTCTTTGAATATATTTATAATAGCTGATTTAAAGTCCTTGCCTGGCTGGGCATGGTGGTACACACCTGTAATCTCATTACTTGGGAGGCTGAGACGGAAGGTTCACAGGTTTGAAGCCAATCTCAGCAATTTAGTGAGATCCTCAACCACTTAGCAAGACTCTGTTTCAAAATAAAATGATAAAATAGTGCTGGGGGTATGGCTCACTATGAGCCTTTCTGAGGGACAGTCTAGGTTTAAACTATAACTATAGAGCTCTCTCTTCTCTCTCTTCTCTTTTCTCTTCTTCTTCTTCTTCTTCTTCTTCTTCTTCTTCTTCTTCTTCTTCTTCTTTTCTCTCTCTCTCTCTCTCTCTCTCTCTCTCTCTCTCTCTCTCTCTCTCTCTCTCTCTCTTATAATCCCAGCTACTCAGGAGACTGAGGCAGGGGGATTTCAAGTTATATATTAGATGGCTAAAATGGAAAAGATACAATATAACAAGAGTTTATAAGACATGGGTCAACTGGAATGCCTGAGCGTGTATGTTGAGGAAACCATTATAGATAACTGTTCAACAATATCTGGAAAAGACGAGCTTACAATATATCCCATGATGGATGGAACTTTTGGACATATATATGTGTGTAATATATATAAATAAATTATATATAATATATTCAAAATAAATGCATACATATAATCACTGAAGACAAGGCACTAAAGTGTTTGTAGGAGCACAATGTCATAGAAACCACTCAAATGTCCCCCCTGGGCACAGATGGATTGCAGACCGCATGGTCACACAAGCAGCGTGAATGAAGCTCACAAGTGAAATGTTTAAAAGGAGACAGCACCCCAAATGCACCGTTTGAGGGTTCCTATGGCATATAAAACAAAACTAAACCTGCTGTTAGAAGCAAAGATAGGGCTAGCCTTGGGAGGATGACTGGGACAAAATCCAGGTGTGGGGTTTCTGTGGTTTTGGGTTAGGTCTGCTTGGATCCAGTGCTGGCTTTCTAGGGGTGTCCAGCTTGTAATATTGTTCTGAGTCGCACACATGATTCGGACGTATATATACGTGTGTGTGTGTGTGTGTGTGTGTGTGTGTGTGTGTGTGTCCGTCCTCTCTATACCATCTATCTTACTTGTCTTCAGTGGCTGGTGGCAGAGCTGACAAAGATGAGTATTAGTCCCTTTGTTACTGATGATTGAATTGGGCGGAATGAGAATTTTATGGTCACGATTGCTCTTCTGTCTTGAGTGAATGATCCAGTTTATACTTTCCACAGCCCTTGTAAGTGCCATTTGAAGAACCAGAGTGGCTCGCAGTGGGTTTGGCATCTGTCCCAGCCTCTCTCTTCAAGTGGAAGGTGTAATCTGGATTGCAGGCAAACACACCTCGGAAACATGATTGTTCTTTGGCTAAGACCAGTGAGCTTTAGAGCCGCTCAGCTCTGCACAGGGCTCACAGATGCTCACAGACTTTGAGCTGCCCGTGGGCAATGGCCTCCCACCTCCCTCTCTTCATGTTTTAACTCTAGAAGGATCCGAACCCCGCCCCCCTCCCCGCCCCCAAGAGCCCCAGAGAAGTCAGGCAGATTTTTGTTTTGTTTTGTTCTGTTTTAATACTAGAGATAGAACCCAGGGGCATTCTGCCTCTGAGCCACACCCCCCAGCCCTATTTTATTATTATTATTTTTTTATTTTGAAAGACAGTCTTGCTGAATTGCTGAGTATTTTGCTAAATTGCTGAGACTGGCCTCAAGCTTGTTATCCTCCTCTCTCAGCCTCCCAAGTACTGTGATTACTGGTGTGGGCCACCACACCTGGCCTTCCTACAGTTTTATAAGCTCTGGAGTCCTAGATTTTCTCTTCTGCATCTGCTGCTACTAAGTCTTGTCTTCAAAGTCACTTTGTTTCCTTGGGGCTCTGCTTCCAATCCCTGCGCTTCCTCCCCTATGAAGCCTCCTCCTACCCACCACAGAATAACTCTTTTATTTATGTTTCCCATTTGACTCTGCAAACATTTCCATTTCAGCCCTCGTTCTCATTATAAGAAAATTTTTGTTGATAGACCATGCGCTTCTAAGGTGTAAGCTTTTTGGGAGTTGGACTAGAATCTTTTTGCTTTTATGTTCCTATCGCCTTGGCCTGTTCCAAATAAAGTTTTATAAGCGTCAGAGACATGGAACCTGACCACATCATTCATAACTGGTATATGTCTAACACCTGGTACAGTGCCCAGCACACAGTAGGTGCTTAATAGTGTCAATAAGGATTTGTTGGATGAATATAAGCAAGATGCTGCTATTCATTCCGAGCTCAGTCAGCTTTTCTCAGGGTGTGTGTGTGTGTGTGTGTTACTGGGGATTGAATCCTGGGGTGTTCTACTTCAAGCTACACCTCTATTCCTACATTTTATTTTTTGTTTTTGAAACAAGATCTTGCTAGGTTGCTGAGACTGTCCTTGAATCTGTGATCCTCCTGTGTCATCCTCTCAAGTACTGGGACTATGGGCATGACTCACCATACCTGGCTGAGTCTATTTTTTTTGGGGGGGGGCATATTACTATCATCAAATATATTTTGAAATGTTTCATTATTCCTCTATCCCCTTATACATGTTAGCAGACTAAAGGCTCTGAGAAATCCCGCACTAAAAGACCTTTTGTATTTGGCATTTCTGCAACTCCTTAATTCAGTGAACTGTTTCTTCTACCGCACCTGTGAAAATGCTGAAGAATGATTCCACAGAACCCAGTTTGGGGGTGCTCCCCTAAGCTCACTGAGCTTCTTGGATAAGGTACTTTAAGGCATTTTTGCAACCCTACTGTGTACGGCTTGGCGAGCTGTGCTGTGTGGGGGTTTAGGGACAACCTGTACTACTTAAATGGTGGTCCATGCTTTTGTAGATTGTACTGTTTTTCAAGTAAGTATAATTCTTCTGAGGGAAGGGACTGTATTTTCCATTTCTTTCTTCAACTCTTTGTAGTGAAGGTCTTCCTTTCCACAAGGTAAAAGCTCTTGTCAGTCTTGTCTCAAGTAGGATGGCTTCTCCAGTGTATCAGAACAGGGCTAGCCTTAGGCCAAGCTGCAATGGAAGAAGATTTTACCCATTTTTTTGCCTCTATCTTCTAAGGATTGAACCTAGGAATGCTTTACCACTGAGCTACATTCCTATTCCTTTTTATTTTCTTATTTTAAGATAGGGTTTCTCTAAGTTGTTCAGACTAAACTTGAACTTGCAACCCTCCTGCCCTGAGTAGCTGGGTCCAGGGTGAGGGGACAGGTTGGTGAGGCCTTTGGTGAGATTACGCCATGAAGGAGGAACTTCATAAACCTTGTAAAAATTAGTGCCCTTCCTAGGAGGCCCTGGAGAGCTGCCTGGCCTCTTGCACTAAGTAAAGTTATAGTAAGGCCTCCATGAAGAAGTAGCCTTCACCAGAGACTGGCTCTGCCTGCGCCTTGATCCCAGACTCCAAGCCTCCAGAATGATGAGAAATACATTTACTTTGTTTCTAGGCCAGCCTGTTTATGGTATTTTGTTGCAGAAGCTCAAATTGAGTAAAAGAGACACCTTTTCCCTTCTACTCTCATCAAAAGAAAAATTTACATCAGCCATTTACACATTAGTCTGAATTGACTCTATTCTCCTAGAGATATTTGTACCATAAGTTTAATCTTTTTTGATGGAAAGGAAGTGTCATGACTATGTCAAAACTGCCCCAGACATCAATGAATCAGGAGGCTCCACATGCAGGGCAGTGTCTCCTCCTGTCCATCATAAGCTAGCTGCCAATTTCAACCATGTTTAGGCCTAGCCCAGTAGAAGACATCTATTGTTTCTGTAGTTCTTTTATAGCAGAGAGGACATAGGGTCTAGAACATTAGGTACCATCTCACTCCAATGTGCAACCAAAAGATGAAGCCTATACAAGCAAGACCCAGCAGGAACAGAGACAAACTGAGTCTCGGTGATACAGGTCCCCCTCCCTTGCTGCTCAGACAATTCCATAGAAAGTTTGAACAAAATGTCAAAGATGGTGTTTTCCAAACAGTGAGTCATGACCATTAATGAAATGTGAAGATAAATCCCATGGCTCATTATCAGCATTAAACAAATGAATGGAATAGAAAAGGATAACCAGTTTGCACTGAAATGCATTGTCTATTCGGGGTCAGGAAGGGTTTCAGTGCCACTGCTAGTAAGTGATACGTTCTAGTGACTTCCTGCTATATAAAGCAATTATTTTTAAAGATGCTGAAGTGACTTAAAAATAATAAATAGCATTTCCCATTAAAAAAAAAAACAAAAGAAAGAAGCAAGTGACACCCACAACCATCCTTAACCTCCAGTTTTCTCAATTATGTTTGTCAATAATTTTCTTTTTGCTTAATCAGATATAAGATGGACTTTCTGTGAGTTGTAACAAAAGGAAATATAACCAAATCACTAGCCAAGGAGTGGCTAGTGGGCTTTATGATTCACCATACTACCAGGCCTAGGAATATATATTTATATGAGAAAGGTCTACCCAACTTCCAAATGCAGTAGCCCTCTGCAGGGAGATGCAGGGACTGACTTTTCTTTTGGGTCTAATGATGTGTCATTCTTGATACTACCTGTAAGATCAGTATTACTTCTTTAGAGCAACCCCATAGAAACCTAAATAACACACACACACACACACACACACACACACACACACACACACACACACTTGTGCAAGGAGCACGTCAGGGAGGGCTAAGGGGGAGGAAGGCTGCCTTGGCCTGTGTAAACTGCATGTGACATGTGGCTGAGCGTTTTTAGCCACAGAGAAGTACAGTCATCGGTCCTGACATTTACCTCTGCAAGGCCCAGGAACTATTATAGACAGAATTGACCCTCGTGGACCAGAGAAGTCAACTCTAGCTGTTGCCCTTGTGTGGGACTTCCCCCACCAGCCTTGTTCTGTTTTGTTTTGTGGACCTAAGCTTTGAACCCAGGGGCATTCTAAGTCACACACCCAGCCTAATTTTATTTTTATTTTTAAATGTCTTCTAGGAATGTCTCACCACTGAGAAACTCCTAAAAGCTCCCTATATCACTGTGGGTTTATTCCACCCTAAGTTCCAAACATGTGGTAGATTCTTATCGGAGAGGGTGACGCAGAGTGTTTTCAGCCTACAAGCAGTATAGGGTCATCCCTCAAGAGAACACCAGGTTCCAAAGCATCTCCTGGCCCCAAAGAGGGGGTTTGAGGAGATAAATGAGCAAATGAACAGCTCTGGCTGGAGGTCCCTTCCTTCTTGTCTGTGTAAGGAGGACGGATGAGCCGCAGAAGGGGCCATTTTTCCAGGATTTCCTATTGAAAGGCTTTATAACACTGTTTCTTCAAGACAAAGACACAGAACTGGAAGAAGTAAAGGCTATTGGAAACAACCGGCAAGAAGCCAGCAGAATCAAATGATATTACTCCAAAATCCTCCTCCAAGACTGAGCAATAACCTGGCGAGGCCTAAGGGCCGCAGCTTTGTTTGTTCAGTGGTTGCTTTATTCTGTATTTTATTAGTTATTTTTCCCCTCTGTCCCCTGTTGGTGGAGGGTACTTAACTGTTTATGAGTCTATTTTAGGGTGATGATTTTGATTTACTGCCTGGGTTCTAAGCACACGGTAGTGAGGGGCAGGGAAGGAGGTCACTAACATGGGGCGGGGGACAGAACGCAGAGTCCTGGGGGCCCCTCTTGAGCCTGGCCTGCACGTACACATCATCTTGCACACAATCTCCTACTACTCGGCTGCTTATATGATTTGGTGGCTCCCCATTACTTCAGGATCAAGACTTTAGTATGGCCTAGATGGTCCCTCAAGATCTGGTCCCATCTCCTGGCTTCATGGTGCTGTTACCACTACCACCTCCCATCTTCCCCGGGCTTCTCAAAGCAACCATGACTCTTCACCACTCTGGGCTATGCCAGTGCTGTTCCCTTTGCCCGGGACATCCCCTGCGACCCCATCAGACTGGTGAGCTTCCCATTTGAGGGCTTCAGGACTCCTTACACTTTACCTTTATAAGCTTCGGTCTCAGTTGGCTTTGCCACCAAAGCAGAACTAAGACCAGGATCTGGGAGCTGGTCCCAGCACCTGATTTGGGACCCTGGTTTCTGCCTCCTTGCACCATGGGATGGTGTGCCACAAAATGATGCAGGGAGACAGTGAAGGAGGAACGAAAGAAATAACGTGGTGGTGAGTGAAAGTCAGTTTTGGGCAACGGGGCCCAATCCTCCTGGGATCCTCAAGATACTCTAGAACAGGGGCCACCTGCCTGTTTTCATAGACAGTGCTGTGTTGGCACACAGCCACACTCCTTTGCTCATGCATCATCTGGAGTAGAATACTTGTGACAGAAGCCATATGGGCTACAGAGCCTACAATATTTACCGTCTGGTCCTTCTAGAAATAATTAGCTGAATACTGCTCTAGAACATGTCTTGGAATTATGCAGCTAAAAAGGCAAGGACACTGGAGTATTTATTGGCCAACATCCTTCTCCCATGCAAGTTACTCCTAGGGTGCTGAGTCCAGGAATCTCTTAATGAGTGGGTAGTAATAGACCTTGGGGCTCAGAGAGGGTTTGTGTGTTTGCTAAGGTAAAAGAGGTGTATGCCCAGGCTGTGTGTGTGTGTGTGTGTGTGTGTGTGTGTGGTAATGGGGATGGAACCCAGGAGCCTTCTACCTCCAGGCTATACTCTCAGACCTATTTTATATTTTATTTGGAAACAGGGTCTCTTAAGCCAGCTAAGGCTGGCTTCGAACCTGTGTGATCCTCCTGTCTCCACCTCCCAAGCGCGGGGATTACAAGTGTGCATCACCACACCCGGCTGCCCAGGCTCTTTACCACAAATATAGTACCTTTTCTTTTTCACAAGACAAAATAAAATTAATTGTCCAATGTGTGTGAATGACAAACCAGGAAGGAAAAAGATAATAAGAGCTTAAGGAATCATGAAGGAGGTGGGTCAGGTTGACTTAGTGATCTTATGCACACACACACACACACACACACACACAGTTGGATTGCTCCTTTGAATAGTTTCCAGGGAAGTCAGGAAAAGGCAGGAAGTCAGATGGAAAGTGACAGAAGCAACTGCATGCAAGCTGGAAGGGACAGAGTGCTGTGCTACTGGGTGCTGGGGAGAGTAATCTTCCTAGAGCAGGAAAAGAGTCCAGTCATGACAACACCTTGCTTCTGAGATTGAGTCTTCATCCAGAGGATCCAATGGTGTGTTCAGAGAACATCTCCCTCAGCTTATTCTCTGGAAGGTCTGGAATTCTGGGGCAGTGTGTCAGATGGACAGGTGTGTACAAGGTTAGGGCAGGGAGGGATCTAGACCCATCAACAGCTTCACACATCCTGATGACTGTATAAATTACTGATTTGACTGTGGTCCTTGTAAATGGTAAAGTGAGACAAGAGGAGAGTTAGGTAAACTTTATTAAATAACAACTTACCTTTTTTCTTTTCTTAAAATTTTTTATTGGTGCATTATATTCATATATCATATTGGGGTAAAAAAAAAAACTTGTGTGGACATACATGCACACATTGCCCATTTAGCCCCTACCCAATTCTCACCCATTGCTTCCCCACCCCTCCTTCCCATGCGTGGCTTAGTGGTTGATTCGATATGTTTAAGTACATTGTGTGTTTTAGAGAATTTCCTTCTTCCCCCCTCCCATCCTCTCATTTAGGTTGTCTTGTTTGCTGTGAACAACTTACATTTATTGAATGCTCATTCCACTATCTCTCCTCCAAAATTTTAACAATAATTGGTTCTAGTTATCTAGTACTTATTATCCCCAGATCCTGTGTAAACACTTTCAAAGAATTAAATTGTACTCATAATCACCTTATGAAGTAGGTTATTACTGTGATTTTACTACTAAGTAAATAAAGTCACTGAGAGATTAAGAGCTTTCCCCAAAGTCACACAGCTCCTAAGTACTAGAGCCAGGATTCAAACCTAGGGAGTCTAGGGTGGTCCGTGGACTTGATGTAGATTACCATAGCATGCTGCTTTGGAGGACTAAGGGAGAAACCACACCTAGAGGCACTGGTTTGACTTCTCTTTACTATACCCTTTAGCATCTCTAGAAATGATAAATCTATAACTTCTGGGTATAAAAGTTTTCATGGAACACTTGAGGCTGAGGTTCCATGAGAAAATCTTGGGGAAGATTTTTCTTGAAGTAACATTATCCCTCCAACATGAGGATGGTCAAAGAGGCAGCCCAAGATCAGTAGTGTCAAGACCAAAGTAATAGGGAAAGGGGCACAATTATCAAAAGTCATTGTTACCATCCAGGGAGCAGGATGGGTCAGCCCAATACCTATCCTTCCTCAGTCTCTACTCACCCTAGAAAGATCTTTAAGGGATTCCCTGTCTCAGTATGGGTCATTCCAGAAATGACTTTGAACCAAAGATTTAAGTGCAAGTAGTTATTCGGGGGGGGGGGGCATAGAGAACACTAGGAAGTGAGGACATGATGCTAGGAAGAGAAGGTAGCCAATAAAAGATGCATTATTACATTATTAGATCATCTGGAGTAGTGAGGCTGGAGCTGAGTCTGGGAAGGAAACACTGAGAGGTAGTGTACAACTCAGGCCTAGAATGATCTCACCCAAGGGGCAAGGGAGCTGGGATCTGTATACAACAACTCTGAAGAATCTTGGGTTTCTTGCGGTTCCCAGAACTTCAGCCTACTCTGGGGGACATATGGGCTTCTGCAGATCTGGAAAAAGACCCTCAGGACTGGTGAGCCACTGAGTGCACCTGTGGTCTCCTGAAGCTATGACTTCTGAAGACAAGCAGTATCAGGGTGGTTTGTAGAACAACAGATCTAGGTTTTCACCTGGTCGCACCTCCTAAACATTGTGATTTTGTGGCAAGTTATTACATTTCTCAAAACTCCATTTCACTCTTCTAAACACTGGGAATGAAAAAAAGTTCTGACCTCTCAGTGTTTCTGTGGACACCGAGTGAGATCAAACACACAAAGCTGGGCCCAACTACAGAACATGCTCTCTTATTACTTTATAACTGTTATCATTATTATTTACAGTGATGAGTCCACGTGGAGAAAGAGAAACTTTGGAAGGAAATGCTGGTCTCTGTGGTGCTTAAAGCAACTCAACACCCGCCAAAAAATTTAGAGCTGTCAAAAGAACTCAAACGGCATGAGGCTTCCACAAGCTTTTTCTTCTTTTTCCTCCCCCAAAAGGTCAAACATATGCTTGGAGTGGGACATTTCTTTCAATCACTTTCAAAATAGCAATTTGCCAGAACATTTTTATTAACCTTGAAACTTGTCCAATCTGCTGCAGAATAATAGGCTACAGTGATATGTATGATAATAAAGTCCCAAACAAACCCAGCCAACAAATGACACATGGACTTTCTCTTTGCACATAATTAAATGTTTTTTTCTTTTTCTTTTTCTAAAATGCCGAATGTGTTCTGCACACAGAGCTGGTCCTCTCGAGGGGGCATGTTCCGGTGGCAAACTGCCAAAAGAGGATGCAGTAGGTTTGCCTTAATAAAGAGGTAACTGCGATGTTTCCCTCCTGAGCAGCGACTCCTGGCTTGGGAGGCATCAGTTTGTATCCAAATGTGGTAGGATGAGGAGTACAAGAGCTAAAGGTAAAGATTAGAAAGGCTACCTTCAGGGAGACATCCCACAGGTGAAAAAATCTTATGTGCCCAACTGATCAGGTAGAAGAGGGTGGTTGCCTTGGACTGGGCCCTCTGGGAATGGATCTGCATGCAGAGAGCTGATCAAGAATGTTTTTAGGAAACGTTCTTGTAAGAAAGCAGGGATGGTGGGACCCGGCAGCTGAAGAAGCTGGTCCTCTGTCTGGTTCCAGCTGAGGCCTTGGCTGACCTTCTAGAGAGACCTTCAGAGGTGTCCCAAATTGAGGCAAGGTAGCATGAGTGGATTACACATTTTCAAAACAATTTTGTCATTATGAAGTATATTCACAAAAGTAGAAGAATAGAACTTTTTTGTTTAACAAAACAAATTTTGATTTATAACCTGATTTATAGCCTTGATTTTATAACCTGTAGGTATCCTATGGGCATCTGTGTGCAGTCCTGCCCTGATCCTTATGAAACCTGGAACACATAAAGAAAGGTGGCCCATCTCGGAAGCTTCAATCAGATCTGCAGGGGTGGATATGGGTGTGGAGTTAATAGAAGCCAGGGACGAGGGCTCTGCTGTTATCTGGATTTTGTCTATTACTGGATTCTGTCTCCTAGGTACAGGCATAGTTTTTAGTGCCCTGACTTTCTCATGGAGAGCTGAGGCTCAGAGAACTTTATTCTCATATTCAAGTCACATAGCTGGCATGTGGACTAAATCCAGACAAACTGAACCCTGAGCCTGTGCACTGCAGGGCTTCGTGTGCAGGGTGCTTCTGGTCCGTCCAAAAGATGCATGCACTGCACCTGCCTCTCCATGAGCTGAGATCCGAGGAGCACTTCCTTGACTTGCCTCATTTTCTTCAGCCATACTGCTCTTTCACTTTGCCTATCTCTCAGGGACCAACTTATCTGCCTTGATTAATATTACAAGTACCTTAGGGGTATCTTATATTTTTTCAGGACTAGAATATAAGTTCTCTGATACCAAGGAGACTACCATATTCGCCTCTGTAGCTTTTAAAATTAGGTTTTGTTTTGTTTGTGGGTTTTTGGTGGTTTTTTTTTTTTTTTTTTTTTTTTTTTTTGCTATGTAAAATATTCATGTGAGCTCTCAGCTTAAAACAGCCATGAAGTCGTTAGCTCAGTTTCTGTGGGTCACAGAGTCTTGGCTCAGGGTCTTCTTCCAAGCTTGCTGGTTGTTGGCTGAACTCATTTTGTGGCACTTGCTTTTGTAGGACTGAGGTCCTATCTCCCTGCTACCAGAAAATGTGGCTCCGGGGGAAATGTCCAAAGTTTCTCACCATGTGGCTGCCATGAGAAATCCTTGACATAGATGTTTGCTTAACACCAGGCTGGCTGAGGTGCATCTAACTTCCTTTTTAGAAACCTGCTGAGAAAATCTTATTTTAAAGCATATTATGATTAGGTCAGGCTCCCAGGGTAATCTCCTTTTTGGCATAAAATATAATGAGCACAGGTGTGATATAATCATACTCAAAGGTTCAACCTATACTTAAAGAGCAGGGATTTTTCGAGAAGGATGAGAGTAATGGGGAACATACCTTACTGCGTGTGTGTGTGTGTGTGTGTGTGTGTGTGTGTGTGTGTGTGTGTACACATGTGCGCGCGTTACTGTGCATTGAACCCAGGGCATTCTACCTCCTAGCTACACCTCCAGCTCTATTTTTCTTTTTCTTTTGAAACAGAGTCTTGTTAAGTTGACGAGAGTCTCACTACTTGCTAAGGTTGTCTTCAAACCTGTGATCCTCCTGTCTCAGCCTCCCAAGTACTGGGATAAGAAGCATGTGCTACTACACCCAGCTTTCTTCCTTACCTTTCTACCACCTGAAAAGTATTCTATGAAAGTTTGCGCCACAGAGAATGACGTCTTATTTAATTTCCCCACTTAATTTCATGAGACATGGCAGAAAAGAAGAACCCACAATGCCTGCATGTTTTCAGTCTGGGAAACAAAAGAAGGAATGTATATTGAAGAGTCCAGAAGTGATTTTCTTCACTCTTTATTTGTCTAATCCAGTATTTCTCAAAATAAGTATACTTATGATGGGATGTGAGATGGATTTAAGTGGTGCATAGGTATGACAATAGATAATATTGAAGTACAGGGTTAGAAACACACTTGATCCCCCCTTCTTTTTTGTGGTACTGGGGATGGAACCTCCGAGTTATGCCTCTAGGTCTATTTTTTATTCTTTATTTTGAAGCAGTGTCTCACTGAGTTGCAAAGGGCCTCACTAAATATCTGAGGCTGGCTGCGAACCAAGATCCTCCTATCTCAGCCTCCCGAATGCTGCAATTACAAGTGTGCGCCACCACGCCCGGCATCCATTCCCTTTTCTTTCCCAGCACCTTTTATTACATCGAGGAGACTGTCTCTGTGTGGTGGTGCCATATTTTTAACATCTTCTGCACTTGCAATAGTAGGTAGAATTGAATAGCATTTTTGTTTGTATTGTGCCAACTTCATGAGTCTCTTTTTTCAATTTAATTATTTTGCAGTACTGGAGATTGAATGTAGGGGCATTCTATCTCTGAGTTATACCCCCAGCCCTATTTTTATTCTTTATTTTGAAACAAGGTCTCATTAAGTTTTAGAGAGCCTCACTAAGTAGCTGAGGCTGTCTACGACCCCATGATCCTCCTATCTCAGCCTTTCAAGTATTGGAATTACAAGTGTGTGCCATCACGCCCGGCTTGAGTCCCTTTTAATTATGGCAAGTAATGCCAGTTTTTGCTTATGGTACTGATGAAATGTTTACTTATTATACTTTTAAGAAAAAAAAGTCAGTATCAGTTTAAGTAAAAGCAATACATAAAAAATGGTATGAGTGATTCGTGCATGTGGCAAAGTCATTGATGTAGGTGTGAACACTGAAAAGTCAGAAAACAGTGCCCTTAATCCTTAAGCAGGTTTCAGGATCTGGGCTGGTGCTGAACCTACACATGGGAGTTGGAAGTAGATGCATTTGGAAGGGGAATGGGAGGAGGCCTGGGAATGGCCTGGGAATGGGAACCTGACTTCTTGCCCTGGCTTGGCCACTTGCCAGCTCTGAATATCTGCTTCCCTTCCAGAATCTACAAGGTCCTCATTGTAAAAGGAAGAGTTCTAAGTGATGATCTCTAGCTTGCTTTTCTACCCTGGTTTCCTGTGGTTCTGTGAATGAGGCTGGCCACTGTACAGAAAAATCTCAATCACTTTAACCTACATTTTAATATGTTACTGTGAAAAACAGTACCTGCATAATTGATCACTTAAAATAGGGTTTCTCATCATCTGCACTATTGACACTGGGAGACAGACAATTCTTTTTGTGGATGCTGTCCTGTTCACTGCGGGATGCTTACCAGCATCCCTGACCTCTACCCAGTAGATGTAGTAGCAGTCCTCCAGTTGTGATGACCAAAATTGACTCCAAACATTACCAAATGTAACTCTTGTAGGCAAAATTGCCCTGGCTGGGAACTTAGGGGAAACTTATTTGCTTTGGTGTAGTATCTGTGCCATTGGTTCTAATTGCATAATGTCACTCAGACTCTACCCAGCAGCACTTTAGGCTACAAGTTACCTTTCATGGGGACAATAGAAGTACTCTGCTGTCTGATTGATTAATTGACTGATTTAATCATCCACATACTATAATTGACTGATAATAAGCATACTGAACACCAGGCATACAATGGTAAACAAGAACTTTCAATAACTCTGAGTTGGCTACTATTGATTTAGGCATCATTTCTTATAAAAAATATTAATTGATCTACTACTTGTGTGCCTATTTTACATCTAACTAATATTTTCCACATGTCTGATTTGTCAAGAAGTGCACAAAATCTGAGAATCAATGAATAGGCAGAAGTTCTATCTGTCCTTCAGGAGATTCAACTAGGCATTCTGACAGACATTGTTAGCACTTGATGACTATCACAAATGAAAAGAAATGTGATGGGTTGGAGGCTGCTTCAACAGGCTCCAAGTTTCCAGGGACAATGAGGCACACACCTAAGTGAGTCTATTGGAAGACAAGAAGTAGGAGAGGTTTCTTCTAGCCAGGGAGAGTAGACCGACATTTATGATTGCACTTTAGCTGAATATTTAAAGACAGCATTTATTAAGTGCTACACTGTGCCTATTTTAGAGATGGAAAAACTTCCTCAAAACACTAAAGAAGTTGTGCAAGGTTACCTGGCTAGTGGAACATAGTGAAGGGAGGGGTGGGAGAAGGGACCTGAGTCCAGGCACATGGCCCTGTGGACTTGTCTCCTTTCCCAGCCAGATACTAAAGGGTGTTGGGAGATTTCTCAGAGGGAGACAGATAGAAGTTATAGCAATGTGGGGAAAAACGTAGCTAAACACCCACAGATGACCATCAGGACGAGGGCTGCATAAGAACAAACTGTTGGACCTTTCCCGGGTTCAGGATTCTAGGCTCCTCTGAGAATCCAGGCCCAGTGGGAAAGAGATGCTGCAGCTGAGATAGAATGCAGTGACTGCAGTAGAGTAAGTAGGCACAATTTGAAAGAAGAAAAATTAGTGGCCAAATTCAAAGTGAGCAACACAGATCATGCACTCTATTGTTCAGAGTCCTTATAGGGCATGGCATCAGATAATGGCTCTCTCTTAATGAAACTTTTATTAAAGTCAGCCTTTTCTCATTCTTACTTTTAGTCTAGGTCTTCTAAAATTTACTTGCTAAACAAATCCAAATCTCAAGAACTTCACCCATTATGGAGACAGAACTCTCTTTCTTTACTGGTCTCACTGCCGAGTGAACTGTATTACCACAGGGATGATTTTACACATTTGGCTAAGGAGCAGGAGAGCCTTTTCAGTACACGATGTGCATAACCTAAGTGTGTTCCCACAATGTGCTTTCATCTCTATTTGCAGCCCCCACCCTCTGTGATTTGTGATTTGCTCATAAATAATACAAAATTTGAGAGCAAATGGAAGAATTTTATCTTGTTCCATCAAAAGAATTTCTGTGGGAGTGGGGACGTTTTTTTCCTTGCTAATGGTCTTTAAATATCTTGAAAGACTTCGTTGTGTCTAGCCACAAATGTCTTAATGTTAAAAAAAAAAACCAAGAACCCTATTAGAGTGTGGGTCTTAAAAATGTAATAAGGTAGAACACATTTAGAGTAGATGGCATGATTGCTGCATTATTACAGATTCTCAATCTATCAATCTTTGGGAATTAAACCTTTGAAAAACTCATCACATTTACTTTGATATGCTCTAAATAAGTGCCAAGGACGTAGATTTCTTTTGAAAAAAAAAAGCAATTAATTAAAGTGCAAGTATCTGCATCTTTACTAGATGATAGACTCACTGAGGTCAGGGGAAGGAACTTTGCATCTCTTGAAGCACCAGGCACATTGATTTCCATAGGCAGGTGCTGGTACTGACTTGTATCAGCTTATTCAAGCTATGGGAAATTGGCAAGGCAGTCGTTAAATCCTGGGTATCTTGAAATTAGCCATAGTAGGAATATTAACACCACAGAAATTGAGAAATACTACAAATCAGAAAGTGTGTGTGGGTGTGTGTAACTGATTTGCTTGATCGTTTTGAGAACTAGATTACCAATATATTACTGCATATAATCTAGTAGTAGTCAGAAAATGTTTGCTCATCGAGAATTTAAAAGCCTCTGTTTTGGGGGAAAATAACAACAATAATAACAAAATCCTAAACTAATGTTTTATGATAAGTTGGGTTGAAGTTTTCTTCTTTTTTGCCTGTAAAAAGAACTCTGGACTTTCATTCTCAGTCAAGTTATTTCACATTATGAGAAGAAATCAGGGTAGAAAATTATCACAAATTTTCAAGCATAAGAGTCTTGTCTTATAGATTATGTCCACATTGTGTGTTTACCCTTTTGCATATAGCCTGCCCTCTTTAGAAATAACTCTTTGATGTTTCCCTCATTAGAATTAATACCTTGGTATTCATTTTGGAACAATAGAGTGAGAAAGATACTTTCCCAGGGACAAAGGGATACTCAACATGACTAAGCTAGTTGGTATAGTTTGATATTCATCTTCAGGCAAAAAGAGAAGGGGATAGTACAGCGTTTGAGGGACTCTGGGCATGACTGTGCTTTCTTGTTACTGTGCTGTGTGAAGCCAATATCTGTACAAAGTGATAGGTCAGAGTAAGGATCACAGACTTAGCTAGAGCCAGAACAAAGACATGAAACATGATATAGTCAAGGAAGGATAGATTGATACACATCAATGCAAGAGGAGGTCTGTGAGAATAGTGGGAGTTGGGCCAGGATAATTCTGGAATGTAGGCATGTAGGCATGGATATGGTTATTTTTCCCCTTCTTGTGACATGAACATGGGTGTGCTGAGGCCATGGAAAGGGACTTTAGCAGAGCCAAAGACTGCAAGGAGCTTGGTGTCAGCTTCAAGAGCCACTAAACATGCAGGGGAAATGGGGCTCATGATAAATTCAGAAGATGTAGTGTTAGGTAAGTAATGGTAAGGACTGAAGTTCAGTGCATCTCTGGGTGGAGGACTTGTCATCAGTGTCTTTAAAGATGAGGTGGGGTTTAAATGACCCTTAAAAGATGGGTAGAAAGAGGCAGGCAGTCTGGGTGGGTGAGAATGGTATAAGCATAGATGAGAGGAATGCTTAATGTGATATTTGCAGATGTGGATGGTATATATGGACCAAATTGATTAGAGTATGATATTTACCATGACCACATTTGAACAGGGGTTTTGGTTAATAGTGTCAATAAAACATTGATTCTTGCCAAGAATTAAAATGCAATAACATTTTAACATTAAAATAATATAAAACATATTTAAAAATGAAACCAGATTACACAAAGCTTTATTTACTTTTTAGGTCCTTAAATTGTACCCTTCATAATGATCATCATTCTTTTCTTAACACATTTCTGAAGATTAAGTTAGGGATGGGAGCACACCCAGATACAGCTTGCACAGTTTTTGCCTTTAAAGGTTAGGGGCGAAAAGACTAACATTTCTGTGACAATAACACAATGAAAAATCATAAATTCTCTTAAGTGAGAATGGATAAATAACGATAGACATTATAAGAAGAAAGAGATCATCTGTGACTGTCAGGAATAAGGGAAGTTTCTTGGAGAATGAAAAGGATTTGTAACATTCACTGAGTTTAAAGTCATCTCCCAAAAGATGCCCTCCATGCCACCTAAAAATCTAAAGTAGGTGGTTTTTCCAAGGCATGGCAAAGGTTTCATTATGGGGAAAACCAGGAAGAATAAAGTGTCAAGGGTCCTCAGACAAGAGCTGTGTCTGGATGCTACCGCTCACATTCTGTGTCCGTACAGACTGAGTTCATTCATTCATGAAATATTTCCTGGAGCTTTGTGCCGGCTATTGCTGCAGCAACCGAGGATTAAGTGGTTAACAAGACAGGCACTGTCCAGGTCATCATGGAGCATATGTTTGTGAGAAAACAGACATCAGCAAAATAACCGCATGAATATACAATGACAAACTGTTAATTGTTGTGAAGGGAAAGAAGCTTTGAGAACATGGAGCTGTGATATCAGGACAGATCTGCAGACCCAAGAAGCCTTCACAGGTAACTAACTTCAGTAAGAGAATAGGTAGAAATTTTCTTAGCAAAAGGAGCAGTGGGTGGAAGTTTTAAGCCAGAAAATAACGAGCACAAAGTCAGTAAACTGAGGTGAATATGGACAGAGAACAAAGAAGGGAAGAAGGGGGATCCACTAAAACTCCACATCTAACATCATACTTGATGTAAGATTGAATGTTTTTGACCAAGAACAAGACAAAGATGTCTGTTTTTACTACTTATATTCAGTATTGTACTAGTTCTATCTAGAGTAACTGGTTGACCAAAAATAAATAAAAGACATATATTCTGGAAAGAAAAAAGTGAAGCATCTTTATTTGAAAATGAAATGCTCTTGTATATACTAATGAACACTAATGAACCCATAAAGAAGATATTAGAAGTAATAAGTGTATTCATGAAGATTATATGATACATATAAGATGAAAATAAAAATCAGTGTATTTCTATATACTATCAGTAGACAGTCTAAAAATAAAATTATAAAAACAATTCAGTTTGCAACAGTATCAAAGTAATGAAATACTTATTAATAAAATGAAATAACATGTTAAGTATACACTGGAAACTACAAAACATTATTGAAAGAAAGGAACGTGTAAAGAACATCTAAAAAAAGACATCCCATGTTCATGGATTAAGAGGTTTATCATTAAGATAGTAATAAAGCCATCTAGAGATTCAGTTAGACCTTTACCAATGGTCCGGCTGCCTTTTTTCCCCCTGAAATTAGCAATCTGACTCTAAAATTCATGTGGAAATTCAAGAGATCTGAATAGCCAAAACAATCTTAAAAGAGGAAAAAATTTGTGTACTCACACTTTCACATTTCAAAACTTATTACAAAGCTACAGTAATCAAGATGGTATGGTAATAGCAGGACAAATATGGATCAATAGAACAAAATTAAGAGTCTGAAAACAAATCTTCATATTATTATCAATTAATTTTTGATGAGGGTGCAAAGGTTATTTAATGGTTAAATATTTTGGTACCTACAGTTAAGTAGTGAAGTTGGAATTTTCATCCAAATGCATATATTTGCTAAATGTGTGCTATTATATCTTTGTAGGATCAGCTACATAATTTGCAGCACCTAGTGCAAATGAAAATGCTTAGTTAAATTTAAATTTAACTAAATTTCATAGTTAAAATTTATTAAGAATTCAAGGGGAGAGAGCAGAACATTAAATAAAGAATGAGGACCTTTGAGTACAGAGCCCTGCTGGACTGTGCAGGTCACTGCATTCAGTTTTCCTAATGGCAGGAACTACTACCTTGGGGAGGTGCATCAATGTTACAGATTTCTGTCTTTAAGAATACAATAGAAAGGATTGGGGTAGAGCCCTGGAATCCGTGTCCATAAAAGGTGTCTTCAGTGAGTATTTGCTAAGCAAATTTGAGAAATAGTAATATGCCATGCATTCTGGCTCTGCTTGGGAAACTTGCTTTGTGCCCAGCACTGAGAATACTTGGGAGGATTTCAGTGAGGGGGGAATGATGGTGTTGTGGGAGAATTCAAGTGCCTGCATCATGCAGAACTTTCATCTTCCAAACTTGTCCCTTCCAGGAATGGGGCTCCTTTATTCCCCCAAGCTGGAGCTGCTTGAATTTTAAAGCACTGCACAATTTATTCAGAGGAAGTCTTTCAAGAAGGAATGGGAGCCAGACCGCAGGATTCTAATCTTGAATATTCAGGGAAAGCAGCATGTCCTATTCAACACGGCTGATCAATAATGAGTGCATTCATACTCTAAATGTGTGCATTATGTACAGATACAAAATATACAATGCCCCCAAAACGGGGAAAGACATTTCTGATTGAATTTTTTTTGTTTGGGTTTATAAAAATAACTTGTGGTGCATCAATTACTCTCCATTTCCATGGATACAGGCAATACTTTATTATGTAACTCTACAGCTGTGCCGGTTTTTAATATAAAACCCAGATTTTTTCATCTATTTCTCTTTCATAGTTACTGAACTGAGATAATAACATCTTTTACCTATGAATGTATTCAATTCCCTTTTTTCCCCTACCATCCTGCAAACTATTATTGATTAGAATTTCATTTTGTAGCTTTTGTAATAAAATCTCCAGTAAATGTTACCATTGCAGGCAGTAGAAGGGTAGAGTAGAGGAAGGTCATTCTTTCTGTATGTTGTGTGTAAATATGTGTGTATAAAGATTGCAGTGTATGTGTGTGCACTTTCTTTCAGGCCTAACGTGTGAGTGTCTGAGCATTGTACTGACTTTCAATTTGCCCTTAGGGTAGCTTTCAATGGCTAATTATTCCATTTGAAATATTCCTGTACACTTGTTTTTTAAAACAAAGAACCCACCACCACTCCCCCGCTCTTTTTTGGTACTGGGGATTAAACCCATCTGAGCTCCACTCCTAGCCCTATTTTATTTTATTTTTTTAATTTTGAAATAGGTTCCCATTAAGTTGCTGAAGGTCTTGCTAAATTGCTGAGCCTGGTCTCTAACCTATGCTCCTCTGATCTCAGCCTCCCAAGTACTAGGATTACAGGTATGTACCACCACTCTTGGCTTCTCTTTTTGAAGAACAGAATTCTATCTCTGAGGCTTTATGATTTGCAATTCAGTGCCATTGTTTTGTACCCTCATGGTAACGCTAACCATGGGTTGGTATTATGCAGCTTTTTCCAAGTTCTGCATAAGAATGGCCTCTGATCATTCCATCCCAGCAGTGGTTGGAGCAGACAGTGTTGAGGAAAGGCAGAGGATGCAACATGCAAATCTGTGGCTAGACTACAGGGGATGGATCAGGAGAATGGAACTAACTGGATGGGATTCCAGGGCCACAGGAGGTGCTTTTGCCTCTGCAGATGATCAGCTGGACATGAAAATCTATCAGCTCCCTGGAATTTTATGTGAAAAAAAAAATATGTGTATGTGCTATTTTGGAGGAGAGGAGGTGTTACAGGTAGATTTCAGGATGGCTGTGGGACTTCAACAGTTCTCAAAGAGGTCATTCTCCCTTTTGATGGCAGAGCCGGCAAAGAGGGAAGGGTGTCATTATGCCAGTTACCCCCATCATGGTCACAGTGGGAGACCTAAGGGAGGAGTACCTGACCCAAGCTGAGCTGATGAGAGTCCTTCTCTGGGAAATTTTCAACTCCATGGGGAAGCAAACACACATGTCCCTCTCTGGTGGATGGCATGAGGATTCAGCTCTGTCTCTGCCGTGTGGCACAAGCTCATGCATAGTAGGCAAATCGAGCCCTAGGTCAGAAAACAGCAGAGCTTAGCATGAGAGTCAAGGAAAGACCAGGATAGACCAGAAGAGCCTGCCGACCACACTCTGCTGATCTGGACACCCCTTGAGCCAACTCCCCCATGTTCCTTCTAAATTTGAATGTTTGAGTCAGTAAATGGCTCCTTTGGTCACAAGCTAATTCCTCTGGAACCTGTTACTGACAGCTGACAGATCTCGAAAGACAAAATCCATAGCTTTCTCCAGATTTGCATAAGCCCAAATGGGGTGAGCAGGTCTGTGTCAGACCTGTGCTATGATCATTGTATATGTTGGTATTGTTTCTAGCAGGGATGTCTCAGAAAGTAATCAACAAACCCTGTGTGACTGGGAAGGAGTTGATTAGATACCTTCTCCACTGATAAGAATGGGATTGAATGTGGGACCTCTAGGAAGGCCTGGCCTCCTTCACAGTTTTGCTTGGCATAGTTCCTGGAATGATGCTGCTAACTCTGAGTGAACACTTATTAAGCATTACATGCATACCTGTGGGTGAGTTACTACAGGATGAGGAAGAGTAAGGGTGTGACCATGCCTCCACCTTGATTCTAGCATTCCTTCTGCCTCCTTCTGGGTGAGCTCAGCCTGGGAATCTCTTTCAACAGAACTCTCCATGCAGCCTCTACCACTGACCAGAACTGGCTTCAAAACTGAAATTCGACTGTGGTCCCTGATGGAAGCTCTTGAATGCTTTGTGTTAGGCTTGCAAGCCGGGGGTCCATTTCCTAATTAATCACAGGGGAGAGATAAAGATATAATAGCATGTTACCAGAGAGGGACCAAATGGTGTAACTATTAGGCAAACATAATCAATAATTTAAGGGTTAAGGAGAAAAGGATTGCCGTTTGGGTTATTTATTTTTACTTATTTTGGTACTAGGGATTGGATCCAGGGGCAATCGACCTCTGAGTTGTGCCTCTAACCCTTTTTATTTTTTAATTTTGAAACAGGTTCTTGCTAAATTGCTTGCGGAGCTCACTAAGTTGTTGAGGCTGGCCTTGAACCCATGATCTTCCTTTCTCAGCTTCCTAAGTACTGTGATTACAGGGTGTACCACCACTCCAGGCTTACTTTGGTTATTTAAACATCTTTACTATCATTAAAAATAGAGAAGAGAGCTGGGCATGGCGGCGAATACTTTTTTTTTTTTTTTTTTTGGTGGTACTGGGGGTGGAACCCAGAGGCTTTCTACCTCTGTGCTATACTCCCAGACCTTTTTTATATTTTATTTGGAAACAGGGTCTCACTAAGTTGCTGAGAGCCTCACTAAGTAGCTGAGGCTGACTTCGAACCTGTGCGATCCTCCTGTTTCAGCCTCCCAAGTGCGGGGATTACAAGCGTGTGCCACCACGCCCGGCTGGCAAACGCTTTTAATCCCAGCATTCAGGAGGCCAAGACCAGAGGATCACGGTCCGTGGCCAGCCTCAGCTATTTAGTGAGGCACTCTGCAACTTAGTGAGATCCTGTTTCAAAATAAAGAGTAAAAAATAGGGCAGGAGGTAGAGATAGGAAGTTGAATGCCTCTGGGTTCCATCCCCAGACCTGCAAAAAAAAAGAAGGAGAAGGAGAAGGAGAAGGAGGAGAAGGAGAAGGAGGAGAAGGAGAAGGAGTAGGAGGGGAAGGGGAAGGGGAAGGGGAAGGGGAAGGGGAAGGGGAAGGGGAAGGGGAAGGGGAAGGGGAAGAAGAAGAAGAAGAAGAAGAAGAAGAAGAAGAAGAAGAAGAAGAGGAGGAGGAGGAGGAGGAGGAGGAGGAGGAGGAGGAGGAGGAGGAGGAGGAGGAGGAGGAGGAGGAGGAGGAGTTGTTAAAATTGTCCTAATTGCTTCTCCCCCAGCAGCCTAGAACTAAACAGTCTGACAAGTCAGTACAGGATGCAGAGTAAGTTGGTCATTGTTACTTTTCACTCCTGTGGGTCTAAGTGAGAATAGAGAATATCAGAACAACTGGCTATCCAGGGAAAGAAACCAATATACACTTAAAACAAGTTAGGAGTCATTGCAGACAAGAGCATTTGTATTCCTTCTGATACCTTTATCCAGAAGTGGACAATTCCTGCAAACCAGAACTCCATCAAAATGATGGATCAGAGGACAAGTGGCCTCCAGGCAGAGACCTCAGGCTTCAGCAGAGCTTTTCAGAGACCCACAGCAACTGCTTGCCTCAGGCCCTTTCTTGCAGGAGAGCCTCACCTGGCACTCTGGACAGCTGATTTTCACAGGCCTTCCAGGCCTTTTTCAAGGCCTCGGCCTTCTCTTCAGGAGTCCTGCTCCTACCTGGGCTAAGTTGTTCATGCAAGCTAGGCCAATCAGCTTTTCTCTGACCACATTTAGAAGGGAATCACTGCATTTCTAGCAGATGTCACTGGACCTAGCAGGCTTTGAGATGTGAGGGCTACAAGTTCAAGGCTATGGGTTCAAGGCAGAGCAGAAGAGCTCTTTTGGAGAGAGGGTTAGAGGAGACGAGACGGCTGGCTGTGCTCTCTCAAGGTGAAGCCTCCTTAATTTCAGCTTGTTTAATTGGGCCTCTGTTCTCTGCAAGCAAACCTTTTCTGACCCAAACTATTTCTCACATCTGGAATGTGTACCTCTGGAGCTCACAAGCTGATGTTTGGGCAGCAGGAGAGATGATTTTACCTGGTACACAGCTACAGCCTTTTAAAACATCACCATTGATTTCTACCCTGAGAAAGAAATTCCGTTTCAGCTCTTCTGATTATCTCAGTTTGACGCTTGTCTTTAACACCTAAGACTTGCTAATTTCCTAGTTCAACAAAGAGAGGGATGGGGCTTAGGCTTGGTGCCTTCAGCAATCAACATTATCTGGCTGGACCTTAGAATATTATTTTTCTTTTATTTGGGGGCTGCCTTTTTATGGTAGGTGATCTGACTTTTCCATTGCCTTCATTCTGACCTGCAGAAACTGTGAGAGATATTAAAATAGTCATTGTTTAAACCACTAAGTTTAAGGATAGTTTGTTATACGGCAAAGGAGAAGGGGAACAGAATCCATGCCAGATAATTCAATAGAGGGGAATTAATGCAGCCGGCCAGTCAGAAGAATGCTGGAAGAATGCGAAGGGCAAGTGAAGGGGTACTGAGGCTTCCCAGAATTCACCACAGCAAGAAGTCATTATCCTGTCATAGGGTAGAAGGGACCATGATAGCAGGAGGGGTTACTAGTGTCCAGCAACCAGTCACTAGCTAGGACTGGAACCAGGGAGAGGTATATATATGTTAGCCTCTCCTCTTCTCTCACTCTTCAATCTTGTACTGGGCAGCCCATGTGACTCGTACCCAAAGCTTGTTGCTTTGGAAGCTGGGCACCAACATCTGTAGGGGTCAGCTCTATGGAATACGGAGAAAGTCAAAGCAAGGGTGGCAATGGGGGAAATGACCGGTACACAGGGTCATGGGACACAAGTCGAGACAAAGCACCTGCAAAGAACCACTGTGCTTTTAGCTCAAAGGAGGACAGAGAACGTGAAAGGCGCAAGGAGTTTCGTAGATTGCCCTTTAGCCAGTTCACATGACACCTGCTCTGTGGCCATCCCCTAATCCTTTCCACAGGATGCTACTGTACCAGTAACAATCAGGACTCCTTCTGGTTGCGAATAGCTTACTTTTCTGGAATATCCAGGGTGAAAAGTCTTTAGGCAGGATGCAGAATGTCAACAGTATCTGTCACCAGGTAACTGTTCCTGTCCAGCTTTCTACTGTGCCCTTTGCCTTGTCTTCGTTCTTGAGGAGCCAGCAGCTCCAAACTTGCATCTACCTTTTGGCTGAGTGGCCCCTGTGAAAACTCAGCGATATTTCCTAAATGTTCCAGCCAAAGTTCCTGAGCTGACTTTTACTGTCTCGGCCAGGGTCAAGTGTCCGTCCCTGAGCTGATCACTAGGACAAGGGCATGGAGATAAATGATCTGATTGTTCAAATCTGCTTCATGTTCCCATCACTGGAGCCAGGGCATGAAGTGGGGCGGTTTCAGCCTCAGTTGAACGGCAAGGCAATTCATTTAAAGAAAATTCCAGTTTTTGTCTGAAGAAGAGGGGATGCTGGGCAGGCTCAAGTAATAGATGTCTTCTCTGGCCCTGCAGCACTTCCATTACCAGTCTCGCTCCTATTTCCCTGTGGTCCTCACGATTCAAACGAATTCTGATGGCACATATTACACCTCACTCATCTCTATTTCCTGACATTGTCTGGCTCGAGAGCAGGGATGTAGTAAGTGCTCAGTGAACAGCGTTTATGGAATTGAACTAGGCATAAGCATTTGCACTAATTAGGCACACGGGGCATTTTTCACATCCTGCTGGTGCAGACCATATTTCTTGTGCTTTTCCTATGGTGGGTGGTGGGCAGAGGAGAGTGAAGCGGCACGGGTCCAAACGCAGCCCCCTCCCGTCCCTGGATCTTCCCCCGCTGCCTGATCTCTTGGGGACCCTGGCCAAGCCAGCTGAGAGCTCATCTCCATTTGCTACAAATTAGAAAACTAGCATTTTCCCTTCAGTTGGCCTGAGGCACAGTCTTCCCCTTCCAATTTGAATTGCATATAAGTACCATTTCTTCGAGTTGGATGTTTAAGGACAACCTGACACTTCAGTTGTTTTTCCTTGTCTTCCAGATTTACAAGAAAAAACACACTTTAGAGCCTTGTTTGGTATTTTAGCCCCTTTTAGAAAGGACCTTCAGCACCATGCTGCAAAACTGAAGTTCTTCAGTTAATCTACACAAATTAGACAAGTCTCTGCACAGGACCACCAGGTAAAACTGGACTCTTCAACACTGGCCTCCAAACCAGCCTCCCAGTAAGAAGGATTATTATCAAGCCTGTTTATGACAGTGCCATTAAAAATGAAGAGCTGTCAAGAATCTCTTATAATGATGTTGGAAACTGTACTTGTGAAGATTTTTTTAATGACTGGATGGTTTTTGAAAAGGCAATGGAACACTTTTAATGAACTATAATGTAATAAATCAGTGACAGTCTCTCTGACTTGACTGTACTGTCTTTATATTTATTGCAGCTTATAGAAAAACTACACTATTCTTTCCTACCCCCCGCCGCCCATAACCCTGCAGTACTCAGAAAGACCTCTAGGTAAAGCATATTTATATTTTAAGAGACTTATATTTGCCTTGAGTATTATTTACCAAGCCTAATCTTTAAAGTACCTAAAGGAACACGAACTCTTTTAAATTTTGTTTCCACTGTTCTTAGAGGGGCCAGTGTTAGGATTTCCCAGAAACAGAAAATAGAAACTGACTCCAATTCACTAAAGGAGAGGAGATTTATTGGAAGGATATCAGAAGCTCAGAATTTCTGAAAATCTGGAATTTGACTAGGACATATTTGGAGGGGAAGAAAATAGGAATTGCAGAAAGTAACTTATAAGAAGAACAGAAGTAGCAATGCTGCTACCACCTCCAACCACGAGGCCCTCTCTCCTCTCATTTCATGCTCTCCCACAGCAAAGCGTCTGGTTACCTGATCCTAAGTCCTGTGCCTGCTCTGTGGCTGTACTGGGGTGGTGGGTAAAAAAGACATAGTCCCTTTGGCTTCCATCATGGGAATGGGCATCCGATTTGCTCTCCTATCCAGATGACATATAATGGGGGAGGTAATTTCCCATAAGGAAATCACTGAGTTGTTCAAAAGTGATATTAATTAAGGGAATGTCAGCTGCTATAACAGATAATATCCCCAATTCTCTTTATTGGCTTAACACAGGAAACGTTTATTTCACACTTACATAACAGCCCACTTTGGTTGTTTCTAATTAGGAGGCTCATTTTCAAGGGGCAATTCAGAGATTCGAGTCCTTCCATTTTGTAACTCTGCATCTTAAGATGTAGATCCTAAACGCCCTCCAAGGACCTTCTGTCTTCCTGGGGGAAGCAGGGAACCTCGCTCTTGGCTTTTTTGATGAGTATTGTTTTCTGTTCACATTCCATTGGCTAGAACTCATTCACATGGTCCCACTGAACTGCCAAGGATCTTGGGAAATATAACCCCAGCTGGGCAGTGGCTTTTTAGTGCCACGCTGCACCATGAGCAGAAGAGTCAACCCTTGGAGACAGAGACAAGTCTTTGCCATAACAGAGGAAATGTGGGGCGGTTGGGTAGCTCCCTCCCCAGTGGATAAAGTCTGCTAAGGAGTTTGGAAATGTGTTAGGTTTCTTTATCTGACCATAAGTATTTCCAGAAAAAAAATTTTCTAGTTTTGCCATCATATTATTTTCCCCACAATTCATTTGATTTCTTTTTTTAGGGGTTGGGGAAGACGTGCTAAAGACTGAATTCAGGGCATTCTAGCTCTGTGCTACAATCCTAACCCTATTTTATTTTTTAAATTATGAAATAGGGTCTCACTAAGTTGCAGAAGCTGAACGCAAACCTGTGATCCTCTTGTCTTATCCTCCCAAGTATTGGTATTGCAAGCATGGGCCACCATGTCTGGCTCTCACAATTTATTTCTGATTCAAATTGATAAGACTAGAAAAGTATTGTTAGCTTAATTTTGCAACTGGAAAATCCTTGTAGCTGTAGTACTTTAACATCTTCCTTGAGTAAAATAGGAAGTTTCGTGCTAATATTGGAACCAAAATGAAATCTCTAATGGAAAGATTGTTGTGTACTTGCAGTATCTTAAAGTAAAACTGGTTCTCAGTTTCCCCTCTACAGAGCACCCCTTTAACTTAGCTCCCCCATTCAGCTTTCTATTTAGATTTGTCTCACAGATTTATTTTTTTCCCCAGAGATGAAAGAAAGTTTCTTACAAGGACCCAAGCATTTTGAAACAAAGATCTTAGTTATTATGCAAACATAGTTTCATTTTTACAAAAAACGAATTTCACAAAAAGAAAAATAAACAGCATATTTCAAAATGCCACTTAAGAAATGGGAAGCAAAATGAAACAAAACCATCATAAACCTGCCAGGGGAAAGACGCAGGATAATAACAACTTGCCTACAAAGTGATTTTCCAAGGTCATTGAGGAAGGGGAAAGAGGCTGGCCTATGCTGAAGAACATCCTGGCAATTTAAGAGCTCTGTTTGAGTGTGTGTGTGTGTGTGTGTGTGTGTGTGTGTGTGACACATACATATATACTACAGATGTATATAATATTAAAATGCATTTAATTTAAACCAATGCAGTACTTCGGACAAAATGGTAATCTAAAACTAGAGTAAACACAAGTTTATTGCTTTCATTTCTTGCTTCTATATCATGGATCTAATAGCATTAAGTCTACATTAAATACATTATTAAGTAAAGCGATAAGTGTTTATCACTTATCACTTTAACTTCTGATACACTTCTGATTAATGCCCTGTCCGTTCAAGGTGAGGTGGAGAAAGCATTTATCCCATGACTGCAGTGTGCCCAGGCTGACAGGTGCACTGGCCTTGAGGTTGGTCGAGCTGGGTTCAAGTCCCAGCTTTGTCTGTGATTGTGGGCGCAGATCTTCCTCTGGGACTCAGTTTCTCCTGCCATAAAGCAGAAAGGCTAGACCTGGGGTGGGAGAGGGAAGGGCAAGAAAAGATAAACCGTTCCCAGTGATCTACTTCCTCTCACTAGGCAGTGGATTAATCCATCGATGAGGTCCGAGCCCTCATGATGCGACCGTTGCCTAAGAGCCCCACCTCGGGACTGGCTGTACCGGGGGCCACACTTTCAACACCTGAGGTTTGGGGAACATTTTAGATCCAGACCCCCCTTCTGCTTCAAGGCATAGAAGTCTTCTCATGTTCAAGCAGATTTGGGGCCAATATATTTTACACAGTATAGAAAAGAAGTTCCTACTTCCTGCTGCCTCTGCCCATGGGTCCTACTGTAAATAACTACAAGAACACCAAAGAGCTAGGAATGCTCACAGCCTTGGAGGGAGTTTCCTTCCTCTACCCTCAGCCCCACCAGGGAAGTTTCTCCAAACCCCATCTGGTTGCTGGGATTGCCCCCAAGCCTGTATTCTCGCAGCTCAAATGTCAAAGCCTACTGCGATCTACTCTTTACCATCATTTCAGTTAAATACACCAGGGTTGGCCCCAAGGGATGGCATCATGCCCCCATAATCTCCAGTGTCCACCGCAGTGTTCAGGATAGTAGATGATGGCCTCTTAGGCTTCTTTAACCCACCGGATCATCCTCAGCCCTCCTTCCTGCCAGAGCGCTGCCCGTAGACATTTCCTGTCCAGGAATTCGTAGCTTGGCTGAATCCTTCTCTCCCTCCCTCATGCGTGTTGCGCTAGCTCACGGGGGCTGCCTGCCACTGCTTCGGTTTCTTTCCCTTCCCTCCTCCTCTCACCCCAGACCCTGATCAACTTTTCTTTTCCTCTATTACATCCACCGGGCTGCCTTTCAGGTTTACCCTCTATACTAAAAGCACGATGTTTAAATGTCACTTTCCTTCCATAATTCACGAAAGAAGTTTCCGAGGGCTTAGAAAATGCCATGGCAGAGACCCCTTTCCTGATACCCCATCACTTCCTTCTCCTGGCACCTACGCCTTAACCCCGGGTGCAGAGGCTCTCTTTGCAATTTGGTGTTTGTTTCTGGGACAAAGGGTCCGGGGTTCAGGAACTTTGCCTGTCAGGCAATTCCCTTGTTTCGGCCCCGGGAAAGGATGGTGGTGGAGGACAGTACAGTCTTGCCTTCTGCGATTGCATGCTCAGGACCATGGGGCCAGGGCCCCCCAGACCCCAGGCCTAGCAGGACCTGGTGCAGCAGGAGTTAACAGGACCTGCAGCTCCGATGACCCCAAGAACCAAGGCCTCATTCATATGGATGAGGTTCCAGGGAGAGTCTTCAGGACACAGAGCACCTCTTCTGTGGCCACAACTCTGTTTTTTTGGGGGGAAAAAGCCAAAAAGAAAGAGAAGTGAAAAAAAGAAGAGGAAAGGTAAGGAGAGAGAGGATAGAAAAGAAGGCGAGACCAAACACAAAGCATGAAAGGAACTTCTTCCCTGCACTCAGACCTACCTTGCAACCCAGTCGAGCCCTGTCCCTCTCGCCATTGCCCTGGAACCCTGGTGGCAGAACACAGCTTCAAATGCCACGCTAAATCCAAGGGGAAACGACCTGGGTGGAATTAGCAGAGACCACCGTGGAAGATGGATCGACTTTGAACTCCAGGATTAGAAAGAAACAAGCCTTCTTGCCCTGGGATGGGCTCCCCAAGGAGCGGAGGGCACAGGTCCAGCCCCCCCTCCAACGCACACACAGTCATTTTTCTATCCCTTCTTTTGATGCAGTCCCAAACCCACCACCCTCTAGAAGGCTTCCTAGATTACTTCAGTTCACACTGCGTTTCTCTTCTCAGGAGTAGCACAGCTCCTACCCTAGTTTCACATCCTTCTGTCTTTCTTTCTTTCCTTTCTTTTCTTTTTTTTTTTTGGTGGTACTGGGGTTCCTGGAAGCCCTTCTACCTCTGGGCTACACTCCCAGACCTATTTTTACATTTTAATTTGGAAACAGGGTTTCCTAAGCTAGCGCGCGAGCGCGCGGCTGGCTTTGAAGCTGCGCGATCCTCCTGTCTCTGCCTCCCAAGCGGGGATTACAAGCGTGCGCCACCACGCCCGGCATCCTTCCGTCTTTCTGTCAGGAGCACCGCCTTGTCTTTCTGTCAACCTTGGCCTCAAGTGCGCATGTCTCCCATGGAGACACATAGCAGGTGCTCAGGAGTTACTATTTCTTGAGAGAACAAATGTGAGAAGTACCGTGTTTCAGGTAGGAAGGATTGAGGGATTCTTTGGATCGTGTGCTCTATTTCCAGCTGTACAATTTATTTAGGTATGATGGCCCTGTGCCAGACTCGAACCCCCAGTTTTCTCATCTGTAAGATGACAATAATAATTGCTTTACAGTGAGGTTTCAACGTTTACAGGTTATAGGAGGCAGAATGGTGCTTTCCCTAGAGATGTCCACATCCTAATCTCTGAAAACTGTGAATATGTTTTCTTACATAGAAAAGGGAAAACCTGTAAACGAGTTAAAGATACAGAGGGAGATTCACTTGGATTTACCAGGCAGGCTGAATATGACCTAGAGGTCTCTAAAAATGGAAAAAGGAAGCGGGGGCGGCGGGGGGAGAAACCGAGAAATGGCACTATTGGAAAGATTCACACTGATGGTGCCGGCTTTGAAGTTCAAAGAATGGGGCCACCAGCCACAGACTGCAGGTGACCTGGAAATTGGAGAAAGAAAGGAAATGGCTGTTAGCCCTTGGCGTTTCCAGAAGGAACGCAGCTCTGAGGACATCCTGCTCTTAAACTAGTGAGATGCATTTTGGATTTCTGCTCTCCAGAATGGAAAGAGAATAAACTCGTGTAGCTTTAAGCCCTCGAGCGTGTGGCGATTTGCTGCAGCAGCAGGAAGAAGCCAATGCACAGGTGCTGTGTGGAAAGTGCCTGGCACACAGGGAAGGCCTTGAGACTTGGAAGCAATGGCTGACTGTATGAATATTAGTGTTTTCCCTACTAGACTCTCTTACAACCCAAAGACAATGTTTCTTATGTCTCTTAACTTTCTTAGCACCTAGCAGAGTGCTGGGAACACTTAATGTTCCAAAAGGTCTCTGGACTCAGGTGAAATTTTACTTTGGGGCCTTGATTTGGGCAGGGAGGATGGGGGAAGAGAATCAGCCTAAAAGGGGAGGGTAAAGGGGCGTTGGAAGACAAATCAGCTTCCTCCGGAAGTGTGGGGAGTGTAAGTCACTGTCCACTGTGCAAAACACAAAAAGCAGGCGGTGCTGCGGCTGCACCCTGAGGCTCCAGGCGAAGACGCTGTGTGGGGAGGATGGGGGAGAGAGAGGAGGCATCTCTCTGGGTGAGAGATGCTATTTACCAGGGGGAAAATGCTCATTCTGAGCAAGTCCATTTCTATTTGCCCACACATGTATGCGCAAAGAGCCTGGCCCTGGTTACAGGCTAAGTCAGTGAACGCCATTGCAGATTGGGGCTTGGCAGATTTTTTAAGTGTTCAGGCCCGGGTTCTAAAGAGACGAGTCTTGGTTATGAAGCTACTGCTGACCCATCGATTGGTATGACACTACTGCAGATCATTAAATGTCTTTCTCCATTTTTTAAAGAAGAAACTTGGTTTCAGTTCTGAATACACTAGGTAAGAAGCCCAGAGGTCACTTTCTCTTTCTCTCCAGCTCTCTCTCTCACTCTCTTAAATAAGGAGAAAGGCTATATTTTTCCATGGATTAAGTCCAACACAGAGAAAACTGTCACTGTGAAAACAATAGAATTTATCTCCACTGATATAGCTTGACACTGGGACTAGTGCCTGAATTGTTGCCATAGCAATAAATGCGTCGGACTTATGCATGCGTTTTCTGCTATAGGATTTTGATTAATGGCATTGACTCAATGGTGTGAAGGGGGAGAGGCCGAGCAGAAGGCCCGAGGAGGGAGAGCAGGCTGCATGGGCTTAACTGGAAACCAGTTAAACCTGGGGCGGAACCTCCTCTACCACGCAGGAGAATCTACATGTCAGCAACAGCGCCTTGGGGAAGGAGCCCGAGGTGCAAGACCCTAAGTTCAGAGATTGATTGGAGACCTGATGAAATCTCATGTCGGTGCATCTGATGTGCCAGGCATTCAGCAAACCACTTTATCTGTCTCAAATTATTTAATCCTTAAACCCTATGATTTGGCTATTATTATTACTTTTTCTGATCAGGAAAGTGAGACACAGAGAAGGTAATTAATTTGCAAAATGTCACACAGCTAGTGGGTGAGAGGACCAGGATTCAAACCCAGGCTGTCCAGTTCCAAAAGCCAAACTTAACCACTGCACTGTGCTTTGCTCTGGGAACAAATTCTGCCCTTCTGACCTTGCCCTGATGAGTAGGGGAAGAGAATGGCTCTGTGAACAACACCCACACTGTGCAGAAGCAGCTCAAAGCCTGCAGAGCTCTCTGAAGGGAGGGGTGCAGCATCATACTGCAAAAATGAGGAGCGCCATGAAGTGCCCGGGCCTGCCGTGTGCCGCCCTGCAGTCTGATGAACGCTTCACTGCCACCAAGGGGCAGAAAGGCAGGAAGGTCAGAGCCAGGCCTGGGAGCCAGAAAGCCCTGACTCCTGGCTCCTTGCCCTTGGCATGACCTTGGCTGCTCCAGGACCTCTCCAGACCTCCACTTCCTCCTCTGTAAAATGTGTCTAATGTCAGCGCTGCCTCGCCCCAGCTGAACGCTGAGCCCAGTGGCTGGCCCGCAGCGAGTCCTCGCCTTACATCAGCTTTTAAACTGGCTTGTGTTATTTGTTATGAACCCTTTCGTTAGCAGATTCAGACCTTCTGTAGCTCAAACAAGTTTCCCCTCATCATTTCCCCTGACTTCCTGCTTCGGCTCCTATTCTTTCCTGTTTGACCATTCCTCTTCCGTGTCATCGGGATCTCCTGGGTGTGCCCGCCCATCATTTTCTCTCCTCCTTTCATTTTCAAACTCTCTTCTGCTTTGAGATGTGGTTATATTTGTCATGTGTCTTCCACTTCTCTCCTTTGCTGGTTTTCTTCATTATGTGTTCTACTGTTCACTCTCCTGAAACAATTCCTAATTTTAGATTATCCCCTTATGACTATTTAGTTTAATTTCACAGATTCAATTTTATATTAAATATTTTTGAGATCACTTCGCAGAATTCTTTGTAACACTTTTTTCTTTCCATTTTCAGCGATAAATCTGTATGAGAAAGGCCGCTCCTCCAAGGTGTCCCTGGTCTGCCGGGTCACGGTTTTAACTCATAGGACTTCGTTAGTTCATTAACTTATTCACTCATTCACTCACTCACTCAGGAGCCATTTGCTGAGTTTCTATTATGTATCCACATCATTCATCATATGCGAGGGTTTAAGCGTTTTGAAGGAAAGAATAGCGGAATGAAGGGCCAGGGAAGGCAGTTCTGTGTACGGGGTGTCGGGGATGGCCTCCCTGCAAGGGCAGCATCTGAGCCGAGGCCCGGATAAAGTGAGGGTGCAGGAGATGTGGGTCCCAGGGAAAAGCATTCTGGATAGAGGGAACAGCCAATGCAAAGGTCCCATGGTGGCACAGGCCTGCAATCTCTGTACATGGGAGGCTGAGACTGGAGGATTGCTGGTTCAAGATCAGTCTCAGCAATTTAGCAAAGCCCTCCCCAACTGAATGAGACTCTTTTTCAAAATAAAAAATAAAATAGGGCTGGGGCGTGGCTTGGAGGTAGAATACCCCTGGTTTTGTTCCTCAGTAGATTTTAAGGAGCAAATCTCCTCCTGCAGAAAGCAGCTCAAGTGGGGGCGCTGGGGAGATGGTGTCACGCGGTTGACTCTTCCCTCCTCAGGGCTGCCACCATAGTGTACGTTTCTTTTGTTAATTTGTGTTAATTCCTAGAAAGAAAGCCCCTCATCCCCATCCAGGAGAAGACATTGTGAGTGGGCCATGAATTTTAATAAAATTCTGTTCATACTCTAGCAGGAATCCTTGGTGTTTTGGCATGTCGATGGTGCTTGTCTTAGTGGGATTATGCTCTATCTCACTGCAGGAGACCAGCCAGGGGTGGTGATATATGACACAGGTGTCCTGGTCCATGGCAGACAGCTCTTGATCGTGGTGTTCTTTCCAGCTGAGACTAGATACCACTGCAGAATCCTCCTCAACATCTCTGGATAGTGATGCTTGGCATCCTAAATGTAACCTTTTGACCATCCTTGATGGTGATTTCTGAAAATATGCATATAAATTGAATTTTTGTATTAGGTTCAAATGTATGAAATTGCTGACATGCATTTTTAAAATCTCAAACTGGCTGGGCATGGTGACACACGCTAGTAATCCCCGTGCTTGGGAGGCAGAGACAGGAGGACCTCGCAGGTTCAAGGCCAGCCTCGCTGGCTTAAGAGACCCTGTTTCCAAATAAAAATATATTAAAAAAATAGGTCTGGGAGTGTAGCCCTGAGGTAGAAGGGTTTCCAGGAACCCCAGTACCACCAAAAATAAAAACAAAATAAAATCTCAAACTGGCAATTTTATGTGACTCAATCTAATATGTTGAATTAAATCCAACTCTGTTCAGTGGACCCTTGCTGGGAAGTCTTTTACTAAACAAAGATATTTTTTTTCTTTTTGTCATCTGTGAACACTTAAACCTTAATATACACTCAGTTTTTCATGTATTGACTATCTTAAAGTGGGACCTACTTACATGTATTAATATTAATTAATCAAATAATTAATATTCATTAACACAATAATTTCTTAATATATTAGTGTACCTACTGTGGCACAATTTCTTGTCCTTGTCTAATTGTTTTTTTCTTTCTGGGACCATGAAGTAGCTGAATCTAGAAACAGGAGTTCCTACCACACACACACTAATACAACATAGCTTTCTCTCCTAACATCTTTATTGTTGTTCTCATTATTCACTCTCCTCCATGGAAGAGGCTTATATTTTTCCAACCCACTTGTGACCCACATAGCCTCCTTGAGAGAGAAGTGTGCTCCCCATACCTTTGACATCAGAGCTGGTCATGTGACTTGCTTTATCCAATAGAAAGTGTTATGTAAATCATGTGGGAAGCTGAGACAGGAGGACCCGGGTACTTAGTGAGGCCCTTTGTAACTCAGTGAGACCCTGTTTCAAAATAAAGAATAAAAATAAAAAATAAAAAATAAAGAATAAAGAATAAAAATAGGGCAGGGGGTGTAACCTGGAGGTAGAATGCCCCTGGGTTCCATCCCCAGTATTGCAAAAAAAAAAAAAAAGGCAGTCAGTGGTTCTTCCGCTGTATTTTGTTTCCTCTGCTATGACACCTGGATTGTGGGTGTGTGAAGGACACAGAGAGCAACAGTGCAGAGCCTCAGCTTTGCTATATGTCACAAAGTAACATATAGAGTGAGTGAGAAATAAACCTTCATGAACTCAAATGTTGGGGACTGTTTGTTATAGTAGCCTGACATTGCAACTGACTAATACATCTTGTGGACATTAGATACCATGTTTAGAAATAACTGTCCCAGATACTTGCCCTGGGTAGGCATCATGTAGTTGTGAAACTCTATGAGTTTGTTCTTGTTTGCCTACACTCATGTGGAGGGCATAGCCGGGCCACTCTCTCTAGGAATAACATGATAGATGTGTTAGCAACCTTTAGGAGAGTGTATTCAAACCACATAGTCATAGATACTTTGTGAGGAAAAAAATAAGGAGGTCCAGAGTTCCAATAAACTTGAAAACACTGGTTGGATGAAATTGAATAGGTTTCTTTCCAGCAAGGCTCTTCTCAGAGCCTTTAATTTGCTAAGGTGCATCATGAATTTCTAGGGAAGAGAGTGTATGTAGAATTCACTGTTTTCCAAAACTGTTTGATAGTAGAACTCTTTGTATTTCGGGAGCTTAATATTTTGCAAAATCCTTGGCCACAGTTTTCTCTGGTGGGGGAAGCATACACATATTTCTCCAGTGTTTCCCCTTCCCCATATCTATTTTTTCGGGCTCCGCCCACCTTTGTCTTCTCTCTGTTCCACCGGCTCTCCCGCTGCTATCTACTCTTCTACCTCCTCTCAGCAGCCTACCTTTGCTCTCTGTTTCTCTTCCCTTTCTCCTCCTTCTCTTCTGCTTTCTGTCTCACCCCTTCCTATTGTCTCCTCATCTCCCCTGTTTATTTTCTGCACCCCTTTCTCTTGCTCTCTTTGGTTTTTCAAAGAGCAAGTGGATTTTCTCAGAGTGAATGACCCAAGGGAGCGTCCTGCCTGATTGTCAAGTGTCATTCCTGCCCCTCAAGGTGTGGTGTTAATTTTAAAGCAATGGGCTTTAACATGGCATCAGCCTCCTTAAGGGAGATCCTTTGTTCTAGACTCAGACAAAGCAGCACAGTCGGCCTTAAAAGAAAAAAAAAGCTGTTTCATTTTATATTGGAAAAATACAATGTGACATCTGGAGAATAAATTGTTCAGTCAGCCAGAAATACGCCTTGTAAAAATTGCTTAGGTTTCTGTAACAAGATTATTTACTGAGAGTGTTCACCTATAATACAGCACACTTTTGAAATGGACCTTTTATGAAACACATCAAGAACTGTAGAAATGTATTCAGTGCATTAATCTACAACAGTGCACACTTTGCCACACTCTCAGAGCAGATTTCAAAACTCAGACCATCTAATGAGATAGAAAAAAGTTCTTCTTGTCCTGTATTCATTCCAGTCATGTTCTATACTGAGCCCTTGGGATATTTAACATAATGCAATAGGGTTTTCAACACACACACACACACACACACTCTCTCTCTCTCTCTCTCTCTCTCTCTCTCTCTCTCTCTCTCTCTCTCTCTCTCATACTCTCATACACTGTGGCACTCTCATGCACAAACAAAATATATGACTGTTCAGATGAGTGTTCTGTTCATAATGTACCAGGCCCATATTTCAGCAGCCCACATGCAGGGCAAAGGCTGGCTATTTTAGATACCAGAACTTTATAAATATTTAAAGACCCTGATTTAATCCAAATGAGCGATCTCTCAGGTGCTGTCAGTTACTTACATAACTCCTTCTTTTCTGATCACGGGTGACAGTTTGGATAGCGATCTCCTGGCAATTTGCGGTACTGCCTCGGTTGGAATTTGGCAGCTGGAATTGGGCCCGAGGTGGCTGAAGCAGGTGGATGATGGAGAAGTGGGTCAGGTAGGGGAGGAGGGAAAAGTGTGCCTGCTTTTATGACCTTGACTTTTCTCTTTTTGATGACAGTAATGGGTTCTTCCAGCTGGACAGTTTGGGTATAGGTGGTCCAAACCCTTTTACTTCCAAGTCAACCCAGTACCCTGGTTCAGTGAGTATTAGTTCTAGAGCATGCGGAGTAAAGATACTGCAGAATCGTTCCTCCATTTGTCCAATGAGAGGCCAGACTCTTCTCAAGGTTGACTTGACCTTGGCCCGGTGACTTTTGTGGTTTTTTTTTTTTCTTTTGTTTTTGTTTTTTCTGAGAGAGCTAACTATAGGAAAGGAGCTAGTGTTGAAATTCAAGAGAAGAGATAGAGAATCACCTTTAAATTCTCTCTCCCTGCCAAAGATCAACTAATTTCTCAGATACTACATCCCTCACTATATCAAAGTGGAAAAGGTGGCTTAAACTCAATTCTAAACTGTGGCAGTTTTACAACATATACATTTTGGACAACAGAGGGCTGGAAGACTTTCCAAGCTCTGCTTCCAGAGGGTCTCTTTGTAATACACTTCAGCACTTTCTACTTCTGTTTTTCTTAATCTCACCCTTTGGGAAAATACCAGCCATGTTGAGAAACTTTCTTCTCCCCCTGCCTTTATTTCTTTCATGAGAACATTGTCTTCATTCTTCATGGTCCAACCCAAGGCCCTCCATGAAGCTTACTGTGACCCTCTGGCTTCCTTCTTGGTCCTCTCATGTCATCTCCTGGTTCATTTGATTTATCATTCAACCATCATGGCCTTGCCTTGTGTTATGGTTTGGGTGTAGGCTGTCCACTGAAGAACTCATATATTGATGGTCAGAAATGACATAATTAAATCATGAGGATTTTACTCTAATTAGCAGGCAAATCCATCGTGATGGATTTATTGGATGGTGACCTAGGCAGGTGAGCTGTGGTTGGAGGAGGTGTGTCCCTGGGGGTGTGGCCTTGGGTGCTTGCTGGCCTTGTGTCCATGAGCCCCCTTCATGAGCTCTCTCTTGCCTGGGGCCTCTGTCATGTAACAGCAGATATCTCTCTCTCTCTCTCTCTCTCTCTCTCTCTCTCTCTCTCTCTCTCTCTCTCTTTCCCCAAACATGCCCTGAGCCCCACAGACTTCACCTGGCCTCACATAGAAGCCGTGCAACCTTCAGAACCATGAGTGGATAAATATTCCTTTCTCTCCACTGTCGTCAGGTGTCTTGGGCCACAGCAGTGAGAATACTGATGGAAACACCTTGCTTCTTCTAGTTTGCCTTTGCCCTGGTGTTAGGTGGAGTCAGAGGGGAAGGGAATCCCAGTGCACCAGGAATAATCAAGCTGGGGTCCTGGCCTTCCCCCTCCTCATCTCATATTCACCACGTGAATCATAGACGGGGGACTTAGCCATTTCGAGTCTTATTTTCCTGCCTATCAAATGCAGGTATTCTTTACATGGTTTACCTCATAAATAGTTTACTAAGTAAAAGCATTGCATAAACAGAAAATCTTAGAACATCTCTAGAGTGTTAAAAATATAGAGAATTGAGCTTTCTTCTTTATATTTGTTTCCATTCCCCCACAGTGGCTAGAACAGAGGTGAACACACAGCAGGAAACTAACACACATTTGTTGAATAGTGTTCATTTGCTGTTCTTGCCCCAGGGGGTCCCTTGAAGGTTTCAGCTTTTGGAAGGTCTCCTGAGAAGCTCAGGGCAGGCCCCAGTCAAGATAATGAAGAATGAAGGGCCCTGTCTCCTTTTCATGGGGATCATTGGAGCTTAGTTTATGTTTTCCTTATAGTTTCCTTCCTTCCTTCCTTCCTTCCTTCCTTCCTTCCTTCCTTCCTTCCTACTGAGAATTGAACCTAGGGGTATTCTACCTCTGAGCTATACCCCCAGCCTTTTCTATTTTTAATTTTGAAACAAGGTCTTGCTTAAGTTGTGGCCTTGAACCTGAGAGCCTCCTATCTCAGTCTTCCAAATACTGGGATTACTCGCATGTACCACCACGCCAAGCCTTTACTTAAATTTTTTTAAGAGCCTGGTTTAAGGGTTCTCTGGAGACATTCTGAATGGGCCCTGAAAGCTTAGTACAAACCATGAGATCCTTTTTCAGAAAAAGAGAATCTGAATGCATTGGAATCAGTGCTTGATAAGCCAGAGGTCATTGAGTCATTTCCTATAAGTCACGTGTCTGTGCTGCTGGAAAGTGAGAAACTCTGAAATCTTGATGGAGCCCATTTGATTAGGAAATTGATTGGCTTGCTCCTCCGTCTTGTGTTTCCCCAGAGGTGACCTCTCCCTTGTATTCTGAAGGATGATGGAAGCAATGGATTTCACTGTGGACAGAGGGGAGCACTCTCTTTGTCCTTGTTGTTGTTGTTGTTGCACTGGTAACCCAGGAGAGAAATTGGGTTAAAAGGTCTTCGTCCTGGCCTGAGGCTCAGAGCCACTCAGCTTCCACCAGGAGGAGACCACCTTTAGGCAGAGGCTGGCATGCATGTTTTGTCTGGATATGGTTTGGCTACTAAGACTGGGAGTCAAGGGGACATGTCATTTTGTTCATTCTCTCCTGGGAGTTTTGGAATCTCCATCTCATTGCAATGGAAAGGAAACACAGTTTGGACTGGTGTAAAGAGAGACAGCAACATAATGGTCAGCCCCTCTGAGAAAGCCAGGGCCCTGCACCATGGTTGAAACAATTTTGTCTTTTTTTTCCTTGTTCCAGTGAATTGACACAGATCTAAATTTTATACAGATGTAGGGAAATTGTGGGCTCCAAATTGAGGCCCCATCTATAGAATCCACTCCATCTCCTTAAAATGGTATCTAAAAGGGTTGAAAATAGTATCTTAACGTGTGTCTAATTCATTGGTGAAAATTTCACTATAAAATACTTAAAGGGCACTGGTTTCATGATTCGTGATGAGAATTTTGAAGAAGATAGAGATAAGTAAGGTAGAGTCTGGTTGAATGACTCGCCCTCAGCAGAGGGAGCTGGCTGTTCTAATCTAGTGGTGGCATAGCCGGATTCGTCCACGCTCACACGATACAAGTGAACTTCCTTGGAGATCAAGAAGGAAGAGATACATGTGGGATGAGATATTAAAGAGTTTCCTAGAGGAAGAAGGCAGTCTAATGAGGCCTCTTAGTGGTGATCAAACCAAATCTTTAGCCACTACTCTTTAGCTATGATATCATATTGAGCAGAGATGTTTGATGGATATTTGGCATGCCATGTTGGAAAAATGGCCTAAAAGTTAGGCACAGTCAGGCTATTTAGATAAGGGGACTTGGTTCAGCAACACTAGCACCTGAGGTTTTTCCATCTTCTCTTGCGAAACTTCTACATCTGTATGACTTTCTTGTTGCTACTAGCAAGTGATGGGCTTTGATTTAGGTGCTAGCAAAACTATCTGACTTTAAAACAAACAAATAAACAAACAAACAAACTCCAGAGAGCTCAAGTAAAATGTGTGGGCTTACTAAAAATGTAAATGTCTCATCGAACCCAAGGGGAGGAATACAGCTGGGCCTCAGAAAGGAACTGCTATCAGGAATTGGGAAAATTTCTAGGAATCCAAGCAGCCTTCCCTCTCTCACACTCCTGCTGTTCTCTGTCTCTTCCATTCTTCTTTTTACAAACCCCTTCTTTCTGCTTTTAAGACTATATATAAAAAGGTGATTGTCCCAAAGCATACTTTGTGTGTGTGTGTGTGTGTGTGTCTAGGGATAGAACCCAGAAGCATTCAACCTCTGAGCTACACATACCCCCTGCCCTATTTTTTATTATTTATCTTGAAGCAGGGTCTCACTGAGTTGCAAAGGGCCTCACTAAGTAGCTGAGGCTGGCTGCAAACTGCGATCCTCCTGTCTCAGCCTTCCAAATTCTGGGATTACAAGCGTGTACTACCACGCCCGGCTTCCAAAGCATACAAATTTTAACATGTCCTTCATGTTTATAATTCAGAGACTAACTGGTTATCTCAGAATTATTTTTTTCCTATTTCTGGTAAAAAGAATCTATTTAGAATAACTTAAGCCATGTGTCTCTTTGGTGCTATCAATTTTGTATGTAGAAGGACAAAGAGTATAAATATAGTGGTCAAGGTCCTTGTAGGTAGGAAGGAAGTTCTCAAAATGGAGAGGCTTTTGGGGAGCCTGGGAAGATCACCCCACCATGCACACACACTCATGTCACCTCTCAAAAATGTGTACTCTCTCTCCCTTCCCAAGGACTCACTCTGCAGGTAAATTTGAAAGGGCCAACTTAGAGAAGGCTCAGTTATAGGAATAAATGAACAATGTGAAAATAGCATAGCATTCCCAATTTTAGATGCCATTGAAAACAAACACTGATATGGACCTCGTCTTCATGAACGCAGGCTTTGATCACATCTAGGATGTAAGGATGTCTCCTTTATTTGGTCTCAATACTTTTTTTTAATCTACCGTGTTTATCATTCTTTCTTATGAATATGTGCTTCCATAAAAGCCAGTTCATGAAAGCCCTGGTAAATTCAGACTCTTTGGTGTTAAACAAAAGGCCTTAAAAGTGTGGGCTTCTTCCTGCCTCTCCATTCTCAACTATAACTACTCATGAACTTGCAATGTGTATTCCAGGCATTTGGAAATGCTCTGATTCCTGAAATAATGCCTGGTGTTAGTGACTCCATGCTTCCTAACACCTGTTCCCTCTTTCTGAAACCTCCTTCCCATCACTGGTCCATGCTATGACCTGATAAAACCTGGCCACATACTCCTCTCTCCAGGGAGCGCTCTCTCTCTCTCTCTCTCTCTCTCTCTCTCTCTCTCTCTCTCTCTCTCTCTCTCTCTCTCTCACACACACACACACACACACACACACATCACTAGAATGGAATGAGATGGATGGGGCTAAGAGGACGTGGCACTATGCCTCTGTGAGTAGCACCATCTCCAATCCCTTTATATTCCTTCATTCACAAACTATTCACATATACAAGAATGACTATGGTCTATTTATCTTCACTTTTATCCCCATGGAACACATACCTTTGCACAAGAAAGTGGTATGGTTGAGGATGAAGAACAGGAGCTCTGCTCTCAGGTGGCTCTACCAAGGATTCCAACTCAGCTCTCCCAATTCTGAGTTATAAGACTGAGCAAACCACCTTCCTCCCCAAGTCCTAGCTCTCATACCTATAAAATTATCACAATCATAACTGACCTGACAGGCTTCTAAACAGTAATTTAACAAGGTACCATATGCAACCCAGTAAGTCTCAATGAATATCAGCTATTATTATATAAACATCTTCTACACAGAATTTCTCTTTTATTTCAACAACCTAAAATATCTCCTGCTTCTTGGGGGATGGAACAATGAGAACTCGTTGTTCAGTAGGTGGGCCAAGGTGCTGGTTATCAGAAAGGTCTGGTTAGCTGGACGTGGTGGTGGTGCACGCCTGTAATCTCAGTACTTGAGGGGCTGAGAGAGGAGGATCACAGGTTCGAGGACAGCCTGAGCAAGTAGTAAGACTCTTGTCAACCTTGTGAGGCCCTGTTTCAAAATAAAAATAAAAGCTGGGGGTGTAGCTCAGAGGTAGAATGCCCGAGTTCAATCCCCAGCATGACACATACGTACACAAAACAAGAAAGGTCTGGCTAATAAATAAATTGAGAGACTCCTCACCTGTCACTTTTTAAAAAGTTTTTATTTCAGTCCCCTTTTCCTAGATGGAGAAGAAATGGAAATACAAGCTCCGCTTTGATTTCACACTCAGAGATTCTCCTGAGATTGCTGGGGTGAAATATCTCTGCATGGCACTTCCACCCTTCTTCCTGCTGGCCATCCCACTCTACCCAATCCACCCCAGAAAAACGCTCATCTCAGGAACATAGAGGAGCTTTTTTTTTTTTTTTTTTTTTTTTTTTTTGCAGGTCTAGGGATGGAACCAAGAGGCATTTGACCTACAAGCTACACTCCTTGCCCAACATTTTTATTCTTTATTTTGAAACAGGGTCTCACTGAGTTGCCGAGGGACTCACTAAGTAGCGAGGCTGTCTGCGAACCGCGATCCACTGGCCTCAGCCTCCCGAATGCTACGATTACAAGCGTGCGCCACCACCCCCGGCTCATAGAGGAGCTTTTGTAAAGGTCTAGGACTCTGAGGTTTTTTATCAAGCAGAACTCCAGGAAGAATAACTTCTTCTTTTGAAAGAGAGAATAGAGATTAGAAAAGTAACTTTTCCTCCCTCTCTTTCTCCCTCCTTCCCTCCCACACATGCCCTTGAGAGCTATAGGATTTTTAAACTGTAAGAAACTTCTATTGTGCTAAGCCTGCTGGTGTCCCTCTTTCCAGATCTTCGAGGTTATTCTCTAACCAAACCCACTTCACACCACCCTCCCCTGCCTTCCTTCTTGCCCCTCTTCACACTTTCTTGTTGATTCTTCTTCCTTTCATCTCTTTCTTTCTGTATTTCTCCCTTCTCTCTTTCCTCCTTCCATTTTCCCTCTTCCCTTCTGTCCCTTCTCTGTTATCCCAGGGGTATGTTCACTTCTGGTCCAATTCTGTCCTGAACTCTAGGAGATCAGAGGCATTTCAGCTCCATAATCCAGCTCCAGGGCTTGACTATGCCCTCGCTGCTCTCATGGGCGGACACCTGCCCTTGGGATCCTGGCCCAGGGACACAGTGCACCAGCCTCGCCCTCGCTCTGTAGAGTTGGGACAGTGTCGCTCCATCCGGAAAAGCTTGAGCTTCCAGAGCTGCTGCTTGCTGCCCTGGCCGAGCTTGCTGCCCAAGCTATGCTTTGAGTTGTTTATTTTGAAACCATATCTTGGATTCTGTAGCACTCTGTCTTAGAAAGAAAAAGAAGAAAGAAAGAGAAAGAAATGGCCTGATTTCCCCACATTGATTTAGTGACCTGGGGGCACGATGATCTCTGGAATGATGCAAATAGTTGTCTTCAATCTGCTGCCATTTTCCAAATATTAGCATTAGGATTAAACAAAAATGTTTCCTGCCCCCCCCCCCCAAAAAAAAGCTAGTTTTGGGCCAAAGGGAGTTGGTTTGGGCATTCATTATGATAATTTAATAAATACATATTTCAACTTGGAGAAAGATAATGAATGATTGGAAACACAATAGAGTATTTGTGTTCACAAGTCTATGTAAGAGTGTGTGAGACTGTGTGCACATGAGCAATGTATGTGAGTTTATGTGTGTTGCGTGTTGAGTATTGTAGGAGTGCTGTGTGTGTGTGTGTGTGTGTGTGTGTGTGTGTGTGTGTGTGTTTGAGGAGGGGTTGAATCTGAAGCTGGGCATGTCAGAGAATTTACCCAGGAGGATGGCAAACCTGCTGTAGAGTCAATTTAGTTACAAGATCAAAATCTCTTGACTCACAGGAGACAGTGTTAAAAGGTTGGGAACAGCTACAGATCTGTTAAAATCATGCTTTTGCAGCAAAATCAGATTCTGAATTGCTTTACAGGCTCCCCATTTATTAAGTCCCTTTCAAGCTGGCAGTTTTTGGTCCAAGCTGTCAGGATGTTTAGGAAGCTGTTGAACCGAGGCATTGACTTCGTACAACCCTCTTCTTCCAGCCCCAGCCCAGCCCCCAGCCCCAACCCTGGTCAGGACCAGCTGCTTAAAAGACAAGAGGAAAAAGTAAAGTCTCAGACAAAGACTGATTTTAGGTGCTTTTAGAGTGCTAGGTTGCAGGACTAAGAAACCACTGCCTGGTGTTGTATTTCTGGTATCAACAGCAATGAGTTAACAACAACTACTGAACACTCACTATGCACCAGGCATCGTGGCAAATGTTTACGGGGGAGGGGGACTCTGCAAACTATGGCCTCTAGATCAGGTTCAGTCTACCACTTCTTTTTTGTACAGCTTGCGAGCTCAGAATGATTTTTGACATTTTCCAAATGGTTAAAAAATTCAAAAAGGAGATTGCATGGCTTAATGAAAATTATATGAAAATCAAATCACAACGTCCATTAGGTAAAGTTTTATTGGAACACATCCAGGTCCTTGCATTCCTTCACCCAATGGACTGTAGAACAGTCGTGTCCACATGTGTTTATGGGCTATGGTGACAGAGGTAGGCAGAGTTCAGCAACTGTAGTAGAAACAGAATGACCCACAAAACCTAACATTTTGACTGTCTGGCCTCGACAGGAGACGTTTGCCAACCTCTCTTTATGTGCAGTTTCTTCTTCTTGCCACCGTTGTTCAAGGCGGGGGCAGTGATTACCCCAATTGTTGCAGGTGGAAAGGGAATGGGTGCACAGAGAAACCATTCTGCCCTAAGCATTTTGCTTAATTTCTTGCTTGAAAAGTCACTTTTAATGAGACTATTTCTAAAGGAGGCATCTTCGGTGCTAGGAAATAGCAGAGTGTTGGCACAAAGCGACAGATCCTGGAGCGGTCTGTCTAAGGTGGGAGCCTGTGATACGTACCTAGTGTAATTCTTCAAGGCCACGGACACTTATGTATTAACAAAACACTTTCACGGCACTTAGTAGGTAGCAGGTTCTATGCTAAGTGCTAGACAAATAGTAACTAATTTAATTCTCTCAGCAACCCTATGAAGTCAATACTATTACCGCTTTTGTTTTATAGATGGGAAAACTGGGACACACAGAGGCATTTCTAGCTAACCACCAGCCACACAACGCGTCAGGGACAGCGGCAGGATTTGAACTGGGTTGGACTTAGTTGGAATGTCCTTACTCTGTACCAGGGCGTCATGATGCTGGTTTTGCCTGTCAACCTTTCACTAGATCCTCAGAGCAATTCTGTGAACAGCAGAGTTTCAGCTATTACTACTTAACAGATGTGGAAATTGGGGACCCACGAGTTAAATGACTGGACCAAGAATGAAAACCTACTTAGCCACAAAACCACTTGTGCTCCACCGGCACACCCATTCCCTGCCAACACGACTCCAGTCCACTTTCTTTAGAGTCTTTGCAAATGAGGCTCTCTCTCTCTCTGGAGTACCCTGCCACTATATTCTTCATATGCTCAGCTCCTTTTCCACTTCAATTATGAGAAAATCTTATTTAAAAAAAAAAAGCCCTACTTTTTCTACACAGAGATCCCTAAATATCAGTGTTTATTCTTCTTTTATGTTAAAGCGTGGGTAGTTGTTAAGAGTTGGAAAGCAGGTCTCTGGGCAAGAAGGGCCATGCCCCTTCTTCCATGTGGCTTCTGCATGGAGTCCAAAAACATTGCTGTAGTGCCTGCCATTGCATCTCACTTTCAACCACCCAGAGGGAAGAAGAGAAAATAGAACAACCTGCCCCTTTTGCTTATATCCTGCTGGCTAGGATTTAGTTAGATGACCACACCTAGCTGCAAAGGAGTCTGGAAAAACAAGTCTTTTTTTTCTATAAGGCTTTATGCCCAGTTAAAAAATAGAGTATTTTGATGATGCGTGAGAAGAGAAGAATGGGTATGAAGAAAAAACTACAAAATAACCTTCTGCTTTTCCTTTATCATACTTCTCTGATTATTTAATTAGTTATTTATGTGACAATTATTCAATGTTTTCTCATTGGACTAAAACTAAGACCATTTGACCTGTTTCTGCCATGTCCCCAGTCCTTAGCAGAGAGCCTGGCATGTTATAGTTTATCACTTATTACTTTTTGAATTGGATGCTGTATTAGTCAGGGTTTCCCAGAGAAATAAAACTAATAAGACAGAGATAGATGACAGAAAGATGAATAGATTGATCGATCAATTAATAGATCGATAGAGGGGATTTGTAAGATAATTGATTTATGCGATTGTAGAGGCTGAGTTGGAATTCAGGACACCACATACTCTGCCTCTTTCCCCAGTTCTGCATCGTCACCTGTCCTTGACGGGGTTCAAGACAAGAGAATTCCAGATAGAGAATATAAACATGATCACTCTTTTCCGGAACCCCCAGGTAAAGTTGTTTTTGTCTGGTTGGTAATTTCCTTCTTGGTGAAAGGCACGCTCAGGAAGAATGTAATATGATGAGCATCTGTGCAGGTCAACAGTGGCAGTTTAATTCAGTATCAAGAGGGATGGTTTCCCATGTGCAACCCCCTGCTCTAGACATGCTTGTCAGTTTCACCCTGTGATCCCCAGACAGCCAGGAATGTAACCATGAGTTCATCATTTGAGCACAGTTAGCACCAATCCTCCAAATTTGAGTGAGATATCTTCTAACAAAGGTCATTCGTTGTTCAAGCTTTCTCAGAAAGCAATGCCTTTTATAGCCATGCCTAGTTCTCATTTTCCAGAATGCTAGTTAGAGATGTCATTTGTCAACTGCCCACTTTTGCCTGGAACACCCAGTCCCTGAACACTCATAATCTCAATCAAAGCCCTCATTTGCCACGAGAGATGGCCAGTAGAATCAGTGATGGAATGAGTTTCTGTGTGCACCAAGCGGTTCCTTTTTCCCCTTGGGCTCCCAAGAAGCCTATGTAATTTTTTTGATCTCCTTTGATGGTAGGTAAGAGTGAGTGTGACCAGATGTAGTTGGTGGAGTGTGGATAAACATAGCATATGCTACTCCAGGCCTATCTGCCTTCTTTCTTTCTTTTCTCCTCTCATGGCCCAGTGGCCATGGTAAACATGGTGAAACTATAATACAGAAGAAGTCCTTAGGTATGTATTTCTGAGAATCCATGCATGAGACATCTCAAATGTACCTCTTCAGATTCTCAGTGTCTCACCCGTACAATGTCTAAGCCACAGAGGTGGTCACAATTCTCATAACTCTTGTGCACACCAGGACTTCACTCTTGATGGTGAACCTGTGGATGACTCTGGTGTTGAGGGTGTGAAAGTCCTGTGGGGCAAAACTTCTGATTCAGAAGGATAGTAGCCAATGGGTAAATGATTCACTTTTCCTACAAAACATATAGGCATAAGGTCTACTTCAAGAATTTTCTGTCTGTGGGACCTCACAGATACATAGGTATTGACTCTCTCCCTGACCCATTTCACTCTACTTATTTTCAGTCTCACTGCCTGATATCATACTCCCAAACAAAGCACTCACACAAGCCTTTGCCACAGGTTCTTCTTAGTAGGGGACTCAGTTTAAGACACCCTCCTATACGGAGAGCTGTCTAATAAAGCCACTGTACCATGAACATCAATATTAAATTTTGTGTAAGAAATTAATTTTGATTGTAAGCTGCTGAAATTAGATTTTATTTATGGTTTTATTTACTAGACTAATTTATTGCAGAAGCTAATGTGAATTACCATGACTGATATATTACTTTCCTTTTAGAGATAAGGAAACTGAGTTCAGAGAAGTGAGATAGCTTTCTCATAGTCACACTGTTTGTGTAGAGCTGGGGTTCAAACCAGGTCCTGTATAACTTTCAGTTGTTCCTAGGAAGTCATCGTTTCCATGAGACCTTCACAGAGTGTCATCGACATGGTAATATGCTAGAGAATTACTTCTTTTTTTTTTAAGGGGTTCATTTTTTTGTCTTTTTTGGAATTGGGGATCGAACCCAGAGCGCCACGCCTGCAAAGCAGGCGCTTTGCCACTGAGCTATATCCCGGCCCCTAGAGAATTATTTCTTCATTTTTATTCCCTTTCCCACCTCACCCAGAGCCCAATGGGCTGGGAGGGTATCCATAGTTTCCTGGATTAGCTGAGCCAAGGAAATATTTTTGTAGGCAACTTTGCTCTTTCCACGATGAACATCTGCTGATACGTCTGTTGTTATACTTTTATATTGAGCTGTGTGTGTGTGTGTGTGTGTGTGTGTGTGTGTAGGGGAGACTTTCTTTGAAAGTAATAGAAATAAGTGGGTCAGACTTTGAAGGCATCTTATTAATTTTCCCTCTTAGGATTATTGAATCAAACAATCATCAATTATCACATGATAAAAAAAGCGGTTTAACACACTTAGAGAAATAGAAAAAGAAAGGAAATCACCTGTAATATCAGGAATTAAGTAAATTATTCAAAGGGAAAGGGAAAGAGCCCCCCCCCCGCACATACATACTGCCCAACTCTAGAATTATCAAACTCACTTAACAAAAGAGACCATTGTTAAGAGTTTGGAGCAAAGCTAGTCCTAGATAAATTGTTCTATCTATATCATCTGTCTATCATCTCTCTATCGATATCTACCTATCTACTTATCTGTCTGCCTAACTATTTATATATCTAATCACATACATAGTTTTGGTTAATTTGTTTATATAAGTACATTTGAAACAAAAATTGGATGCTATTCAAAATAGCTAAAATTTTTCTCTTAATTCTATATCATGAAAATATTTCAGTCAGCATACATTCATTAATTTATTCAACAAATATTCAAATATCAACACCTACCTGCCAGGTGCTGTCCTAGGGGATGGGATCACAGTAGTGATCAAGACAAAGGCCCTACTCTAATGAGTCATATAATAAAATTTTAGCTTCGCATGCAATATTTCATCACATAGAAGTTCAAGTTTCATTTAGCCACTTCCTCATATGTGGGCATTCTAGGTTGTTTCAATTGTATATGTTATATAAATGTAATGAACACTCATACATCTTTACATACACATGCTATTATTTCCATATAGTAGGATTCTATAAATGGAATTATTAGATCACATTTAACATCTTAATAGATATGGCTAAATTTATCTTTGAAATATTGTAGCAATGTATTGGTAGATAGAAGATACATCTCTTCCCTTGTCCCTACTCTCTCCTGTACTTATTGTTATCCATGTTTAACTCTTTTTTTTTTTTTTTTTGCTTCATCTGTAGAGTAAAAATGGTGTCACATTGTTTTGTGCTTTTTTTTTTTTCAGTACTGAGGATATAACCCAGGGCATTCTATCTCTGAACTACAGCTCCAGCCCTATTTTTTCTTCCTTATTTTGAAACAGGGTCTCACTGAGTTGCAAAGGGCCTCACTAAGTAGCTGAGGCTGGCCATGAACCGTGATCCTCCTATCTCAGCCTCCCAAATGCTGGGATTACAAGCGTGCACCACCACGCCTGGCTTATTGTGCATTTATTTTTAATATTTAGTGAGACCGAGCATCATTTTATATGTTTGCTGCTAGATGTGTTTCTTCTGTGAATGGCTGCCTACATCATCTGTTCACTAATTCCTTCTCCTGATAACAATATTTAGCTCCTGCTGTTGTGAGCATGATAGATAAATTCCCTCTAGGAGCTTCCAGTGCAGACAAAAGGAGAGACCTTGAGTAATGGTAAAAAGAAGCGGGATGCTTCCTACGACAGTGTTGAAAGTGTCCTATCAGGTTCTACAGGAGCATTTGACAGTCTTGTGGGGAGAGAGTGAACAAGAGAGGCGTCTTGGTAATGGAGATGTTTGATAGTCGGAGGAATTGGTCACATGGAGGCAGAAAAGGTGATTAAATTTCAAGACGAGCAAGCAGCAAGCATAAAGGCAGTTAGCAGCCTCTAATTTGGCTTATTACTTACATATTTACCCAAATGTAATTGCTTCTGTCCTTAGACTGATGAGCCCAAGTGATATTAAGATTCGAATAACAGTTTATAATAATATTAATAATACTAGTGCTGGGCGTGGTGGCGCGCACTTGTAATCCCAGCATTCAGGAGGCTGAGACAGAAGGATTGCGGTTCATGGACAGCCTCAGGTACTACTTAGTGAGGCCCTTTGCAATTCAGTGGGACCCTGTTTCAAAATAAATAATAAAAAATAGGGCTGGGGGTGTAGCTCAGAGGTAGAATGCTCCTGGGTTCCATCCCCAGTACTGAAAAAAAAAAAAAAAAAAATATATATATATATATATATATATATATATATATATATATCCTGGTAATAATAAGTAACATTACTAGATATGTGGAATATTCCAGATAATCTGATGGACACTTTACAGGCATTATCTAATTGAATCTCACATCCATCTTCTGTACTAGGTGCTATTTGACCAGTCTCATTTTACTGATGATGACCTTGAGGCACGGATAAGGAGGCTAATAATTTGCACTTGCATAGTAACTATTCCATGTAGTTAGGAAATTTCTATTTCTTCTATGTTTCCCTTTGAGTCTACTTGAAGACCTAGGTCCTCCATATACTTCTATCATGAAATCACTGTGTGATGTTGGGATCATTACCTTGAGTTTTAGATTCTTCTTCTATAAAATAAAATGAATGATAGTTATGATACTTAACATTTATAGACCATATTCTGCATCAGAGAGGGTAAAATGGGTTATATATTATATTTTTTAAAGCATGTAACAATGCATGGCTATTTATTTCTCACTCGAACTACATCCCGAGTGGGCTGGGAGCCCTTCGCTTCACAGCTCCTCCCTAGGACCTCTGCTGTCAGGCACTCTTGTGCATCACGTACTTGCACAATCCCATCAGCAGGAGGAAGGGGACTCCATGGTTCTCTTCAGCATGGGTGCACAGTCTTCCACTTCATTGGCTGGGACAAGTCACATGGTCACAACTGCACTCCAGCGGCCAGAGAAAAGAGGAAGTCCTGCCACACGCAGGGAGCAAGTGGTGCAGAGTCATTTAGGAACTACTATAATCCACGTGTCAGCTTCTATCTAAGTATTTTACTACTACACCTCCTTTACATATCAATAAGTAACTAGGATTTCTCTCCTCATTGTGAAGATTGAGTCACTTGCCCAAGGTCACTTGGCTTGTAAATGGTAGATCTACATTGCAGCCCAACCAGCCAGTCTCCAAAAAGAGACCCCCAAAGTGTCAAGTACCAAAAGGAACATTATTAACATTACCATGTTGTCATTGCTGTCAGTCTCAGCAGGTCCTCAGGTGAAGAAACTGATTTTGACTCAACTCCCCTCTCCACATGCAGCCGAGGTCCATTTACCTAAACATCTTAAACCCATGCAAGGATTAGGATGATTCAACACCAGTCACCGGAGGGCCAGCTCTGTGAATAAGTCATGTAGCACAAGGTACAGTGGAGTTACACATTGTAAATTAATGTTGTTAAAATGAACACTTGATAGTGATCCCAAGGAGGGCTCTTCACCATCAGCGCTTGAAGCGACAGGAGCCACGTGGAAGCCAAATCAATTTGCCTTGCACGGAAACATTCAGGTTTGCCGCTGCCGACCAAGTATCGAACACTGGCTGCTCTCCTCGTGCAATGCTGTTTAATGTTTACCTACACAGCGGTGGGGCAGGGGTGTGCTCTGTGTGCCTTGGGAATGATGAGTGCTGGAGGTCAGTGGTGAGGTACAAAGCAAGATAAGGATGTCTATTTTAGCAGCAGGCTCCCTCCCTTTCATCCCGTTTAATTTTGGACCTCCAAAAGAAGCTCCTTTCAGGAACACTGTTAGGACGTCCATGCTCATCTGCTCCTGCTGTCCCAACCCTGCTTTTCTGCTCATCTGCTTTCCTGATAGCTAGCCTCTACTTTTCAAGTGTTGTGGTTTCCATTGGTCTAATTAAATAGCTAATGAAGGGTACTTTCCATCATTGCAAGTCTTGGCCAAAATTATACTTGTCTCATTTTAAAAACATCCACCCCAGAAACCCCAGGGTCCTCAATCTCACCTTGAATGCCACATAGAAAATAACGTCTAGCGCTTATGACTTCTTCTCTTTCATCAAAACTTAACATTCTTCTGTAACATATCCTCAGAGTCCTGCTGCTTATGGACATAGCTCATTCACAGGATAAGTCCATTCATCTTATAAAATCCGTTCAGCTATAAAGGAGAAGGCACCAACAAGGAGGAAGAGAAGAACAACTGGAGAGGACTGATGTGCTCATCTACGTCACTCCACCTGAGCCTCGGGAGGCGAATGGGCAGTTACTGGCCTGAGTCCTTGCAGCCTCACAACCAAGAGCGGTTCTCTACTGCGTGCAAGGGTTAAGCACTTGAGATACATTTTCATTGAGTACAGCTTTTGGATTCAAGCAAAAAACGTCATCAGGAACAAGACCCAAGAATCCACATTCATTCTAGTGTCACAGGGAGAACTCACTGTGTTGAGCTAATTGAGCTTCCTTCTCTGGGATCTTGAGGATAATAACTAGCTACCCTATCTCTTAATATATAGAAACTATACCTCACTGCAATGGAGGACTCCGATAATAAGTTCATTCTTCCTTTTCTTTTTTTCTTTATGGTATTGAGTATTGAATACAACCCCAGCTCATTTTGTTTTTCTGTTTTGAAACAGTGCCTTGTTTGGTTGCTGGGAATCTCACTACATTGTTGAGGCTGACCTTGAACCTGTGATCTCCTGTCTCAGCCTCCCAAGTACTGGGATCACAGACATGTGTCACTATTCCCAGAAAACCCATTCTTTTAAATTTGACTTTTAACCTATTTTGTACTTTTTAGAAGTTGTACTATGAAGGACAAAAGATTCTTCTTTCTGATATTTATCCCTCCCTCCCATGACCCGTCATAAAAGGTAACTTAAAAAATCATATAGGCTGGAATAGGGCAGTCCATTGGTTGAGTTTCATTTGTTTGAGACCAGGATTTCCCAAACTTGAGTAATATACAAATGTGTGTGTGTGTGTGTGTGTGTGTGTGTGTGTGTGTGTGTGTTCCTGGAGATTGAGCTCAGGGCACTCTACCATTGAGCTACACCCCAGCTTTTTTTATTCTTTTATTTTTGAAACTGGGTCTCGCTGAGTTGTCAAGGCTGTCCTCGAACTTGAAATCCTCCTATCTCAGCCTTCCAGGTATTAGAGTTAGAAGTGTGAGCCACCATGCCTGAATTAGTAATACAAAGACTCTTTTGGGAGGAAAATAATCATCAGGGACCCCAATGAGGTTATAAAATTTTTTTATTCAGATGATAACATATATAAACATAAAACATGAACTCCTTATGCTAATTGTTTTAATTACGAAATCATACCAAATTAGAAATTAAAAATAAATATCACTGCAGATCCAATAAAATTCAGGTCAATGACATTAAGTAAATAGGATGAATCATGTTTGCTGTAGTTTGGGATGGTTGGAGAGTCCTTCTTGGGTGCATTGTGATTGGTGTTCGTTCCCCAGGGTGGCAGTATTGGGCAGTGCCGTGGAACCATTGAGGAGTCCGATCTGTAGGAGGTCCTTAGGTCACTGAATGCTGCTCTCAGGAGAGATCACGGGGGATCCCTATTTCTCTCTCTCCATCTGTGTGACATGTGATCACTGGTTCCAATGTATGCTCTTGTCATGATGTGCTGCCATCAGCCACCCTCACCAGAGGCCACCCTTTCTACAGCTCAGTCTTAGACTTCGAACCTCCACAACTGAACCTGAATGTGCTTCCCTTTCTTCACAAATAGCCTGGATATAATAATGAAAACTTGAGGAATACAATGTTCTTCAGCTGATATATGAAATAGAGTCCCCTTTATAAACATGTCTATTGTGCTGGGTACGATGGTACATGCTTGTAATCCCAGTACTTGAGAGACTGAGACAGGGGGATCACAGGTTCAAGGACCGCCTCAGCAACTTAACAAGGCTCTGTTTCAAAATTAGAAATTTTAAAAAGGGCTAGGCATATATTTTGGAAGTATAATGCCCCTGAATTAACTCCCCAGTGCCACCAAAATAAAAAACAAATAAACATGACTATTGTGCTTTAGGATTCGATGCTGGTTCTCTTGGCGTAGGAGATGTGGGCAATCATGTGCTGATGTCACTCTTATCTTTCAACTCTGTTTCTGATACTTTGGCATGGATTTTTCATTTTTTATAAATGTATGCACTAGATCCATCTCTAGTCTTTTCTGCAGAGAACAAAGGCAGTAGTATTTGGAACCACAGGATGGCAAAAAAAAAAAAAAATGTGTTCTGGAACAATATGGCTGAACTCGATTAGAAGGTGCTCATCCAAAGTCCACACTATGCTTCTACTGATTTCTTTTCACTTGTCATTGAAATGTCACGTGACCATAAACATTTCTTTTGGAGAGCATATTGTGCAGACCCCGAGGGGTTGCAGACTCTGGTGTAAGCATGGCGTTTTGGAGATGCTTTCCTAATGACCTTCCCATTTCCCCTCCGCTCATCTCCCTTTGCCCTGTGTACCATTCGAGCCTGGTCAGTTTACACCTAGGTGGACAACTGTGAGCCTTGGACTCTAGTTTTGGTTGCAGCCTTAACTAGCTCTGGTCAAGTCTCCTCACAGGTCTCAATCTGACCAAGACAAGCCACCATCTTCTACTGTCCCAGCCAGTATGGTGTCCCAACCAGCTCACCAACCAGCTTCCACTCCCGACCCCTCCGCCATTCACCCCTCCTCAGCAGCACAAGGTGACCTTCAGGTGGAATTTACTTATGCCACTTCCTCACTTAATACCCTTCCAGAGATCGCAGTTCCGATTTGTTATTATTGTTGTTGTTTTGCGGTACTGGGGATGGAACCCAGGGGCATTCTACCTCCAAGCTACACCCCCAGCTCTGTTTTTTTATTCTTTATTTTGAAGTAGGGTCTCACTAAGTTGTGGAAGGCTTCACTAAGTAGCTGAGGCTGGCCACGAACCTGTGTGCCTCCTGTCTCAGCCTCCCAAGGACTGGAATTATAAGCATGCGCCACCACGCCTGGCTTGCAATTCCAGTTTTATTTAGGATAAAAATCTGTGACCTGCCAGGCTGCTTGTGCACCAGCCTCACCTGTATCTGTCCCCAGCCCATCTCCACCTGCTCACCTTCACCCCCCAGTGATGAACCCACTCATTGTGGTTCCTTGAACTGCTCCAGCTCCTACTTTTTTCTGAAAGAGAATATTTTTGTTTGCTTTTTTTTTTTTTTTTTTTTGTACTTGGGATTGAACTCAAGGGAGTTCTACCTCTGGGCTATACCCCCAGGCATTTTTTTATTTTTTATTATATTTTTTGGTTGAAACAGGGCGACTTTCTAAGTTGCTGCAGTAGGTCTTGAACCTTTGATCCTCCTGTCTCAGCCTCCCAAGTACTGAGTTTACAGACATGCGGTACCATGCCCAGCCCTGAACGAGGTTTTAAAATGAGATTTTTACTCTCTCTGGAACATTTTTACCTATTCTTTTTTCTTTCCTTGGTCTCGCTGTCTGTCTATCTGTCTGTCTGTCTCCTCTTTTTTAAAAGCTCTCAGGTTTCTATCCATCTTTTGGGTATCAGCTTAAATCCTGCCTTTTCGGATGGGCTTCTCTCATTGTCTTATCTTGATTAGACTTCACCATAAGCATTGTTCTCTGTCTCCACCTTTTGTTGAATTCCCAACAGCCACAGTTCAGTAGTGTGATGTGGGCATACTTTCCTTTTTGGCTGCCTTCCTCCACTAGAATGCTGTCTCCAAGAGGACACGGACACTGCCTGTCCTGATTATCACCGTATCCCCCACACCAGGACCGTGCTGGCATGACATGGATTTTCAGTTATTGCATTAATATGTGGAAAAAATGAAGAGCTTCCATTGGGTTCATTTTCTGGGCTTCATTTTCCTTAGCTGTAAAGTGGAGCTAATAACATCTGCTGTACTTTATTGCATTCATTTCGCGCAGAAAATGCATCTTGCTAGGTTTTGCAAGCAGGCATTGTAGTAGGTGCCAAGACCCAGAGTGCATTGAAAAAAAGTTGGAGTCAAGTGTTGGGCCCTCGCTGTGACCACCTGGGCAGAAAGTGAAGGGAGTCAGGGCTGTGGGGCTGAAGAGCTCCACCCCTCAGCACTGTAGCTCAGTGCCCAGGAGCTCTCTCCCCTGCTCTCCATGGTCGGCCTGCCTTTGATTCAGAGCGGAGTGCTTGTGTTCTGGATCAAACATCTGCTCATTGAATGATCACAGGTACTCATATAACGCTACCATCTTCCTACTTTGCCTCTTATTTACCATAACTTCTTCATATCTTCCCACTTTCCTCCTGGAGATCCCAATGGAGTGGATTTAGCATGAGTCATTCCTTTGTACATTCATTTGGTGACACATCAGGAGCACCTATCCTGTGTCAGGAGCTACCGTGGGTTTTTCTAAGCGATGGAGCAGTTTGTGTCTGCTGCTCTGAGGCAATGAGGCTCTGGCCCTAACACTGGGGTGCAGTGTGCTAGTCACTTTCACAAGTACAGCTCTGGTCTAATAACCACACGTGGAGCCGGGGCAGAACTGAGGAACCCAGCCTTCTTAGCCCATTCTGCATTAATGGCATGACAGTTGGGTAGATTTCCTTACCTCTAAATCAAGACTTTCCAAACATCTAAAGTAAGGCTATCAATTTCTGCTCTGCCTACTTCTTTGGTTTCTTTGCAGACATGAAAAAAGATAACAACAAAAAAAGAAAACTTAGATGAAGCATACAGCAAAAAAAGTATACACACACACACACACACACACACACACACACACACATAATTAACCAAATGGTTGTAAAATGCCAAGCAGAGATAAAGAAACACGTTGATTACATATGTGCTCAAGGCTGTGCTGCATGCTTAATGTACAACATCCAAGCTTTCACCAAAAAACACTACATTTTGCAGAAAAAGGAATCGAGGCCCACAAAGCTTCACCACTTTTTCCAGACTTTGCAGCCAGTGAGCACTCAGGTCAAGTTTCAAACCAGATCTGGGAGACCTTTAAGGCCCGCCCTCCCTGCGCTCCAGGCTGTTCCGAACAACTAGACATGGAGGGTCATTCAGCCACTACTTAAATGTTTCCACATGTTTGTCATCTGATTTCTTTGAGGTCCTGACCCTGGGAACAGGTAGGATGGATCTAAGGCCAGAATATCTCTCTATTGGTAACATTAGGCCTTTTGTCTTCACTCAGTCCAATTGGAAAAAGAAGTCATGGATTTGCTGGCAATCTGAGGAAGTATCTTGAAAAATCTGTGTCTTCTTTCAGATGATCCAGGTTGCCTCAGGCACTCTGGTGGACCACCAGTCCCACAGTTTTGGGAGGGTCTCTTTCTCTGCTGAAAGCTCCAATATCTTGACAATTGCCTTATGGACTCAGAGGACAGCTTCCCCTCCCATTAGAAACGGGATAAGGGGGCCCATGCTGCACAGAGATGAGGCCTGCAGCAATTTGGTAGCAGCTAACACCCAAATATCTGTATTCATTCTCTCCGAGTGCCAAGGATGGCTCCCACAGACTCCAGTTTATCTCAGCCTCAAAGCTAATAGAGTTAAACCAGCTGGTCAATTTAAACAGAAGCAGAACTAGTGAGATGTTACTGTATTCTGAGACAGCGCTAATAAACTTTAATAGATTTCAGCTAACAATTTGGTATAAATTAGACATCGCACTGCTGCTGAAGTAATAACTTTTGGCACTAAATAACAGAAAATCAAGCTCTGTGATGTGCTTCAAAAGCACCTTCATCGAGCTTCCGAGATGCAGGCAGACTTCACTATTGATTACTGCTTACTCTTCCCCAAGCTTTAAGAAAACAGTAAACTGTTCCAAAATGCGCCCCCATGGGAGCTCAGACTTTTTCTCCCACTAGCTCAATAGCTCATTTACATAAAAAGGCCCTGGACTCAGAATGGGGACAAGATGACTGGGGATAGGGGACTTTAAAGTCAGGAGCACTTCTTTATGTGTTTCTGGAACCTTCCAGAATGTTCACCAGCTGAAATTACTGCAGTTCAATTCTGTTTAACAATTGTTTGCATGCAAAGTTGGTCAAGAGCCTGGGCCAGGCACTAGAGTCAATTGGATAAATGAAAAGAGGTCTAGACATAGTGTTAGAAGAACTCAGTCTGGTCCTGGCTATGTGAAAAGTTACTTGGTGACTTTGGTTAAGTCATCTAACTTTCTGAACCTCAGTCCTTTCACCCGCTTGCCTCATAGGGTCATTGTGAGGTGGAAGGAGAGGAAAGAATCCCCATGAGGGTGCACTGCCATTATGCCATCATTTTGAGAAATGTCACACAAACGTACATTGTGAAATTTAATCGACCACATTGCCTTGTGGGTGGTCTAGCTTATGCTGGGGTTCTGAAGTTCAATGATACCATCTCGAGCCTTCGAAATGGCCAGAAGTTTCTTTGTTACAGACATTGGCTTCACTCACAGGTTCCCTCTGGCACCTACCCTGCCCTCTCCCTCCATTCTGTACATGTGGGACCTTCACAGTCTTAGAACCAAATTCAGGGGTGGTGCTGCAACTTCTGTGTTGATCTTCACAGAAATCAGGAGATTTCTTCAAGAAGAATTTTGTGTAGGTTCATTGTCATTGAAATATTTATCATTTTTCACTGTATCTGAGACACCTGTTTTTCAGTTTCACACCTCTGAGGTTGGGTTGTGTCTCTCCATCACTGTCAGATTGTAGCTTAATTAGCAGCATCTTTTTCTTTCTTAATGTCACACAGGAGGATGGTGCATCTTACAATGAAGGTCATCGTAGATGTGGAATTGTGTGCCTGTTATTAAGCAGGTTTTCCTCTGGGCGCTGGAGACAGAGTGAGGCCCAAGGTGCCATCGTCCTCTCTGGGAATTAACATCCCACCACAGTGAGGAAGCAAGCCAAACAGTGAGAAAGTCAAAGAGAGAATTGCTTTTTTTTTTTTTTTTGGTGGTTCTGGGGTTTCTGGAAACCATTCTACCTCCAGGCTACACTCCCAGACCTCTTTTTATACCTTTTTTATTTGGAAACAGGGTCTCTTAAGCCAGCGCGCTGGCTTCGAACTGACGCGATCCTCCTGTCTCCGCCTCCTAACCGCAGGAATTACAAGCCTGCGACACCACGTCCCGCAAGAGATAATTTCATAGAGTACTGTGTTTTGGAACAACATGTTGAGGGGGATGATAAAGAATGTCTGGGTGTTTGAGAGGATGGTTTGTTTTGTTTTGTCTGCCTCTGAGCGACACCCCCAGCCCTATTTTTTACTCTTTATTTTGAAACAGGGTCTCACTAAGTAGCTGAGGCTGGCCGTGAACCTCGATTCTCCTGTGTCAGCCTCCTGAATGCTGGGATTACAAGCGTGTGCCTCCTTGCCCGGCTGAGAGAATGATTTTAAAAGGCTCTGAGGAAGAGAAATGTACCCAAGCTGAATGCTTTATCTGGTATATCAGTCAGCTTTGCTTCACTATAACAAAATAACTGAGATAGACTACTTATGAAGTAAAGACAGGTTTATGGTTCTGGAGACTTCAGTCCAGTGGGTTGGGACTGTGGCAGGGGCAGCACAACACGGCAGGAATGTATGTTGGCAAGTGCTCATATCTTGAGTCAGGAAGCAGAGAGATAGAGACAAAGAAAAAGAGAGAAAACAAAGTCCCATGATCCCTTTCAAATCCTTTCCAAGGGAACACTCCCAGGGACCTAAGGCCCTGCCACTAAACTCACCTCTTAGAGGTCCATAGTACCTCCCAGTGCCACCACCTGGGACACTCATGCAAGCCATGGTATACAGGAAGATCTATGACAAGAACTCTCTGATGTGAAGGAAGAGCCAGGTGGTCCCTGAAATGATGATGAGGTTAGTGGATGTTGATGGCTTAGTTCTTGTGTGCAGAATTCTCTTAAGTATACATAAATGAGACTAGCCATTTATTTTCCCCGACACCTTATCTTTCTGTCCTTCCTCTAATTTATTTATTTATTTATTTATTTATTTATTTATTTATTTATTGGTGGTACTGGGGTTCCTGGAAACCCTTCTCTTTCCGGGCTACACTCCCAGAACTATTTTTATACTTTTTTTTATTTGGAAACAGGGTCTCTTAAGCCAGTGCAGCTGGCTTCAAACCTGTGCGATCCTCCTGTCTCCGCCTCCCAAGCGTGGGGATTACAAGCATGCGCCACCATACCAGGCCTCCTCAACTTATTTTTAACCAACCCCCCAATTTATCTTCATCAGGGACTGAATTAGTGTTTTAGGACTGCTGTAACAAAATACCACAAACTTGAATGGCTAAAAGAAAAAAGTTTATAGGCTAGAAATGGGAAATCAAGGTGTCATCGTTGGATCATACTCTGAAGAATTCAAGGGCAAATACATTCCACACCTTGAGCTTAGCTTCATGTGTTGGCTGGGAATCTTTGGCATTCTTTGCCTTATATCACTGCACCCTCTGTCTCCAGGTCCACTGTGGTCCCTCTGAGTGTCTGTGTCTCTGTTTTTCTTCTCATAAGAACACCAGTCAGAGTGATTAGGACCAACTCTAATTCATGTTTATTTGATTATATCTTCAAAGACCCTATTCCCAAACAGGGCCATAGTCATATGTTAGGACTTCAACATATCTTGTTTTTGGTGTGGGGCACAGTTTAAGAAGAGATTTTGATGGCATATCTCAGGAGGTTGTCTTAATGAAAGTTTGGTGTCACTGATAAAAACCCTCTCATCCCAAAACAGATCTTCCACAGTTCGTCTCCTTGGAATAAAATCCATGACCTCAACTTGAGTGTGCAGAATACAAATGCCTTGGCTTCTCTATTTTCCTATTTCTTTATGGGCCTAAGTGATTTGGGGGTGTTAAAATGAAGGCTTTAGCCAGGTGTGGTGGTGCATGCTTGTAATCCCCGTGCTTGGGAGGTGGAGACAGGAGGATCGCGCTGGTTCTTTGGAGCCAGCCTCGCTGGCTTGAGACCCTGTTTCCAAATAAAAAAAAAAAGTATAAAAATAGTATAAAAATAGATCTGGTAATGTAGCCCATAGGTAGAAGGGTTTCCAGGAACCCCAGTACCCCAGTACTAAATAAATAAATAAATAAATAAATAAATAAATAAATAAATAAAATGGATGCTTTATTTAGGTAGAAGCAGGTAACTTTATTGATATCTTCATATCTAATCATGAATTGCAACATTTATACCTTTGGAACATGTGGATGGCAGCCACGGCCAACTGAGATATTTGAAATAACTTAGTAGCCAGTGGTCATCAGTAGCCTTGGTGTTAAAATAAGTAGTTGTTTCCTCTGTCTATTCCCTTTCCTATCTACTGCCAGCTTTGAAAGTCATCATAAAATAATAATAGCTAACATTTATGGAGTGCTTACCATGTGTTATGCATTATGTTACACAGTTTAAAAGTATGTGAGCTCACTTAATTCTGCCAATAACCCCATGAGCTAGGTACTATTATTATCCTCACTTTATGTAAGGGAAAACAAAGGTTAGGAGAGCTTGTGTGTCTCACAGAGGACCACAAGGCTGGTGGCTGATGGAGATTTTGGCTAGATTCAAACCTAGAAGGCCACTGGGCATGGTGATGTATGCCTGGAATCTCAGTACTTGGGAGGCTGAGAAAGGAGGATCACAAGTTTGGAGACCACTTCAGGAATATAGCAAGATTCTCAGCAATTTAGCAAGACTCTGCTTTAAAAAAAATTAAGTTGAGTGTGGTGACACATGCCTGTAATCCCAAAACTTGAGAGGCTGAGTCAAGAGGATCATGAGTATGAGGCCAGCCTCAGCAACTTAGCAAGGCCCTCAGCAACTTAGTGAGATCCTGTTTCAGAATTAAAATAAATAAAATAGGGTTGAGGGTGTAGCCCTTGGGTTCAATAACTAGTACCACAAAAAGAAAATTAAAATGGCTGAGGGTATAGCTCCTAGGTAGAATGCCCCTTAATTCAATCCCCCAAACCCAAACAAAAATCCAAAAGCCCATGGGCATAACCACCCTACCTACTTCAACCACCTCCAATAGTATGGCCCTTTCAGAGAAATTTGACTCTTTATATCACCCAGCTAGAAGGCAACAGAACTGGGAGAAGGACCCAGTTCTTCAGATTCCCAATCCAGCAGTCTCTCTTTAACACCTTTACTCAAAGCTTCATCAACATTCACAACCCTATGAAATTTTCCAGCATCTGACCCTGCTCTCTACGATCAGGCCCAAGATGACTCACGTGAAGGTCTTGCTGGCAAAGACTAAAGCTCTGGGGGTCCTGTCTAGTGGAAATCAGCACCTTTGAGGCCCAGACCCAGGAACACACGAGTCATTGTGGACAAGAAGTGCCTATCTATGTAAAATTGTTTTCATGGACCTCTAGTACTGCTACAGAGCTAGTCTGCTTTGTCCCAGCTGACCATTGGCTGATAGAGAAGTGCTGTTCAGCCCCTTTTCTGAAATTAGAAGATTATGTTCTTCCTTCCTTCCTTCCTTCCTTCCTTCCTTCCTTCCTTCCTTTCTCTCTCTCTCTCTCTCTCTCTCTCTCTCTCTCTCTCTCTCTCTCTTTCCTTCCTTCTTTCTTTCTTTTGTGGTACTAGGGATGGAACCCAGGGGCATTGTACCTCCAAGATATACCCCCAACCCTATTTCTTAGACTTTTTAGTTTTTTATTTATTTTTATTTTTTTAATTGGTGCACTGTGTTCATACATCATAATGGGATAAAAAGAACTTTTGTAGACATACATGCACATATTGCCCAGTTAGCCCCTACCCGATCCCCACCCCATTCCCTCCCCATCCATCCTTCCCATGCTTGGCTTAGTGGTTGACATCTAGTATTATAGCAATTTATCCAAAATTAACAATGATAATCTCACATAACAGTTTCATTTGTCTGATACCAAGCTTTTGATGACTTAAAGACAACATTTCAATATTTCTTTTTGCTTTCTTACTTACCAGAGAATATTTTTTCCTTTTTTTTAGGTGAAACTGTCATACATTTATTTATTTATTTTTCAGAAAAAAATCTATCCTAATAAGGAATATGGACTCTAGATACCCAAAATGATCTCGAAAAAGAACAAAGCTAGAAGATATATATTTTCTGATTTCAAACCATATAAAGCTACAATAATTGAAACAGTGTAGTACTGTTAAAAAGGCAGATATATAAACCATTGGAGTTAAATAAAACCCTAGAGATAAATTCTTCCATATATTGTCAAGTTATTTTTGACAAGGTTTCCATGAACATTTGGTGGAGAAAATAATAATCTTTTAACTAAATATTGTTGAAAAATAATAATTACATGAAAAAGAATAAAATTGGACCCTTACCTAACACCATATACAAATATTAACTCAAAATAGATAAAAGACCTAAATATAAATCTTAAGAATATAAACTTTTAGAAGAAAATCTGGGTCATAAAACCTCACAACATCGACATTGGCAGTGATTTCTTAGATATGATTTCAATGGCACAGGCAACAGAAGGGTAAACAAACTCCCTAAAAAATAAAAAAATATTGTATATCCAAAGACAATATAAACAGAGTTAAGTTACTGATAGAATGGGATAAAATATTTCCAAAGGCTATATCTGAAGGTATATTAATATTCCAATTAGAAATCCTAAAAATTAGCAACAATAAAAGCAAACAAAATAATTTAGAGATATGTAAAAGACTAACATTAATAATGAATCTCCAAAGATAACCAATCTTAGTTGTCTGTTGGATGGAAACTCTTGTTTCTCTGGTTCTGGTGTGTGTTACCTATTTCTTCTTTGTAGTTAATCTCTTTGAGTATTTTCTCTAGTGCTGGTTTTGAAGACATAAATTCCTTCAGTTTCTGTTTGTCATGGAAGCTTCTTATTTCCCCATCTAATTTGATAGAAAATTTTGCTGGGTAGGGAATTTTTGGCTGGAAGTTGTTTTCTTTCAGAGTTTGGAATATGTTACTCCAAGCCCTTCTGGCTCTCATGACTTGGTTTGGGAAGCCTGGAGTGATTCTAATTGGTTTGCCTCTGAATGTCACTTGGCCCTTTGTTTTTGTTGCCTTTAAGATTCTCTGCTTGGCTTCCACATTGGTCATTTTGACAATTATGTGGCATGGGGATCCTCTTCTCTGATTCTGTCTAAAGGGAGTTCTATAAGTTTCCTGGACCTGTGTATCGACCTCTTGCTCTATGATTGGAAAATTTTCTGCTATTACTTCCTTGAAGAGATTGTTGATCCCTTTGGTTTCACCTTCTTTTCTCTCCTCTGTTCCAATTATTCTTAGGTTAGCTCTCTTACAATGGGCCCATATTTCTTCAATGTCAGATTCCTGCTGTCGGATTTTTTTTCTAAATTAGAAACTATGCATTCATTTTTGGGTTGTTCATCTTCTAAGAGCGAGATTCTATTCTCCATGTGGTCTAATCGGTTGTTTATACTTTGAATTGAGGCCTTTACTTCATTGATTGCATCCTTTATCTCTTTATGGCTCTCTCTGAATTCTTTTCAAAACACCTCTATTATTTCTACAGTGATTTTCCTGATTTGATCTTCTAGAAATCTTTGTTTTATCGGGTTCTGATGTTGTGGGGTTTTGGGCATTCATGCTCCATTGTTATTCCTCTTTCCCATGATTTTGGGTTTGTGCCTTCTCTGAGTTCTTCCCTGGGTCACTACGACTTCACTTAAGGTGCTCTGGATCTCGAGTCTATGGTATCTCAGTCACCACTAGTCCTTTACCGGGTTGTATCACAAAGTCTCAGACCCAGGGAGTCAATCAAGTCTGCTTTAGACCATGGGGAGCGGGTGCCAAGTTGGGCATTCTGCAGGGAGTTGTGAATATGGTGTGATATCTCCGCCACTGCCACTCCCCCACTGGGTCAAGTCCCTGGGATTGCAGTACTGGGATTTCTCCTCTAGGGGCCGCAATTTGACTCACGTTTGTTGAGTGCGCTGATGGAGCTGTAGTGGACTTGGTGAATTCGCTGCTGCTGCTGCCCGTGGCAATATGGCACCACCGCCACACCCTTGGCTATGAGGCTAGCATATTTCTTCTCTGTTTTTGAGCTCCACTCTGAGTCCCTGCAGGGTGTGCTGAGCCCAGCCCCTGGGAGCTTTAGACTCTCCCTGCGCCAAAAAATCTGCCGAATTCCACCCGGCTGATCCACAGCGGCTCACCTCAGCTTGCTGTCCGCCGCTCCTCTCTGGAGCCTGGTGGGCTGTTGAGTGCGTTGGTCTGGTGCCATCCGGTGAGCTCGCTGCTGCTGTCGGCAGTATGGCGCTGCTGCTGCATCCTCCGTCGTGAGGCTGGTGTATCTCCTCTCTGGCTTTGAGCTCCGTTCTGAGTTCCCCTCCTCTCTGGGGTCTGGTGCTGCAAGGGAAGATGGCGCCCTCCGCTCTGCACCGCGACTCCGGCCGCAGCACTGTGGTCTGGTTTCTTTCTGGTGTCTCGTTTTTCCAGCCCTCTTTTTCTCTGTCCCTTGTATTTACATTTTTTGTTTCTCTGCTGATGGTTTTTTCTGGCTATGAAAGGTGCTGATTTTGTGGTAATAGAGATTGGTTGTTAGCAGGGCTCATAAGCCCCACTTTTCTCCATTGCCATCTTCCCAGAAGTCTCCCAGTGTTTTTATTTTTTGAAACAGAGTCTCATTGAATTACGAAGGGCCTCGTTAAGTAGCTGAGGCTGTCTGTGAACTGTGATCCTCCGGTCTCAGCCTCCCAAATGCTGGGATTACAAGCGTGCCCCACCACACCCGGCTTAAAAGACTAGGTTCTGAATTTGATCTACCTGATATTCTGTGCCACATCCTTTCAAAGCTATCAATTGTCTCACAAGATTTGGAGACTGGGTATTTTGTTCTCAGCCTGGGGAGGGTAACTAGGTGGCTAGGAGTCAGAAATGGGAGGGAGATTTTATATATTTTGAGTTTTTATCCTGTGAATGTAGTAGTTATTGAAAAGGTGTGAAGGGTTCATGAGAAAATGCTAAATATGTTGTAGTCAATTAGTAGTGCCTGCCATGGGAAGAGGATAAGGTCCTGTCAGTACACAGCTGACACTTGTTACCTCTGGACATTTGTCAGGAGAGTCATAATTTATACCCCATGAAGACAGAACTGCTTATTTCCCAGGGAGAAGATCTCAAGACAGTTGTCAATGTTTTGCACATTTCATGTTCTTCCTAAAGCTCATCGCCAACTACATGAGTGTCACAAAATAGATTTTCACAATTTCTTAGCTGTGAAATGGAGAAATATTGACAGATCCATGGGGATCTACTTTTTGTCTAACCTCATTCCCTCCCATTGCCTTCATTGAAAGTACAAAGTAGCATTTTTGCTGCCTCTGGAGGCATCCTCCTGTGGCTCTAATGTCACTCCTTCTCTTCGGTAGGAATTAGATAACACTTGGATAGGTCTCTCCCATATTTGGGACCACAGCCTCAGGCAGATTTTTAGACAGAAGAAAAGCACAGGTGTGGAGACTCAGGATGAGCTCGTTTTGATGCTCCTGCCTGGGAAACCTGCCCTCAACAAACACATTTGTTGCTCACACATTATCTGTTGGCTATCCACCCACGTGCCCATCTGTCGAGATGGCAGTGTGCCTGATCCCAGACCCTGAAGCCAAGCCCATTTCACCTAGGTGCCAATCACCAACAAGCTGGCTGCAGGAGACTGTACCCTATGGGGACCCTGCTCCCTACCTCCCCTAGGTAAAACTGAGATTACCAGCAAGCTTCTGACCTTTAAGCCTGATTCCTGGGGGGAGGCACAGCCCTTTTCAGAGATCCCCAGCTTGGAATGAGAAAGGATAGTTCTGAGGAAAATGAGGCCCAGTCAAATCTAAGACTGTGTTCAGGGGGAGGTGAGAGTTGGTAAAATTAAGATCTGTGCTTAAGTTGGGTTGAATCTTATCTGCCTGTACTGGGGGCAGAGGATAATATAAGTGTAGATTTATTGTAACCATATATCCCACATGTGTGAGTACGTGTGCATGTGTGTGTATAAATAGGGGGCGCTAAATTTACCTATATCTTCAGTGATATATTAAATACTTTATTCCCCTTCCTCGTTCCGAAATGGATTTGAAGGAATAGGTAAAATGCCCTGTCTGCCCAATCTGATGACAAGAGCAAATCCCCACCTCTCGCAATGCAATGAGATCCCAGGGCACCTGGCAGGGTGGAGGTGGAAGATTGACTGGAGCTTTTGGCTGACGTAGAGCCAGGCACACAGTAGACGACTCGAGTGAATGGACAATGGCGGTGTCCTTGCAGAATTGTATGAAGGAAACAGGATGGCATGTTTGTTGACATTAATTTTTCAGTGCTTGTTATGTTCCAGGCACCGTTCTAGGCTTTGGGGGGGAGGTAGTACTAAGCTACAAAGACAGAATCCCTGTGCCTGTGGTGCTTATGTTTCATCAGGAACAGAAAAACAAATGGTGCACAATGGAAACTGCAGAATTCAATAACTTTCACTGCCTTTCTTTTGTCCCTGTGGAAAAGAACAAAAGTAGAGGAGACTTGCAAACATGTACAAGGTGAGGCTTGTGTGTGTGTGTGTGTGTGTGTGTGTGTGTGTGTGTGTGTGTGTGGTACTGGGGGTGGAACCCAGGAGATTTCTACCTCCAGGCTATACTCGCAGACCTATTTTATATTTTATTTGGAAACAGAGTCTCGCTAAGTTGCTGAGAGCCTCACTCAATAGCTGAGGCTGGCTTTGAACCTTTGCGATCCTCCTGTCTCAGCCTCCCAAGCGCAGGGATTACCACGCCTGACTTGCTTGATGGTTTTCAAAGAGCCCCCCTCCCCGACTACACACAGACTCTCACACTGTCCTCTTGCACTTGGAATGTTCTTATAATGGTTTGAATTCAAAATGTCCCCCTACCCCTCACAGAAACAAATTGTCAATAGGAGAAGTGAGGCTTGGTTGATAAGGCAGTGGCCTTGGGCATTAGATAAACTCTCTCCTCCCCATTCTCTCTCTGGCTTTTGAGGCCCAGGGTGTGAGCACAGAGCCATTCTCTCTCCCTGTCTCTGCTTCCTGCCACCATATGCTGAGCTCTGCCTTGCCTAGAATGGACCTCTCAAATCTCCAGAACTGTGAGAAAATAAATATTCCTCTCTCTAAGTTATGTGTTAGCAGGGAGAATTTTGACCAAAACAGCTCCTGAAATACATTTTTTTTTTTGGCAAACTAAGCAGGAGAGAAACCCATGTAATCAAATTGGAGATCTCTTCAAGAAGGGATTTTTCAAGAGGGATTCTAGTTTGTTTGTTTCTTATACCTCAGGTTCTTATACCTCAAATAAGAATATCTGGGTACCTCCTTGCAGATCTAACACCTGTGTGTTGACTGCCTCCATCTGGAAAAGGGCTGTGCTTTGGGGGTTATGTTCTCCCTATGCATATACCCTGCAGAGCTACCAAGATGAAGGACAGCTACTATAGAACCAGGACATGTGTCCAGTGCACATGGGAGAGGCTGCTAAATGGAGAGGGGCTATACTCTACTCTCACTGAGATTCCATCTGCCTTGTAGATTCTGTGACTCTGGAACATCCCAGAGCTCTGATCTTTTGGGGCTGGTCAGATGCTCAGAAGTTAAAAGGTGATGGGACCCGTGGCTTGGTCATATGGCTGAAGTCATTTGAATGTCGTATCTAGAGCACCATCTCGATTTGAAGGAATATATTCAGGAACTGCACCCATCTATGGGATGAAGATGGAGTCTCCTCCCTAATATATAAGGATCACTCTAATAGATTATGTCCCATGCAAGGGAACATAATAAATTATTCATGAGTAGCTCATTATGGTGCTCAGTCTACCATGGAGGTCATCTCCAGTTTTGACCAGCAGAATTAAGAAGACAGTTCCCAGGCAGCTCTCCACAGCTAGTGGATGTGTGCCTGTAAGGGAGAGAGTAGGTTCTGGAATAGGAATGGCAGAAAGAAACCCTTGGCACTGGGGCGCCATCAGAGTCGTAAGCAGCATACATCTTTCCTCTGTCCTGCTACTTCTTCGCAGAGACGGCCTTGTTTTGGGTGAAGCTTTGCAGTTGTTTTAGTTTGTGTGACTTGCACAATCCCAGGCAGTTCTTATGAGGACTCCAAACAAAGGGGTAAGAAATATGGGGCTCCAGATGTGAGGACCCTGTCTGATTAAGCTGCTTTTAATTTTTCTTGCTTATTTCCATTCCATTATATTTCAACTAATAAATAGTCAGTTTGGAGACACACATTTAAAAAAAATGGTACCACAATAGTAAGTGGAAGACATAATGGGCAGGGCAAGGCAGGCTTATTTTAGGATTTCCCAGCATATTCTCATGTGTAATTGTGTTGGGTGATCTCTGAGACACCAAGAAGTGTTTGTAAAGATTTTCTTTACAAGCCCACATTTGCAGCCTTCTATGAAAGTGAGGCAGCCTTTGCTCATTAGAATGGACCCTGAAGCAAGGAACACATCACCAGTCTTACTGGAACGCTCAATTCAATCAAATTAGATAGGCGAGCATCACTTCAATACCAGCTTTGCAAGGCCATGGCCCTGAGCCAAAATAACTAGCACTAAGTGTTGACTATGATTACTTCTGGGATGTGATCAAGTTCTGGGAAGCTGGGTAGAGTATGAGAACTGGGGGGGTCCCAAAGGACTGAAGTCAGCTGGGGAGATGGTGACATATGAATGGTGGGCTGTGGAGCCCCAATTTATTGGGCAGGAAAGAGTGAGACATAGCATCGTTCCTGATAGAGCCAGAGCAGTTTACCAACTTATGCTTTTTTTAACAGTAATTTCCACGTTACTGGTTTTTAAAGAGGTCCCCTAAATTTGCATTTTCACCAGAGGCATTTAAAGCTAAAATAGAGCGAGGTCAGTAATGAGAGGGCTTTATTATATTAGGGACTCTTTGGCTTGCATGAAGTGGGAAGTAAATTGAATGAGCTATTGTACAGGGGAACTTTTCTAGAAGAGTTAGAGTGTCCTATAAACTCTAGGACTCTAAGAAATATGGCTAGAGAATAAAATACTGGGACTAGAAATTATAAAGTCATAAGTCTGGAAAACTTAGCTAGTCAGTTCTAGTTAAGAACTGACTGCTGGTAGGAAGTCATGGTCCCAGGTGGCCACTGCAACATAGCACCCTGGGCCACCATCTGCATCTACAAAACCAACAGTTTCAGCACCCAGTGTTAACTGATACCATTTCTTCGTGATCCATTCCAGAAATTTGAAAACTAGAGTGTGATTGGTCCAGCTTACATCAAGAGCTCATTCACTGTCCAAAGAACTATGGTTAAAGGACTGGGCTATCGAAGTGGTGAGAAGAACAGAATCTTTGAAAAAATGGAAAGGGCAGACTCTCTAAGAAGAAATGCAAAATGGATATAAACAATTAGCAGAAAACATTATTTGTGTTTCTAATATATTTACTGAAAAGGAGAAGAAAAACATTAAGTTCAAAGTCTAGATTCCTAGGAGACAGGAGCCTGCTTGGAGTTCCCTTCTTATGGTCTCTCCATTTATTTCTTCACTACTTTTCTAATTACTACCAGCAGAGCAATCAATACAGGGTTATCAACAATAGGGACAAGTTAATTAAGATGAGCAAATTAATCAGGTAATTAAGTGGCCTTCTCCCCAAAGGTGAGGCTGTCAAGATGTTGATGACATCAGGTCACATCAACTTGTCTTTATACAGGAATGGTGATAACTGCGGATCGGGCCAGCCTGAACCAAATCTTGTTATTAAGCATACAATGTCTCAGTATTATTCACAATAAGCCCATATTTCAAGGCAAATGCAAGATCCTTGCTCTTATTCTCACTGTCACTTTGTGACAGTGGCCGATCTGAGCAGTTAGCAACAAAACAGCTTCTTTTTTCCTTTTACCTACTAAAGGAAACTCCCATCTACGGTTGGTGCTTCAACTTAAAGACTACTTTTCCCAGGATCTCTTGCAGCTAGAAAGTTGGCAATGAGATTAATTGGAAATCACTGAGTGGTCCTTCTGCAATTCTTTGGAGAGGCTGAACCTGCTGGAAGATACATACAACCCTTCTATTTATATTATGTATGTTACTGTTCTATAGTTTCCAGTTGCTCTTTTTTAAACGTCTGTTTCTCTGCTAAAAATTTTTCTTTTGTTTCAAGAGAATTTGTAAATGATTGTTGAAGCATTTTTATGATGACTGCTCTAAAATACTTCCAACATCTGACTCATCTCAGCCTTGATGTCTGTTGATAGTCTTTTTTTATTCAAGTTCTCAGTATGATGGGTTTTGATTGTATCCTGGACATTTTAGTTGTTGTGTTAGGAGTCTTTGGATCCCCTTTTAATCTTTGATTTTTTACAGGCAGTCACTCTGTTTAGATTCAGCACAGAGGTCCTGGATGGCTTTCGTGGACTGTGGTTCCAATGACAGTTTAATTTGCAGAGCCTTTGCAGTGTTGTTTAGCCTGCTGTGCATTGGGTGCTGCTGTGTGCTGGCGGCTGCTGCATTCTAGGGTATGGGGGCCGCCCCTCCCTCCCCACCCAAAGAAGAGGTGGAGAGTCCCAGTCTCTTTAAGCAAAAATAACATTTTCTCCTGGCTGCACACTTTCAAAAAAATCTAAAATATTTTAATTACCATATATTTGCACTTGTGCATAAGGTACAATACAAAATTTCAATATATATAATAATCAATTCAGGGTATATATCTGTCCCCTCAAACATTTATCATTTCTTTGTGTTGAGAAAATTCAAAATTCCTTCTACTTGCTATTTTGAAATATACAATAATTATTGTCAACTATTGTTACTTGACTGTGCTATGGAACTTTAGAAGTTATTCTCCCTATCCACTTATGCCCTTGTGCCTGTTACCATCCTCTCTCCACCTGCCTCCAATTCCCAGGTTCTGGTTACCACTCTTCTATACATCTATGAGACCAACTATTTTAGCTGATACACATAAGTTACAGCATGGAGTATTTGTCTTTTTGTGCCTGACTTATTTCACTTAACCTAATACCCTCCAGTTCCAACCATGTTGCTACAAATGTCAATATTTTGTTATTTTTAACAATTAAATACTATTCCAGAGCCCGACTTGGTGGCACACACTTGAAATCACAGCATTTGGGAGGCTGAGACAGAAGGATCGCAGTTCACGAACAGCCTCAGCTATTTAGTGAGGCCCTTTGCAACTCAATGAGACCCTGTTTCAAAATAAAGAATAAAAGGTAGGGCTGGGAGTGTAGCTTGGAGGTAGAATGCCTCCAGGTTCCATCCCTAGTACTGAAAAAAATACTATTTCAGTGTGTGTGTGTGTGTGTGTGTGTGTGTGTGTATACACATACTGCAATTCTTTTATTCATTCAAACGCCAATGGATACGTCAATAGATTTCATATCCTGTTAACTATTATTATCTGCAGTACTGGGGATGGAACCCAGGGGCATTCTACCTCTGAGCTACACACCCAGACCCATTTTTTTATTCTTATTTTGAAACAAGGTCTCACTGAGTTGCAAAGGTCCTCACTAAGTAGCTGAGGCTGTCTGCAAACCTTGATCCTTCTGTCTCAGCCTCCCAAATGCTGAGATTACAAGTGTGCGCCACCACGCCTGGCTTCCAGTTAACTATTATTAATAGTGCCTCTCTTGGATCTTGTGGACAAGAACCCACTATGCCAACTTTAAGCTAAATATGGCTGCTACTTTCTTATGTAAGACAAAAATTCTATCTTCTTTCAGCTACTAATATATGTGTTTTCTGGAATATGTGACAACATGATCATAACTGATATGAGAGAGATGGATAAAACTAACTGGCAGTCCTCAGAATCAGTTGACCTCATGTTCCTTCAGGCAAAACAATCTGCTCACCCATGTCTCTGGTCTGTGGTGCTCTCCTTGGCTACAGCCACTGCTCCTCTGAATTAGAGCACTTCCCATGTAAAGGGAGAGAGGGCTATGAGCTTAGGTTCTGAGAAGCTGGAGTTTGAATCCTAGTTCCAACAGTTGCTGACTTTGTTACCTTATGCTCGCTACTTCAGTTACAACTAGAAAACCAGGATATTAATAACTGTGATTTAAGGTTGTTAAGAAGATTACAGAGGGCGGGGCGTGGTGGCGCATGCTTGTAATCCCAGCTCTGGGGAGGCGGCGAATGGAGGATCACAGTTTGCGGACAGCCTCAGCTGTTTAGCGAGGCCCTTTGCAACTCAGTGAGACCCTGTTTCAAAAATAAAGAGACTAAAAAATAGGGCTAGGGATGTAGCTCAGAGGTACAATGCCTCTGGGTTCCATCCCCAGTACCACACACACAAAAAAAGATTACAAAACATAATACCCATGTAGCACATAATCTGATATTTATTTTATCATCATCATCACCTTCACCATCATCTCCACCCACTGCAAACATTGGAGCTGTTTTATAATTAATGTGTCATGCAAAATAAGACATATAAAGAATCAAACTAACATTTACAGAGCAGTGGCTCTGACCCAAGCGTTGGCTTAAACTTGTGTTATCTCAGTTAATTCACACTAAGCAATGAGGTGGCTAGTAGCATTTCCCCTTCAATAAGCCATAGGGCTCAATGGAGACTGAGAACTTAGAGCAACACAGATGGCAGGAGGTAGAGCTGAGATGTGCACCTGGTGCTATTGGTTCCAGAGAGAAAGCGTCTAACATGCAGAGAACAGGAAGGGGCATCTGAGAGTTGGGGTCCAAACAATTAATCCACTCCCTCTATTCATTCACTTATTAGGTCATTTATAAAGATGTACAAAACATGGTCATGCCACCAAGGAGCTTCCAGTACAAGTGAAGGAGGCCGACCAGTAAAAAAATATATATGCCCTCAAAATTTAGAAGCATAATGAGGTATATGTGCATGGGGTTTAGTCACAGCACACAACAGAAAGCAGGTGATTTTAGGGGAATGGAGGAATTTTTGGAGCCATACTTCAGAAAGGTTAATTCTGTAGCATATCCTCAAAGGTCTAATTTTTTTAAAGATTTGGAAGAATCATTATCTTTCTACTTTTTTTGTAGCAAAGAAGCATGACATCACCTGCCAAAAACAGTTATCCCTTAATATCTCATGGGGGTTTGTTCTAGGATCCTCAGTAAATATCCAAATCCTCAGACGTCCAAGGAAAATGGCATAGTATTTGCATGTAACCTATGCACAACCTACTGCATACTTCCAGTCCTAGGTTACTTATAATACTTAATACAAGGTAAGTGTTACTTAAAGTATTGCTATTCTGTATTGCTTAGTCAATAATGACAAACAAAAGACTGCACATGTTCAGTACAGATGCAACCATCACAGACCTAACCACATAACACGTCAACAACAATGTAACACTTCTTTCAATCTTGGCTATGATGGGATTGGTCCCAGAAGTTTAACATGACTTAAGTTCAAAAGATGAAGCAGGAGCTAACATGGGTGATTTCTGACTCTCTATGTCACCGCTGACCCTATGTCAACCAACTAATAATGATCCTGACACTAAACAGATCTCCAGGCAAAGGCGTTTCTGAGCCAAGTCCTTAGCTCACTTAAGCCCCAGACAGTGGGTGGAAAGAATGCCTCACTGCTCAACGGTCACATTCCAATTTGAGGCAGTTACCACCTAGGGAAAGTGAACTAATTCACACTAAAGGGGTAAGAGCTATAATCGAGGCACACACCCATCCGGTTATCTTCATCACCAGCACAGATATCTGTTAAGACTTTGATTTAGTTCTTGAGCTATCTCTTCAGCATTAGAAACAATAGCTGGATACATGCAAAGCTCGGCTATTCTGTATTCTCCTAAAAGTATAGGAGAATGACACAAAATGAGCCCTTATTTGCCATTACAGACAAAGGAAGCAGTTACTGGTCAAGGGGTAGATTTTTCTTTTCGACAACATTCCAAGCTCTAGCACATGCCCCTGACTTTCACTCCATGTTTCCTGGTGAGGAAGAAAGTCCATTCATCCTTCAATCTGAAAGAAAACCTTGAGATTGGAATGCTCCATAAAGGCAGAGTTGTTGGTGCTGGTAAATGAACAATGTCGTGTATTGTGAACATGAAAATTGATGAGGTCAGAACCACCCCAGGGACATGAAAATATATATTTATATAAGAGGCAGTGAAATTTGTCTGCAATTAAGTTTTTCAAAACTCTCAAATCTGTTGTTTGGTTTTAAGCAGATGTTGAAAAGGTTTATCCTGGATTCTGTCTTTATTGATAGAATGTCTTTTGATCTGCAGCCAAATAAGAAATCTGGATGTTATTTTGGATTTGGAAATTTCCTTTAAATAAACATATTAGTTAAGTATGTAAATCTGCTTATCATCACTTGAGGCGTATTGCCAGAGTAGGAAACATCTGGGCTTGGTGTCAGCCGACTTATTAATTCACACTTAGAGTATGTTTCACCCAGGTTATTGCTGAATATTGTTATCTTGATTGCCTAAGTCAGCTGTGTCTTGACAACAGTTAGTTACAAGTTTCTGGGTTTAAATTTCGACTCATGAGAAATTCGCCAAGCAAGACCTATCTGGGCCTAGCTGTTTAGGCTCCCAGCCCCTTTAGGATGGATTTCAGAAATTAATTGTTAACATTTTGGATTATGAATGGCAGACATCTGTGTTATTTATCTGAACTGGCCAGCATGTAATTCCGGGAAGGGATTATATGACCTGCTCCTGATAAGCACTGAAGTGAGGTCATTAACACAACTTTCTGCTGCAAAGCTCTGGCTCATTGCTTTATAGAAGCACCTCTTTCTACAGTTAAAACAAATCTCAGTGGCCTTCAGTCTTTAAGCCTAGGACAAATCATTTTATCTGATGGGTTTCTGGATGATGAGTGGAAGCAGCCTGGTGTCTTACCTAATACAGATAAGAACATATGAGTCCAGGGAGCACCCTGCTTCTCATATACTCCAATGGCACAAAGTTGATGCCATGGAAAGACCGCATCTTGAGGGCCCCTTAATGAATGAAGATATTGTGCTCAGTGATGAAAATGGTTCTAGATATCAGCTGAAACATAAGCAGGAATTTATGGTTCAGAAGTTGTGCCACATGGCAAAGAGGAATTTCAGAGAAGCTGTTGTTTGCGTGTATGTTCTAGTTAGTCTTTACAAACCATCCAGAAGAATTCCTTGATATCAGCATCTAGTGACACTAGCTACTATAACAAAAAGACCTCCAATTTCAGTAAGAGGAGAGAGATGAAAGTGCACGTTCTTTCACATTCCTGTGCAGTGTGGGTCTGCAGGGATGGGAGTGAGCCTCTGCTCCACGCAGTCACTTAAGGGTCATGCTCTTCCCTTCCAGAGGCTTTGCTATCCCTTAAGACTATGGAGCCCTCCACTGGATTGGCTGGAAGATACGGAAGTAAGAGACTATGAAGAAAAGTTTTGTAACCCAAATGATCCTTTCCCAGAACCCAATCATTGGCTACATCTGAATGTAAAATAAGCTGGAAAATACTGTCAAGTGGTATGCCTAGAGGGAAAGCATATGATGTTTACTTAGTCTTACACAAGGCATCTTGGTTATAATAACAGCAACAAAAACAATGGTGACAATAACTGATTATTGGGTCCTGCTTGATACATGTGAAGCCCTGTGCTCAATGTCTCGTGTGCACTACCTCATTTAATGTCATAAACTTTGTTCTGTAGATGCATAATTAACTGACTCTGAAGAGGCTGAAATTATTTCCTCAGAGTCACATAGATAGTGAGGACTACGGCCGAGGCCCAATCCCAGAGTCTGCCTGACTTTAGGTCACAAGGTCTCAGTTCTTCCAATATCTTTATCTACATCTTCAGCCTTCTCTAATCAGTATGGGTCCAACCTTTATCCCACTGTCCTTCTAACCCTGGGTTGAAAATAGTGCCTCCTTCTCAATGAGACCCACACCTGAAGCTTAGTGTTCTAGTTAAAACCCCCTCTCATTCCCATGCACACATAGTAAGTCCTAATGGGGAAGAGACACTGTTGGCTATTTAGTGACTGCTCTAGGAAGAGAAATGGGTCAGGCTGGCCCCACAGTTGTTTTATTACCAAATATCACTTTAATAATCATTTTCTCCTTCACAAGTAGTGATACAAAGCAGACATATAAATGACTGCTCAACTCCCAAATGATTCTCAAAATCTGGGCCATTTTAGTTTTTGTTTTATTCCAAATTTATGTTCTTTTGGTGTATTAGCCCATTTTCTGTTGCTATAACAAAATTCCTGAGGCTGGATACTTTACAAAGAGGTTCGTTTGGCTCATGATTCTAATGGCTGGTGGGTCAAAAGAGCGTGGTATCCATATCCTGGTACATGGTGGAAGGGTGTGATGGGTTGTGGAGCTAACCCATGACCTAACGATCTTGTACCAGGCTACACCTCTTAAAGGTCCCACCAACTCAACATACCATGCTGGGGACCAAGCTTCCAGCAGATGAAGCTTGGAGGATACCCTCACATCATAGCCAAACCATAGTGTTTATATTATGTTTTCTCAGCAATAGGCCTAGTAGGTGATTTTCATACCATTGGAACTTTTTCCTTCCTCCTCCTACTCCACCCAAACTTCTTTTATCCTCCTGCCCTCTTTTCCTCCCTCTCTCTTGGTCTTCTTCCCATGTAAAAATATCTTAAACATATAACTGGTACTATACATATATATTATATTGCTATATTATATTATACATACATCATACATATATAAGTAACAAAGACAATAATTCTTTCTTCGAGGGGTTTGAATCTAGTTGGATAAGGTTTTTAATTTCTGTAAGAATATTGTCCATGCAAAGAGGGATGAGGAAAAACACAACATAGTTTTACAATGTGAGTGTGAGGAAACTCCACGGAGTTCCCCAGCAAAGTGCCTTGTTCCCAGATACCAAGCATATGGGATTCAAATCCAAGCCATACAACAATAGATATTACTGCACGCTTTGAAATATTTGTGAATTTTAATCTGTGGCTCACTGGGTTCACTGAAGAAGTGACAAACATTCGCAAAGCTGTCTCTGTCCTGTTCCAAGCCTGTGGCAGACATTACTAACTGATCCCAGCCTTCTTTGCCACTGAGCGCAGATGTGACCCCAGACTCTTTCAGCACAACGCTGTAGGCAAGAGCTATGCATTAACTGGAATGGCACAGGACGTGGACCTCTTGACCACCCTTAGAATTCTATATACCAACTGTCTATTAATATGATACTTATACAAAAGTATTTGCCATGCATGTCTCTGGGTAGTCTTTTATTTGCAAAAAAAATACTTTTCATCTATGAGAAAAGCAATAATACAAAATTGCTAAGTTGGATAAAAGAAGTGGGGAGACCGATGAAGGAACCAGGCTGGAGGCAGCACACAGAGTGGATTTGTGCTATCACTTGGGCAGCACAATGGGCTTGGAACAGGGCAGGAAGCAGGACCTACAAGTCTCCCAGCCGTGAGAGTGGCAAGGGCCAGCACAGCAGGAGGGGTAGGAAGAAATGAAAGATTCAGAGTCCTTGAAGCCTGGGAGAGTTTAGAGAGAAGGGAAGATGTCAGCCAGTGGTTTGCTGGCCTGGCATCTGTACTGAGAGGCATTATCTTTATCCACCAAGGATATTTCTCTTTTCAGTCTTTGATGAGGTCTTCTTTCTGACCCTTGTCTGCAGATCTGAGGGGGGGGGGAACGAGTCATTTAAGAATTTAAAATACATTTCCTTGGGATGGAGACGACTTGATTATCCTCTGATTTAAGAATAAAACTAATGTACAGTTCTACTCCCTTCTCTGTCTTCTCTCTCTCTTTCTTTTTTCTCTCTCTCTGCCTTCTCTTTTCCAAACTCGCCTCTTTCTCTTCTTTCCTTTTTCCACAAACATACACACGATTTGTCCATAGTCGGTGAGAACTGGTTGCTTGCTTCCCCTGTGACACGAATCGGTGAGGTGGGTTCTACCCTCTTCCTGAAGTAGGGCACGAGCCCTATGGGGACCTTGCTTCACTTCCTTCTTTTTTAAAATAAGAAAACAAATTGTAGGAATAACACAACAAGTCATGGCTGTGAATAGCCTGTGTCCTAGAGGACAGGAAGGGCACATGGATCTGGGCTTTTTGCCTAGAGACAGTACATGCCTGTGTTTTATTTTAGAAGGAAAAAGATGACATTTAATTTCAGGTTTCTATAGTGGGGAAGGTAGAGTGGAGGCCCGGATTTTCCTGAGTCCCCTTGAGGAATATGGCTGAGTTTGGTTCTTTGGAGAGCGTATCTCAGAGGTGTTTATTTTCATTTATGTTGGTTAAATGTATGTTTATGTTGGTTTATTTTCATTTATGTTGGTTTCTTTTACATTTTTGTTGGGGAACATCATGGTTTAAAAGTGGATTGGCCCCCAGTTAGGGTGCTGGAGATGTGGTCCCTGGTGTGATGGTGTTGAGAGGGGATGGGACCTTTAAGTAGGTCGTGGGATTTCTCCCCCTGTGCGTGATTAACAAACATCTTTCTCAGAGGCTGGGTTAATTCTTGCAGGAATGGATTGGATCTCACAAGAGTGGGTGATGCTGTCTCAGTGTCATCCAGTTAGGGAGTAAAGGCATGTCTTTGATGTGTTAAGAATTTCCATTTTAGACAACAGAAAACCCAATTCTAACTGACTAAAACAAGAAAGTAAATTACTGGTTCACATAAATGAAAAATCTAGGGGTGGGCTGTATATGCTGGTGATTGATGAATAATATATTATCTCAACATAGAGCGCTTTAAACAAATGCTTATTAGCTGGGCACAGTGGTGCATGCCTGTAATCCCACTACTTGTGAGGCTGAAAGAGGAGGATCATAAGTTTGAGGCCAGCCTTGCAACGTAGCAAGAATTTCACAACTTAGTGAGACCCTGTTTCAGAATAAAAAACTAAAAAAAGGGCTGAGGATGTTGCTCCTCTGATGTAGAATGTCCCCAGGGTTCCAACCCAGTACCAAGAAAAAAAAAGAAGACAAAAGAGAACACATTTGAACTCAGCTTGGTACTTGTAGCCTCTACAAGGCTCCTTCTTTTGCCCTCAAGGAGTGGGGGATTGGCTAGGCAGCACCACCTGTGGCTGGCTGTTGGCTAGTCTACCTAAGCCCTCCTCCATAGTCTAACCCAGGCCTTTCTTCTATAGCAGGAATTCTTTTTTTTGAGGGAGAGGGGTACTAGAAATTGAGCACAGAGGCATTCTATCTCTGAGCTGCACTCCCAGACCTTTATTATTATTATTATTTTTATTTTGAACCAGGGTCTCACTAAGTTGCTGAGGGTTTCACTTAAGTTTTTGAGGCTGGCCTCAAACCTGCAATCCTTCCATCCCAGCCTCTTAAAATATTACAATCTATCTCCATGCCTGGCTACAGTGGCAATATTCTGAGAGTGAGAGAACACAGCATCACTTCTGTTTTAATTGTGTTGACCAAAATGAGTTACAAGACCAGATCATATCCAAGAAAGCAGAAACAGTGTCCATCTCTTTATGCACTCAATGAAAGAAGCTGGAGTCATATTATAAAGGGTTTTGAATACAAAGAAGTATGAAACTATGTCTCTATTTTTTTCCTACCAATGTCTTTGAGGCTGGCTGTTGTAATTTGGTTTAAGATGTCCCCAGATCTCATGGGCTAGCGGCAGCCATGTTGGAGACAAAACTTGGTTGCTGGGCAAGGGTCTTTGGGGCTGGGTACAGTTTGTGTGTCCTCAGCTCTGTCTGCTGCAGTGTGTTGCTCTGATGTTTCACTGACAGTCACAGTGGTGAAATGACAACAGACACACGTCACAGAAAGCAACAACACAGTTGCAATCATTTTTTTCTATATCGTGTGAGGAATGTATGGTGCTACATGGAGGTGTTTTTTTTTTGGAATAGAAATATCACCCTGATTGATGGTACCTTTGGCTTTTTGTGATCATCTTCTATGTGTTTTGGGATCAATACACTTTCAAATACTTTCCCATTCTCCGAGGCATTATCTCCCCAAACTTCTTTGTCCCTGCTTATATTTGTCAACTTTACAAACCTTTTATTACTAGCAAAAGCTTTGGGAAGCTACAAATAAAAGCGGGGATTATAAAAGGATTCTTATTAAAGCATGCTTTCTTTGAGGCACACAGTACAATGCCCTCCGTTCTCCCCTTGTGAAAAGATGTGTTTTCTTGTTTAATTAGAATAGACTTCCATTCCATTAGAAGAGGACAAGGAGGGCAGCAGGATTGAGACTGCAGGCTCCAAGAAAAAAGGTTTGTTTATTTTATCTCTGGTCACTGTTTAGCGTGTATTTCAACTTGTGGAATTTTCTATCATGGTTGAGAATGGATGAATGCATGTAAAGCACCATGTCCCCACCACATAGTAACTGGTCACAGTCTCCATTTTTTGTCGTTATTTTTTTGTCATCATTGTTGTTACTTTGCAATTAAAGCCTGTGATGGAGAAAGCCAAGTGCATCAATTAAGGTCCTAGCAAGAAACAGATGGCACACTCAATTTGGATAATTCGAGAGGAGCTTAGTAATGGGGCTTTTGCAAAGATGTGCACAGGACCAAAGGAAGCCACAAGGGATGGTGTTGTCCTCCAGAGTTAGCAATTGTCTCCGTTAAAAACAGGAGTTGACAATCTACGGCCCATGGGCCAAATCTAGCCTTCTCCCTATTTATGAAAATAAAGTTTTATTGAAACACAGCCATGGATATTCCAGATATTGTATGGCTTACAAAGCCTAAAGCATTCATTATCTAGCCCTTTACCAAAAAAGTCTGCATCAGGGCCAGGATAAGGGTCAGGTAAGTGGGTGCTTAGGGCACAAAATTCAAGAAAGCACGACTCTCGGGCCCTGCAGTTGGACGGCGCCGAGAGAGAGAGTGCCTTCGTAGCTTTGTTGTCTAACTGGCTTCCCGCAGCGGGGCCAGGTGCTGACCTCTGGCCTAGAGAGCAGCTGCAGCAAGAAAGCTGCCTGACCAGAGCTGTGGATTTTCTGGAGATAGATGCCACTAACCGGTGGCAACTCTGTAGAGGTGGAGCTGGAGCGCAAAATCCACAACCTTCACCTCCTCCTGCCTCCTCCACATGGAGGTCATGGGCAAGGGAGAAAAGAGGGCTGGAGACGATGGAAAGAGTATCCCTGGAGCAAACAAGAGAACAGGGAGGGAAGGGGGTAGTTGAGAGGATTTTCTCTAAATTTCAAGGTGCTTCACCCATTACCGAATCACAGTTGGGGCGAGGAAGGAGGGCAGAGGTCATTTGGTCCAAAGAAACTGCAAGAAACGTTGGATCCAAGGAAGGAAGTTGATGGCCAATTTATTCAAACTTACTTTATCATCTGGAAGTAGGAAATCCATCTAAATTATATGAAAAAAATGTTGGATCCTGGTCTTTTCCGCAATACACATCACAATTCCAACTAAACGAGGATTGCTGTGATTGTTTATTTAAACTGTTTTCCCTGTTGTTGACTCTATAGTTCATTGACCTATAGGCAGCACCCAGGCTGACACTTGGCACATTGTAGTTGCTCAAGAAATATTTATTGAATAAACTAATAAAATAAAGAATATTCTAAAAGACTTTACATTTAAAAACAGTACAATATGTCTTTGGGATCAAGGAGTTATGAATAAACTACAATCACAAAAAATTGTTACATGAAAGTACTTTCCTCAGCAGCAACTGAGACAAATAAAGTAGGGTTAAAATTAGGAAGGATTAAAAATGATATAGACATGACATTTTTATTTTAACACAAAACATAGACATTATTTGATGGAGGTCTTAGCTTTTTTACATTTTGTTTTTTAAATATACATTTATTGGTACATAATGCAGTTCATACTAATAGCGACCACGCACACAGCACTTGGTGAGTTCCCCCCAGTTCCCTCGCTGGGTGTGGTGGTGCTAGCCTGTAATCCCAGTCATTGGGAGCCTGAGATAGGAGGATTGCAGGTTTGAGGACAGTCTCAGCAACATAGTGAGACCCTCAGCAACTTAGCAAGAACCTGTTTAGAAATAAAAAATGAAATAGGGTGAGTTCAGAGGTAAGATGCTCCTGGATTCAATCCCCAGTAACACAAAAATTTATATAAGTAAATAAACAAGTTGTATTACATTGCTGAGACTCCTGGGTTATCTTTCTTACATAAACTATATGCACAATGCATTATATAGGATTTTAAGTTTTTTTCAAATATGACATGAAACCTTTAGGAGACTAAAAGAACATTCCAATGGCAGTTTGCATATAAATCTTCATCATTTTCCTCAAAATTTTTACAGATTTGCCAACATTCTTTTCAGTGACTTGCCTTCATCAAATCTTTCCAAAGTATTCCATCTTCTTTTCACAGAAACATCTCTCTTTCCTTTTGCACTCACATTATAATAACGTACATGATTATACTAACAAATACAACAGGAACAAACATGTCTGGGATTAAAACTAATGGACTCCTGGGCAGAACACTCAGCAGATGAGGAAGCCAGACCACGGCCAAGCTGGGAAGCAGCCTACTTGCCCCGGGGAGGCTTCAACCTGCTGGGGCTATTAGAAGTGTGTTTTGTACAAGGAAAAAAGAGAGTTAGTTAACTTGGTGATTTATTAGATGGAGATTATTTAAGAGAGATTCTTCTGTTGCAAATAATCACTCAATATCTTTTTTCTTTTTGAGGTGCTCGGGGATGGAACCTAATGTCTCACCTATGATAGGCAAGCCCTCTACCCCTGAGCTATTTCTCCAGCCCAAGACTCAATATTTTTAAAGTCTAATACGAAGGTCAATCCTTTAATCACTGACCTTTGGCTTTCCATGCTCCAAACAATCATACAAAAGTCAAACTGAAGCTGGGCAGCAGAGCTCCTTGCGGTTAGCCCTGATCAAGGCTACCATTCTAGACTTTGTCCAATGGTTTCTTCCTCCAGCACAAATCTAACACAGCCATTTGCTGGCAACTACATGAACCCATTCCTTTGGCCTGGTTTTGGCCTGGTAATTTGGATTCCATTTGAGTGTGAGGGAAAGGAAGTACGAGGACAAAGCTGGACACACCAGCCTGGGTCTGAGCTGGACTGAAGCGTGGGGAACAGGGCTCCAACCTTTTCTTGGAGGAGGTGTTCTGTGTTGAGCAAAACGTAGTCACCAGGAGACTCCTGTTCCAAACCCAGCCCTGCCACTTACAAAATGTCGCGACCTTGGGCAGGTAGGACTCTTAAACGTCTATGTCTTTCTGAAGTTAGCCATAAAATAAATATTAATCAATTAATATATGATATTAAATAATTCCTCAGTAATAGGGACGCTTTGAGTGTCAAGTGAGAAACAGACAATGTACAAGTGTTTCAGTATTTCCTTTCCTTGCTCTTCTAGATGAGCATCTGAAGAGTCAGGAGAGGCTCATCCACGCTTCAGTAACAAACAACCTCAAACTTCAGTGACGCGAGAAGACAAAGGTTTGCCGTTTTCTCACATCACATGTCCATCTCTGGTCAGCAAGCTCACTCTGGGATCCAGGCTGATGACGCAACCACCATCTTGAATATTGTTGATTGCCGTGGCAGAGAAGAGAGAGCTCTGTAGAGTGTCCGCAACAATTAAGTATTTGACCTGAAAATGAAACATGAAACTTCTCCTGGCAATTCATTGGCCAAAACTATTCACTTGGTTCCCCTCTACTCCCAAGGAGGATAAGAAGTATAGTTTTCAAGGTGCCTCAAAAAATAAGAAATGAGGGTATTTGGCAAATTATACTAATGACTACCTCCCTCCCTCCTTCCCTTCCTTCTTTCCTTCTTTCCTTCCTTCCTCCTACCCTCCCTCCTTTCCTCGCTTTCTCTTTCCTCTTAGAGATAGTTGCCTGGTGGAAGAGTAAATGTTGAAGTCAAGCAAAATCTCATCTCTGTTCTTCAGGTCCATCTCGTTTATTTACCAGCTATGTGGACAACTTTGCAAATGCTTAGTTCTTATCCGGTATGGGAGCTCCTGAGGATCATCTCGGGGAGACGTGTCTGAACCCTAGTCTCTCCACGAGAGGCAGTGTGGTAGCTAGCAATGCCAGCACTACTCAAACTTTGTCATGCTGAAGAATCACCAGAGGACCTTGCAAAAATGCAGATTCTCATTCCGCAGGTGTATGGCGGGAAGGGAGAGGTGCTAAGGAGCTTCCAAGTAAATGAAATGAGGATTCAGGAGCTACAGACCTAAAGCAGAATCCTGGGTGCATTTCTTTTGAATGGCAAGGCTTGGGCACAACACAACTTCCAATCTCCATGTCCTTGCCCACAGTGCGGGTGACCTTGCCGAGAAGTTGTGAGACCTCAGTGAGATCAGAGTGTGGAAAATGTTGTCACTGGAAAGCACTGCAGAGTGGAAGCTACGTTACCGTCTCTGAGCCGGCAGTGCCTCTCCCCTCTCTCTTGCTCTGCAGTGCCTTACGCACCAGATGTTGGAGGATGCCTCTCTTCCATATGCTGTCCTCAGCGCATCTCGGCTTCCAGAGAGATTTACTCTGAGCAACTGACAAGTGTCAGAGACACGCGGGAGTGGAGTGCTAAATCTAGACCACGTATGTGTACGTGTGGGCAGAGAGCATGATGGGAGAGTGGGGGGGGCAAGCTAAGGAAACTTGATATAAATGGTGGCCACGAAGGCATCTTAGCCAAATAGAACCTTTTAAACCAGGCCATGAGCAGTGAGACCCTACTTTTTCTTATGGGATGCGGTGATAAAGAAATTACATAGTTATTTGAGAGGAACATAAATAAAGATTAATAGGTTAATGAGTTATTTTCCTTTCATTACTACACTATTGTACTTTATTATAATTGCTTTGCACTCATTTAATTAAATTTGAACTGGGGCCAACACAAGATAATTTGTTTTCCCTGTACTGAACAATGAGTATGCAGATTGGATGTACTGAAGCAGTAATCAGCCCTCTGTTTGTAACACTTTTCTACTCTGAGTAGACATTATAATTGATAATTTGATTGTTGCAGCACTCTGTGCAATATATTTTAAAGCAACATTAACATAATGGAAATTATGTTGTGAGCTTAATCTCAGCTTTTCACTGAGAGGCTATCTGGCTCTTCAGTGTAAACCAGCCAGGGCCTGACAACAGAAGGTCTACCTATCTTTCTTTTTCTCTCTCTTTCTTTCTTTCCTTCTCTCTTTCTTTCTTTCTTTCTTTCTTTCTTTCTTTCTTTCTTTCTTTCTTTCTTTCTCTTCTTCCTTCCTTCTTTCTTCTCTGTCTCTCTTGCCTGACTCCCTCCTTTCATCTCTCCTCTCCTTTTCTTCCCCTTCCTTCCTGTTCCTCCCTTCACTTTTCCCATCTCCTCCCACTCCTCTTTTCTTTTTTCTTCTTCATTTTCTTTCCCCTTCTTTCTTTCCTTTCTTCCATCTTTTCATCAATGTGTTCATTTTCTTTTCTTGCCTGGTGTCTGGCTACAGGGTGGAAAGCACAAAGAGGAAACAGGAGAGCTCACAGCTCCCACTCTCAGCCGCACACCCTAATTCTGAGACCAGTTCACCTCCAGGACAATTGGGGAAGGGGGAAAGCAAACAGGAGCCTTTCCCACAAACAACTAAATGAGAAATCATCCAAGGTGGGCAGTGTGGCAGCCAGCACCACCCTTTGTGACAAACACATTGGATTGATCCACGAGGGGTCACATGCAATTTGACGGAGTTTCTGTGAAAAAGTCCCCGGTGCTGGTGTTTCCTGTTCATAGTCCACTCTTCTCTGGATCTGCAAACACTTTCTTGAGAAGATGTGGCCTTTATCCTTATGGATACAGTCTGGGAACTCATTCTTTTTGATGCAAGGGTTTCCTGTCCTGTAATGGAAACTAGGTGTGACATTCTGTTTAATAATCCCAGGCCAGAGAGATCTCAGGCACAGGAAAGAGAACCTGTGCCCAGGTGACTTCTGTTGAATTTTCATAACTCTGTAAATATTTGTTTCTGTGTTTGTTTTGGGAGAAAAAACACCTGTGAGTGGTTGGAAATGACCATGTTTGTTTTGGAAGAGCTGAAAGAGGGGAATCTGAATGTTCTTTGTCTTCACTAATCTGACCAGGCCCCAAATTTGTGGCAAAAACTTCACTTTCCTTGAAGAAAAGCTTGTTCATTCATCTCTTTGCTCTTTTTAAGTAAGACCTAAGCACCCATACTCTGCTCTGGGTAGTATTTTCAAAGTGCCTTTTAGCATGGAGGGAAAAGGCTGCTTCAAGAAGCACCTCTGTTATTGCTGTTGTTTGATTGTTTGTTGGGGGCAACAATTTGGAGAAGGCAACAATTTGGAGAAGGCAGATTTGTCTTTTTTTTTTTTTTTTTTTGCGGGTCTGGGAATGGAACCCAGAGGCATTTGACCTCCGAGCTACACCCCCTGCCCTATTTTTTATTCTTTTTTATTTTGAAACAGGGTCTCACTAAGTTGCAGAGGGCCTCACTGAGTAGCTGAGGCTGTCCGCGGACCATGATCCTCCAGTCTCAGCCTCCCGAATGCTGGGATGACAGCGTGCGCCACCACGCCTGGCTCAGATTTGTCTTGATAACACATTAATTTTCTCCAGTGAACACTGAGTGTCAGAGCTGCCTGCGACTATCTTTTTTTCTCTTTCTCTTCTTTCTACATAAATATTTTTCACAGAAAATTAGGCAAGAACTTGACTTATCCACAGGCCACTTACCGAGTTCAGAAGCAGTACTTCTCAGTTGTATACTTTAGTTCACTGTTACCCTTATTTATGTGGATAGAACGTTTTGTCTTTTTTATTGTCATGAGATGGACTACTCTCAGCTGGATCTATTGTTAATAAATAATAATATTTATAATAATAGCCTAGAGAGTTAAGTGTTTTTTATAATTTACCTGATAAAAAAGAAAACTCCACCTTGGCTGGATGGTGTGTGCTTCCCCCGTTCGCTGATATTTGTTTAAATTGAGAAGCTCACAGCTGGGATGTGGTCGTAGCCTAGAGACACAATCCTAGCTTCTTGCATCAGCCCAGCCATGGCTCCCTGCCTCCAGGGACACTGCCAGGGAAGATCGCTCCCAAACAAGGCCTCGGAGTAGTTGAGTGGAGCCTGGTACCTGGAGGGCAGGCCACAGCAGGTTCCCACAGGGAAACCAGGGCAAAGGGCCTCTCTCTCGCTCCAGACCTGGCACTCGCAGCCTAACCAGACATGATAGCACCTGGGATACTCAGCTCAGCACTTCAGTGTGTTCTGTCATACCTTGTTTTTCCCTAATGCGGACCCTAAAACGAGGATTCAAGTTCAAGCATCTTATTTGAGAATGATCCCAGTAAACATCAGGAGAATGAGAGTCAGGACAAGTCAGAAGACAGCCAGGAAACGACAGGTTCTCAAGTCAGTGGGCAACCGGGGCTCAAGCTTATCCAGGAACCTCCGGAGCAGGTGAACGTGCACCCCAGAGTTAGCTCGCTCAGGTGCGAGGGAGCGGCTCCCATCAATCCTGGGAGAAGGGCTGGTCTGGAGAAAGTGCTAAGTCTCTGGAATCTCCACTCTGCTGAACACAGAGCAGGCTTTGGGTGCAGAGAGCTGAGGTGCAGTCACTAGCAACTGGAAGTTGGGTCAGTACAAGTACCTATGCTAGTGGCCTCCTTGGGTCACTTCATGGCCACTTTACTGAGGTCTGAGATGACATGTGTGGGGATTAGCAACATCTACTGTAGCTTTGTTAGGAAAAACCTTGCTTGCATGCGTAGGATTTTCTTTCTAGACTATCAGCTCCATGAGGACAAGAGCTGAGCTGACATATCAGCCTGTGTCCATAATTCCTACCAGTGTATTAATATTAATCACCTAGGCAGCGCTAGTCATAACCCAGGCCCAATGGGTACTATTATGATCACTATCTTATATCTTAAATAACTTGCTAAAGTGGTAGGGTCAGAATATTTAAGCTCAGGCATCCTGGCATCAGAACCAGAATATCTCACACAGCTTTTGGGTTAATCTAGAAGTTGTAGAAACCCCACCTTCAGTTAGAACAGTTCATTGGTGAATACTTCTCATGTGTCTCATCCTGGGGTAAATACTCTGCACTTGTTATTTGGTTTTGGTTTTAATCTTCTTATGAGACTAAGTAGTAGTTATTCATATACCCATTTTGGAGCTAAAGTCAGTGAAGTTCACAGAGATTAAACCACGCAGCTCATGAATGGCTCTCTCTAAACCCCGACTCCTGCTGACACCAGCCACCAAACCCTGGCTTGGCAACACTGTCTTTTCTACCAGGACTTTTGAATTATAGAGTAGGCAAGTGAGGAAGGGAATTAGAAAAGCTGTGTCTCTGACTCATGCCAGAGAAAGCAGGTGGACCAAGGGTGAGTCAAGACATGAAGGTCATTAGGGACAGCATCATGGAGCCCGCTCCCCCAGCCTCCTATCACAAACATAGCAGAATCCAGTGAGATGGTCGCCGTTTTGTTTTTTAAAACAACTCCTTTGATAATATCTGAAGTGCTTTACAATCCATTTCCCCTTCACCTGGAGCAGTAGCAAGGATACCGTGATGGAGCCAACCCACCAGCCTTTCAGAAGCTACTCTTCCAGCTCTTTTTGTGAAAACCTGATCCTGTGGTCCCAAGATGCATGATACAGGGCCACAATGTCCTGTGAGCTGGCATTTCAGAGATCAGGGTTTGCCTGCATTCTGTTTCATGGATGGGGGCAAAAGTCAATTCTAGGGTGCTCACCATTACTGTGGATTCTGGAGCAGGCAGGAGAAAGGGGAACCCATCTATGTTCCTTTGCAAAGCAGACTAGGTACTCTCTGGGTGCAGCCCAATGGGGATCTCTCTCTTTTTCCCCTCACTAGCTCCCTTCTCCCATTTTCTTTTGTCTCTTATTCCTTCCATTTTCTTTTCTTTTTTCAGTTTACTTATTATTCACATTTCATGAATTGTTATACTTTCCCAGTGGAATCATTAAAAAATAATACAAATTGAGATTATATTTTCTGACAATTCAAGTATTTTAGTTCTAGAAAACAAATCCTTATCTAAAGTAAAAGCAAACAACTTATTTGTTTGATTTCTAAGAAGATTTACATCTCTCTTACATTGTGTCTGCATCAAATGGAGAGTCCTTAGTTCTTACCGTTATTACTACTGGCCAAGAACATGGAGTGGTCTTGTGCTCAGAGCACAGGATTGGAAGAAAAGACCAGTTTTGACTAGCTTGGTATGGTAGAACATGTCCTGCCCAGAAAGTCAGGAGACCTGACTGTAGCCAGCAAAGAATGGTGAATGGTGTATTCTAGCTCAATGGTCCCAACTTTGGGCTTCAACTACTGACCAGCCAAGCAGCCTTCTTCTGCTCTCTGGATTTCAGCCCCAGGGCAACACAGGGCAGATATTATGTTTCTGGCACTTTCAAAAAGACAATCAGACATGTCATAAGCAGTGTTCACAAATTTTTTTTTTTTTTTTGAGGGAGAGGGGGTACTAGGGAATTGAACTAGGGACATTCTACCTCTGAGCTACACTCCCAGCCTCCACCCCTTTTTGAAACAGGGTCTCACTAGGTTGCTAAGAGTTTCACTGTGTTGTTGAGGCTGGCCTTAAACATGTGATCCCCCTGTCTCAGCCTCCCAAGTACTGAGATTACAGGAGTGTGTCAATTATTTTCAAACCTGTAGTTTTAAAATAACAGATTTTATATTTTAAGAAAAATCAAGATCAATAGCAATCCTTGAAAAATCAGATCTGGACACGTTGGGCCCATGCTCCTTCCTGTGGCCATGTGTTGGTGTCGAGTTCTGGCTGCCCCTTCTAGGAGAAGCCTCATTATCCACCTGAAGCCTGCACTTTGTCCCATACTCCCTTGCTTTGGTTTTTTAAGAGGCTGGAGAAAGGTATAAATGTGAGGGGACCTCAGAAGCTCCTAGAAGATGCGTATGGCTAGAGAATTTATATGTCTTTGGTTTTCCTGTATAAGAAAGACCAACAACTTAACAAAAGGTCAACAGTAACCTGGGACTGATCTTAGACCACAATGGAAAAGATGTGTCCTGCACATGCAATCTATAAGATCCCCTGAGTGCGAAGGATCTCACTGGGTCCTCCAAGCTTCAAAGAGAGCTGCCAGCTTCCACTCTCTGCTCACCTCAGGGCAGGAACCCCCAATGCTGAAAGGCGATGTGACTTGCCCAGAGCCACAAAGCTTCTGAGCATCGAAGCCCAACTTCAAACTCAGCGTTGCTCCCTCCTGGCCCACGATCCTTTTCGACCAGTAAGTTTCCACCTGCATGTGCAGGCAGCTTTGAGGAAGCACATTTCAGCAGATGAGGACACCCAGGGTGAGGCCTTTGACATCAACGCAGAGTTAGCAGTTTTCTCTGTGGTGTAATTTGAAAGAAAATGGGGGAAATGTTTTTTCTCTCTCTAGAGACTGGTTAGAGTACTACTAACACATTTCTTCCTCCTTTTTTTAAGGAAGAAATTGGGAGTGGGAAAGTGAACATCAAAAAGTCCCAAACACCAATCTTGCCCACTTTGTAAATTTGAAAATATCCATTCTGGACTCTTTTCTCTTTTTGTCTTTTCTATTACACCTTGCTTTTTACTATGAAAACAAAGAATTATCTACTAGCATTTTAAATTGTCAAAATGCTACATGAACTTCTCAGGTACTCTTACCAAAAAACACATAAAGGCAAAGTAGAATGATGAGTTCTACCTCCCAGGATAGGAACCTGAAATCAGTGATGAGGCCAACCAGGCCAATTTCCCTATTAGTGTCCTTTGGAAGGGAGGAAAGCTGGTTTAAACAGACTAAGGAACATTCAGGAAGTAAAAAGCTCACGCCACACCCTTGACATGGTGTACTAGGGAGGAGGGAGTAAACATTAACCAGAAGGCAAATACGGAAACATCAGAGAGGTGGTGTGTGGAACAAAAGCAAGTGAGGCTGGAAAGCAGGAGTGAGTGGTGGACTTGGGAGCCAGCCAAGGCTTGAGTTCAAATCTCCTGATACTAGCTTCTGCATGAGGTATAGTACTTAACCTTTCTTAGCCTTGCTTTTCACTGTAAATCTAGGGTGATCAACCATTCCTTTGAGACTTTTATAACATTAAATGATATAATGTATAGAACATGTACAGGAGAGTGACTGGCATTATTATAAGCTCAGTCAATGATAACTCTTATATTTTTTTCTCATTTTTCCTTGTTCTTCTCATATTTCAAGGAAAAAGTGACATCGGGATTTTTATTATATTATCCTTTTAAAAAGTTTAAAGCATGTTTGTGGCCTTTATAGATTCAGGCTAAACAATATTTAGTGCAAGTCTATCAAGCCTAGAGAGAAGAATGGCTCCTTTATGATGAGCAGCTGAGACCAGGTAGTCTCTGAAGAAAGATACTGATGTGTTCACTGGACTCTACTGGTAGAGGAAAGGAGGTAGGTGGAATCTGATAGATTTTTAGAAATATTTGGAAATCAGGCTCACCTTCCTTCAACCCAAGTCCCAGTCCTGGGTAGGGGTATCCTTGTCAACCGATGTCCCACAGAAATGGAAACTGGCAGAGTTTGGAAAACAGCAGCTACAAGTCTTAGGGAAAATAAGACCCTGGTTCATAAGAGGGAGGATGAAAGCTAACACCAGTCCTTCCTGAAAAGAGAAAATGAGGGTATCAGATAGACAGTGCGTGGTATCTACGATGAATGCGGCGATTCTGGCTGGTACAAAAGTCTACTGTGCCGTGCTGGGGACCTTATTATGAAAAGGAGATCGTGTCATTAGTGAGACCCAGTGCAATAGGGCCAAAGTGACCAGGGGCAAGGAGATATGTGGACATTTTTAAAGAGAAGTGAAATGGGGCTGGTATTTTCCAGGAAAGGGGAGAAGATGAGTGGGGGATTCCCTGGTGACACCGTATTGTCAAGTGAAAGCAGAGAACAAAAGCTGAAAAGGCCATTTGAGTCCATCAGTCTTTCATTCTCTCTCCTCCCTCTTCTGCTTCCCCAAACAAAGCAGGAGTGTCCAAAGGATTGCATATGAACAAGGATTTTTTTTTTTAATGTATAAGCATTTGGAAAAGACTTAAAAATTTGCCTGGAGATCAAACGGGGGAAATCGAGAAAGTGACACATTATGGAATTAAAATAAGAAGTGCCTCCAGAAAACATTTTGAGGATTTTGGAATAGCTCCAAATTATTGGAGGGAAGGACAAGGTAAATCAAACAGTACTGGTCAATTGATATGCTCCAGAGCTGGCTTTGAAGTCAAACACCTGAGTTCAAAAGCCCAACTCTTAGCTATGTGACTTTGGAAAAGGTCCTTAATTACTCTGAATCTCAGGAGCAATCCAAGCCTCCTCGTTACTGCATTTTTTGGGTATAGATTAAAAAAGATAATATATATTAAATGCCTAGAATCGGGTCTGCCATGGAATGGGCATCCACAAAGTGGTAACTATTATTGCTGTAGTTACTGGCGTTGGCCCACATAGCATAACTGGGCAAAGGGTCATGTTTTACACACAGGAAACCGAGGCATCAAGGCTCAGAGGTCAAACGAACACTTAAATGTTGCAACTGGGATTCAATCCCTAGTTTGTCTAAGACATTCACACTCTATTCTGCTTCATGACAGGTGATAAAATGGAAGACAGAATCCTACATACTAGCTATGCTTTATCCCTGTCTCCTTCCTAGGTGTATATTTTTTTAAGGAACCTAAATCATCAATGTATATTTAGGTGACTTTTACACCCATAAAGACCCCGTGGTCTTTAGTAAAAACAGTACTAAAGACCACAGTACTAAAGATCCTGGGGAAATGAACATATCCTCAAAAGACAAAATAAATGGGACACGGAAACTGCATGCATTACAATCAGATAAAAATAGCATTCCAGACAATGGCTTGGAGAGAGTGGCTTCAGTGTGATTCGTCAAGTGACTATTGAGCATTTCTGAATATTCATAAAGCTTCTGTGTGCGCAGACATGTTCCCGCCTTCAGTAAGCGTATTGTTCCATAGGGGCATCTGGTTCATAAGCCGCTCTTTTAATTTGTTGTTAGGAAAGGTGTGGCCATTCCCTCTCCTTCCTTGCTTGCAGTTCAGAGCCTGGGCTTTGTTCAGGACAGTCTACCCCCAACAATGGCTCGTGCTTGGCTGAAAACAGTCTTGAAAACCCATTCCCTTTCGTGATAGTTCTGGGATGGGCATGTGGCCCACTTCTTAGCAGTTAGATGTAAGGGAATGTCTGTAGGAAGATTTGGGGTTCTCTTTCTCTAACAAAAAAAGACATAAACAGGGATATGTTCCTATCTTCCATGCCTTTGTTCCTCATTCATATGCTTGTATGAGTTTTGATGCTTGGAGTCATAGCAGCCATCTTTCAACCATAAGAACCATTGCTTATACATCGAGAATGGAAGATGAGGAAGACAAAAAAAAAAAAAAAAGCCTAGGCTCTTGACGGCTCTGCTAACCCTGGAACCACTTGCCTCCATCTACCTTGCTCTACGAGTCATCCAAATGTTTTTTTTATTACTTTAACTGCTGTTACCTGGAGTTTTTGCTATCAAACCCAAAACACGAGACTATCTTGAAATGGGACTTTGGTATGTATATTTTAAATATTCCCAAGTCATCCTTTCTTTGCCATAAAGATTCTACACACCATGAGAAGTATTTGGACTAGTCAGAAGAGGCCGAAAGACTTATTTAAGAGTGGAATGTCAATGAAAACAACCTTGGAGAAGGTTGCATTTGGTTTATGCTGGGTCTAGGCCTTCCAGGGTAAGGAGAATGCTCTATCAATGAGCAAAGGCTGAAAAGCAGAGTCTTTATTCAGGAAGGGCAAGCAGCTCAATTTGATTGAACTGCAGACTTGGGAATGTAGGAGATGAAGCTGAAAAGATGGTTTGGGGCTAGAGTGGATGTTAATGCTATGCTATGGACTTGGTGCCTGACACTGAGCTAGTAGCTATAGATGATGCAAGAGAAGTTTAATACCCAACCTCTACCCTTGAGATGCTTCCAAAATAGTAAAGAAAGCAACAACAACAGCAGCAGCAACAACAACAACAACAACATGCTCATGGAAACGCTCAGAGACACATTTAGGCTTCCCAAGAAACTATATGGAGATAACCTTAGGATATCAGAGTCGGAAGTGGGTAGGAAATTGTAGAGTGTTAGAAGCGAAAGGTACTGCCCAGCGTGGAGTCTAACTTTCCAAGTGATAGTGGAATTTCATCTCTGATGCTCTTGGGGGATAAGCCACTGGACTCTGTCTAATTTCTTCTAGGACAAGGATTTTAGTAGTATGCATCCTTGGAAAGGTCCAATGATCATTCAGTTTTTTTATTACACTAAACCAAAATCTATCTTTCTAAAACTTTAGACCTCTTTAGTTTTATCCTATTAGTCTAGGGTATGATACATTGAATTATTAGTCTCACTACTTTGGAATAGGGATATATGAAATTCCCTTCCTATGGCCTCATAGTGAACAAAGTATACTTCCTGGCCTCTTGACTTTACTATGGTTTAGGACACTGGATACTGTGAAGCCAGCAGAAGCTTTTAATGTATGTGCCCTCTAGTGCTTTCATTACCACAGGGAAAATATTCCCAGGGGAACATACTGGTTCTCAAAGAAAAAGAAATGCATGGAGTAAACCTGAACCCAGACTGTGTCCTGGAGTCCAGGCCAGTCCAGTTTCCATCGGGTCAAACAAACTTCAGCTCACCTGCAGATGTGTAAGATAAACAGATGTTGTTATAAGCCAAAGCAGTCTTAATGTGTGATACCTGGCTAAAACACAGAGAAAAAAAAAGACATGTTTACTCCCTTTTACACATGAATGCTCAACAAAGAAATGCAGGCCACTAGTATTCTTGTAAAATATTATCATTTTGTTCTCATTTATCCCCAGTGCTGATAACCCTTCCTTGTGTGACATGCATTTGAAATCCCTCCTGAATATAATTGAGCACTTTTTCACCCAGAACTGAATACATAGTGCTCCAGGTGCAGTATGCCTCTCACAGAATCTGTTGGGATCATCTCTGCCCTTCAACTGAGAATAAGACTTTTTATTACTGCAGCCTAAAATTGCTTAAAAAAATAAGTTCTGATGTTGGATCCTTTGAGTTAATTAAAACCTCCAGGTTTTCTGACTCAATTGCTGTCAACCCAGCTCTCAAATCCTGTACTGACACAATTGACTTTTGATGTTAAATACAGATTCTATTACTCTTAAGTATTGTATTGAGTTGGTTTTACCTACCATCCTGGCCTGTCAATACAAGTTAAATCCTAATTCTGCCGTGAAACATACCAACCATCCCTTCTCTATTTATATCCTCTGTAAATTTGGTGAGTATGGCTGCAATATCTTCTCCCAATTCTTCAAAGAAAAAATATTAAGCACAACAAGGGCAGAAATAAGAACCTTGTGGCATATCTCTCAAGACATGAGCATGGTGGTTGAGAACAGCAATAAATCTTTTAACTGTATACTCATCTTAGATCAACATTCACCAGTACAGTAACTTTATAAAAAATATAAATTGATTGATGCAATATGATTTACTTCTAGAGAAACAGTATTGGGTCTTGGCAATGACCTCTTTCTTTTCTTTGTATTTATCAATGTTGTTTAATGTTCTCTACCTTAGAATTTTCAGGAAGCAATAATGAAATCATGTCTCATCTTGAGGATCTTCCTTGAACAATTTTTTATGAATCTTCTCATTGATGAGGTATGAAAATTTGGTGGAATATGCTCTAGGGTGATGTAAATTATTAGGACACTCCATATCCTAACCAATCTCTCATTTTCCCCTGGACCAGGTTCAATTTATATATCACCCCCGATCCAACCAGGCTTCACCTGTGGTTGAGTAGCTCAGAAGTCAGTGGCATCATTCCTCTTATTAAGTCTAGTTATTGCAGCTTCTGCCAGTGTTACGGACAGTTAGGTTCACTGGGGAAGCAGCTTCCGGACTCCCAAGCTATTGGGTACCTCCTCTCCTAACTCATGCTTTATGCACATCCCACCTCCTGTCCTAGGACTTTTCTAGTCCACTGAGGTGCAAGACTCCATGACACTCACCAAACATCTTTATATGTACCAGCTGGGAGTGCAAAGGAGCTGAAGCTCCTCGGAAATCCTTTCTTCTTCCTTGCGGAAGTGTGGTATGAATATGAGAGCGCTCCCCATGGTCTCCAAGAAGACATCCAATAAGACTGAGTAATCTGCTTGTTCTTAAAGTAATGCATTTGCCTTTCTCTGTCTGGTTTCTCTCTCTTTCCTTGCAACAGGATTTTTTTTTTGTTTTTGTTTTTGTTTTTGTTTTTGCTATAGGCTTTGCATTCTAGTTATGCAAATGTTAGCATGCCCTACCTGTATCCTCTCAGTACTCTGGCAACTTCCTATCACCAGCTCCTTCTCTGTGTCTCTGCCTGCTAGTGGGGCGGGCTGGAAATGCTGGGGAACTGAGGCCTCAGGGGCAGAAGTTAATTACCTCTGATTCCTCTGTCTTTGGGTGGGACATGCCATGCACTCTCTAAGTTGCAGGAGGTCTGAGCCTCAGCACTTACTCACCGACTCCCTTCATTCACTTCCTTTCCTGCTCTGTCTCCTTTCCCCACTCTAGTTTTGGAGCTTCTGGGACCACCTCCCAGATAAATCACTTTTATTACCTTTCATTACTATTTTATTTTCTGACTTTGGATCTGCTTCTTGAAGATCCCAACCTCAGGTACTAGGGAACATGAGACATTTTCTATCCCAAGAACCATCTCCACACGGACATCTTCCCTTCTGATAAAGTGGTTGACAAGGGTATGAATTAGCCAGATGGGGTTTTAATTCCGTCCTATATGTCCGCACACTATTTCTGAGTAAGATTTAGTCAAAGATCTAAATCATCAAGTTTAATATTAGTGTGTTGCCATAGTGTTGCAGTGAGTCGTCTGCAACAGTACATTAACAGACCTCATTTTTTGTTTGGTTTTCGTTAAAACATTATTTCTATTATTCAAATAGGTAATAGCTGCAAACATGGTAAAAATAGATGCAAAAAAAAATGAAAGTAAGTTTTTCCCCAGTATCCCAAGTCTGCCTGTCTGTTACTCATTTCTTATATATCTTTCCAGAAATAGTCTCCATCTTATCCCCCACCTCCTGCTTCTTTTCATTAAATAGTGGAATCAGGTACAACTGTCCATAGACTACATGCTACATTCTAACTTGTGAGAAAATCCTGGGGATGTCAATAAACAGGCTTGCTTTATTCTTTGAATAGCTGTGCAGTTCTCCACAATACAGGTTGATTTTGTGTTGATGACTATTGGGGAAATTTCACTTCCTGGACATAATCTAAACTCTAAAATAATGTAAAACCTGAGAACAACAATGGTGTTATCTGAATCAGGCTCAGCTGAACAATTCTGCTGGTCTTCACTGTGGAGACTCGTGAATGTGTGCCACCAGCAGCTCGATTAGGGGCTGGGCTCAGCTGGGCACTGGGCGTGGTCTCAGGGTCTTGCTCTTCGCCTCGGCCTCTCTGTATGGCCTTTGCAGGAGTGTTGCTGGACTTGTGCAGTAGCCCAGAGCTTTGGAGCCATCACGACCTCTTTGAGGTTGGGCCAGACACCTACCTATCCCCATCTCTGCTGCATTCTATTGGTTCAGTCAGGCTATAGGCCCAGCCTAGATTCAAGGGGAAGGGACTTTGTAGGGGTGTAGACATAAGGAAATGTGATTAATTTGGAGTCCTTAATCTAATAGACTACTAAAGGTGCTTTGGGAAAGACAGTATCAGGACTTCCAACAGAATTACATTCTCTTTTATTATTTTTATTTGTGATGTTTTGTTTGAAGAGATAATTATACTTCTAATAATGGTTGAAAAATCACTGATTTACATTAGGGAGCTATAAAAGAACTTACAGAGACCTTATAATTCCCCTTCCCTCTACCTGTTTGTTCCATGGGGAATCTAAAGATCTGAAGGGTTAATGGTCAAAAGAATCCCCAAATTTCTCTGACTCATGTTCTTAGGGGCACCACCTCCATTCCTCATCTCTTGTGCTCTTGCCTGCTGCTTCTCATGGATTTCCCATCTGTGGGCCTCAGCTCATTCAGTTCCTGGTTAAACCAATATTTCTTGAGCACCTGCTGTGTTTCAGGCACTGTTCCAGAAGTTCATGATTCCAAAAACTTCGTGATCTAGCATCATACGTAGCAGTGGTGTGCTGGATCTGGCTTGGCCCATCTCATGAGACCTGGTTATGTTCATCTCTTTCCAGCTCTACACTCAGTGATAGCATGTTGGGGCCTCCAAATCGGTCATGGAGGGAATATTTACATCACAAAAATCAACAAACACTGCAAATCAGGGCCTTTTTTTTTTTCTCCTCCCCAAAGAGTTGGTTGTTAAACATTTACTAGCACTCCCTGGACTTAATCTTAAATCACATTCTCTTTCAACCTGAAATGGTTTTCCTTTACCACTCTCCATGTTGACTTATAGGTCTCTAACTTTTCATTTATTTATTTATTCCTTTCTTCAATAGGCAACTATTGTTTAACTACCAGGTTAGTTATATCATGCCTAAAGATACAATCCTATTTTTTTCCTACTGTTTTTAGACAGGAACGTGAACCTACTATTGCTAGATCTGATTTGTTTTGTAGAATTAAAAATTTAGACTTTATGTAAATTGCCCAATTTTTTATGGTGAACAACAAATTTAAAAATTGTAAAACTACTGCCTAGGCCAAATTAAACATATCTTGAAGTTATATTTGGTATGAAAATCACCCATTCCTTATCTTTATTTATTTTTCTTATGGTACTGGGGATTGAATCCAAGAGAACTATACCTCTGGTTATACCCCAGCCCTCTAAAAAAAAAAATTGAAACAGAGTCTCGCCAAGTTACTGTAGCTGTCTTGAAACCTGCAACCCTCCTGCCTCAGGTCCCAAGTACGAGGATTATCGTTATGTTTCACCATACCCAGCTCGACTTTGTTCTATTTTTAATAAAAGCATATGAATGTCAAGGCCCTAGTTTTCCACTCTCTATTCCCATGATTCTTACTACAGTTGAATCACCAAAATCCAAGTGCACACATGGTATATCATCTTCTACTATACATGTATGTGGTAAGTTTTGGTTACACGTTTAAAACAAAACATACATTAGGGATGGGGGCAAAGCTCGGTGGTAGATGTTTAAGGCCTGGGATTTAATCCCGAATACACACACGTGTACACACACACATGTGTACACACACATGTACACGCGCGCGCGCACGCACACACACACACACACACACACACACACACTCACACTCCTCCGCCTCACATTCCATTTTAAATTGTCTCAACGAAGCTACACTGGCCTTTTAGTTTATAGAACATGCTTCCCACACTGTTTCTGTCACCAGGCCTTTGTGCTTGCTCTCCTCTCTTTCTGGAACACTACACTTCTACTTTATTAACTTGACACAAAGATTATTTTCTCCAAGAATTTTCATTTTCCTAGACCAGATTAAATCCCTCTAGCCTATCCCTATTAAGACTGTGCTTTTCTCCTTTGTAGCCTTGTGACAGGAAAATGTGCTTCCTAGATCATGGACCTAGAAGAGACTCATTGACCGACAGCTTCAGCTGCTCTTCTCTGAATCCACGGCCACGTCTCTGCTGCGGCACACTTCTCAAGGCTGCTCCTGGCCCTGACTGAACACGGGAGGAGGACTGAGGTGCGTCCACCCTTGAGAACTTTCAACCTCTCAGATAGGTACCTGCAGCCTTGCCAGAACTTCTTCAAAACTACACGGCAGTCTGAGACTACTGCTAGGATTTGGATGTGGCTTGTCCCCTAGAAGTTCTTTGCTGGAGGCTGGGTTCTCCATGTTGAAGTGGTGGGACTGTTAATGTGTGGAACCTCGTAGACAGTAATCAAGTCACAGGGCTCCAACCTCAGGAATAGATTAATGCTGCCTTGTGTGAGCTGGTAGGTCTGGTCACAGCGAACTGGTCCACAGTTCAGAGTGGACTGTCATAAGAAGAGTGAGCCTGGCCCCTTCCTGGTCTCTTTCTTCCTTGCTCACACTCTGCCCTTCCTCAAGTAGCTGTCTCCTTTCCTACTTCTCCGCCATTGCTGCCAAGGAGCCCTTTTTGGATACAGCTCCATGCTGTTTGGGCCCACCAGCCAGTAGAATCATGAGCCAAACATCTTTTATTTATAAATTACCCAACCTCATTGGGCATGGTGGTGCATGCTTATAATCCCAGTACTTGGGAGGCTGAGACAGGAGGATGGCAGGTTTATAACCAGCCTCAGCTACTTAGTGGGGCTCTCAGCAGCTTAGTGAGACAGTTTCCAAATTAAAAATAATACATCTGGGGATGTAGTCCAGAGGTAGAATGCCCCTGGGTTCTTTCCCCAGTACTACACTAAATAAATAAATATATGAATAAATAAATAACCCAAACTCGTGTATTTTGTTATAGATGTACTAAATGGACTAAGACAAGCACCCATTTTTTTCTTCCTTCCCTCACTCTTTCACAAACCTGCTTCATCATCTAACGGCCTAGACCTTTAGACCTCAAAAGCATTTTCCACAATCAGTCTCTTCCATTTTAGTCCTATCTTAGCATGCATCTTGGATGAACTAAATTAACATAAGGACCTATTATCTATTATGTTGATAAATTTACATTTATATGTATAATTATTTGACACATGCATATCACCCAGACTAGACTAGGAGAGCAGGGACTAGATCAGGGATATGGTTGTTTTGGGCTTGCCATTAAAATCCAGGATCCCCCACAGGGCCTGACATGCAGTGGGTGCTCATGAGCCCTTGCTGATTTAACAGAAGAATGGAACAATTGAAAATACAATGGAAAGTACGGTTAAATGTGTGTTTGTTTTGACTACAGGCCATACTAATTTCAGCACGGGAATCCCAATTGGGGAGTGTCCCCTGGACAAAAAGGTCAATAACCATTAAGACACATGCAGTCGGTCCAAGTGGTCCATGTTGACTTTAGGTCCACTTAGGGACTTATATTGGATTACATTTCAGTGTACTTATAGGAGCCAATCTTGGTTTCTTCTTCCCTAAGCCATGATAATTTTGTAATGGAGAAGAACACTAAAAACAGTCAACCTAAAGGCTGTCTTAGGTTGAACCAGAGCAGCAGTAGGTGTTGAAAGTATTTGACAAAGGAGTTTTGAGACTGGGCTCACTCAAATCTATAATAACAATGCTCAAGGTCTAGGGCAAGTTGCTTCTCCTCTCCAGACTTTTATATTTCCATCTGTATCATGGTCATAGGAAGGGTGCCCTGGGGACTTTGGGGCACTTCTAGCTTGGACAACTCTGGATTCTAAGGAAAGGAAGAGAGAGCGGTGAACAGAGGGGACAGGCTTGCGTTCTGTCCTGTATCCCAAGTGCCTACCACTATGCCTGGTTTAAGAGGCACACAACAATCTTGCTTGAACAAATGAATGGAAACACAAATGGAGGATACCTTCTTTTTCACCAGGGTACACTCTGTGTCAGGTCCCAATCTGTGCAAGCAAGGCAGGCAGGAAGCTGTTGTTTACCTTCCAGGGAGCGGCTGGGTGATCTGCCTGTGCAAACAGCCATTTACCCAGGTGTCAAGAGGAGCAACCGAGAGAGAACACACATTTATGCCTTTCCTCACGGTAATGACCCAGAAATCCCAGCTTGCCTCTGTATTTTTCCAGGCAATGTTGGAGTGGGAGCCTGGGTCTTCACTAACTTGGCCTGAGGCCAGGCATGGTAGGCACCCTCACCTTTCCACTTTCGCCCCAAGTTTCTCTTCTCTAGTGAACCTCCAGGGTTGGTATCAGCGTCTGAACTTATCTTAATATTAAATGTTTTTGCCTACATGCTGTGTTCTTCCACTAGACCGGAAGCACTTTGAGAGTCAGTTGTCTTGTCCAGTGCCCTATCTCCAGATCTGGAGATGTCTCTGTCTGGTGGGGCTTCTCAATAAATGGATGTTGAGAGATGGGCAAGTAAAGTTTGTACTGAGCTTGGTTTAATGCAGTCACTAGCCTGAAGGGTACTTGACATTCCCACCATTAAAGTCACCTCTTTGGGTTAAGTCAGCATTCTTGACTCAGTCATAGCATACTGTTTCCATCACATCTCCTACTCTTATGTAATATATGTCTTTAATTCACCTCTTCTCTGTAATTTAAAAAATCTACTAAAAATTCAAATTGTATATCATGACTGTAAGTAGAAATCAGCATCATTTTCCATAAATATAAAGTAACCATAAAAAGAAATAACAATGATCGCAAATTTTAGTGCCACAGGAATGATGGATGGAACCCAACTTTAAACATAGTTTTTCCTTTGTAATGCTAGGCATTTATTTCACATATTTATAAGCATTATTTTGATACTGGGCCCATAGGTGATACCAGATTCTCAAATGAGCCCATGCACCTTCCTGAAGAAGATTCCAAGATACCATTTGTCAATAGTTCAAGCTCGAGTCCTGTTGTTTCTTTGTCAAACAGGAAAATAAAATAGCATTAGGAGAGTGTGAAAGACATGTAGCACCTAATTGAGACTTCCTCTATAACATAATCAGTAGGACTAGAAGTGAATAGAAGAGAATGACTTTCTCCTGTAATTTAGTGTCCGTGGGTACTATTAAATCATCTTAGGTACCTTGGGTTATGGTAGGGTCTTTAGAAATCCTAGTTAAATGGTGCATAAATCATTTAGGGTTAAATTTCAAATATGCTAGTACCATTACTTTGGATTAATTTATCAATTTATATCACTAAAAATTTATTGAGGGACTATTACTTAGTAAGCTCATGTGTAAAGACTATGTACTAAGTATGAATGGTCCTCAATTTATGCTAGTTCAGCTTATCATTTTCTTTTTGCCTTTTCAATGATGCAAAAGTAATATTTATTTAGTAGCCACTGTACCTTGAATTTTGAATTTTAATCATTTCCCAAGCTTGATGTATACAGTAAGATCCTCTGTCGTCATGCTGGGTAACAGCACTGAGCCACAGCTCACAGTCAGCCAGACAGTCACATGGTAAATGAGAAAGTACTCTAGAGTGGACTGCATTGCCAACATTTGGGAGATATGGGTATTTAATAAGTTACATGATACAGCCAACACTTTATTATAAAATAGGCATTGTGTTAGAAAATTTTACCCAACAGTAGGCTAATGTAAGTGTTCTAAGCCTGTCGAAGTTGGTTAGGCTAAATTCTGATGTTAGGTAGATTCGGCATATTGAAGTTGAAATTACAGTATTTTCAATTTACAGTGGGGGGCTTGTGGTTCCATAATTCCATTGTAAGTTGAGGAGCATTTGTATTTCTTAGTAAGGGTAGGGTGGGAGGGAGAATGGTTATGTAGTCATGGCTATTTTATTTATTTAGTGGTACTGGGACTGAACCCAAGGGCATTCTATCTCTGAGATACACAGGGAAATGGATGGAACTGAAGGACATTATGTTAAGTGAGATTAGTCAGTCACAAAAAAAATAAGAAATCAGATGCTTTCCCTAATATGCGAAAGCTAGGGAGAAATGAGTAACAGGAAGAAGTCAAGATAAAAAAGGAGATTCTATAGATGAGCAAATAAGGCGACCTAACTGAGGAGATGGGAGGGGAAAGAGGGGGAAACTCTCTAAAGCGCATGATGTACTTAAACAAACATATCAGAGTCAATCACTAAGCCAAGTATGGGAAGGAGGGAGGGAGAGGGAATAGGGTGGGAATTGGGTAAAGACTAATTAGGTGATGTGTGCATGTATGTCTCCACCATTTTTTATCCCATTAAGATGTATGACTACAATGCACCAATAAAAAATTTAAAAATAAAATATTAGAAAAATGTAAAAAATTTCAGAATCAAGAGAATAAAGAAAAACTTTACTAAAGACTTCTCTCCAGATTGTCAATAATAAACTTTGTGTTTGAATGTTGAATCTGTTTTGAATTCACTTGACTAGACAGTATCTGCATTTCCCTATTCCACTAGAGCTACCAAATAATATATTCCCACTCAAATCTTCTTGGTAAACTAATTGAACCATCCACCACAAGAACCCATTCTATGTACTTCCGCACCCATCTCCCTGGCCAGAATTGATTGGACTATTTGTGAACATTTGATGCAAACTGGACCAATCAGCTTCTCTAGCTCAAAAATTTGACAGTCATAGTGCCTGAGTCCATTAATTGTAGGGGCCAAGCTTGAGTCCTGTAACTTAAGGGTTGAGGCCACCATTATGGGGCCTTCATGATGGGCCTAATGCAAAAAAAAAAAAAAAAAAAAAGATGAGTGAAAAGCAATCGTGGAAAGAACGAACCAAACATAGATGATGAGAGGGGAAAAAGATGAAAAGGACAGTCTCCTCTTGGTTTCCCCATTCCCATGAGTTCTGAACTAATATATTTTGATTTTGTGAGACTTTCCTATAATTTAAAAATAACCCCTTTTAGATTTAGGTGAATGTTTTGAGCTAAACAGCATCTCTCCCAAATTTGTAAGTTAAAGTTTTAATTCCCAGTACCTCAAATGTGACTGTTATTGTAGATATAGCCTTTAAAGAGGTGATGAAGTTAAAGTGAGGCCCTGATTGTGGGTCTAATCTAATCTCACTTGTGTTCTAATATAAAAAAGTGTATTAGGACACACAGAGAGATACCAGGAACCTGTATGCACAGAGGGAGGACCGTGTGAAGAGACAGGGAGAGGACCCCTATCTGCAAGCCAAGAGAGGACAAAAGAGAAACCAAACCTGCCATCTTCATGGTCAGGTCTTCCAGCTTCCATAATTGTATCAAAACAAATTTTCACTGTAAAAACTACTCAGGCAATGGTATGTTGTTATGGCTGCTTTGGCAGATGAATCCAGTGAGCTTAAGTGGGTTAACATTGTTTTCAGTTATATGTAACAGAATATAGACTATAGACTCAATTCATTATGTTTCACATAAGTAGAAGTCAAGACAAAAAGAGATCCACATTGGTCCTTCAGTGACTTGGGACACAGTCAAGGACCTCTGTTCTTTCCTGTGTTTGCTCCAGCATCCTCATTGCAACATGTCAGCTCTGACCTTGGGCTGTATCCTTTCATGTTGACATGACGGCTGCTACATTTCCAGACATGACATTATCCAGAGAAGAAATTACTAAATTTTCTTGAATTTTTCTTTCTAAAAGCAAGGAAATCCTTCTTAGAAGCCCTTCTGAACTCTTTTATGTGTATCTTATTGACCAGAAGTACATCACAGCCAATGACTAATCACTGGCAACGAAAACAGGCCATTATGAAGGATCCACTCTGGATGAATATGGCACCCAGGAGAAAGCAGGACCTATAGAAAATGGAGATAGGATTAAGAAAAAAAAAAGAGGAAATGGATTTGGAGGGGATGATCAACAGTGTTTTCCTGGTTCCTTTTATAAATGTTCCCAACATAGCAATTTCTCATACAAGATTATCATGATAGAATTTTGGCAAATATGCTACTGAAATAGTGATACTTTCTTTAACATCATTCCTTTTATCTATTAATCTAGTTAATATGTATAAATGAAAACAAATACAGAATATGTATGGATTTTTATATATTTATAATACTAAATTTAAAAATTCTATATGCATTGTCTCATTTGCTTCAGATAATAATTTTACAGAATGTGCAACTCATGAGAAGTACAGAGACTTGAAATCATTTGTTCAAGAACACACAGTGTTTGCTGTAGGAACAGTGGAAAAAAATGACTGGGGGGGCACATGTCAGTGAGTAGTGATAGGTTGTACTAGAATAGAGAAATAAAGGAGTAAAAATCATAGGAATCTAGGTAAGTTTCTGAGAATGCTGGATGCCAAAAGAAAGTTTAAAGTTGATTAATTATAGTAAAATCATAATCTAATTAAATTCTTCACATGATAAAATATTCCAGCAAGATTGATCAAACACTGGTTTCCAAAAACAGTCTATAGGTGGCTAAACCATGTAGCATATAGAGGGCAGGCTCAATTTGGAATTCATTAATTTTGCTACAACCAAAATTTGTTGTGCATATATTGTATTCAGAAGTAGGAATAAGGGACAGAGCAAGACAAATATGACCATTTTTCTCCATCAATTAAAGTCATAAGGATATAGATTAATCAGGATAGGCTAGACTATGTCACTGTAACAAACAAATGCTGACATCTCATAGCTTAATACCATCAAGATGTTTTGCTCATGTAAATTTTGAGGCATGAAAGTCCCTCTTCCATCTGTACTTAAGTCATATGGATCACCTGGCCTCTGAGGATAACACAGTAGGGACAAGACTGTGATGATGCTTACCTACTCTTTCATCTAGGTCTGCAGGGTATTTCTGCTCACAGCCCGACCTAATAGCAAGAGAGGTGAGGAAATAATACATGAATACATGGTGGGGAGCAAATGAACATTTGGTGAGCAGTAACTGTGTCTGCCATAAGATTTTATAATAAATCCCTGACCCAAAGACTTGTCTCTTCTTCATTCACTTATAAAGTTGTACTTTGCAGGGAGTGGTTATATAAACATTGTGCTTTAATGACAACTTCTGCTCGTGGAGAAAAGGCATCATGTTACCATGCTTTCAGACTGTGAGTATGAGAAGATAAAGAACAAGTAAGTCCAAAAGAAAGGTGACGTTTTTATTTCTTTGCTCTGCAATGACGTAATGGCAAGAAAATATCTCAGTTTGCATCACAGATCTCTTATGTACTACTTCTGTGTTCTTAAGCAAGTTATTTAATCTCTGTGGACCTCCTTATTCAACAGAGAGAGAGAGAGAGAGAGAGAGAGAGAGAGAGAGAGAGAGAGAGAGAGAAGAGAAATACTTACCTACCCAGAGAGGTTATGAGAAGTAAGTCTCATAAAATACACACCAACATTTATATGTGTGTGTATATATATATATATATATATATATATATATATATATATGCAAATTGCAAATGTCTACACAGCATCACAATTGGCACAGTCATAACTCATTAAATGTTACGTGAATCTGTTGTGTACAGATCAAAGCAAGTTTTGGACCAGAATTCCTGGCCACAATTTTCACGTGAGTTCACGCAGCCTCTTGCCTCAAAAGCGACTCAGCTGCCTGGGTCAAAACTCCATCACGTTTCCCGCAAACAGTGTCTCCTTCCCCATGGTTCCCCAGCATCCTGTGTCACCACTCTCTCCCTTTCAACACTCACTCACTGCCCCAGCTGAACAATTTCACATGCTGTGTGAGAATCTTCATAAGTCTCTCAAATTTTCTTTCCATACCACTGATTATATTACTGCAAAATCTTGGGGGGCCCTTCTTGCCAGACCAGGCTCTCCAGGAAGATCATACTTTGTGCTTCATTGACATCAGGCTTGGCCATCTGACTTGCTTTGACCAGTTCAGAGTGAGGAGAAGTGATGTGCGCAGAAACCTGGAGACCCTTCTACTGTGTCTCGTTTTCTTCTGAAACAAAGATGAACATGCTGCAGATAGAAGTTTTTGCTTCAGGTTTGGTGCTGTAATGAAAATGTGCAACCAGGTATGGTGGTGCACACCTATAATTCCAGCACTTGGGAGGCTGAGGCAGGAGGATCATGGCCAGAGACAGGAGTTAACGGCCAGCCTCAGCTATTTAGTGAGGCTCTCAGCAACTTAGTGAGACCCTATTTCCAAATAAAAAGTAAAACAGGGATAAGGATGTAGCCCATAGGTAGAAGGCCTCTAGGTTAGACCCCCAGTACCACTACCAAAACAAACAAACAAACAAACAAACAAACAAACACAGAAAGAAAGAAAATGAGCAAAAGAGGAGGAGCAGCTACTGGGTGGACAGGAATGCGATTGAGAGTCCTTGGTGGTGGCAGCCCATGACGATATTAGAAGGTATTTGTTGCTGAAGCATAATCTAAAAGTTGTTTGATGTAATCCCTAATAACCACCACACATATAACCTCTACACAACTGTTTAAAAAAATATCTCCATTAGGATTTTTTATATCCCTCTTCACTTCCCAAAATGCTATCATTCAAATGCTTTCTCCAGGAAGCTTCCTCTAATTACCCTGAGCCTAAATGATCTCTCCTTTCTCTAAGCAACCCTAATGCACTATGTGTTAAAGTGTTTGTTGACTACATTAGCAAGAGAATGTTCCTACAATGGCTCTGATTATTGTGTTTCATCATTATAACACTTTCTCTGTGTCTTATAATCTTTAGGGTGGACAAGGGTCATGATTTTCTCCATTTCTGAAACCGTAGCACCACATACTTAGCATGGCACAGCAAACATCTGTTGAAAAATAAATGACCGTGGGTTTTGGTTCTGGACAACATGGAGTAACAGCACTCTACCTGTCTTTGGCATCAAACACAGGTATAAAACTTGGCACTTTGCCGGGTGTGGTGGCACACACTTGTAATCCCAGTGCTTGGGAGGCGGAGACAGGAGGATTGAATGGTTCGAAGCCAGTCTTGCTGGCTTAAGAGACCCTGTTTCCAAATAAATATAAAATAGGTCTGGGAGTGTAACCCGGAGATAGAAGGGTTTCCAGGAACCCCAGTACCACCACCAAAAAACAAAAACAAACAAACAAAAAAACTTGGCACTTAAAGCACACAGCAAGAACTAGGTGGTGTCATTTGCAGAATAGATTAGAGAGCTCAGTCTTTCAGGAAAACAGTAGCTGACGTGTGGTTTTGGACTACAAAGTGGGTTTCTTTAGACCAGTTAAGTGCAAAAACTTTCTTTACCTCCTTTATCTGGGCTTGAAAACGACCAGTTCCACAGAGGTTAAGCAGAAAGTTGGATCTTTCATGGCTACAGTTTGTTGTCTTTTTTATGGTTATGTGACAGACTAATAAGGTGTGTAGTAATCTCACTGCAACTTGCCCAATAAGGGGTAGAGAGAGGTACATGTAGGGGTAAGAAAGAAGAGAGAAGTCGAGGAAGAATGATCTATAATTCTTGGGGTGCCATTTGCATGGCTTGGGAAATTGGCTTATTTTATTTTTTATTTTTTTAATATTTATTTATTTATTTATTTTTGCAGTACTGGGGATGGAAACCAGGGGCATTCTACCTCCGAGTTATACCTCCAGCCTTATTATTATTTTTGGTGGTACTGGGGTTCCTGGAAGCCCTTCTCCCTCCGGGATACACTCCCAGACCTATTTTATACTTTTATTTTATTTCTGGAAACAGGGTCTCTTAAGCCAGTGGGGTTGGCTTCGAACCAGCGTGATCCTCCTGTCTCTGCCTCCCAAGCTCGGGGATTACAAGAATGTGCTACCACGCTCGGCTCCAGCCCTATTTTTTTTTTTTAAATTCTTTATTTTGAAACAGAGTCTCACGGAGTTGCAGAGGGCCTCACTAAGTAGCTGAAGCTGTCCGCGAACCATGTTCCTCCTGTCTCAGTCTCCCAAATGCTAGGATTACAAGCGTGAGCAACTATGCCCGCTGGCTTACTTTATAATGAAGGAAATATTCTAAGAAATCATAGAGAATCACTCTTGTTTGTTTGTTTGAGGTACTGGGGATTGAGCCCAGGAGCCTTCTACCTTTAAGCTACACCCCAGGCCTGTTTTTTATTCTTTATTTTGAAACAGGGCCTCACTAAATAGGCAAGGCTGGTGGCAGACCTGTGATCTGCCTGTCTCGGCCTCCCAAGTACTAGGATTATAAGTGTGCACCACCATGCCCAATGAAAATCACTCTTTAAAAAAAAAAAGAGCTATTTCCTCCGGGGGGAAAATGAGATACTTAATGACATGATAGTACTGGGATGATAGGTCAATACACAAGCAACCTGATGATAAAAATATCAAAAATGGATTTTAAGGGCTAGAAGAATCCAGGACACTCATGGAATTTGTTTGAGTAAACAGAAAAAGGACAAAAAAGAGGTAAAGAAGGCAGTAGGTAGCATGGAGGCCAGCCTGAAAGTCAGCCCCACGAGGTTTATGGGTATCACTTTTACTAGCCATTCCACGTTGAGACAGTCTAACCAAGCCCCATTTCTGAAAGACCTTTTGAACTTCAGTGCATTCTTTATTCCCTGCCCGCCCTGGGATCCTGGGTGTGTGTGTGGGTTATGGGTGAGTAATCTGGAGAAAGTGACAGTGCTATTTCACTGCACAACTCCAGGGGGCAGCAGCCACACTGCACTCAAGTAACAGAAGGAAGCTGTCTTTTCCTTGCTCACCAGTAGATTCAACAGGGAGGAAACATGATACTTTTCCCTGAACCACTTGCGAAGATCATGCTTCTGTTTAATTTCTATTATATATTTAACAGTTCTTCAATTCCCAAAGCTCTAGTTTAATTTTTTTTTAATATTTCCCTTTTCTTCAACAGGCTGTTGACACAGGACAGAGTGAGCAGATAAAGCTAAATGATTTTGCCTGCTTTCTTTAAAAAGAAAAGCTCTTGTGCTAACTAGGCTCACTTCTTTAAACATGTTTTTTTTTTTTATAAAAAAGTGCAAATCCTTTAATCTAACTTGTAAAACATTTAATATTTTGGATATACGGTTTTAATGACCATCTGAAAGTCACGGCGGCTGGACAATAGGAGCTGCCGGACTATTGTGCACTGGCCACAAAGCCATGAGGTGGCTCTTTCTCTCGGGTCAGGAGGTCAAGCTCCACAGCATTAATTTTGCTGAGTTTCTTTGTTATAAATAACAAACAAGGTCATTTATTTTCATTTTCTTGTTTCTAATTGCATGCATCGACTCCCGAGGATGAACTCCATAAACAGGTGGCTGGAATGCTGGGGAGAAAACTTGAAACTGTTCCAGAAAAAGAGGGCATGTCCCACTCTGGCGAAACAGTTTGATGAGGTAGAGATTTAGTCACTGCAGGATATGCACCTGCACTATTACTCGAAAAGCAAACACTCATCTGTTTGGCACGCTCAGATCTATGTAAATTAGGGGAGATTATTTTGCTGCTAGTCCTTGGCTGTTCTGTGATCAAACGCAATTGTTTCCTATTTCTTAAGAAACAGAATCTTTATTAGACTTGGTTCTTTTTTTTTTTTACAATTTTATTGTTAACTGTAGAGTTATTAAAAATAAGATGCGGACTTCCGGGAAGATGGCGACCGAGAAAAGCGGGGCTTAAGAGTCCCGCTAACAACCAATCTCCATTACCACAAAAAGAGCGCCTTTCATAGCCAGAAAACACCATCACCAGAAAAACAAAAAAACCACCAGGCTCCAGAGAGAAAGCGGACTGAGAACAGAGCTCAGGGCCACAGAGGAGACACACGCGCCCGAGGACGCGGCAGCAGCGCCATACTGCCGGCGGCAGCGGCGAACTCAGCAGACGGCTACAGCAAGCCGAGGTGAGCCGATGCAGAACAGCCAGGCGGGATCTTTCGGCGCAGACAGCATTTAAAGCTCCCAGTGGCTGAGCTCAGCACACGCTGCAGGGATTCAGAGTAGAAATCAAAACCAGAGAAGAAAAAATACGCCAGCCTCATGGCCGAGGGCGTGGCAGAGGCGCCATATTGCCACCGGCGGCGGCAGCAGCAGTGAATTCACCGAGTCCAGTACAGCTATATCTGCGTACTCAAGAACAGTGAGTCAAATTGCGGGCCACAGAGGAGAAATCGCAGTATTGTGCCTCCTGGGACTTGACCCAGTGAGGGAGTGGTGGTGGCAGAGTTATCACACCATAGGAGAGCGTGCAACCTGGCACCCCCCATAGTTTAAAGCAGCCTCTATCGACTCCCTGGGTCGGAGACTCTGTGATACAACCCAGTAAAGGAGTAGTAGGGTCTGAGATAATACAGACTCGAGATCCAGAGCACCTTAAGGAAAGCCATAGTGACCCAAGGGAAGAACCCAGAGAAGGCACAAACCTCCGAAATCATGGGAAAGAGGAATAACACTGAAGTAATGAATGTGCACAACCCCACAACATCAGAACCTGATAAAACAGAAAATCAGAGATTTCTAGAAGATCAAATCAGGAAAATAACTGTAGAAATAATAGAGGTGCTTCGAAAAGAACTCAGAGAGAGCCAAAAAGAGATAAAGGATGCAATTAATGAAGTAAAGGCCTCAATTCAAAGCACAAAGAACCGATTAGACCACATGGAGAACAGAATCTCGCTCTTAGAAGATGAGCAATCCAAAAATGAACGCATAGTTTCTAATCTAGAAAAAAATATCCAACAGCAGGAATCTGACATTGAAGAAATATGGGCCCATCTTAAGAGAGCTAACCTAAGAATAATTGGAATAGAGGAGGGAAAAGAAAGTGATACCAAAGGGATCAACAATCTCTTCAAGGAAGTAATAGCAGAAAATTTTCCAAATATAGAGCAAGAGGTTGATACACAGATCCAGGAAACTTATAGAACTCCCTTTAGACAGGATCCGAGAAGAGGATCCCCACGCCATATAATTGTCAAAATGACCACTGTGGAAGCCAAGCAGAGAATCTTAAAGGCAACAAAAACAAAGGGCCAAGTGACATTCAGAGGCAAACCAATTAGAATCACTCCAGACTTCCCAAACCAAGTCATGAGAGCCAGAAGGGCTTGGAGTAACATATTCCAAACTCTGAAAGAAAACAACTTCCAGCCAAAAATTTCCTATCCAGCAAAACTTTCTATCAAATTAGATGGAGAAATAAGAAGCTTCCATGACAAACAGAAACTGAAGGAATTTATGTCTTCAAAACCAGCGCTAGAGAAAATACTCAAAGAGATTAACTACAAAGAAGAAATAGGTAACACTCACCAGAACCAGAGAAACAAGAGTTTCCATCCAACAGACAACTAAGATTGGTTATCTGTGGAGATTCATTATTTATGTTAGTCTTTTACCTATCTCTAAATTGTATTGTTTGCCTTTATTGTTGTTAATTTTTAGGATTTCTAGTTGGAATATTAATATATCTTCAGATATAGCATTTGGAAATATTTTATCCCATTCTATTAGTAACTTTTAACTCTGTTTACATTGTCTTTGGATATACAATATTTTCTTTTATTTTTTAGGGAGTTTGTATATTCTTCTGTTGCCTGTGCCATTGAAATCATATCCAAGAAATCACTGCCAATTTCAATGTTGTGAGGTTTTATGACCCAGATTTTCTCCTAAAAGTTTATAGTCTTAAGATTTATATTTAGGTCTTTTATCTATTTTGAGTTAATACTTGTATATGGGATTAGGTAAGGGTCCAATTTTATTCTTTTCCATGTAATTATTATTTTTCAACAATATTTAGTTAAAAGAGTATTATTTCTACCACCAAATCTTCGTGGAAACCTTGTCAAAAATAACTTGACAATATAGGGAAGAATTTAGCTCTAGGCTTGTATTTAATTCCAATGGTCTATATATCTGCCTTTAGAACAGTACTACACTGTTTCAATTATTGTAGCTTTATATGGTTTGAAATCAGAAAATATACATCTTCTAGCTTTGTTTTTGCTTCGAGATTGTTTTGGGTATCTAGAGTCCATATTCCATATCAGGATAGATTTTTTTCTGAAAAATAAATATATGATAGTTTCACCTAAAAAAAAGAAAAAAATATTCTCTGGTAAGAAAGAAAGCAAAAAGAAATATTGAAATGTTATCTTTAAGTCATCAAAAGCTTGGTATCAGACAAATGAAACTGTTATGTGAGATTATCATTTTTAATTTTGGATAAATTGCTATAATACTAGATGTCAACCACTAAGCCAAGCATGGGAGGGAGGGATGGGGAGAGAATGGGGTGGAGATCGGGTGGGGGCTGACTGGGCGATGTGTGCATGTATGTCTACAAAAGTTTGTATCCCACTATGATGTATGAATACAGTGCACCAATAAAATAAAATTAAAAAAAAAAAAAAAAAAAAAAAAAAAAAAAAAAAAAAAAAAATAAGATGCCATATAAATTAAGCCTAGAAACACAGATGCTTATCACAGAAAGGATGTCATCAGAGGTTCCATCTATGAAAGATATTTGTGTACAGTGCTACGTGGATCTGTCATGGAAGGGTTTAATGAATATCTGCCTAATGATTTCCTCTCTTTAAAGCTCCTATAGCTATCCCTGAGTGAAAAATAAAATGTGGACTGACCCCCAGCCATTTGCTCAGAAAGCCTGGGTCTCAGCTCTCATTGTTCAGCCAGTGGTCTTTGTGGGCACAACTGTGGGGCCCCTCCTGTTGTAAACCATCCCGGCTTCCTGACTTTCACTCCGTATAAACCTCCTCCCCCATTACTACCTTTGTCTCTTTGGGGGAAAAAAAAATCTTTTTTCACTTGAGCAAAATAAAAACTACTCAGTATTTGTTTCTGGAGTGTAATTATAAACTTCATTGTACATTCTTCCTGGCTTTGATGCTTATCTTGAAGAGTTCAGTGAAAATAAATTGTTTTTATGAAAGCAGAGAAACCATTTGATAAACACACTGTCTCTGAAAATTGTTCCTGCAAAAGAGGTCATTCTTTCACTTTAGAAGAAATAGAATATATTTCAGAAAACAGGCAGGCTGGCAGTTTAGGATTTTCTGTGAATACAGAAATTTTTTTTAAGGTAGGGTGTAAATACACTGAAAATTGCACACCTCCTGATTGTGTTGAGTGTATTGGTTTCTAAAACAGCTTTATTGAAGAGTGGCTTAGGTCACAAGCAAGTGCTTGCTGCATTTCATATTTCTGGGAATGAATTCTTGGCTTAGTACTCTTTTGCTACTAGGGTTTTGGGGTTACTGTTCCATAATTACTATATATCTGTCAGAACCTATGTCTGCATCTATTCTTAGTAAAAGTAATAGTCCACAGGGGAAATGATTCGTTTTGCAGAGCTCTTCTTGTGCCTGGTGGTACAGAGACCAGTATGACCAAATCCAGTTGTAGTAATATGAAAAGTAACCTTATGGACACAACTGAATATATAGATTTGTTATCATGGAAAAAAGTTTATTTTTTCCATTTGCCCATGCTCCTTATATTTTTGACCCAAATAAAAATATCAAAGTCATTTGCATTTCCAGAGCAGAAAAAAACTGGATTCATTGAAAACTGAAACTCAAAATGACTGTGTGGGAATTTTGCCCCCACACTCTAATTCCTGTATAGAACTCTCTCTGGGTGATTAGTTTTAGATCCTACACTGGAGACATGTAACGAGGGCCCCAAGGTCAGAGTTCTTCCTTTTTACCATGAGCATGGTCACTATAGTGAGAGCGTTGGTAGGTCTTGATTTTATCTGCATGTGACTTAACTATAAGTGAAGTGTTGATTGATTCTCTGACATGAAACTCTCTTAAATTTCGTGGAGATGAGTTCTACACACATATTAAGAATCCAGTCTGGATAGGAATGCTATGCTTTATGACATGAAGCCAAATTCAGATAGAAAAGCAACTATCAGAGGTTTTACCAATATAATGCATTAGCTGTTACTATGGGAATAGATGAGAAGAAACTTAAGTAGCTCTGGCCTGTTAATTTCCATTTGGAGCTGCTGTTAATTTGGCTTCATTACATATTGCAAACAAGGATCATAATATTTGGATAGGACTTTTCATCACCAAAACTCAAGAGAATGAAACTATATAATGTTTAACAGTATCCTCATCTCATCTGGGCAAGCAGAACATAGAGAGGTTAAATTACTTTCACAGATTCCTAAAAGTGGGAGTCCCAGTACGATTTCTGGTTATAAAACTCAGCAGGTTTAGATTTAATGTAGCCCTCTTGGGGGAACTTCTTGCTTAATTTTGGGCCAGAAATAGTAGAGAAGTTTACAGAATTCTATGAAGATGTAGTTTTCTCATCATGTGAAAGTTTGTGTATTTTTCTCATTGTTTTAGTTGACATGAACTGTTCCGTTAGAAACATTAATAAGACTGACAGTTTTCACCCCAATCATATAAAAACTCTAGAGTTTTCTTATGCTCAGAAATTTTGCCTGCAAAACGGATTCGTCTTCTGTCCTTCTTAATAACTGTTAGCACAGTTCAGCATAAATGTAAAGCATATTAAAGATACATTCTTGGAGAAGTTTCTTCAAATTCAAGGCTAATCTGGTATAAAGGAAACCTTTGTCTATGGCATTTTAGAGACGAGACTGTTCACATACTGAAAAAAGTGATACCCTTAAGATGATGAATAACATGACAGTTACAATTGCCTTAAAATTTTTAGAGCATCATTCTAAAATATTTAATGGACGGGCTTTAGATCTCCTGGAACTCTTAAAATTAGATTGTATTTCAAATGCAATGGAGAGTTTAATCAGATCAGTTCTAAATGAAACATTTGATCTTAGTTTTCACTTATCCAAAAGGGCCTAAAACACTAGGTTTGCAAAAGACCCCTGATTCCCAGGGGGAGATTGTTCTTAACCAAACCTGAGTCTTGGATACATTCTTTTCAAATCCTTAACCTTAACCACATTCCCTGCAAACAATACTACACTATTAAAGCATTCTGCTCTTTTCCTTCTCCCCCTTTTCCCTCCCTCTTTTTACATTTCTTCCTCCAAAGGCGTTTTCCTTCTAAACATCTTTTGTAAATGAATTATTTATTGTAAACAAACTATGCACCAAACATGGTCCATGGATCCTGCAGTAATCCAACAGTGTACTATCCCTCCCTTTCCAATACCATGGAGGCATAGAGTCTGGCCTCCTTTACATTATATGTGGATCTGTTCACCAGTTTGCTTTTCTCAATAGCACCAGTAGCTGTGGCTGGACGAGACAGATCCCCAGGTGACTGGATGGGACAGGGCATGTATACATGTGTGTGAGTGTATATGTGCTTGTGTGCAGTCCACTTCATAGTTGTGTGCAGTCCACTTCATCCTTCTCTTCGAGGGCATCCAAATGTGTCAGGTTGGAATTCTTGTTCTCATTCACAAGTGCCTAAAATAGTGCCTAGTACACAGCTCCCTCCTGCATCTAAAACTTGCTGTTAAGTGCATGGAGGCTGGGCAGGACCGTCAAGTGGTCAGGCAGCCTTCTTAATGGCTGCAATGTTCTCGTCCTACATGGCTCAATATACACATCTGAAGTCTTGTCATTCAGTTTCCTAATCAAACACCATACTCACAACTTTTGTTTCACAGACTAGATCATAACAATGTGATTCAGACCGATAAATATTGTCATATTCTCAAAGGCATTTGCTTCTGAAGGAGGAAGGGACTCTTAAGACTTCCAAAACAGTGGGCAAGAGGTGTCTAGGATGTGACTGGGCATTCCTAACTCCTGAGGGCTCTTGGGGCGGGCTTCTTGCTTCACTTTCCCCAATGCTCAGTGCAACACATCAGCCCAATTTCAATGCTGGTTTCTACTGCAAAGAATGTTTGTCTGCCTGATCCTGGAGGTCTGATTTCAACTTTGGGTTTACTCTCTGCAACACTGATTATACTTTCCTTCATCCTCTGTAATCAAGCTCAGATTGCACCAGATGTAAGACAGAATGAGCAGAAGGTGAGGAAAGCACGTGTGCAAAGAAAAACTCAGCTCCCAGCCTTTTGGGCTCCTTTTAAGAGCTATCTGGGTGGTTGAGGAGGGGGATTCTTTTCTGGTACCGCAGGTCAGCAGGCTGCTCCTCTCCTGTGGCCAGACCCTGCACTATAAGGCCATTGTTAAATACTCATAGTGAAACTTAAAGGACATTCTCTTTCCCGACAACAGGTGGCCACTGCAACCTCCAGCTCTGATTGGTGGAAAGGCCAGAGGCGCCCAGTGGCCCAGAGAAAGGGCCTCCACTTCTGCGTTTCAAGAACTTACTCAATGGGGTGTTGTCCTGATAATATCTCAGCGCACTGCCAATTTGTGCAACCCGCTGGGCCATTAGGGAGCGCCGCTGGGTTGTCGGCGTTAAATGGAAGCTCGGGCAAGGGGGATCTGAGTCAAACCAGGGATAAAGTGAGCAGCGCTTTCCTAAATACACAGCGCTCCTCTCCCCCGCAGTCTCCCCCACCCCCACGGTCCTGCTAAGAGAAGAGCAAACACACACTTTCACCTAACTGAAGTTTATTTTTCCTGCTTGGTTCCAGAAAGATAATATTGAGTAAAGGAACACACACAGGTGTCACACGCCCGGGTGTCGACTTCGGAGAACAGAGGAAATGAAAAGAAACCCGTGCAAAGTTGAGGCCCCGGGCCAGCAAGGGTGAGCGAGGGACCACACTGTTGTGTGTCGGGCGACATATTTCGAAATTTCTTCCCAACTGTTAAAGCAGCTCCCAGATAACTGAACTAGGGAGGGGGTGCAGAACTCGCGGCCCCTCTTAACATTGCTTCAGCCCGAGCCAAACTCTCAACTCAAAGCAATAAAGCCCAAGGGGATGGGGTGGGACGGGGGAAGAGAGCTGGGGCTTAAAAAAAAAAAAAAAAAAAAAGAGGGGGTGGGTGAGTGCGGCGTGGGGGGAAGTTAATCACCCAGAACCTTTTAGGAAAATAGGGACATTTTCCCTCTCTCGGGGAGCAGTGACTGATCCGCCGGGATCCAGTTACTCAAATGCCTGGCGATTACAAACAAGAGCCGAGAGAAGACGGGGAGCACCGACGCGAGGCTTAACCCGGGAAGGCTGCCTACCTGTGAAAGGTCAGGCCCCAGCGCCCCGAGGGGAACACCCCGCAGGTGCACCCGGGGTCCCGGACCCGCGTGCTCCGGGGCCAGGTGTGCGCGCGCGGGGCGGGCGGGGCCGGGCGGCGGGGACAAAGGCGCGGGCCCGGGGCGCACCGGCGGCGGGCGGGCAGCTGCCCGCGCAGGGCGGGGCGGAGCGGAGCGGAGGGCGGGCGGCGGGCGGCGGGGAGGGGCGGGCGCTGGTCTCCGCCGCGGCTCGGGCGCTCAGTCCGCCCGGGAGGAGGAGGCGGCGGAGCGGGAGGAGGAGCACGGCCGCCGTCCCCGCCTCGGCCCGCGCACCTGAGCTCCGCCGCCCCGCGGGGCGCGTCCCCCGGGCTGCCGCCTCCCGGCTCGCGTGGCCGCGCCTTTGTGTGCGGCTCGCGGGCTCCTCGGGCTCGAGCCCGGGTCCCGCGCTCCGGCCCGGCGCCCCGACGGTGGATCCCGCGGCGGCGGCGGCGAGGAGGCGGGCAGCGGCCCCGGCGAGCCCCGGCGCCCCGCCATGGACGTGAGGTTCTACCCCGCGGCGGCCGGGGACCCCGCCGGCCTGGACTTCGCGCAGTGCCTGGGGTACTACGGCTACAGCAAGGTGACCGCCGCCGCCCCGGCTCGGTCCCCGCCGCCCGAGGAGGGGACGGGGCGCCCGGCGCTTCTTTGTTGCGGCCGCGGGTGCGCACGGCCGTGGGGAGGGTCCGCGCCCGGCGCCCCGGCCCCGCTCCGACGCCCCGGCCCCGGCGGCGCTCGCCCCCGGCCACCCGGGGAGCCCCGAAGAAACTTTTGCGCGTGCCCGGCGGGACCTGGGCTGGAGGCCGGGCGGGGACCCCGCAGGTGGCCTCTGCTGCCCCCGCGCCGGGCGCTCGGCACCGCGGACCCCGGTGGCCGCCCCTCCCGGGCCGGGGCAAGGAGGGGCCCCTCTCGTTCATTTTTTCGGGGGGGGGGAGGTGATTAAGTTTTGCGTTCCGAGGGGATCGGAGTTGCAGACCTCCGCCCCGCGCCCGGGGCACCCCACCCCGCGCACCTCCCCGGCGCCCACTCGGAGGACCCGGCACCTCTTGCAAGGGCGGCGGGCGCAGCGAGTCCGCGCCGGGCGGCTCGGGCGCCGGTTCTCCCGCCCCCCTCCCCGAAGCCCCGGGGGCCGAGCTTTGGAGACAACATCACCCCGAGGCGAAATTCAGAGAGAGAGAGAGCCAGCAGCTCCGGAGGGCCTGAGCCTTTGCAGTGTGCTTTCCTTCCTCCTTCCCCCTGCTCCTCCCCTCTCTCCCCTGCTTTTCTTTCCAATCCTAGTTTGTTTTTGATTGCTTGGATAACCGAGGAGGAAATAAGGAGCCTGCTGAAAGAAAGGTGCCATACAAAAGTAATAAATACATAACAGGAAGAAAAGGAGGAATCGTCCCTAGAGCGAGGAACGTTTTGCCGAGCCCCGTGGCTTGATGGAGGCTCGCTCCTGTTCCTTCCTATTTGTTTATACTGCCTTCCAACTCCAGTGCTGAAGTTTGTAAAAGACCATCAGTGTCTCTTTGGCCGCCCCGGTGTCATCGTGGGCCAGCTCCGCATCTGGCACCGAGCGGCCTCCCAATAAGTAGGGAAGGAAGGGGCTTTATTCAGTGTTTTTAACCCTTTGGTGGTGGGGCGTTCCTGCTCTCGAATTCCAAGAGTAACACATTAAGTATTGAAAAGCGGAGCTAGGAAAAGCTGATGGCTTGTAGCCAGAGTTAAGGCTTGGTTTCTGTCCTCTGATTTTGGATTTATTCAGGTTATTAAATGCTTTAAAAAGTCCCCCATGTATGCTCAGTCAGGGACTTAGGCAGCCTAATTAAGTATGTAGTGTTTCTGAGAATCCACCTAATTGTTCCAGTGGGGTATTATTTATCTCCTTACAACTTAGCCTGTGTATGCAAGCCTTGTATAAACTGGGCATGCTCTTATTTTTGGAAGCCATTACCTTGTCTAATGTAACTACTTCTTTCCCTGATTTAACATCAGCAACACTCAAATGACACCAAAATAGAAACCTATTGTACTAATCCAGCCACTGCAATGGTGGCAAATCTCGGTTCAGTAGGATCCCAAAGGTACTTCAAGGGACCAGAGGAAATTGTGGGTGTTCAGTGCCTGTGCTGCTTTTTATTTTCTGGGAAAAGCTATTTTAACTTCGACTCAGAACACTTATTTCAGGGAGGGCCTATAAAACTTGAAAACAGACATTATTTCCTGAGATACTTGTTCAACTACTGGAGTGTGCGTGCAGCGGGTTCCCTGTTATATAGTTCCTTAATCGAGCTGTGTATCTGGAATATCTGACTCTTAGGAATTCAGCAATCTGATCGTTAGTGCTGTGGGTACCCAACATAGGAAAGTTAGGTACAACGCTTAATACCGGGAGAAAGAAAATTGTACTTATTCTAAGGGGCGTTTCCTTTTACTTGTAGGTAAAAAGGTGCAGCAATCCCTAAACCGAGCCATTATACTGTATTTTCCTGCTCTTAATTTCAGGAGTAAAAATCCCTCATTTTATTTACTGTAATTCTTCTTTGTACAGGGAGTGTAGTAGAAGAGGAAATGTTAACTTTATGAGTATAAAACAGCAAGTGCTAATTAAAGGTTTATAGCATTTTGTTTCACAGCTAACTCGTGTGTCTGAAGTGCCGTTTAGTGTAGGTTTATATTGAAAGTGTAAAACTTAGCACACAAAGACTGCATTTATTTCATTTGAAAATACCTACAATCACTCATCTCTTAAGACTTTTACTGACCTATCTTTCTGCATGGGAAATGATAGATTTCCAAAAAAGTGTGATTTTGCTCTTTCTTGTTTTAACTATGTCTGGAAAACTTTAGAAGGAACACAGAACTCTGGGCTCCAGGCGTAACAAGTGAAAAGTTAGCGCTTATCTTTAAATTTATTTACAAACCGTGAATAATAGGGTTTCATTCATTTCTCTCTCTGACAAATGACCAGAGTCCTTTGTATAAATTATATGTGAGTGTATTATCTTTACGTTCTGAGTATATGGACCCTTTTTAAATGTCAGTACTCATGAAAGCATACTCTGTCTATGGAGAATGGATGAAAGAGTTTTGAGGGTTCAAAAGTCATTGCAAGTAGAATAACTTCAAATAAAATATAGCCAGGATCATTAAAATCAGTTAATAATTCATGAACCAGCCACTGATGTATCAACTTAAAGTCATCTCTATTTTCTAAGGGCTAATTTCCATTTTAATTTCAAGTGGAAAATCTAACTGTTTGAACATTTCTTTTTCTGATGTGGCTAACAAACTGAACTAAATTTTAGCTATTAAAAAATAGAAAAGTCATTATGTGACTCAAGTGAATTGGTGACCTATTGACCATACGTATGAAATTTTCTTTCCTTGGGTTCAATTAATTTTCTCACCAGTAATAAAATAATATGTAGAGTATCAGTTAGCATACAGTTGTCAGAAAGCTGCTACCCCCAAATAAGATACTGTATTAAACATGAGTATAATTGAGATAATATCATAGTACGTTAATAATGAACTTGGACTCACCTCTACTAGTTTTTTTCTGCGTATTTTTAGATTTTTTTTCTTTTTAAAATATGGTTATTGGCTTTTTATCCGTATGTTTTACTCTCTCAGTCCCAAGTCTTACTAATTATTATGTGTTATTTATTGATTGCTCTGCTTAGCTAAGACATTCCAGTGTTAGTGCCTTGACTTTTACCTTCTTAGGCCTGTCTCCTCCTTGACTAGCTTGAAGAACAAGAGGAACTGAAGGTCGATTTGTTATTTTTCTCTCTTCTTGGGGACTGTGGTTCAGATTGAGAATACATTGAGAAAGGAATTTGATAGAACCTTTTCCTAGATTGATATCTTAACACTAGCATGAGAATTAATTGCTTTATTTCTGGGGTCTGGAGTGTGGGGGTGTTGAATTTTGAGAACAGATTGATAGATTTCCATATCCTTCCATGACAGCTCTTCAAAGAAGTTATTGAAGCCATATTATGAAAAAGAAACAAAGTTTTTCTAAAGACCTTAGACCAGGGATTCTTAGACTCAAATGCCTACAGGAACAGCCAATTAACAATACAGGAGGATAGGATTTGTGGCCAGGTGGAGAATATGCCTGTAATAAAGGGGTTGCCTTGTTTAGCATTAGTAGATTGTTGCCAGGCCAACATTTAGGCCAGTATCTCCACATTTTCCTTTTTTTCCCCCAGGAGAATGATAATCTGAATTTTTATGTGAAATATCTCAAATTTTAAGTATTGGCAGTAAATTAACAAATAATTGAACATTATTTTGTGGGACCCTCAAAACATGTGTTGTGCAGCTTTTTGCAACTTTTCCTTTAGACAAATCCATATGCAGGTGAGGATTCAAAAGTAATTTTTAATAAGTTATTTATGGTATATGTTCAACTATGTGGGCAATTCTATTTCTCTATCCAGCTGTGTGAATAGTCGAATGCATGGAGTAGACCTGGGTAAAGAAATTTATGTTAGCCATGAAGAAGACTAGTCTTAAAGCAGAATGGTTGGTTTCAGGTTAGTACTTTGAGGAACTTTGTCAGACCCAAAGAACTATTGATCTGAGTTCCCCTTCACATCATGTCAAACACTGAAATGCACCTGTCCCTTGCATTTGATATGATATGACACCATATCTGAGTTGGTGTTAATCAGTTGACATGTTTACACTTAGGTATTTATTAATTTTAGTTTGTAGTGTTTTTTTTAATGTTGCTTGCTGATTCATTTTCTTCTTTTCATTTCAAACATTTTTGTAGGTCCTTAAGACACTTGCAGTTCAAGGTGTCCTGCCTATAGTGACTGTTGGATAAACTACAGGCAACTAACTAGAGATCTTCAAACTCCCCATTTAGCCCCTCCAGACAGTGGAATGTTGGTTAGAAAGATACCCCGTGTTCAGTAGAGATGAGCCAGGGAAAATTAATTTTAGTCGTTTTAGACGAAGCCAATGAATGTATGTGGTTACAGTATTCTAAGTATGTGTTGATATTTCAAGAACTGTCTCCTGCTGGCCACAAACTACTGAGGAATTCTTTCATCTGCTCAGTATTTAAAAAGTCCCATTAGTTGTTTGTATATAAAAATCTTTGCATGTAAATCTGGATCCCGGCTTTTAATTTTTTTGGAATTAATCATAAATTTGGCAACCCTGAACCTATATCCACACATGGAGAGAGCTGCTGGGAGCCCTCTCACCAGTACAAACACCGCAGTTCATCACGCTCTCCATTTTCTGTTCTCCTTTTCTACTCTGTCCTCCCTGTTTCTCTCAGGTCCGGGAGACTTTGAGTTTGAAACCTTTGACTTAGAAAATACCAGATTAAACAAGTAACAAATGATGCTCAAACCTAGTGAAAGGAGGTTACTGTCTGTTGAGATGATAGACAAAGCACAACTCATGGTAGTAGGGTAATCAAAGAGATGGCCAAAGTAGTGTGTGGTCATTTTAAACGTATCACCCATAGGCACCACCCAGAGAGCTTGTTGTAGTGCAGACTTTTGAATTTTACTCCTAGAAATTTGATCCATGGGTCTGGGGTTTGGCTCCCAGGTGGATGCCCATGGTGTTGAACTGCGGACCAAGCTCTGAGTAGTGTGGTTCAGAGTAAGGCGAGTTTACTCTTGGTCTGTGTTTAAGTTCAAATACTTTGGGCTGTAGATAGAAGAGAGTCTAGCAGACAACCTGTGTACACCATAAAGACGTTTACTTACAAATCTCTAGGTAGGCAGTCTTGGGCTCTTTGGATGGCTCAATCATGTCTTCATAATCTTTTTATTTTGCCAGTGTTGAAGTTTCAGCACTTTCATTGGTCACAAGTTGTGCACTCACATGATGGTGCAAAAAACAGGAAGTAAGGTAGCAGTAGTGGGCAGTGGTCTCTTTTGTACACCTCTTGTCAAGAAGGAAAAACTTTTCTATAAGGCCCTCTCTTTTGTTGATAGAAGGTTTGCCACTGAGTGCATTTGAAGAATTTTGAGTGGGCCAGTGGTTTGATGAAAGTTGTACTTTGTGAAGATGCATCTGGCCTTTTGACTGGATTGGTGTAGGGTTGAGCAGAGCTAGAGAGAACATGTAGGATGTTATTCTTTAGCCGAGGTAAGGTCAGGGAGGTGTTATTATGGCTGCAGGGGAGACACAGGCACCCAAAAGAACATCTCTGTAATTTGGCAAGGGAGGAGGAGGAGACAGATGACTCAGGGTTTGAACGTGAGCTCTGGATGAATGGTAAGAACATGAGCAGAAGCAGTCAGATGAGAAGCTGGTTTTGAAGAAAAGATAAAGCTGACTTTGGCTATCTTGGTGGAACATTCCCATGGAGACTTACAGTGTGTCCCTATCAGGAGAGAGGTCACGGTTGAGGGATCAAAGTTGATCTTCCTGCTTACAGTGAAGTGATGGAAATGTACTTTCACCCTTCCAGGGCTAGGAATCAGGAGATCAAGGATATGTTCTTGATCTTGAGAGTTGGAAGGTATTGCTAATTCCCCTCCCCAGTTAGTGAGGCAGTACTTGAGGAGGTAATATGTGGAACTCAGATTATTTGGAAATCTTACTACACTATAAAAACAATGGTATAAAAAGGAATGTGTATGTGTTTACATGATGATACATCCTTATTTCTCAATAGATATTGGAAGGAAACATTCTTGTTTGCAGTGCCACTGAACCCAGGACCTTGTTCATGCTAGGCAAGTGATCTACCACTGAGTTATATCTCTAGCCCAGGAAACATTTTTAAATGAGAATGATGCAATAGCATAATTTATCATATCAGCCATTTATGAATGAATATTCAGTGTTTTCCTTTACATAGGAGTTAAAAAATTTCATCTTGTGAGATGTTATATATGTCCTAAGTATCTTAGAAAATTTGTTTCAAGTATGGTTAATAAGGAGGGACAGGATTTTTGCTAAAAATTTGTTTCAAGTATGGTCAATAAGGAGGGACAGGATTTTTGCTAAGTATGTTTACAAATTCTAATATGTTTTGAAGGCAGATTTAGGTCCTTAAAGAAACAAAATACCCCATTTAAAATATAAGGAGTATAGAGACTTTTACTCAAGGTCCCTGTGAGCTCCTGACAGGTTTTATCTTTGTCCATTGAGTAGATCATTTTATTTTCTTTGTTTCCTAGGTCTGTGTTCTTATCTTCCTCAGGGAGGCCATCTTCTCTTAAATATGTTCCACGCTTTTGTAAAACATTTGCCACTGGAAAATGGTCCTTCTTTTATGACTAAAACTGTATCTTTAATATTAAGCTTGCTTTGTTTAAAAAAGAATAATTTGAATGTCTCCATAATCCATAAATTAAACATTTGGCCAATAGCAAGACTCATTTGAATTTTACTTTAAATACATATTTGAATGATGTACACTCCATCTTTTGACAGTGCTAGATTTTAAGCGGGGCCCTTCTATTCCAAGTGGGGCAAGTTTAATGTGGTCTTATGTATACTAACTAAATTGTTTAGATAGATGAATTATATTAGAGATGGTGATGGGAGTATGCTTTTACATTTAATCTAAATTGTTATAAGTAACTATGTCATATTATGAGGCTTTCCAGTACTTTCTGTAGCTGCGATTTGTAATGAGCAAGGGATTTATTGTAGAATAGTACAAGTTCTATAGTTTCTTTTAAAAATCTCCAAGGTATAGGAAGTGCAAGTCCAAAATGCCGAGCTGACTTGAAAACTTTTGTGAAATATGTATGCTTGGTTGGAAGTTGATTTTCTTGAGAAACAATAAGTTAAATACAGAAATACTGAATAGTTGAATGCATAGTAGATCTGTTTTTATAGCTCTATGATGTGTACCTCTTTAATGGTAAACTCAACAGTAACTAATTGGCTTATTTAAAAAATTCTAGCCAGGCGTGGTGGCGTACGCTTGTAATCCCCGCGCTTGGGAGGCAGAGACAGGAGGATCGCGCAGGTTCGAAGCCAGCCGCGCGCACTGGCTTAGGAGACCCTGTTTCCAAATAAAAATGTAAAAATAGGTCTGGGAGTGTAGCCCGGAGGTAGAAGGGCTTCCAGGAACCCCAGTACCACCAAAAAAAAAAAAAAAAAAAAAAAATTCTAGTAAAAAAACTTAATGGAGAAGTAGTTAAAACAATTATATTGGTTAGAAATGCTTTGGTTCCAAATTTAAAAAATAATTTCTTCCAACTGAGTTAAATACAGGAGCAGTTGCAAGCTTTGTTTCAGGCCTAGATGGATTCAGAATCTCAAAGAATGTTACAGAACTTGCTTTATTACCTCTGCTTTCATCTTTTTGGCTTTTTTGGCTGACTTCAAGTGGTAGGAAGATATCCAGTAGCAGTTTCAGGTCACACTCTCATGGTTCAGCCTCCCCAAGGGAGGGAGATTCTTGCTTGCCTGTTTCAGTAACTTCTCTGGATCAAGGCTCATTGGGTAGAGCTTGGGCCCAGGACCAGGCCCATAGTCATGTAGCTCTATCACGAGTGGAGTCCATACTGTCTGTCCCCTTGGAAACCACACCGGCTACAGGTGAAGCTACTCAGGGAGCCTTCTGAGTTGCTCAGAGTTTAAGCAAAGTGCTGATATCACAGTGACTGAAAGTACATATAGGGTAGGGAAAAAAAGTACATTTAAACTACTATCTGAACTAAAGCTTATGATTTTGAAGATTTCTGGGGATTTGCATTATTCATGTTTATTATTATTCTTTCTTTTTTTGTGTGGTGGTGGAGATTGAACCCAAGGGCATTCTACCTCCAAGCTATACCCCCAGCCTTATTTTTTATTCTTCATCTTGAAACAGGGTCTCATTAAGTTGCAGAGGGCTTCCCTCACTAAGTAGCTGAGGCTGGCTGCGAACCTGGATCCTCCTGTCTCAGCCTCCCAAGTACTGGGATTACAAGCATGTGTCACCATGCCTCGCTATCATTATTCTTTCTGGAAGATAGAATTAGTCTGTGCTTACTTAATACGGATATTATACTTATTATTACATTTGGAATGAACATTTTGTTAGGGGCTGAGATTAGATGTGCTATGCTTTCAAGAGACCTCTACTTTGTCTGGGGAGGGGCTCAGGCATGTATATATCTTCATGAAATGTGCATAATTTGTGTTAGGCTAATTATGGTACAGGTAAAAGTGCTCCATGAACAGTTTAGATGGGGAACAAGGTCATGGAGATGATATGCTTAGGAAAAAGAGCTCATGGGGACTGTCAGGCTTAGAATAGACACGTTTTGTAAAGAAGAGAGAGGAAAAGAGAATTTCTGGTAGAATTTGCTACATAAGTGTTAAGAATCCCATTGGAGGCCTGTGCAGGATAGTCCTATGGAAAAATCTATGGAGATGAACTTTTCTCTTTCCATGGTAGGAGATAAGGTTGTTTGAGACCAAATTGTGGACGCATTGGAATGTCTGGTGAAAGATCCAAGTTTTTAATTAGTTAAGTACTGGGAAATATGTGCTTATGTGTTTCACATAATATGTTTCAGTGTGTGTGTGTGTGTGTGTGTGTGTAGGTAGATAGGTAGAGGGTGAAAATTGAAAGGAGAGCTAATAAGATATTTTCAAGACGTAGGTATCTGGAAAGAGCAAGAACAAGCACGAGCACTGTTGAAGGATGGGTAGGATGGGTGGTTGGTGGTGTAATGAGGACAGTAGATAAAGGGGAGTTAGCTATTGAATGAAGTATTGATAATCATTTCTTTCAGATAATAGGGAAGAAAAAGAAGCTAGAGGAAGGTGTACATATATGTATGTAGACCGTATCTACTTTGATGACTGCTGTGTAAATATCATCCAGGACAGTGCTTCACACATAGAAGAAAATGTGATAAGGCATGAAAAGAGATGGATAAAGTACTGTTGAGCAGAAGATCTTGTTGTAGGTTAATCTTTGAGTAGATTTGAAATGTCTGTGTGCCAGACATTTCAAAGCAACGAGAATGTAGATATGAAAAGTCATTTGTCCTGTTTTTAAGGACGTGGCCTGTGATTGTAATGATCAGGATCCTATTGAAAACCTTTAAGTTAAATTATATTTAAAATTTTCTCTATTAGTATTTCATGTGTTGGTGGAAGGAATAGAGTAATGGATGTGAAAAGGCTTCGTGGTGGATCTTGCCTATGCAGGAGTGAGAGAAGAACAGAAATAGAGGGAAATAAATGAAGAAGGTTTTTGCAGTGATTGATCTTATGCAGGTATTCATGTTGGTGACAAAATGATTAAGGAAAGGTAGACCTCAGAGCAAGCAAAGAGAAGTGTATGAGCTAGAGTTCAACTTAGATGTAACAGGAAAAACACAACAACTGACTAGCAACAGTTTAAGTGAAGTCAGTGTTTATTTTTTTCCCCTCCTAAGTCTAGAAGGAACAATGTAGGGCTGTTTTGGGGGCGTCATTGATATCAGGGAGCCAAGTTGCTGGGGTTGAGCTCCAGTTGTCTGTGGTCCAACCAAGAAGGAAGGAGGCGGCAGAGGTAAAGCAGGGCTCTAGATGGTGCCACATGATACTTGGCTTATGTCTTCCTAGCCGGACTGGGTCACATGGCTGTACCTATGATTACAAGTGCAGGTATGACTGCTAGGTTCCCAGGAAGGAGTGACTAGCTAGGAATGGACACAGATTGTTTAGCAGGTGATAGACAAGGTACAAGTAACTTTCTTGGGCATTTCCAAGTCTGATATTTTTGTGTACAAATTATAGTGGTCTATTTTTGTTTTTTTAGCTTCAATGTTTTTTGCTTTCATTTGCTTCTCGGAAGATCTGTCTTTGGCAAAAGAGACACACTGTGAAAAGACTGATATCTTTTTAGTCCTTTATTCAGTTTTGGGGTTTTATTTTGGGCGTGCTTAAAATACCCAGTGATTTATGTTCTTTGCAGAAACTGAAAATCATTTTGTCCTAATTTTAATTGAATACCTATATTTTAGGCTCCTGTTTTTTCTTGAATTTTTATAGTGCTGTTTCTCAAGTCCTAACTATTGATGACAACGTTTGAAACACTAGCTAATCTCCAGTCAACATTTTTAAATTAGATTTTTTGAAAAGTTTTGATCTAACCCAATTTACTGCTGACTCCTCATAGCCATGTGTTCATGGAGAATCTTCACTAAAAACCACAGTCCTTTCTATCTTTTTGTCTCACTTAATTCTTAAGCTCTTTTCATTGACCCTTGTCTATGCAACCTAAACTACAGGAACATGTCAGCTATCCTGGCCTCTACCCAGACCCTCTATCCCCTTTTCTTTTTTTGTGTGTTTTGTGTCAGTCTTCAGTGAGGGTCTCATTTCTCAAGTTTAGGATAACTGAAAATGATCTCCATTTTCCTTGATAAACATTAATGCCGTCTGCCTGTTCCTAGATCCATAGTACATAACACTTTCGCCCATCTAGTCATTCTCTTGTGAATTCTCTGCTACCCTTTTCAAGTCCCAGCAAACCAGCCTGACCCTGGGTCTTCCGTAGAACTCTAGAGGAGTGTGTTATCTTCTGCGGTGGATCTCTCATTTACCATCCTCACCTTTCTCTTTCTTCCAGACCTAGTGGAGAAGAGTTCCACTTTTCAGAATAAATCCTCCCAACAATGGGCTGTTGGATGTTCTTGGTTTACATACAGTTGCCACCTTTCCTGACTTGTGCCTTTCTACTTTCAAATATTTACTGGATGTCTTCCAGTTCTCAAGTGCTGCCTCACTTGTCAAAATTTGTGGTTTCTCCTTATTCTATCTACATAAAATGTTTCATATTTTCATATATTTCAGTGTTTCCCTTAAATAAATTAATGCAAAATTAGAACTATGACAAATGTAAAATTCCACCACTTTTACACACACATGCACACACACACCCTACATATATCCTACACACACGTATATGTATAGGTATCCTAAAGATAAACACCAGGGAGTAAATGGTGTTTTTGAAATCTTACTGGAGACCTTGCTTGCCTGAGGCTCTGCTCTCTGTTCAAAGGGGAGATTTGCAAATGTTAGGGAGGTGTTGAAGATGTGTTAGCACCAAACAGAGACTTTCTCTTTGATTTTATCTGGGCTGGAAAAGAAATTCAGAAACCAGATGACTTTCTCCATATGTAATTAAAAGCTCAGTCTTCCTTCCTTTCTCTCTCTATCTTATGGAAAAGTTCTTCTCAAACTTAAATGTGCTTACCAATCTCTTGGGGGACCTAGTAAAATATAGGTAGTAGGTCTGGGTACCTGGAGTGGGGATTGCCAACAGGTCTCCGGGGAAGGTTGATGTGGCTTGTTCCAGGCTATACTTATAGTTGTAGAATCCTAGGGAAAGGATCTTCCACTTTGCCTTTGTTGTCACCCCTCTTTAACAACTGCTCTTTGGACAGTTCTTCAAACAAGTAATCTTCACCCAGAGTCCTGTCTTCCCATCCAGACTCAACCTAACACTCTGTAGACTACAGCTCTTCTTACGTGTTTTGTGAAACTGTCTCCTGACTCCTTGGGTGAGCTCTTCTTGCCACATCAAACTTCACTCATTCCTGCAAGAATATGGAGTGCCTGTTTTAGGCCAGATACCATTCTAAGCCCTATGGATAGACTATTCTTCGTATAAGTTTTTGAAATGCCTATCCCTGCTTACCTCTGTCCCTCTTGGTCTTCCTGTCCTGTTTCTGGTTCCCTAATACTATATAACTGGACTTTCTGGTTGCTTTGCTCTGTCATCTTGTCTACTGCTTTTTCTCCTCTTCCCCGGGACTGGGAATATTCTCCTAGAACATGGCCTCCTAGTCTTTTGCCTTCTGCATTTTTCTCCCCTGCTTTTTGTATGGATCTTGTTTTATGTCTTTAGTTGTTCCCTCTTGGATGTTGTATGCATCAGTTATCTATGGCTGTGTAACAAACTACTTCCAAACTTGGCAACTTAGTAAAACAGAAACATAATTTACTTATAACTGTGCAAGCCAGCAATTTAGGCTGGGCTCAGTGGGATTGTTATTCTCCTCTAGATTCCCCTATTATGTATATGTAGTCAGCTGCAGGCTGGCCAGCAGATTTTGCTTCTGTAGGCTGGCTGGCTCTCTGTGGATGCCCCCTCTTCTCTCTAGTTTGTGGTCCTTCACCTCCAGCATGCTGGCCTGGCTTCTGCTCATGGTGGTAGCATTTTGAGAGAGCATGGAAGTATTCAAGAGGGCTGGAGCCTAGGCCCAGAAATGCCACACTATTCCTTCCACCGCATCCTTTTGGCCAAAGCAAGTCACCAGGCCAGCGCAGCCTCAAGGGGACAGGGAACCCATTCTAGTTCTTGATGGAAGGAGAAATAATAAAATTACTTTATAGAAGGGCATGGATATAGGAGACATAAAGAATTGAGGCCCTTTTTGCAATTGACCTCAATACTAGCTTCACCTTCATTTCTAGTTTCCTACATAGCAGTTCTTTATAGGCTATTTTCAGTTTATTATTTATCAGTTCTAATCCAACACAAGTCATATGTGAGCCTATATCTCCCACCCCAGAACTCTTCAAATTTTCTGTTTCTCAATGCCATCATCACTTCCAGATGTAAGACTTTGGATTGCTTGGCTTCCTTCATTTCTTTGGTGCAGTTAGTCTTCATTTTTCCTTCAAACGGGCTTTTTCTCTTCTGTCGTCTTTCTGCCTTCAGTATTCAAATGCAGGCCACAAGCTCCTTGCTGCCTCTCTGTATCAAGTTTTTCTCCCCCACCCTCCGGTTGAAACTGTGGTCTACTTTTGGTTTAAAATCTGAAGCATATCAGTCTAAGTTTTTATTCTTCTAAAAACACTGCCAGTGGCCCATCTTTGTTACACAGTGCTTTCTTAGGCTTGGACCTTCATTTTCACCATAGCTATATATCATTGGCGATAGTTATTTTAAGTTATTTTTAATTGATTCACTTTTGAATTTGCATCCCTATTGCATATGGGATCCCTATATTGTGTGCAGTAAATAAAAACACCACTCATACAACAAATGCATAACTATTAATCTTTTAAAAAGCTTACTTATGTAACACATAGATGCAGTATACATACTAGATACTAGGAGCACTGGTCTACAGGGTAAATTGCTATGCCTTCAACTGGACATTGAAGACCCTTTCTATCTAGTGTCAAACTTACCGTATTAAGCAAACCCCCAAATTCTGTAGCAAGCAGCTGGTAAATTTTGTTCTTTTCTTAGCAGATAATTTACATGGTGGCATAATATCCTTGCTCTGTCTGCATTAATAATTTTTAAAATATTTTATTCAATTTTGTCCTTGGATTAACAGGTTTGTAGTTGCCAGTGGATACTCACATAGCAGATTATTCTCTTTTTTATGGCTCGTCTCAGTCCCAAATTCCTAGAAAACACCGTAGTTATGACAACACAACTTTATCATCTGAGTTCTTCCTAGTGTGGATACCCTGCAAATGCTGTGGTTTCAAGGAGGCGTTAGATGGCCTGTGGCAGCATTTCCTGTCCTCCATGCTTCTCAAGCCTCCTGCTTGTGAGAAGAATTGTGGAAGCTTGAGGCCAAAACCAAGTAAAGGCCAGGTGTGGTGGCGCACGCTTTATAATCCCAGTATCCGAGAGGTTGAGACAGGAGGATCGAGGTTCGCAGACAGCCTCAGCTACTTAGTGAGGCCCTTTGCAACTCAGTGAGACCTGTTTCAAAAATAAAGAATAAAAATAGGGCTAGGGGTGTAGTTTGGAGGTAGAATGCCTCTGGGTTTCATCCTTAGTACCACAAAACAAAACAAACAAACAAAAAACAAGTAAAGGAAAACCAAACCCATTTAAAAGAATTCTGTTGGGCTAATACAAAAAGTAAGGGGAGTGATAATACAGATAAGAGAATGAAGAGTGAAAGGGTTATAGAAGAATCTTGAACAAGGGAGAGAGACAAAACACAGCATCCAGTTGTAGAACGAAAAAATGGAAGGGTGTATTTTTAAAAAATGAGGCCTTAAGCCTTATGGCTCATCATCCTATATATAGGATACCTATGAAAACCTATACAATTTTATAAGTGTCCTATAAAGTTGTAAGTTTAAAAGTGCCCTATATATAGTACAGTGGGACATGGTGGGTGAACAGATACATCTGACAACAGGTAATACCCAATTGTTTTATTATATCCACTAACCAAACAACCCATACATCAGAATTTGGCTTTTTAGGAATTTTTAAAAAATCTATCCTGATGATAACTTTTGCCATCATATGTAATCTTGACCCAGAAATTTTGTCCTTCACTTTATCAGAAGTTATGATTTTGAAGTCTGTTGCCCAGCCTACAGTTTAAAAATCAGTTGTGAGAAATAATATACTTACAGTATATGGCCTGAAGAAGATGCAGGGTATCCAGTCATGCAGATTACCTAATTTAATGGGACACTCCTGCCAGACTCAGAGCTGAATGCCCAGGATAACATGTTGTACACCCAACTCCACATTTGCCTTTGCTGGGTCTTTTTTCTTTTTTGAGTTGCACACTAGTTGATTAGTGCTCACTTTGCATTGAGGAAAATCATGAGTAATAGTTTCACGAACTTTTTCTTTTGTTGTTCTGTTTAGAATGTAGTCGACGACATCAGAGTGTCCTTTTTTCTTGATGATTGACCAGAGAATCCTCTCAGAAGATTTTAACAGAAAGATCTGAAAAGAATCCACTTAGTTTTATCTGTAGTTATTAACCTTGTCATTCTCATTTCTTTCTTTGCATTGGCTGCCAAGAAATTGGATTCATACATGAAACCTACTTAGTAGCTCTCCAGCATGGTAGGATGTATATTCCTATGTACTTGTCATCTTGATTTTATTATTTTCTTAATTTTATATTTTCTTTGCCTTAGTTCTTATAATATTACCCCTCTCATAAAAGTCAAATATACTTTGAAAAGTCACCCCAATTCTTTTGTGGAGAAAAGCAGGCTATGAATAAGTACTTAAAGTACTTATAAGTGTAATGAACATGTTTATATAATGTCAAGGATACTTACATCTTTTTTCAAAGGGAAGTTTCCACATTAAAAAAAAACCCTAGTCTACTGTGTCAATATTATAAAACTGAAAAACTCATATCCTTTCCTCTTTTGTTTTTTTATAAGAATGTTACAATTCATAATTTGTAGCACTTGCCAGAAGTTTTTTTCCCCTCTATTTTCCCTAGAATTATAGAACCTATTGAAATGATAAAAATGGGGGAAATTTGTGCACTCCCTAAGTCTTTAAATTATTGTTTTAACTCTTTTGTCATTCAGGAAATATTCTTGAAAGTAAATGTCATGATATAATAAGCATCTATCTTTATTCTACCTGAAAACTTGTGTTAAGATGAGCTTGGCATTGGAGGTCTGTTAATTGTCCACTCTGGGCTGGTCCACACAAGCATCCATGACCTGGCTTTGTAGTGGTCACAAAGTGTTTCTTAACTTATCCCAGGCCTGTGTCCATTGAGAAAGTGCTGCCATCTTGGCTTCAGGAATCCAGCCTGGTGCCACATGAGCTGCTCAAATTAAAAGAAGCAGTTAACCTCATGTGAAGCCAGCCACCCTCTTAGATTGCTGTCAAGTGACTCATGGCAATCAAATGTCCTTTGCCATTGTCTGAGGGGTCATTGTTTTGTGTAATCAGCTTTCTGAAAATTAGAAAACTTGGCTTTGGTAACTTTGGAAAGCAGCCTAACTCATTCCTCCTTAGCTTGTTGTTGGTTCTGCTTATCTAAGGTTAGACCTAAGTGGTCTAATGGGTTTCAGTGACTCCAAATATTGAGCCTTTGGCAGGCTGGTAGGGTGTGAGGCAGAACCAGGAGCCAGGCAGGCTGCCCAGTTGGAGCCAGGGTTCCACCACCTTCTGGCTCCCATCTTCAGCATGTTCCTGAGCCACTCTGTATCCTATTTTCTAAAAGGGAGATTTTATTCTACAGTGCTAGAGAGACAGAACACAGCACTTAACTGCCGAGGTGGTTATAGACAGTTATAAAGTACTCCATGGGGTTATTTTGCGTAATGAAAAAGCTCACCTACTTGAGAATTACGGTAGTCTGTCGCATAAGATTTTTGTAAATACTGACCATGACTAATGACTTCATTAATATTATCATCAGCAGCATTGTTATATTGTCATTCTAAGCTTAGGTCAGTGCCTTGACATATGCACAGACCATGGGAGAACCATCTTGCCCACTGTATCCCAATATCTTACCAGCATTATTTGGAGGACTTTCCCCTTGAGCGCTGATAGATGGACCCTCTGTTCTTTGTTTAATGTATAACTTAACCAAAGTTTCTCAACCTGGGCCCTAATTGACATTTTGGGCTAGATAATTCTTTGTTGTGGGGAGCTGTCCAGTGCAACGATTATGTTCAGCAGCAGCCCTGGCCACAGCCCAGTAGATGCCAGTAGCATCTCCAGTTATGACAACCCAGGCTGACTCTAGACATTGTCAGATATCACCTGGTTGAGAACCACTGAGCTAGAAGAGTATTTTGGAAAACTTTCTGGTTTTGTCATTTAGAAAGTGTTAACTGAGATGAGTTATTTCTTTGTTACAAAGGACACTTATCTAAATATAGGGCAGTTATTTCTCTAGGGCCTGAAGCAGCTAAAAGGAGCCTCTACCACTGTGTGTTCCCCAGAATAGCTAAGAAGGCTGGCGCTCATTCTGAGCAATAGATGATCACCAGGGAAGGAGGTTCCTGGAGCAGCTAAGAAAATCCACACTTGTCCTGATATTTGCCAAATGTTTTCTCTTTCCTCTTTCTGTTTGGGGTTTTTCTCTGTGTTAATAAAAGTATCTTTTGAATTTACAAAGCTGTGTAATATGGCGAACCCCAAAGAGCAGTTCTTTATGTATTAGAGGAAATAATTGTTCACCAACTGGGGAGCTGGCTTAGTTAGGGCCCACCTATGTTTCTGGGTGCTTGAACTAAGTCACAAAGCTATTTAGAACGAATTGGCAAAACACCAACAATGACTGGTTCTGTGTAATGATTATATTAGAATAAGTAGGATCTAGATGTTAAGGATTTTTTTTGTGTCTCATCTCTTCTGCTGTTGTGGGTATATGTATATTAAGTTAATGACTTCATGTGTTTAGTTGTTTCTAGCATATGTTGCTAGTTATTTTTACTTATATATTTTTTAGTCTTCACTCACTTGAACTACAAGCTAGATGTCATTCATTCATTCATTCATTCATGTCTTAGATACTCACAGAATAGCTACTATATGGAGTGCAACTTAAGAGGCAGTTTGGCCTCTTCAAACTGAATTCCAGGGAGCAGTGACCTCTGCTGTTTGCTGTTGTGTCCTCAGTACCCAGCTCTGTGCCCAGGATGCAGGAGAATTCTAGTACGAACTAGTTGCAAGATTTTATTTTAAAATGTAGAGTTTTTTACTAAGAGTTCATGAGCTTATTATATAGTTTTGGAACAGTTGGCAGGATGTTTTAATCAACACTGTGCAATGTGCTTAAAAGAACAAATCCAAAGAAAACGTATGGTCCTGGGCCAGTGTTTCCCAAGAAGCTAATCACAAAGCCTACCTGGTAGATTCTTCCCTAGCAGTCCTCACTGTGATCCTCCCCTCTCTACTATGCCTGGAATTCCCAGAGGAAAGCACAGAGCTGAAGACAACAATGTCTCTTCTCTGGCTCTGATCAGGGTTTTATTGTCAGGAAATCCCCCTTTTCAGGGACTTCATTGTCTGTATCCTCTAAACAGCCCTCCCCCACACCCCTGTCCTCTGCAAGCAAGTGATTTCAAGGCTTTATGGAAATGAAAAGTTGCTCTTCTTCACAAAAAAGATCGGGGGAGATAAAGTGATTAACACTTATTTTGTTCAGGAATCCATCTGAGCTACCATCCTTCAACACTCATTTGGCTTGTTGGAAGGGTAATCTCTTTCAGAAACATTGGACAGAATTGACCGATTCATTATGTATGTAAGTCTGCTTAAGAATGTTTAATTCAGTGTGCCCTCATCTCCTGGCTTCCTAATCTCCTGCCTTGGCTATTCTGTTCTCTTTGAGTTTATGCAACTCATTTCTCCCTGATTATTGAAGCTTTCCCTGGACATTCCAGGCTTGGTCGAATCTTGATGAATAGATTTATGGAGGGAAAATGCCATCCACTTTTGGTTGTTGATAACCAGATTGTTCTGGGGTAATTAAACTTGGAGCACTACAAATTTAGACAGAAAAGTATTAAGCTAAGTGGGAATGTTGAAGAATGGTCTAGAGGCAGCAGGAAATTCTTATAAAAAGTAGCTACTTTGGACAATGTGGGTCGTTTGAATTATGAAAACTATAAATAAACATTCACACGAGCATACCAATATATGTACTACTTTAAAACAGGAACAAATAATTTAATTGTAGGCATCTTTCAAGGGGATGTATTGTACAATTTTTTCATTTCCTTGCTTTCGGGTTTATTAGCAGGTTTCCATTAAAGTATTATTGCCTTCACTTTTAACAGGGAAGGGAGGGAGGGAGTAAACTAAAGATACTGAAAAATCTAGAAAGGGTACGCATGTGTACTTAGGTTCTTTAGGACTCATATGGACTTCCAAGTGGTTCAGAAGGGCAGAGGCATGAGAAAAGCCCTTCTTAAGTTTTTGCCTTTATATTTCATGCCTCCAATGTATCTGATGGCAAAGATGCAATGAGATAAATCCCCAAGTGTTTGACAGTAGCTGTCAATAGGAAGTTCGTGTTTCCCCCTTGCGTGTAGCAGGTAAAGTTACTGATGGCAGAATGCATGGCTCTTAGCAGACGTCAGGTGCCTAAAGTAGAACTTGATTGTATTATTTTGTATGTGCTTTATGATATTAATAATTTAGGTAGGTATTGTGGACTATAGATAAGTTTTCTATTTCTGTTCCAGTAAAAAAGGGTAAAAGGAAAATAAAGAGGAAAAAGAAAAGTCCCCATAAACTAAGTAGATCTTACTCAAAGAACATACATAGACAGTGCCCTGCCCCCAAAGTATATACCATCAACTTGCATTCTTTAGAGTCTCAAGTCATTTTATTTACTGCACCTGATTAGGTACATGCATAATTATCAGGTCCTGCAAATTTATTTGTTTATTTTTGCAGTACTGGGGATTGAATCCAGGGCCTCACACATGCTAGGCAAGTGCTCTACCACTGGTCTACATCCCCAGATCCTTTTTAAATTTTATTTTGAGACAGGGTCTCACTAAGTTGCCCAGGCTATCCTGGAACTTGCAATCTTCCTGCAACAGGTTTGTACCACTGTGCCTGTCCATTTTTTTTTTCTTAACCAACAAAACAAAGTGCTTTTTCTCTCTCCAGTGTCTTGCCAGAGTAGAACAGAGCAGAATTTTTCTTTTGTAATTATCTTTCCAGTTCCAGAGATGTTCTGGGAAATTTTTACCATAACAGAATAAGAAAATTGGGGGAGAATGTGCCAGGGAGAGGAAAGGGCATTGTGCAAGGTGAGAGAGGAGACCCAGAGTAGGGGGTGGGCTCCAGCAGAGTTTAGGCCTTAACATCTAAAAAAAGAGATAAAGCACCAGATGTGCTTCCAGGGTGGTGCTTAGATTTCTGTTTTGGAAGATATCTGGAACTGCTGTGAGGTGAGGAAGAAAAGAAGGTGTGGCCAGACCTCCCAGCTGGAGTGAGCCCCGCCTAGCCCCCTCTGGGAAAGGAGGATTTGGATGTATTCATTTCCTTCATGTCTTGTTTAGTGAATGCCAAACTCTGCTCAGTTCTCCTTAAGAGACTTTGTAATCGTGCACACGTACCCGTGGTGATTGGAAATCATTTGCATTTATTGCTCCATACATGTACATCATAGTAATTTTAAGAAGAAAGAACTGCAGACGTCTAAAAAATTCATTTAAATGCATTTCTCAAATTCCATTTTTAATATATCTTATTTCTTTCAGGCAGCCTAATGTCCTATCAGAATTATTTTTTTTTTTTACAACTGAAATAGACCAGTTTTAGGCCCTGTTTGATTCAGAGAGTTATTAAATTTCACATCTTCCAGGGTTTATTTTTTCTGATGCCATAGTTCAAGATAATGTTTTTTTAATACTACATGCAGAAATCCAGAGATTCATAATAGCTTATGACATCTTAATGTCCACAGTGACATTCCACTGGTCATATCCAACTGTGATAAACAGCTCTATACTCTATAAAAGATGACAGTCACTAAGTAAATGCAGGAAAATGCAAACAGTCCTTCATTCTTATGAATAATGTTACAGATCCTGAATGTTAATTTTGAAGAAAACACATGCTTAAATTTAAAGTTTATGCCTTCAATTCATAGTTCTTTTATTTTTCCAGGAAAAAAAAATCAAGCAGCTATAGTTTAAATGAATTTAATGAACTGCAAAGACTGACATTTTCACTATAAAAGTCACACTTCATTTAATGAGTAGTTAAATATTGATACTATATTAAAATACAGGCAGAATAAAAATGACACAATGGATTTCAAAATAGGAATTCAGGGTTCTTTTATGTTGAAAATTTCATGAACTGAAAAAAAAGTATCATTCATCAAAAATGTCTTCATAAACATAAATATCCCAGTGAGATAAAATATTAGCCTGCAATACATAAGTCCCTATGGATAAACTGAGGTAAGCCCCTCTTTCACTGGTTGAATCCATCAGTCTCTGTTGCCAAAGGATTCCTAGTCAACAGGAGGGGCTGAAATTATTAAGGAGAACCTGCTGGGAGTGGTGGTGTACCTGGAAACTTGATACTTGGAAGGCATTGAGCAGAAGGATTGCAAGTTTAAGGCTAGCCTCAGCAACTTAGCAAGACCTTGTTTCAAATTAAATATAAATCAGGGCTGAGAGTATAGTCAGGGATAGAATTCCCTATGTTCAACTCCCAATTCCAAAGAGAGGGAGAGGGAGAAGAGGGAGAAGGGGAAAGAGGAGAGGGAGTGAGATAGATTACAGAGACTATAAATATATCTAGTTTTCTTGAAATGGCCTACTTGAATGAGAAGTAAAAACAGCTAGGTGTTGATGTTTACTTTAGAAAAATAAGTGGAGTTAGGTCCTGTGACTCCTCAGAGTACTGCACTGGCTCCCTGGCTCAATCAGAGTGTAGACCAAAGTCCTAAAGGCCTCACAGACAACCTGAGGCCACCACTGGCATTTCCTTGACCTCCTGTAGGTCTGGCTCTGCCCTCTTGCCACCCACCCCCTCTTATCACTTGTAAGTTCCAGGCTGATGCTCACCTCTAGGACTTTGGTTTCTTTTCCTCTGTCTTAAATCCCATTTTCCAAGCCGGGTGTGGTGGCGCACGCTTGTAATCCCAGCGCTTGGGAGGCTGAGACAGGAGGATCGCACAGGTTCGAAGCCAGCTTCAGCTACTTAGTGAGGCTCTTAGCAACTTATTGAGACCCTGTTTCCAAATAAAATATATAAAAAAAAATAGATCTAGGAGTATAGCCCAGAGGTAGAAAAGCTCCTGGGTTCTACCCCTAGTGACACACACACACACACACACACACACACACACACACACACAAAAAAAAAATCCCATTTTCCTGATATTTTTATGACTTGTTCCCTCATCTTCTTCAGGTCTTTTTCTCCAGTGTTCTTTTTTTGGGGAGGCCTTTATCCCTGCTACTTTTCATCCAACTTTCTTGTTTTTCTTTCCCTTCCTCCTTCCCTCCCTGCCTCCCTTCCTTTCTGTTTTGTGATACTGGGGATTAAACCCAGGGGCATTCTACCTCCAAGTTACACTCCAAGCCTTTTTAATATTTTGTTTTGAAACAGGGTATTGCTAGGTTACTGAGAGTCTCAATACATTGTTGAGGCTGTCCTCGAACCTCAGATCCACCTGTCTCTGCCTCCCAAGTACTGGGATTACAGGTGTGTTCCACCACACTTGTGATGGAGAAAAGGCATATTAATTAGTAGCCATAAATAATGGTTTGGGGTAGCTTACTTGGAATACTATTAATATATGTGAAGTATTTCTAGAAACTATTCTAAGTACTTTATATGTATTAATAAGTTTTATCCTCAGCAACTATAAGGTAAGTACTATGAATGTCCCAGTTAGCCCATGAGGAAACAGAGGCATCTAAGATTAAATCATTTGTTCCAAGTTTCAGGCTAGTAGGAGATAGACCTGTGATTGAGGTCCAGCAGGCTGGTTCTAAAGACTCTGCTTCTTAAAACTTCAGTTTGTGTCTGAATCATCCAGGGGGATTGTTAAAACCCAAATTACTGGACCCCATATACTAAGTTTCTGATTCCGTAGTTTTGGGTGGGGCCCAATATTTTGCATTTTTTATTTTTCCTGGTGATAACAGTACTGCTGCTTTGAATCATCCCAAGACCTCTAATGGCACTGGGGACCATTGAAAAGCATCTACCTGTATTCACTGGAACTGTGTGTACACAGTTGATCTCTGTAATCATACTTGCCTACTCTGGTGATAAGATTGTCTTGGGCACAGGTAGCCATAGACAAGGGCAAAACATTTAATGGACAATTGTCTTAGTCTGTTTTCTGTTGCCAAAACAGAATACCTGAGACTGAATCATTTATGAAGAAAAGAGGTTTAATTTGGCTCTTAGTTTTGGTGGCTAGATTCAGCAGTTGCTTCTAGTAAGAGTTACATGTTGCTTCAACTCAGGATAGACAGTAAGGAGAAATGAGCTTTTGTGGAAGAAAGACCATGTGCTTGAGGGTGAGAAATGTCAGGCTCACATTAGAACAAGCTCCTTTTGTAAGAACCAATCTATTCCTGTGAGAACGAGTCTTGAGACAACCAACCTTGTATAACAATCATGCATCAATCCATGCATGAGGGTGGAGCCCCCATGATGTAATTGCCTCTTAAAGGCCCTGCCTTCCGACGCCTTTATGTATGTTGACAGATTTCTGTTTTTTCCCTCCATACTGTTGATTGAACTCAGGGGCACTCTACCATTGAACTGTACCCTTTTTTTTCCCTAATATTGAAGCAGGGTCTTGCTCAATTATATCAAACCTGCAGTCCTCTATGTCTCATCCTCCCCAGTTCTGGGATTACAGGAATATGCTACTGTCCCAGCTCAGCAGTCAAATTTAAAGCTAGAGCCAGGTGTGGTGGCACATGCTTGTAATCCCAGCATTCAGGAGGCTCAGACCATAGGATTCTGGTTTGCGGACAGCCTCAGCTACTTACTTGGTGAGGCCCTCCACAACTTAGTGAGACCCTGTTTCAAAATAAGGAATAAAAAATAGGGAAGGGGGTGTAGATAAGAGGTCAAATGCTCCTGGGTTCTATCCCCAGACCCACCAAAATAAATAAATAAATAAATAAATATAAATAAATAAATAAAAATTTAAAGCTGAGATCTGGTGGAGTCAAAGCCTAACCAAACCACAGCAGACATAAATGGGTTTCGTGTAAAATGAGGCACTTTTTGGACCCCTGTTGAATACTGAAGACCTCTGTATGTTTCTAAATATCAGGCAGAGGATGCGGAGCTGGGATGAACTGGTCGGTGTAGGGTTAGAGGAGCTAGGTGGTGTTGGGCTTCTACCATTGGCAGGACGTATTTGATTTTTTTTTATCCACAATGTAGACTTTAAATTATAATTCAATGATAAAAAAGTAATTAACCTCTGAAAAAACATATTGAGTGACACAGAAAACATTTCCTTACCATTTCCCTTTCTGTCCCTTATTACATCCATGAGAAGATCTCAGTTTGATGCCAGTATGTTGTTAACACTTAATACTTGCTACTGTCTTTTTAACAGAGAGGTTGAGAGAGGGAGAGGATGGGGGAGAACACATAGAACCCGTTACAGACCTTTTTGTAGCTAGACCTTTGCTGAAGTTACACAGATTATTTTGCTTCTGTTATATTTCTTTTGATAGTTATAGTCTACTTATGGCAAGGGATATTGATTTTCCACTTATGATATATATTTTCCTGTTTTTAATAAAAATACACTTTTTGTTGTTCAAATGGCTGAATTAAAGAAGAGTAAGCATTTATATTACCCTACCTATGATGTCAACATCTGTTTTGACAAAATTGTTTATTTTCCTTTTTGAGTAGGTTTATGGCAACATATTTGCAGCAAAACCTGACCTGAACTCATGTGAGACCATATTAGCTCTGGTTTTTTTTTTTTTTTTATCTCTTTGTGTAAGTATTCAGACATTTTACTGCCAAAATACCTACTATAGAGGCATTATGTAATTAGTGGAATATGCCCTGCATTACTCTCTAAATTTTAGAAACTCTAAAATGCAAAACACATCTGGCCCCAAGATCTTGGAGAAGGAGGAATTTGGACTTGCTTTAAATGGCCAAATCCATGTAGGTGGTATATAAATAACTGAAATTGACAGATGCTGATCTAGAAGGAAAAGCTGTTATTTGAGGTGAGTATATTAACCTGAGCAAAAAAAATCTAATAGGATTTCTCAGCTTTTGCTTGCTATAAATGGTAATGCTTGCATCTGTATTTAAGAGGCAGTGCCCTGCATTTTATGTATTATATGCCTTGTTTCCAAACCTGCTGTTTTAAAGTAAAAATTTTTCAAAAAAATGAGTGTGTGCTGGGCGTGGTGGCTCACACTTGTAATTCCCATACTTGGTAGGTGGAGACAGGAGGATCGCGCAGGCTTAAGAGACCCTGTTTCCAAATAAAAAAGTATAAAAATAGGTCTGGGAGTGTAGCCTGGAGGTAGAAGGGTTTCCAGGAACCCCAGTACCACCAACAAAAAAAAAAAAAAGAAAAAGAAAAAGAGTGTAGTACATTGTTCTGTTTCATTGAAAAGCTGAAGGCATTCAGTCAAGAGCTGGTTTTTAAATGTTTTCAAATATACTACTTAGGACTTTTTATTGCACTAATTACTCTCATGGGTATGCTTTTTATGTTTGGATTTTATTTGCCAGTACCCCGTTAACTTGATCATAATCAGAAAGGCAGTGTCTCCTCCCACCTTCCCATTTTAGTTGATTGGTGGTCCTGTTGTGTTTACATTAGTGATTTGCCACTCTTGCTTGGTAAGATGTGATACCTGATTCTGAATCCCATCTTCTCAATGTGAAAAATGGCTAATTGTTCAGCCACCATGTCCCTTTCATCTTTTGCTCAGCCAGGATTTATTTCTTTACTCAACCCCATCCAGCAGAGGGACAGGAGAGACAGAAATGGCAGAGAACTCAGATGCCCAGGGACGATTCGTGGGGGGTGATGTGCCTTGCTCAGGGAGCTGGGCACACTGGTGTGAGAGCCGTGGTTACCAGGTAAGCCCCTCTGACAGTAAGACCTGATCCTCCAGTAAGGCTGGCTGTAATGCATTTGGCCGGCAAACTGGACAGTGTGTTCTATCAGTTTGATGAATGAACTAGCTCTAACAGTTCTATCTAAATAAGATGAAAGTGGTTGTGAGTAACTGTGTGCAGATTTAAGTATAACATCACCAGTGTAGGTTTGCAGACTTCAGTGTTTGGGAGTAGCCCCCAAAACATTTGTAGATAATAGGAGACAATTTGGCCCATCTGTCTGCCCTGGACATTGAGTACTTGAAATGGCTGGTTTTACATGGCTTGAGTGATTCTGTTTCCCTTTGATCTTGGCGTTCACTGTCCAGTAATTCATCCTCACTAGAAGCAGGGCTGATTGACATTTTGCCCTTCTGTACCTTCTTCCAGCCTCTGGATCAGAGCTCATTAGTCATTGTCCTTTGCATTTATACTTGTGTATAAATTTTGGTAGAAAAAAATTGAAATAGAATAATTGAAATCAGATTCAAGTCTGAAACATATCTTGCAAGAACATGTTTAAGAAATCAGATCATTGATCCTCACGCTCGTGCTCTGTTAGAAATATATCAGGCAAAGTAGTTCTTTATATTTACATTATTCAAATGAGCATTAAGCCCCCAATTCAAAATTATTATGAGATATTCTTTATCTGACCCATATAGTATTGCATTTTATTAAAGTAAATGTAAATCTTTCAAAAATGTTGCTGACAATTCTAGTAAATATTAGAATTCTGTATGAGAATATTGGTATTAAAACTGTATTAGCACTGATACCATTAGCAAGTAATATAGAGAAGATGTTTTATTAAATACTAATTTCATATGTTATTTAACAAGTATCTGGCTTTGAACACATTAATCTTTCTTTTTAATTCAAGGTTGATGGTCTGGGTCTTACATATTGTATCCCTGAATAGGCCATTCAATAACTATGCAAAATATCTATTTCTCCCATGGGTATTTGTGCTTTGATATATTCTGATCCTTATTAAATTTAAACAGGATCAAATTTATACAGCTCTGGCAGAGATTTATTAAAATACACTGAATGGACAGCTTGTGGGAGCGCAGTGTACTGTAATAACATATGCCTTTTACCAGAGAATAGTAATTATTGAGAATCAAATAAATCTGTAGGAGGTTAAGTATATATGGAAAAGATATCAATTGCAGTTCTTCAAAACCAGCCTGAAATATTTGAGGATGTGTTACTGTGTGAAATAATGAATTTCATCTCTTTAGACTCCAAATATTTAGCAATATTTGAAAATGTAGGTTTTGCGGATGGATGTTTTAAATTCCAGAGAGGGGGGTGACTCAAAATTATCAGAAGTGTTACATGTGTTTAGCATACTCCATCTGTAAAGGCACCTGCTATTTTTTTTTTTACTTTGCCCTACATTTTATTAAATAAAATTGAAAGCACATGCATTATACTGTGTGCATAAAACCATTTTTTAAAAAAGCGATAATCCATGTCTTTTTTGGTAGGCATTTTTGAGAACAATTACAGATGGACTAAAAAATAGTTTTTGAGCTAGTTTATGTTTTCTAAATGTTGCTTTGTTCTTAATTTGGTGTTTTTCTCTGTACTTTGTCAGTGGTTTTAGTGTGTAGTCCATCTGCAGCATTCTCAAATTATTAGTTTACTTGGTAGGATGGAACTATAGAAGATAGGATTTTTTTTTTTTTTTTTTTTTTGGCGTGTGTGGTACTAGGCATGGAACCCAGGGGCCTTCTATCGCGGAGCCACGCCCCCAGATGTATTTTTTTTATTCTTTATTTTGAAACAGGGTCTCACTGAGTTGCAAAAGCCATAAGTAGCTGAGGCTGTCCTCATACCACGATCCTCCTGTCTCCGCCTCCCAAATGCTGGGATTACAAGTGTGTACCACCACACCTGGCTTTAGAAGATAGGATTTTTAATACTGAATGTGTAGATAGGGATGTAGTGAAGGTTTAAACAATGCTATGTATGTACGTGAAATTATCGATACCAATCTTGATATGTATGGGGAAAGGGAGTGGTAGGAGTGGGATCTAGGGAGACGCACCAAATTCTGTGTGCATTTATACCCATCACACTGTTATTTCAGTAAAATGTATAGTTATTATGCACCAATGAAAGTATATGAAAAGATGCACATGAAATATTCTTTCAGAGTTCTTGTGGCTCTACCATTTTATCTTTTATAAATTGTTTAGTTATGTTATAGTAGTCATTTTTAGTGCCATTCTCTTCTCCTATGTATAGATAACCTGGGGGAAAGCAGGACACACCAGGAAGAGCAACTTTCGGTGTGGCAAGAGGAGACTCTTTTGCCACAGCAGACTGTACTGGCTGGTGGATGCATTCTTAGTTTTCCAGTAGTGGAATCTCTTTGCCTAATTCTTTCTGGTATAAAGAGGCGCAGGTGGAGGCGGGCCACCATTCTTTCCTGGTTAGAATAGTATGAGTGTCAAGTGAAATTAGTCTGAGGGGTCTGGGACCCAAAGGAAGTTTTGAGAGGAGTCTTTAGAGGAAGTGAGATAAGACATCCCTAGAAATCTCCCCAATTGTACCTTAAATTAGACTGAGCATGATAAGTGATAGTAATAGTAGGGGGTGGAAATCTGTTTTCTGATTTGCATTATGATATTGTAACTGAATTTTTGTACTTACTACTCCCTCAACATGTTTCATATTTTGTGTGTGTGTTTGTGTGTGTGTGCATGTGTGTGTGTGTGTGTGTGTGTGTGTGTGTGTGTGTGTGTGTGTTGTTCATTTGTTTCTGGTATTGGAGGTTGAACCTAGGGACATTTTTCCTCTAAGCTACATCACTAGTCCTTTTATTTTTTTATTTTGAAATAGAGTCTCGCTAAGTTTCTGAGGGTCTAAAAGTTGCTAAGGCTAGCCTTGAACCTGTGATCTTCTTGTCTCAGCCTCCCCGATGTGTGTGTAATTTATAGGAGAATCACTGTTCATGGGCACTTTGTTAGTAATATTTGGGTGCTCATGGTATCCTCAGTGCTCTATAGAAATTATTCTTTGGCATCATGGTACATGAAAGTTTTTGGGTCTTTTGGGGGACATGAAGAGGACAGATTGAGATATAATTTATCTATACTAAAATTTGCCAGTTTGTTAAGTTTTGACATGTATGTACAGTCTGAACAACCACATGATAGATACAGAACATTTCCATCACCATGAGGTATCTTTGTGCCCTGTTAGTCAGTCCCCTGCCCTGATCTGCCCTCTGACTAGTTGGTGCACATGTTATATATTTATTATAAGTCCTCCAGGTTACTCCAGTGAGTATGTACGTGTTTAGATATACCCGTCTGGCAAGCTTTTATGGTAAGTGTATAAGTGTTGTTTGAAAAAATATTTTATTACATTTTTGGTAATGCTGTGTCATTATGATAGAAAGGAATTGTCAAAAATTTGTGTTAATGATAGTGAAAAAGATTTTTAAATACCATAAATTATCTGTACTTAGAAAGTAAGCATTTTTGGTTCTATTGACAATTTCTCTCTTTCATTATTGTTGATGAATGTGTTGGATTTTTGAAGTATATTTAGGTGACGAATTCAGTTCCCTTTCCTTTGCTATTAAAAAGTTTCATTTATATGTCTATTTATGGATGAGAAAAACACTAATTTGCCTTTTGTAGTGCTAGTTGGATCCACGGGACTATATAAACCAAGCTCCTAAAATTTGAAAACTGATGAAATACGTCAAATAAGATATTTAAAATTTAAATGTCTAAGCTGGGCGTAGTGGCACACGCTTGTAATCCCAGCATTTGGAGGCTGAGACCGGAGGATCGTGGTTTACAGACAGTCTCAGCTACTTAGTGAGGCCCTCCACAACTCAGTGAGACCCTGTTTCAAAATAAAGAATAAAAAATAGGGCAAGGGGGTGTGGCTCAGAGGCCAAATGCCTCTGGGTTCCATCTCCAGACCCGCAAAACAAAACAAAACAAAAAACCCAAAAAACAAAAAACTTAAATGTCTAAATGTTAATCTTTGGCTTGCATTCCTGGGATTATATTCATTACCATATTGTATATCTATTTTTTTTTTTTTTTTTTTTTGCGGTAATGGGGATTGAACCCAGGGGCATTCTACCTCTGAGTTCTACCTCTAGTTCTAATTTTTTTATTCTTTATTTTGAAACAGGGTCTCACTTAGTTGTGGAGGATATCACTAAGTATCTGAGGCTGGCTATGAACCTGCAATCCTCCTGTCTTAGTCTTCCAAGTACTGGGATTATAAGCATGTGCCACAGTGCCCAGTTACTATGTTGTATATCCATGTGAAATCTGAAAATTATTTTACCTTTTAGGTCATCTCTAATACCAAGACTTGAAATCAGATGAACTAAAATGTACTTTTCAGTTCTTAAGTATATAATAGATTCTTTTTGAGGATTCTTATTTTTAAAAATGCATGTATATGTATATTTGAATATTTGTATGTAGGTATGTATATATATACACACACACACACATATATATATACACACACACAAACACAGTTTTTTTCACACTTCTTTTAAAGTGATAACAAACAGGGAACCCCCAAAGCAATTTTGCTATTGTTATTTTGGAATTAATGGTTCAGAAGATTGACTGCAACTATAATAACTTGCAAAGATTTTGGGTCTTGCTTAGTATTGATAAAAACAGAAAAAAGAAAATGGCATGTGAAAAAAAATTTTTGTAGATATCCTCAATATCAACAAAAAGGAAGTAAAAAGGAAAAAAAAAATCACCTTATGTGATTCTTCTGTTTTACCTGCTTCAAATTTGGAGAGTAACATGGTTACTTCGCTTCATGATGCCAAAAGCTCTGACATCCTTTGCAGTAACAGGGGCTTGCTTTAGTGTTGTCAGAACTTTTGTTTGCACCTGGTGTTATACTTGATCACTGAATAATTGAGTGATAATGACTGTTATTTTTAAACCAAAGTATAACATCAAGGGAGGATGAGAAACAGAACGCTCAACTTCCCAAAGCAGGTACGGAAAATATTTGTAAATGTCAAGCACGATAGAATTAGTGAAAGTACATGCAGTTGGCTATCAAAACTCAGAACATGAGTTGTGAAATGATATGTTCTGCATCTAAATAAAAAGTCTTTTAAAACAGTTCATGGGATGGGTTATTCAAACAAAGAAAAACTCATGAAATTTGGATACGGGGAAGCAAGGTTAGGAAGTTAGACAAACATAGTTATTCAGCACCAAGGACAAGGGCACAGGTGTGGCTCCTCACACTTAAAAACAAACTGTCATAGCTGTGCTTTTAAGTTACTTGTTTTCTTCATTTGGAGATCTGATATTAAATATCTATAGATAAGTGATAAAGCAAGGCCGACTAGAGCTCTGATTTTTGAAACTTCTACTCTCTTGGGAGCTTTTATAAAGTGAGCTCTTATGTGCTCTTTATCATCCTTTGGGGCTTGGCTCCTCTTCCAAGTTAATTTCTATCTCCCCTATAAATGTCTTTTCTTAGATTGCCCTATCTCCTATAATACCTCTTAGTAGAATCTCAGTTTGCTGGTTTTCCAGTACATCCATTCTCCTGCAGTGTTCAGAAGCCTTCTCTTCCTTTCTATTGAACTTGCTAGAACTGTTTTTATCTCAGCTTTTACAACCATATTGAGCAAATAATACAGGTACCTATTTGTCCCATTTAATAAATGGCTGCCCCAGTGGTGAATAAAGTATGCTGTGTAAATAGTTGGGTGGTTAAGTGCCAGGTGGAATCTTGCTTTAAGCCAGTAATGTGAAGTTAAATGTGTAAGCATCAACTCCCGATTCATGGTTGAATTACACCCAGAACACAAGGGGAAAAGTACAATGTATAATTAAGAAGGTAATCCGTTAGGTTCCAATAATTTGGAATTTGTTGAACTTGTGTATTTGGGAGGTAGTCTGATATAGTGGAAAAGCATGGATTCAGAGCCTAATAATTTTAGGCTTGATTCCACAATTGCCATTTATTAACTCTGTGCCTTCATTTACATTATTTGTTATCTCTGAACCATGATGTCTTCAGAAATAAGGAAATAATAATATTGACCTCAGCTCCACTGTAAGGTTGACCCTCCTTATTCTGCAGTGCTAAATGATTTTTATTGAAGAAAAATTAGAGTAATTTTTCCTTGTGTAAATATTTAGAGTTTATTGTATTTTATTTTCTAAGCCAAGGTTCTCAGGGAATTAGTGGCATACTTTCAATATACCTCACATATTGGTCAGTGAATTAATGTTGAGAAACTTACAGATATGTAACTCATTATAGTCCTCCCATTATTATTTAAACTTCTTGTTGAAGAATAATATATACATAGTACATAAATCACTGATGTGCATCTTTAAAGATTTTCAAAATTACTCAAGTATTTTAATAAACCGAAGACGTTAATGAACTTCCCCTTATTTAAAAAGTTGAATATTTTAGATTTTTCAATTCTACATCATGGTTTTAGATGTAGCTTTAGAAATCGAGCAAAGCAATACAGAAAAGGCCTGTCACTTTTATTTTGGCAATGAAGCTCACATTGACTGAGCCCAGGTAGGACGGTAGGTACATACTCTGTTAGTTTTGCATATATGAACCTTTTTTTAAAATACTGAGATCTATCTCATATGGGTTCCTGTAGTTTTAATTCATGACATTATTGTTGCAACGTTTCCAATTGCATGAATATTTAGGAAGTATGGGCCTGGTCCTATTGATTCATTACACTGAATAAACCAAGAGGAAATGGTCACCATCTTTGTGATGAATGTACCCTACCTCTCTGGCCTTCATAACACAAGATGTTTTTAGGATACAGAGGTAACACTGTATTACCAATGACTTGGAAGATGGTGCTACTGATAAGAAGGTGTGAGTGAAAGTGAAAAGTGGCTCTTCCTACCGCATATGTCCCTAATACTATTCTTTGGCTAAGGTTGTGATTTATTCAGTTTTTTTTTTGTGTGTGTGTTAAGCCTCAACCTCTTTTCTGAACAGTGGCCATCTATTTGTATTTTAGTTATTCTTTCCTTGTGATCTGCTTCTGGATGTGAAGGATAATATTTAATTTTTTCTTACTTTGCTCATACCATGCTCTCTAGCTGTTTCCTTTCTCTCCAAATTCACATTTTAACATGCTCTGGAATGTTAATTTGATTTAGCAAGCCCTTCTTCCTTCCTTCCCTTCCTTCCTCCTCTTCTCTTGTCCTTCCTCCCTTTTTCCTGTTAGCCAAGCACATTCCTAACTCAGGGCTTTCCCACTAGTTCTTCTGCCAGGAATGCTTTCCCCAGCAATTTGTAAGGCCAGCTCCTTATCATTTGTGTTTCAGCTCAGAAATGTCACCTCCCCTGGGAAGCCTTTCTTGTTTGTGCTTTTAAAACCGTCCTGTCCACCAAGTCACATAATATTTTATTTTCTTCGTCTGATATTCTTCTTTACCGTTAACAGCCTTTGACTATCTCCACGCACCCAGGCCAGGACCATGGCTTTTCTCCTGTTAGATATGTGGACGGCACATTGAATTGCGCCTGGCTTAAGATAGGTATATAGACGTGTTTGTGGCTTGAGTAGATGTACTGAGCGGTAACTATGGTCTTGGCAAAGAGGAGGCAGAGGCTTATGTTGGTTGGAACATTCTTGGATTAAAGTTCTGGGTAATGAAGCATTTTGGGTTGTAATTATTTTGAGCGGGTTGAACACTCACTTTGTCAGCTTCCTAGCTTTTTCTTTAGAAACCTCCTGGTACTTTGGCAACTATTTTTGGAGCAAATTTTTATCTCTTTGATCCAGCTGAAACACAATCAACTTGAACCAATTTATGTGTCTTTTTTAGAACGTATTCTGATTTGTTTTATTACCATACCTGGTGGTATGGTAATAAAAAAAGTCTCATATACTTGTCATGGTCAAACTGTCTTAAATATGATTCACCAAATATGGCTAAAAAACAGCAAAAGAAAAAAACAGAAATGGGAATATTCCTCACATATGTTCTGAGAGGGAAACAGTACAAAGATTATCATTTTAAAAAATGTGAAATAGGCAAAATGTTGCTTAAACCCATAATATCTGATTCCAAGTTCACTTTTCTACTGTGTGGATCTGCCTCCCTCAGAAGTCCTCGATTTATCCAGTTAGACACTAGCTATGTTGCTTTGTTTCCAGTATTCTTTGAAATAATAAAGGTAAAAGCTGGGCGTGGTGGTGCACAAATGTAATCCCTGCACTTGGGAGGCTGAGACAGGAGAATCGCACAGGTTCAAAGCCAGCCTCAGCTACTTAGTGAGGTTCTTAGCAACTTAGTGAGACTCTGATTCCAAATAAAGTATAAAATAGGTCTGGGAGTATAGCTCGGAGGTAGAAAAACCCCTGGGTTCCACCCCCAGTACCACACACACACACACACACACACACACACACACACAAAGAAATAATAAAGGTAAAAATACTTTAACACTGAATATTTACATTGTTTTATACATACTAAACTTTTAAGTCATTAGAGTTTGGACTGATAGTTCTAAAGCTTTCTGAGACCTTAAGACTTACTCTCTGTTGTCTTGCTTTCATGGGTCTATTTGGGTTATAGTTCCCTGTACTCATTCTTTTCTCTAAGTGCAATAACACCACCACCAAAATACAAATCTATACTTCGTAAAGAGGACATGCTTAATAGGAAAAAGAGAACATTCAGCTCAGCAAATATAGCATCTCCTATAAAAATGCAGTTTAAGTATCTTTAGACTTTCTCTTCTGTTGTATACAAATGCTTTTTGTGTGTTTTGGTGTACTTTAGCATTTCTATTTTAGCATTCTAAACTCCCAGCATTTTACAGTTTTGCAGGATGTCCTTGTCCTCATTAACTATAATTTGCATTCTCACCTTGTGTGATGCTGAGATGGTCCCAGCATGACCTCTGGGGTCAGTCCTTTTAAGCTTCCTCCTTGTCTTTTCAGCACTACTTCCAGGCACCTGAAAGCACTTCTGTTTTCTGAGAACCACAAGAAGTTCTTACAGGTTCTCCTGTTCCAGTGGGTGGAGTCAGCTATTCTCCTAGGAGCTCCAATTCCTTTTTGATAGAAAATAGATTAGAGTCTAAAATTTGGATGCTAGGAATATATTAAACTATTTCACTCAAGGGATTCTAGAGAGATGAAATGACTTCGCTATTAGGCCAGGTCAGGGAATGAGCTAGAAAAAAATGTGTGCGTATGAAATATATGTTGAAATACACTCACACATATACAATTTCCAGTTTAAATTCAGATTTCCTAAAGCCATTTTTATTTTGTTTTAATATACTATATATATATGTATATGTGTATGTATGTACATATTTTTTTTCTCAACATACTTACTCTAGATTCTTAAGGCCCTAGCCTTAGATATAACTTATTCTTTTCTGTTTAGTTACATCATATCCATTACTGTATTGTAATTACCTTATTGACACAAATATTTTAAGGGTGCCCATGCTTGTCATAAGAGAGATGGGGGGACACAAATAAAACACCTCTTTTATTTTGTGAACAGCATCATTCATACAGAGGCTTATATTTGATTTGTTCCTTGGAGATGCAATAGATATTGTTTGAAGTACAACGAAAAGGGACAGGTTTCCAGGGATTGAAGAAATATGGTGGATCTTGTACTTAGAAAGTATAAGAAAGATCTTCAGTTTCTGGGAGGGATGGGAGTGGGGGCCCATTTGAATGCCTTTCTCAAATACTAGCCATTATTGTACTTGCTTCTGAACTGTGGATCTTAGACCTTGCACTAATTCTAATCTAAATATTAATTACAGTAGGACTGCTAATATCAGTCATCATATTCAATATGTAGTAAGTTATTATGCTGAAAGATTATTTGCTTTAACTAGGACTAGCAGTGGTGCGTTTATATGCACTTAAGCATTGTGTTTGTGTGTGTGTGTGTGCGCACACACACACACATACACATTAGACCCCCTTTCATGATCTGGAGGAATTGTGTGTGATTGGCAAGTGTGAAATTGAATTTAATATGAGATTCTGTGTCTTAGGTAAAGTATTTGAGGGCATGTTGATAGTGAAAAGCTATCTAGTTTCAGAAAAAAAATGGCTTATGTGTTTTGGGAGCAGTCTGAATGTTAAGATTTCATTTAAATGGTAAAACCCTTTCAGAACTATACTGAAGAATTTAGTTTTAGTGGGAAAACTTTAATTTGCCTATAACATGAGGTACAAGTTATTAATTGTGCCAAAGATAACATGCTAATTAAAAGGTTCACATATAGTTGTCAGAGGTTAACAGTGTACACTGGCAGACTTGGAATAGAAACTAATTATATTATGTTCTCTAAAAGGAGTATTTTTACCCACAAATGTAAGATACCTTATTATAATACTGTTTCTTCTTAGCTTAGGAAAAAGTCTTTTAGATGTTCTTTGTAATGAAGTTGCAATGATATGCATTCAAACCAATGAATATAAATAGCTCTACTTGAAACATTAGCGTCCAGCATGGTTACAGAGATAATTACAAAAATAAATATTTATTCATATTTGCATTTTAGAAGAAATATACACAAAGTAGAACCTTCCTAAATTTAGGAAGTAGAGCCTTCCTAAGTCTTGGGTTCAAAGAATATCACAGCCACCTAGATTTCTAGGGATTCTCTAATATTTCCTCTTTAAATACTTTATCAACAAAAATCATCTTTTGATTGTCTGTATGCCAGAGAATTAGGCTTATGTGCTCTTCTATTGCATTTCATATCAACTTTATATGTGAATTAATTAACTTTTTTTGGTACTGGGGATTAAATCCAGTGGCATTCTACATCCAAGCAGCACCCCAGCCCTAGTTTTTAATTCTTTATTTTGAAATAGGGTCTCACTAAGCTGCGGACGGCCTTAAGTAGCTGAGGCTGGCCGTGAACCTGTGATCCTCCTGTATCAGCCTCCCAAGTACTGGGATTACAAGCGTGTGCTACCACACCTGGATCTACATGTGAATTTTTTTTAAATTAAAATGCTGTTTATTTTATTTTAACAATTTTTTTATTGAACATAAATAGTATACATTTAAACTATATTTGGTGCCCCCTCCCCCCCCACCCCCGTTTTCCCTTTCCCCCTCCCACCAATGGTTGTCCAGGTTAACCATGTCTTAGTCATAATTTTACACATGTTCAGGTGTAGACCCTCATTAATCAAGATCGGCCTTTCTCCTCTCCTATCTTTCCATTAAAACTTAGCTAGTATTTCCCCTCTAATATCTGGAGTCCCACTGGTATCCTTTGTGTTTTCTAGTTTGGGCATATTAGAGGAAACATGTGTATCTTCTCCTTCTGGGCTTGGCTGATCTCACTTAACATAATGTTCTCCAGGGCTTTCCATCTTCTTGCAAATGATATAATTTTGTTCTTCTTTATGGCTGAATAGAATTTCATTGTGTGTATTTCCCACAGTTTTGCTATCCATTCATCTGTTGATGGTGATCTGAGTTGGTTCCATATTAAGGGCCTCACTAAGTAGTATCTGAGGCTGGGCGTGGTGGCACACACTTGTAATCCCTGAGCTTGGGAGGCGGAGACAGGAGGATTGCACTGGTTCGGAGCCAGCCTCACTGGCTTAAGAGACCCTGTTTCCCCCCCCCCAAAAAAAAAAAATATATATATATATGAAATAGGTCTGGGAGTGTAGCCCAGAGGTAGAAGGGCTTCCAGCAACCCCAGTACCACAAAAAAAAAAAAAAAGTAGTATCTGAGGCTGTCCTCGAACTGTGATCCTCCTGTCTCAGCATCCTAAATGCTGGGATTTCAAGTGTGTGCTACCGCACCCGGCTTCCTTTGTTTTTAATAATAGTTTTGCCATGTATATATTTATCCTTTAACAGTACATTAGTTAGCTTCTTATATTTCATATCTCCTTTTAAGTGAATTCTATTGTACGTTTTCATGTTTTCATTTTTGACTTTTTTTCTTTAGTATTATTTTGGTCTTGTTCATCTATTTTTTCTTTTTGTATTGTAGATTTTCTCCTTTTTACATGGCATCTCCATGTTTGACATGTGGATAGGAGGTCATGGCCCCCTGTCTGCCCCCATTCTTTGAATAAAATGGATAATCTGTAAAACTGGTTCATGCTGTAACTTTGGAGACTTACAATATGTCTTAGCTATACATGTGCTCAGCTTGAGAAGTGGGCTGCCACACATTTTATGGTTCAGTGTGAACTAGATGGGTCTCATTGCTTGGGAGGTCAGTACCTGCTTTGTTAGGAGCTCTGAGCTGTTTGAGCAGAAATCACATCTTTGTGGGTGACTCAGATCAGGGTGCCCAGCTACTTATTCATTAGTCTCCATGCTAACTTCCTTTGAGAATTTGATGCAAACAATACTACGTTATAAATACTGATCCTTCTTAGGTGAATGAAGCACATTCTGAGGAGCATTCTAAGGAATTGTGATACAGCTGTGTTTTTACTCTTTAAATTGATTATAGCTGTTTCATTATTGGGGGCCTCTAAAATAATGCTCCCTTTCCTGCATCACCTTACCCCAGCCCAAAGTTCCCTCACGTACACCTTGCCTTGAGCCTGTCAAGAGGCCAGGTTATTTACACACCTAACCCACATCTTGTGATGAATGACTGTGGTACAGGACTGGATTTTCTGACCCTGTGGTTATATCATTGTTCAGATACCTCCTTTCTTAAAAGAAGGATCAAGAATCCACAAGGCCCTTGCCAGCTTTTTATAAATGTCTCCAGCTTGTCCAAGTTGGGGGTGGTTTTCTGGTGGGTTGGGTTGGGCTGAAGGCACTGGCAGTGTATTTTGACATCTCACCTATGACAAGGTCACATACCTTCCTGCTCTATATTCTTTGCTCATTTTAGACTTGCCTCTACTGGTTGGGCAAGGTGACGTTCCTTTTATCTGGTTGTGTTTATTCTTATCTTTTGGTAGCCAGACGGTATATGCCTTTATAGTGGACATTTGCATTAATGTTTTGCTGTGTTTCAGATATGAGCCTGGTGAGACTAGAAACTAGGGGGCACTTTGTGCCTTGCTTTTAGTGTGAGAAGAGTTTTAATTGTACTGCCCCCCCAAATTCTCAGGTGTATATGAAATAGCCTGAGAGTTTAATACTGAGGTGCTTCTTTTGCAGTGATTTTAATTTTGCAGGGGTGTCAATTCAGGGCTAAGTTAATAAAAATTCATCATTGAGGTTTCAGATAGGTTTAAATAAAAATTGAGACGCTCCTAGAGATTCTTAATTCTTACTGTATAAAATTACTAGGTAGTTGAATGTAGTTTTGACTATTTTGTAGTCTCTAGAAGAAACGGGGCAAATCCATGAAGCCATTCCCTGAAACCAAAGCTATTGGTAATTTTTATGGCAAAACTCAGTCTTCAGTTTCCTAAAGCCCCAATCTAGTTATATTACCTAGCATAATCTGTAATTATTCCTGGGCTTCCAGATTGCCAATCAATTTGTTTAATACTTACTTGGGAGACTGGCATTCAGAGTTTATTATAGCGAAAGAAACAAGCAAACAAGTAATCCCTCTGAAGAAATGGATTAGCCGGATGATTATTTTTATTGGTATGAGAAGTTAATAAAATCAGAACTATGGCTGGCACAAATTCACTTGATGGTTCTGTTTGATTGCTTTGATTTTTAGCTGTATTGCCAAATTAAAAAAATACACACAGTAATAAAATAGGAAGGTTCGGGGATTCTCACACAGTCCTCTCCTAAATGAATCTTCCCATCTTGTGTCCTTAAACGTTCCTCTCCTGATATAGCTCCGGGGACTGCTTGCTGTCTTTCTTACTTTGTCTCCACTGCCCACGACTGGGGCCCTTGTCTTGCCGTTCTGTCGCTCATTGATCCTTCATTTGTTCATCCTGTTGGTCTCTAGAGCCTCCTGCATCCAAGTCAGTGAAACAAACCACATCGCTTCCACCCTGAAAGCCTCATGTCTGCTCTGCAGTGTTGGCATGTGGGCAGGAGCAAGTGTAGACGTGCTTTTGCACTTCAACTTGTGCATATGTGGAACCATGTGTGCAAGTAGACATTTCTCATTTCTCTTCATTTCAGAGCCTGAACTTCTTTGGGGAATATACGGAGTCTTTTCATTCTTCCCCAACAACAAAAACTGTTGCACAGTCAGGGCTGGTTGGCATATGCTGCCCTCATGTTCAATTTTGCTAAAAGAAACTACTTAATCCCTGGATTATCATAACCTATTACTTATTAAGTATCTCATCTCATGTTGTAGCGACTATGAAAGTGATGATTCTCTTGGAGAATAAGTACCAGAACATGACTACTTGATTTTTAAAACAGTGGAAAAGCAGACCTTGGAGTGATGTCGGGTTTATATGAAGTGATGTATTTCTTGAATGTATGTTTAAATGATCTGACATGATGTGTTATTTAAATCGTATGTTACATTTGTTTTTAGAGTATTGTTTTATAGTATTGAAGCTGGTTAGTTTACAATGTATTGTTACCATAACTTTTGGTTCAAATAATGTTTTAAAAATAACAGGGCTTCTTATTTACTTTGTCTTATTCTTTGGAAGTAGGAGAGAAAAATTATGTAGAATTCTTCCTAGAAAATTTATTAATACAGTTTCAACATTAAGTATTATGTTCTGTTGCCTTCCTCTTTTGTAAATCACTAGAAGATTCAGGTCACACGTGTGTGTGTGTGTGTGTGTGTGTGTATGTGTTGCTGGGAATTAAGCCCTGGGACATTCTACTTTTGAGCTATACCTCCAGCCCTATTTTTAAATTTTTATTTTTAAAGAGGCTGCTATTGCTAGGTTGATCAGAGTCTCACTCCTTTCTGAGACTGTCCTCAAACCTGTGAGTATCCTCTCAGCCTCTCAAGTACTGGGATTATAGGCATAGATCATTATACCCGGTCATCAGGTTATAATTTAGTTTGGGGAATGAAGGTAAAATTTTTACCATTTCACGAATTCCTTTCATTCTTTGTTTTGTTCATTCTTGCAAAATGAGTATCAGTGTACAGCAGCAGTGTGTTACCATTAATGATAAGCTAGTCAAGTTGATAGCAGTACTTGTGGTGGGGTGGATGGTAGAGTGGGTTGTGCGTAACTGTGTTGAGCGTTTTATGAATGTTCACTTGTCTAGTGCTCACAACTTTAGGAGTCAGGACTGTTACCATCTTGATTCTGCAAAGAAGCTGACACCCAGAGCTGGCAGGTCAGTAGCCCAGAGCCACAGAGCCAAACTGGAACTCAGCCCTGTTCTGACTTCATAGCCCAAGACTCCTTCCTCATTCTGTACTTTAATACTGTTCAGATTTCTTTAATGAACAAACATAATTTTCATGGTGGGAAGACTCCTAAACATCATTTAAAGAAACATAATAATTAGCAAGGCCTGGTAGTGCACACTTGTAATCCCAGCATTGGAGAGGCTGAGACTGGAGCATTGTGGTTCAGGGACAGCCTCAGCTACTTAGTGAGGCCTTCTGCAATTTAGTGAGACCCTGTTTCAAAATAAAAGAATAAAAAATAGGGCTGGGTGTGTAGCTTGGAGGTAGAATGCCCCTGGGTTCCATTCCTAGTACCATGCACACAAAAAAAGATAATTTAAACCAGGGTGGGCATCTGGCCCATGGATGGTTGCCTGTTTTTGTAAAGAAAGCTTCATTGGGAAACAGCCACACCCATTCATAGATGCCTTTTCTGACCTCTGCAATTGGTTTTATGCTAGGGTTTTAGTATTTGCAGAAGGAATTGGATGGTTCATGGAGCCTAAATACACTCTTTGGTCTTTTAAGAAAGATATGCTGATCTGATTTAAAGTTACATGTGAAAATGTATTGCTATTGTTATTAATAGTATTAGGATTAGAATTCTATCTGCGGGCCAAATTGTACTTAATAGAAGAACTAATATTACTTGACAGTATTTAAAAAATTCCCAGACACCGAGTTGTGTGTGAGGTTCAGTTTTCATTAGGATATCACTAGATTTTTATGTTGGTCTTTAAAAAGAGTATTTGTAATATTGAAAAGTACTTCCTCTGCTTTTAGTTTTGTTGAAATTTATATTTGAGAGAACTTTCTGGAATTCTTCATTCTGACTAAAATATAATTAATTTGGTTGGACTTCAATACTAAAGATTTCCTTAAAAACTTTACTGCTTTTTATTAGATATGGCAGCGTGGATCAATGGTAATTTTCTTCTTTGCTATTGAAATATTTTCTCAATCAGTGCTTTTTGTTGAGAATAGACTTAATTTTGAGGGGAAATTATTTCCTTTTCTTGAAGACCTATTCAATTATTTTTTGACCCACATAATATTTATTACTGCCTATCTTGCCAGAAACTGGTTTTCTGGCTAACATAAAAGGAAAAGCATTTTTTGAAAAAAAGTGAAAAATAGCCAGGCACATATCCCAGTACCTGGGAGACTGAAACAGGAGGATCACAGGTTTGCAGCTAGCCTCAACAACTTTGTGAGGCCCTCTGCAACTTAGTGACACCATATTTCAAAATATAGAACTGGAGTATAGTTCAGAGATAGAATGCTACTGGGTTCAATTCCCAGTCTTGGAAAAAAAAAAAAAAAGTAAGTGTGAAGTTTGGAAGGGCATGGATTTTCCCACCCATGTTAGATTTTCCTCCAGTGTTTTATTTTGAAATCTTGTTGTTGAATGATTGTAGTTTTTTATTTTTGTGTTCTTGTGCTACACATAGTCTGTCAAATAGTAGGTGCTCAGGAAATGTTTATGTGTCTTACTGTGGGCTTGGGAGGAATTTTAGAGAAAAATGGAGTTGGGGTATGTCAGAAAACTGTGTGTTTCTAAGCCACTTGGGAGGATGTGGCTTCATTCTCCCTTATTCAGAGGTCAGTTTTATATGTGGGTATTTAAATTACAGGGAACTTTGTCTCATTCCAGGAAGCTCAGAAGAAGGAGCCTTAGGTGGTGTGGCTGTCTCTTATAGGCCACTTTAGATAGGGTGAGTTGTTAAATGGGATCTGTTTAAATCAGTGGTTTAGGGAAATAGTTTCCCCAGAATGGGCCACATTGCGCAGGGAGTATTAGGATTAGAGAAGGAAATCAGTAGTTCTTCATCCTGTTTTGCTACTATTTTTGGTATGCTTTAAAATGAGCATAATAGATCAGGATGGTGGTAACTGTGGATATATTCTGTAAATAAGTAAACCTGCGTTTGTTGGAGGTGGACATTTCTGATTCCAGAAATGCAGTATATGGGAGCCAAGGCCCTCATTTTGTCTTCTGTAGGATGGGTAAAGCGTTGTATCTGTTTCATGGTTGCTGTGAGGAAGTAATAGATATGGAGAGAGAGCTTTGAACTGCTGGCATGTGGTAAATGAGTGCAAATGTTATTCATTACTGTTTATATGAAAATCTCTTGTAGAGGGCTATAATAAAGAGTAATTGGTGAATACTTTAAGATTTGAGATTTGCAACTTCAGAATCAGTTTTTACTCTGAGTTCAGACTTTCGTGTTTGTGATTGTGGACAGGTTGCTTAATTTCTCTGAGCATTGATTTCATAGCACTGAATGGGGATATAATAATAATAATAATAGCAAGTTTTAATATGTTTGTGTTTGGATTCTATCTTACATTTAATTATGTCTTAGATTTCATGAACTAAGATAGTTATTCTGAAGGATAAAGATGATTAGTGGGAAGTGATTACTGTAGTGCACAGTGTATAGAAGGTGCTTATTATTAAGAGATATTGGAGCTGGCTGTGGGGGCGCCGCGTGCTTGTGGTCCCAGTACTTGGGAGACTGGGACAGGAGGATGGTGGTTCACAGACAGCTCTGCAACTTAGACCCTGTTTCAAAAATAAAAGAATAAATAATTGGGCTGGGGTGTAGGTTGGAGGTTCAATTCCCAGCAAAACACACACACACACACACACACACACACACACACACACAAGATATAGTTGGATGTGCCTTATTCTGAAAGGGAAATGGAAAAACAACATGCAGTGGTAGCGGTCAGAGGGTTTGGGAAACCAGTCCTTGATACCTAGAAGTATTATAGATTTCCATATTTACAGCTGTTGGAAATACACTTGTGGCACCCAGCTTTGGAGATCTTTGTGAAACATTGCGGTGCAATATGTCAGTATCACATGGTGGGATGCTGATGAAGTTGTATCAGGATTCTTCACTTAACAGAGTATTTGTTGGTTATAGGTCTCTACCACGAGTTGCAGCCTGTGTTGAGATGATATGTGTAAGATAGACTTGTTTTATTTATATACTCCCTGGTTCTTGTTGGACTCATAGTACCACCTCGTCCAATAATTGAAATGTATAAACATAGAAAGGAAACATATGGGTAGATATCAGGTAAAATATGATGCAATCCCATTTCCTTTGCCAGGTAAACATAGTATTTTTAATTAATTTGTTAAATGTGGCATAATCTCTTTTCTTTGGAAAGGAAAACCATGATTAACAATCCTTTTTCCAGTACTAGAGCACTCAGTCTCTTCAGGAATGGAAAACTTTGGCCAATATAAAATGTATTGTTAATTACTTTGGGTCAGAAGCAGAGATTCATAGTTGTCACTTTGCAGCCAGTGGCTCTTGTGTTCAGGCCAAAGACTGATGTGTGTCTTGGTTTTCTGCTTATTTCAGATGGGACGTTCTCAGAACCCGAGGGAGGGCTGCTTGGAAAGAGCTTTTATACAGGGCTGTGCATCCTTACCTAGGATGACTGTAGAGTTCTTGAGCAGTAGAGCTGGTGAGCCCTTTTACCTATTCAGATGAGTGTATATATGAAGCCATAAAGTATGTTTTCATTTCTCTAGAACCACAAGGTCCAGCTGTGAACTCTTCTGCCTGCTGAAAGTATCTTGAGCTGATGGATCCTATATTCTTTCAGACTGTTAGGGAGGAGATTGGCTTAGAAATGAACACAACAAGGCTTAGCATTTTTAGAATATGGGGTGAAGGATACGGAGAACCTTTCTCTAAAATCCTTAGGCATTTTAATTCTCATGTTGTTTGTTACAGATTTTTAGAACAAGTCTGGTCCTAAAAGTCAGATTCTAGATGTAAGATTCTTCATAGTTTCTCAAGTATCAGCTTATTTATGGTTTTGCTTTGGAATCAGAAAACCTTGCATTAATACTGCATTAACACTTTAGTTAACATTAATGGGCATTTGGAACACATACCATGAAGAAAAACAAAAGGAATGGCTCTTCAATAATTTGAAAAGACCAGATTTTACAGGTCTTTTTTGAAGGAAATGTTGCCTGGCTTCATTTGAGCAGCTGTCTGCACCGCTAAGACTGGCATGGCACACCTAATTCCCTTCTGTTGCTTACTGGCTTTCTAATTTTTCCCCTGTGATCATAGTTATAAAACCTAATTTCCAAGGGGTCTTGTGAATCATATTAGTAGCTTTGTGTTATAATAGCAATTTTATATTGCATTGGTATTCATTTTCACTATTACGAAATAATCAAATCAGCACCTCTCTTATTATGCCGTTGAAATAGAAAATAATGGGACTGTAATGTAAAACTGCTAATGTGATGAAACTCACTCATTGTGTTAGGGTAAGAATGTCCTCCTTTCTTGTTCCAGCTCACTTGAAACTGAGATTGAGGATGGAAATGGAAAACATTTCTACATCTGTGATAAGGCCCCATGAACATCCTTCATTTGAATACATAATTGTCTTTTGGTGGCTCCGGGGTGCTTGTTCCTGCACTTGGAGGTCTTCCCTGCCACAGTGGAGATGCGGTGGCAGGAGAGATGCTGGATGGACACATTTTAGACTGTGCTTTCCCTTTTCATCCTGAGTAACAGTCAGTGTCTCTGCTTCCAGAGAGACTCTTTGCACCCTCTTCCCTGCTCATTAAGCCCTTCATCTGCTTTTTATTTTTTACTCATTTTTTAAATATGAAGAACACATTTAGGCTACATCGTTAGGAAGCACTGCAAGTCCCCCGAAGGTTCTGATTTGACAGGGATGTTGGGAGGCAGGTCAAGTGACTGCCTAATGAAGATGAATGAAGAAAATTGCTGGTACCAGGATCATGTGTGGGCTCCCAGCCCAGGTTGTTGGAAGTGTGATGGAATCTCATCGCTTCATTTATCAGTGTCATATTTGGGCTAAAAGTGAGCAGTATTGTTCTCATTTCTCCCAGATGGATAGGTCAACTTTAATATTTATTGCTCTTGTAAAACATTTGTTTGATGTATTTCCATTAGCTAGGCAATAATAGGAAAGCAGTGGAGAGAAACATAAAATAGTTCCCTTTCTATTCAGTTGAAATACAGCGTATACTAATGTGTGACTACGGCTTGAAGTGCCATTGATTTCCCCCCCTTTTGGTTGATGACATGATTGTATATATTAAAGATTCCCATGAAAATAATGGGGAAACAGCATGAATATAATATATATTGAGAGCAGCTGGCGGGGTATAAATTGTGTTGTCTTTTGATATTTTCATGATTTGGTCATATAATTGGTGAAATTCTCTTGGCCGTATATTAAATTCCTAGCCCAATATCATATTTTAGAGTGGAGAATAATGTACAGTAGATTGCATCATCCTCTGGGTTCTACAGCAGATCTCAATAAAGCTAGAATTTTCTTCACTTTATAGAGCAAATTGTTTTACTTGCTGAATAATGTTGATTTTTTTCTTTCTCGCTTTGTGGGAAAAATACCTTGTTAAAAAAGTATTTTCCCATATGTTTTGAATATATTAAACATAAGACCCTAAACATTCAAAAAGATTGGCTCTGTGAGCTCCCGATTTATTAGCTGATGTTCACATTTTGCAGTAATCTGAATGTTGGGATATATTTTATACTGGAGAACAAACCTAGCTCTTTGTGAGGTAGGTGTTGTCTTAAGTGCAAAGCAAACATCCTAGCCATATGTTTCTATAATTTAAATTAATTTGGTACAGTCATACTGTTAATCTTTAGTGACTTGTTGATTGGCATTTTGCAGACATATTTCTGGAAGGCTCCCAATACCATTTTCTGCAGCCTTTCTGGCAGTAGCAAAGAGCAACATTTCCACAAATTGGAATCTTGTACAGCACTGGGAAGCGAGCCAAGATTTAAATTAGACAATAACCTCTGCTCTGTATATAGCTTCTATTCTTCAGCTGTAGGCAGAGTGATTTGTTTAATACAGTCAGCCCTCTAGCATATAATAGACTGATATATGAGTCACTCCTTGGCAATGTGTGTTTCTTAAATTTATATAGATTGAACAACTGGTTGGTAATGTACTTAGTTACAGTTGTACAAACAATAACTATTAGCAGGAGTGAAGCAGGCTTGGCAGGGCTGCACCGGGCTGGTGTTTGTGAGGATCCTGAAGTATTGCCGATTTTCAGAATAATTCCCCTTTTGAGGCTAAGGGAGACTCTATTTCATAAACATGAGTGTGCTTTTTTAGCAAAGTAGCCATAAAAGTTTTATGTTATAGTTTTCTGCTTCTCATTTTCTATTTGTTTAAAATTGAATTGAGGGAACCTAATTTGCCTCAAAAATTAAACTTAACATCAGTTTACATTTAGGGCAAGATAATTCAGTTGCAGGTGTGTGTGTGTGTGTGTGTGTGTGTGTGTGTGTGTGTGTGTGTGTAACATTTGCTGTTTTTTTGAAAAATCATTGATACAGATAACGCCTTTTCCAGTTCTTTTCCAGGTTAGACTGTCGCTGGCATGAGCTGTTCATAGGTTGAAAGAGATCTTTCTGAACAACAAAGATCTTTTCTTAAGGGAAAAGCTTGTGCTCCAAGTTCAGTTCATGTTTATTTAAAAGATTAAAATCATTAGACCAGATCTCACTTTTTTGTCCAAAAGAAAATTGATTTTGCTTCCCATAAAAGTGGGATCTGAAAGAGGATATTCAGGAATACGCAGATAAAGGCGATGGAGAAATCTGTTTGTGCAGCTGAACAAAGCAATTCTGTTTTTACCGCTGAACATTTACTTAGCCTTGGTGTGAAAATTTCTGAACAGAATTGTCACCTGTCTTTAGAAAATACTTCTTTTGTAAGGCAGAGGGGATCATTTTGATCTGAAATGTTTTAATGCCTTTTTTTTTTTTTACCTCTGCCAACTGGAGCATTTATAAAATAGCATACCCTGTAAATATTGAACAATACAAAGACATCTTTCATAACAGTTTATAGTATGAAGCGTGTGCTCAGTGGAAGCCAAGCAGTAGTTAGTGGCAAATGATATGCCAATCAAAAAATTATTATTGTGAGTATAACCTGGTATAATGCAGTATCTTATCTAGAAGTGTCAACTTGATATAAGCCAACTCTTTGTCTTTTAAAGTTAAACTCATGTTTGCCCTCAGTTAATTCTGTCTCCCAAAGGCTCATTTGAATTGCATAAAGGATAATCTGCTTGACAGTTTTATACATTTAAACAATCTTGATTATATGGTATTTTACATGTTTTTAAAGCTTCCCCGTTACTATTTTATGTGGGTTTTTCAGTCTTTAGTTAGAAAAGAATGAGAGAAACTGATAGGCAGAATTTGATACTCTTTTGTGAGCAGCATTTCAGTAAAACTGGCTATGGTACCTCTTGTCCCTGCCCCATGGCTCACGATGGTCTTACTTAATCATTGATGGTGAGTACAGGTGCTTTTCAAACTGCTTATAGCAGAACTCTGATAATCCATGTTTCACTATACTGAGATAAAGATTTATAAACAATCTTCTCCCCCACCCATATCCTTATTTGGATAATGTCTAAGTGAATTTTGATATAGGATTAAGTCCATGCTTTCGGAATTTGGAAAGTGTCTTTGTGTTAGCTGTGGAAGGGCATGGGTGTGTGTTCACACTGTGAGTAGTTCGGAGCTTACCATCTGGTATCAGACTGGCTTAGAATCCTGTACCCATCACATGTGTCTGTGCTGTGTGATTTCTGAACAAGATATTAAGCTTCTCTGAGAATCTGCACTTGTAAATGGAAGGGAAAATAATATTTCCCTCAAAGGATTACTATTGAGGTGAAGTGTATCTGCTGATGTGATCAATCAGCTCAAGGCTTTAGTCAGTGAGATTTTGGAAAGTGGACCAGAGCAATAACTTGAGTACTTGTTTTCTTTTTGTAGTAAATTACTTGACAATCATTGTTGGAAAGTCACATGGCAGTTCTCCATATCCTCAGAAGAAAAGTAAAGGAAACAACTTCCCTCTGCCTTTTGAAAGTAGCATGATGATGCTGTGAAGGTTCCAGAGATTTCCTCCCATCCCTTCCTCAACTGATGGACTACAGTCCCACAAGCCCAGCAGGGGCATTATACCATTTTATGGATGAGGAAACAGGAGTTCAGATAATTTAAGGAATTTGAAAGAGCTATATAACCTCAGCTAGGATTTGAACCCTTGTCCCTGAACTCCACATACATTCCCTTTTCAACCACTGCAGGCAGTTCTCCTGTCTGTAGGATAACTTCCTCACAGAGCTCTGTTAATCTCCACTGCCTATAGGGTGCAGAGAATGGTGTCATAAATGAGTTAACTGAACCGTGATGGCCATTATACACAAACTTTTACACCCCCTGGCATATGACAGGTGAAGGGTTTGTCCCAAGAAAGCAAACACACTGGAAATACTTATCACCCAGTTTTCTATAGTCAGGTTCATGGAATAACTGTGTCTGATGTAATAGTGTTGAGTAACTATCCATTAGTGGAGAGACAGAGTGATGTAACCAAATGCAAGCAATTGTAATGTAAAAAATAAGCATAGAGAAGAGGGTTTTTGAGTGGAAATTTTTACTAGAGAGATGGACTTGATCAAAGATTTGAAGGACACAAAAGACAAAACTATTGACATGGTCTAAAAGGTCTGAGAAGTAGAAATGAGTAAAAATGGAGATAGTAGCTCAGTTCGAGTGGCCTAGCAGCTGTAACAAATAAGCCCAGGATGTGAAACTGGGTAAACAGAAGTGTCATTCTTAGGTGGTTCACTGTTTTATTGGTTGTCAGTACAGGGGAGACTGAGGTTTTGGAGGCACTGCCATCTTTTTGTAAGTGCCAATACCCAGAAGGGGTGGAAGAGGAAATAGAAGGTGGAGAAGCCATACCTGCTTTGCAACTGCTTTGGCTTGGAAGTGAGACTGGACCCTGTGCTCATGTGGTGTGGGTGCACCAGCGAGTTGTGTGGCGACACCAGATGCAAAGATGTTAGAAAGAGCTAGAAATTCTATACCATGGAGAGCAGAACATGAGTTTTAGAAAATAATTTGCCGTAGCTGCCACAAATGTTTGCCTGACTTAGAAGGCTCTTTGGGGAGTTGGGAGAAGTGATAAAATTATTAAAATTGTGGATGAAAGGGTTAGAGGGGAGTTTTGGATTGTCAGACAGAAAATATCTGTTCTCCTATTCAAGCATTTTAATGTTGGTGAAGATAGATGGGTGTTTAAGAAGCATATGGCCACAGGGAGAAGTATAAACAGTTAAGAAGCGTATTGACATTGAGTATCAGGAGTGTGGTGGTGGCTGAGAAGCTGTTGAGGTAATGTGCTTAAACAGTGGAATTGGAGAAATAATTACCATTCTTCTTCGGGATCAAGGGGGAGACTTTGTAGAAAGATGGGATTTCAGAAGGTGCAGGTGATGGCTGCTGGGATAAGGTGTGTTCTCTAGATAAAACTGTTTTCAGGAAATTTCTTAGATCAACTGGAATGAACCTGGAGAAGACAGTTTTCCTTTGAGGAAGGAGAGGGGTTAAAGAGGACAGACGAGAGTATTTAGAATTGTCAAATATTTATAACCAATCATTTTTCTCTGTTCTTGCCAGTAGGTAATTCTCTTCAGATGATACTTGGTATAAAACGTGCTTTATTGCTTTTCATCACCCCATAGTTTATTTATCCATTTATTTTTTTAGCCTCTCCTGGGAACTTACCATTACTACTTTCATTTTATGATCCAATTTATGGTTATGTTGAACTTGAATAAAAACTATAGCTCTCACTTTTCCAAAGAGCTAGTTTACAAGAGGAAGAAGGTCAGTGTGTGTGTGTGTGTGTGTGTGTGTGTGTGTGTGTGTGTCTGTGTGTCTGTGTGTCTGTGTGTATGTATATGTAGATATGTATATGTGAATCCAATGTCAAATATTTTTAAATGTTACCTTTCTCACTTGCACTTTATGGTGTGTAAGTTGTTCACAATACCGTTTGGGAGATCCCATTCCTTTGCCCCAGTTAGAAGTCACTGGTTGCACAAACCTATTCCTTTTTTGGAACTGGAGTTTGTCCCCTATGTGAGTACTGACTAAGCAGAGAGAAGATTAGTTCTGTCCACTGGGTCTGTGGTCAGTCTAAGTGCAGGGTACATGTTTGTTTCACTTGTGAGTATAAAGGGGAAAAACCCCACCTATTTTGCCTTTAGAAAAAAATCTTTTGATCTGAATGTTCTCATAATGAAAGCAAGGGTGAACCTTTTTTTTTTTCAGTTGTATTGTCTGATCTATCTTGTGCGTCTCATGAAAACTCAATTGAGAGTTGAAAGAGTCTTCTATTGAGAGAGAAATAAAGATGCTTTTTATCATTCTGCAAATCAGAAGCATAGATAGGGCCTTTTATTTTTCTTGTCATATCTGATGACACCTGGTAGCATTTGGAACCCTGACTCAGTTGGAAAGGGGAGTAACTTTATTTTGATTGGCCATATGTCTTAGGTCACAGATATAGGATGTGAAACTTTAGTTTCTCTTGAACATTCTACATGAAAGGGCTAATTAAGAGAAGTTTTTGCTTATACCTTTATAGGTGACTGATATTTCACTGGTTTCCCAGATATTACAAAGTAATTTATACCCAAATCTACGTTGTACATATTCATTTTGGGAAATTTAATTTATTAGGCTAAGAGCAGTTGAGGGAATCATGTTTCAAATTCAGCCTTTCAGATTGGAGCCCTTCAAAAGCCGGTTGCTTTCCATTGCTTCTGGACGCATGGTGTGTAGCTCTGAACACGGCTTGGCATGTGGCCATGGGTGCCTTTTTTCATGAGAAGCTGGAAACCCTCAGAAAAATTATAATAGGATAGTGAAACATACTGGTGTGTCATGTTCTGGTCTTTGTGAAATTCCAACCAAAGTGCTTATGCTCTACTTTTCCAAGAATGGAGATAATACTGTTAACAACCTCACAGGGTCGGTCCTTCATTTATACAAGAAATATTTATTTAGCACCTATGGTGTCTCATACAGCAAGTCTATTACTGAGAACAAAAGAGTAAGCAAAAAGGGATGCAGTTCCTTTGTGACATTTGAAGTCAACAGGAGGGATAAATCAGTCAAATATTTACCCAAATGCATGAGAATTGCAACTCCAAAGATTAGACAAGATATATACTGGCTCATCCTTAGCACTCAATAAATGTGAGCTCTTGTTTTAAGTTTTATATACTAAGTTATTTTTGGTGAGATTTCCAGGTTTAGAAAATTTTCTTATTTATTGAACATATTGAGGGGATGCAATGAATTTTTGAGAGGGTACAATGGATTTTTTGCTGTGTAGTAAAATGATGTGTCTGTTGCAGGGGCTCTCAGCCTAATTAAGGAGTAAGATAAAGAGGTCAATCTTATTCCAGTGTGGAGGAGCCTGGATATCATGACAGCATGGTGTGCAAAGGGGACCTTACCACTGCATAGTTAGAGAAAGGTACAAAACCAAGAAGTTAGGGATCATGGGGGTAGAGGTGATGAAAGCCACAGTAGGAGAGATGAACAGGCTGGATAGATAAGATAGTATCAGTTTGTAAATGGCCTTTTTTCCTCAATTAGGAGAGGAACTTGAAATGAGTAGGCTGTGGGTTACCATTTAAGGTTCTTAAGCCTGATAGGCATGATCAGTTTGTGTTTTGGAAGGCTAATCTTACTAAGAACTAAAAAAATTATTCTATAGTCATGCCATAGTATCTTCAAATTCTTGTTTTAAAGATTCTATACATTGAGGGTGGGGTGGGTGGGAGAGAGAAGGAAGGTATTGGTATTATATGAAAACATCGAGTAGTCATATTGGGAGTGGGGTGAGAAATGCCTTTTATATTAGTCTTCAAACTTCTCAGCACTTTCCATTATTTTATATGTAATAAAATGTTATTCAGAGAATAAGTTGAAAGAAGATAATTCCGGTTGCAATGTGGAAGGATCTGAGGACAAATTAGTGCTAGTAGAGCCATCAGAAGAGAGTGGAGTGATAGGAAGGTTGTTTGTGTAGTTGGCAAAATGAAATAACTTTATGTGCAGTATGAGCAAGAGCTTCAAGTGTGGTTTGAGATGGGAAGTTTAATGGATGGTAATGGGCTACTTGAAGGGAACATGCCTGGGATTGGTAAAGATAAGTTTTGCCTTGGATTTAATGGATTTAAATTGTGGTTGAGACTGCTGTGGCCATATTCAGAGGGAGATAGAAACTTGCAAGCGAGTATAATGAAAATTAGATTGGCTAGTGGTGGTGGTGGGTGCGTCAGGACATGATGAATTAGTAGAGCATTTGTTAAGAAGAAACTGAGAAACTTTCAGGGGAATAAGGACACTGGCTTAGAGTCCCTGTTTCCAAATGAAAAATATATATATTTGTTTTCTAAAAAGGGAATAAATGGAAGTGCCAGAAGAAGAAAAGTAATCACTTGAGACAGATCCTAGAGGTGAATTGCTTGTCCATGGGATTTTGTAACTAGGAGTCCACAGTGGACTTAGACTTAACAACATTAAATAGAGGAAGACAGATCATGGGAGCTTAAGGAGTGAAGCAGAGCGTAAGATGTAGAGATGGAAATGGATTTAGTGGGGCTCGGGGGAGGAGTTGAGAGATGGACTTGAGAGGGGCTCAGCAATTTTAACTCCTTTACTCCTTCAGGATGAGTGGGATCTGAACATCTGTATGAGTTGAAGGAGAAAACAGTGGAGTAGAAGTGGGAGCTCCAAATGAGAGGTGAATTGATAAGGCCAAATGTGGATGGGTGGGATTTAGAGTGTGGTGCACCATGCTTTCCCTGGTGAAGGAAGGAAAGGAACCGTTTAAGGTACTGTTTGGAGCGACAGTTGAAGAACTCCATGTCTGATGGCCCCTGATTTCTCAGTGAGGAGCACAGTTCTTTAGTGGAGGAGTCTTGAGGATTGGGGCGGAGAATTTGAGGGCAGGGGTAAAGGTTCTGTGGAAGGTTCAGAGAAGAGTTATCAGGTATTGCTGAGTGCTTGGAGAGGCTCTTCTGAGATCAGGAACCTACTAACTAATGAGATCCTGCCTATAGGGAGATATATATTTGGTGCTTATGTTTCCATGGCTTTATTAATCATGTGTGTGTATGTATGTGTGTATATTCCATAATGAGAGGTCAGTACACAGTTGTTGAGTAAATACATCAATTGTAGATTTGCAGTTTATTTTGGTCGACTTCCAGGATCCTAAGTAATATAATGTCAAGCTTTGAATCCCTTTTCTTTTTTATGCTTTATTTTGTGTGGCCTTTGCTTTCTTTTTCTATAGTTTATATTTCCCCTTCTACTAAAAATGGAAAATCCATGCAAATAAGAAAAATTAAATTCAAATATTTATTATGACACCTACGAATAAAGCCCTGCATGTGGTTAGTCCTAAGAGTCATGGGGGCAACAAGTTTCTTGCATTTCAGAAGCTCCCAGTGAGGTGGACATTGGAGAGATGGGAAAGAGCACAGGAGGGTTATCTGCTATCAGCACAGGCTGAGGCTGAGTGTCATAAAGAGATGGAAAGGAGGAGCTTTGAGGATTCCAAAGAAGGGGACAGCCCATCTGGTGGCCTGTGGGAGAAGAGGTGGGTTGCCTGGATTGCACTGAATATGTGGAATTTGAACAGGAGGCCTATAGCTGGGGGTAGAGGTGTGTTGGAATGGGGACGGGAAGAGCTGGCCTTTCAGATGGGGGACTCGGCCTGAGGTTGGGGGAGTATGAGATGTGTTCAAGAAGTGAGATAAATACCATGATCCATATGCAGATACGCCTGTGTGCTGAGACTACTGTCCTGCCGTTGCTCATTTTCAGGCTTAAGCACTTGGAAGTTTACCTCGCTTCTATAATAGAACTGACAGGATCTCAGATAAAAGAGAAAAGATTAAATATGGGTGCTTAGTCCATTATTATGGAATATACACACAAAATCTAATTTATACTTATCAGAATCTGGAGGAAATTTTTCTTTCCTGCTAGCCTGCTAGTCACTCCATCTTTGATTCCAAAAATTGCAGGAATTCGCATTGTTATCCACAAACTAAACTGTTAGCTTAAAAGTGCCCCCACATGCCAGGCGTGGTGGCATACCCGTGTAATCCCAGCATTTGGGAAGCAGAGATCGGAGGATCAAGGAAGATCACAGTTCTTGGACAACCTCAGCTACTTAGCGAGGTCATTCACAACTTAGTGAGACCATGTTTCAAAAATAAAAGGTCTAAAAATTAGGGCTGGGAGGGTAGCTCGAAGATACAATGCCCTGAGTTCCATCCCTAGTACCGCAAAAAAAAAAAAAAAAAAAAAAAAAAAAAAAAAAAAGTGCCCCCACATCAACATTTTTCAGAACCATATTGTTCTAGGAGAAATGTTTTCAGATTTTATTAGAAATGTCCTCACATTTCCAGTTGATACTTTATGCATTAACTTTAACTGCAAAATCCAGTCATGATTTTCTTCTTTTTAAAGCAGTATTGACAAGATATGGAACAGTGGCAGTTTGGGGCTTACCAACTTGTTGTCCCAGAGCCAAAGGTATCCTTTAATCCTGTTTCTTTTAGTGAACGTATCCTGACAGTCTCTCTCACTTAAAAGGATGTGCATGTATACACTTAGGTATTGGAGGTATTTTTCGCTCAATAGATAAGTGGTAAGTTTTGAACCATCTCTGTTTTAGAATTACTAAGTTGTGAAGTAAAGTCTGTCTGTGCTACCTTAGTGGTGAAAGGTATTAGAGAAGCTTATTTTCCTCCCCTCTGCCACCACTCATGATGAGGTAGATGTCTTTTCTTTCCTTCCCTCCCTCCTTCCATCTTTCCTTCCTTGCCATTTGTGATTCTTCTACAGTGGTGACCCCTGATCTATTGGTGATTGAAAGGGATGTGGCCAGAGAAGCAGGTTTGAGCTGGGCTGTTCCTATCACTTCCAGAAACCAACAGTTTCTGGGACGGATACTTATTGGTGAACTGGCCTTCTCACCAATCCGGAAAGATATATCCTCTCATTTATTAGGAGAAAATTGATTTTGCCCATTTGTTCTAAGGGGTTTTCCTTTGTAGACATTTTTGGAATCTGTTTATCTACTGAAGGATAATTTATATGTACTACTGGGATAGCGCTTATTATTTTTTTCTTTATAAAAAATCAAGATCATTGGTGGATTTTGTTCACATATAAGATTCTTCCTAAGCTGCAAAGGCCCCTCTTGCTCATCAGCTTTGATATTATCTCACAGAGGCTGGAGTTGGGCACTTGTGTTGCTTTTGGATACGACTCTGTGTAGGTGCATGTGTCAGTCTTGTCTTCTGTTTCCTGAGGGTAGCAGTCATTGTCCCATCCTGGCAGCTCCGCTTTGTGCTTCTCATTATGGCAAAGTATCAGTAAGTCAACAGGTACTCTTCAGCCTCATTGCACTTCAGGGTTTTATAGTATTCAGCATTGTCAGTCACTTTCCTTATGAAGTCTTCTCTTTTATTTTTATTTTTTGAGGTTCAGGGAATTGAACCCAGGGATATTCTACCTCTGAGCTGTACCCCCAGTCCTATTATTCAACTCTTTATTTTGAAACAGGGTTTCACTAAGTTGCAGAGGGCTTTACTAAGTAGCTGAGGCTGGCCGCGAACCACGATCCCCCTGACTCAGCCTCCCAGGTACTGAAACTACAATCACAGGCCACCACACCCAGCTGAAGTCTTCTCTTGACATCAGGAATACCACCCTTTCTAAACCTCCCTTCTGCACCTCTGGTCACTCTTTCCCAGACTACTTTGCTGGGTCAAGGTTCTGGTTATTAAATACTGGAGCTCTAGTAGGTTTTGCCTAAGACCTCTTGGAGAAGTTTTCAGTTCCCAGTCCTATTTCCATTCATGGCTTTACTGAACACCCGACCCTTTGAGACTTGCATGGAGTCTCCCCTAGAAAAATCTTTTGATTTCACACCTTTCCCATAAACTACAGACTACATCTCTTGGCACCTCAGCTCCACCATGTTTAAAGCATTCTGGTGATTCAGCCTACCCCTCAAAGACTGATTTTGTTTGGCTTTCCCTATTCCCATGAGTGGCACTGCTACATATCCGCTTATGCTGGCTAATCTTCCAAGACAGTCCCTTCTCTCCCAGCCCCCTCATCTCCTCATCAGGCCCTGGGTATCACTCTTAAGGAAATCCCTGGGATTTTACCTTCTGCTTCCTCACCTGTCTTTGCTCCTTTCTCCTCTGTCACTACCTCTTGCTGCCATGTCTCTTGTCTGTCTATTCACTGTTTTCCTAGTTGGTCTACTGCACTCTAATGTGCTCTCTACTCATGTCCTTCTTTGTGGCATAGTTATGTATGTATGTATGTATGAACATGTATCTGTATATGTCTGGGGATGGAACCCAGGGGCATTTTACCTCTGAGGTACACTCCCTGCCCTATTTTATTTTTTACTTTGCAACAGGGCCTCACTAAGTTGCTGAGGTTTGCCCCGATCCTGTGATCTTCCTGTCTCAGCCTCTCAAGTACTAAGATTATAAATGTGTGCCACCACACCTGGCTTCATGTAATTATTTTATTACTGTCATGTTTTTCTGTGCTGGGCTAGATGCTTCATGAACTCAGAGGACATCGTTTGGGGCTCATGTAGTATTGTTACTACCTTTGCAAGCTTCTTAGCGCATAGGTGTTAACCAGAATATGTGTATTGTAAGAATGGGTAGATGAAGGGGCAGTGAAACTTCATTGTTGCCATGTGTTATTTTCAGGATTTGTGTTTTATATACATGCTTTAAGCTAATAGAGATGGAGGAAATCCTTCTTGAGCAGTTTCATTGTAAATATATATATATATATATATATATATATATATATATATATATATTTTCTGACATAAGAACTTGTAAGTGCTAATTTTAGAAGGCATAAAAAGCAAAGTAAGTGCACATCTGTAATCCTAGTACTTGGGAGGCTGATACGCAAGGACTATACATCTAGTCTTAGCAGCTGAACAAGACCCTGTTTCAGAATAAAAATATAAAAAGGTCCGTGGGTGTAGCTGAGAGTTAGAATGCTTCCGGATTCAATCTGTAGCGCCAAAATAAATATTTTTAAAAATCAAAGAAAAAAGTATGTCACTGTGTGTGTGTGTGTGTGTGTGTGTGTGTGTGTGTATGTGTGTGTGTGTTGGTGGTACTGGGGATGGAACCCTTCTACCTCTGGGCTACATTCCCAGACCTATTTTTTTAATATTTTATTTGGAAACAGGGTCTCTTAAACTAGCAAGGCTGGCTTCAAACCTGCACGATCCTCCTGTCTCTGCCTCCCAAGCGCGGGGATTACAGGCGTGCGCCACCACGCCTGGCTATATGTGATTTTGAATCATGATTTTCTATTATACTATGACTCTTTTTATGTCATTCAAACTATTTAAATCATTTAAAATAAAATTGAACTATCAGAGACATATGACCTTTCTAGAATGTTTATCACTGATGCAAAGAAGCTTGGGAAGACTTTGATTAGTCGCAAAAATTTCACCAGAGTATTGAAGCCCATAACATTTGATAAACTTTAGGCTTCACTTAAAGTATATTACATATGTTTTCTGCTACTGTTTTATGAAACTCCATGTTATCATCTCAGCCTTCATTAGATTTCTCAAGGCCAGCCTGAGGATTCCCTGGTCAATATTTGTTATGAAGCAACATTGTATACAGTTCCAGATGGCCATAGAAAGCATAGAACTTCAGGGCCTACCACTAGGAATTAAACCTTGTCTCTTAAGTTATTTTTCTAGTATTAAACACTGCCTTGTCTAGTGGGGGGAGTATCTTTTAACATATTGCCTAATTGAGGATAGGTAGGCATGCCAGGGTTTTGATTTTACTCTTGTGTTCCGAAGGCACATGAAGGTAGATGATACATGTATAGTTGGAGAACAAGGTAACATCAGCCCTCTACACCTTCTCCTAGTCCATGAAAGGGTCAAGAACTGTGGCTTCATGTAAGGTAACATGTCCTGTTATCTCTGGAGTGTTCATTTTCCCATAAAGAATTATGGTCCCTTGTTCAGGCACTCATGCAGTGAGTTTTTAGTCTGTTAGTTGTGCATCTAGGATATTCAGCATCATCTTATTAAAGTCATCTTATTAAAGTCACTAAAACATGAAAAGTGAAACAATGTGGGCTCTGTGCATCATTTCTGAGGTGCGGTTTGTCAGCCAGAGCATGTTTATGGTATGGAGTGTTCAGTACAGTGGAGAAAGGAGCAGCTTATGGCTGGTGCCAGATGGACATCCCTCATGGAATCTGTTACTAATCCCAGGAGCCCTATTATATGGGGTTTATTTTCAGTATTAATCTTGATATGAAGGCAGCTGTGGTTCTTAAAAAAAAATCATGCCTCTTAACTTATTTTTATTATGACCAAAGAAATTTATGGATCAGCTTTATGGATGGATTCTACTTTTTTTCCTCAGTTATTAACCAGCACTGTGGAATGTGGAGTAATTTTTCCTATGTGCCATATATATATTCTTCTACTAGTAGCAAATGAAGAAAAGAATTATTTTTGTTAGGTATAAAGGGAGTCAGTATAGGTTGGTAATATGTGAATGTTGTATAAGAGTCACTGTACATAGGTGCTTACATTTTACTTTTTTACTTTAGAGCCAAGTAGTTTGTGTTTTTTGTTGTTGTTTTGTTTTTGAGTTTCTAAGTATGAATTTCCTCCCCAGATATGTTCCATTTTAACCATGGCACATAAGGCTAATAACTTTTTAGATTGTGTTCTTACAATCTCAAACTGAAAATGTCACCTCACTGATATCCCTTTGTGATTGTCTTGAGATTTTTGCATCCATTTTTACCTCCCTTTTGGTCACTTGTACATTGACAGCTTGCTATAATTGTCCTAAATATAGTTGAGTCACTCTCTGGAATATAATTTGGTTTTTGCTGAAGTGAGTAAAATTTCATATATGATTTTAAAAGAGGTGCTTACAAATTGCTGTGTAATCACTTCTTTTTAAATTCATGTAAGGAAATGTTAAGGTAATCTTGAATGTATTAGTATACAATGACTGGTATCCCAAGAATAAAATGCCTTCCTTATTTAGGAATACTTACATTCATGGTTATTTAGGTAAAATGCTAAAACAAATTTGAGCTACACACCAGATTCACATTGACATCTTGACTGAATTCCATTATTTGTCTTCCAGATGAAAGCCAGCAGCTCCTACTTTGAAGGGATTTTATGGTTATGTTTAAGAAATCATTAGCCTTGTACTCACACTAATTAAAATATAGGTTTAGCGGGAAATCCCTTTTAGAATAAATATAAGATATGAGGTCTTAAGTTACAGATTTTGGACTAGCTAGTTGAGAGGCATGTGGTTTTCCTCTCCCCTGCCCTAAGTCTGCATCAGAGGTGAATTTAAAGCCTCGTGTGAGTATTTTCTAAGCTAAAGATTTTAGATAAACATCACTGGTAAAATACAGAGAACTAATGAAAGCTATACACTCATCCACCTGGTAAGAAGTTGTCCCTCCAGAATTCAAGAAATCATAAAGTCACAGAAAAAATATATGTAATCAAGATATTCTTGCAGTGTGAGCAAAACCTGCTACCACACCGTAAAACACTGAGCCCTGATGTTTCTATAACCAGACCAGTACTTGCGGCATTCTGGATTCTTGTAATTTTTTATCAAGTATCTGAGACTTGCTCTTAAAAATGATGGATATGAGCCAGATGTGGTGGTGCATGCCTGTAATCCTGGTACTTGAGAGGCCGAGACGGGAGGGTCGCAAGTTTGTGGCCAGACCCAGCAACTTAGGCCTTTTGCAATTTAGTGAGACCCCATTTCAAAATAAAAAATAGGATGGCATGTAGCTCAGAGGCAGAGTGGCCCTGGGTGCAATTGCCAGTACACACACACACACACACACACACACACACACGATGTGAATTAATAGACATCGCTAGGTCTCATGTGATCCTGTTTGCTTTAAATGATCATACTATTCTCTCTTATGTATGCATATTAACTTATTGATGATCTTTGAGTTAAACTGGTTTTAGGTCTTTGGTTTATCAAATATATTAAGACTGAAAAATAAAAACACTGAGTTAAAATACTTTAAGAAGAATTTATAGACTTATTGATCAACTTAAATGATAGTTTCATAAGAGCATATTAAACTATTTCGATTTTTATTCTTAGCAGGAAAAAAAGCACTCAGTATTTAATATATACATGGAAATCTTCATAGGACATACCACTTGTTGACACATATTTGAAACACATTTGAGAAAAACCTCAGTTGCTGCCAGTAATCTTATAAGTAGATATATGCAAGTCAGCAAAATGCCCACTGGAAGAAAGAACACTGTGTTTTGATAGTATATAGGAGCAATAATTCATTAATATTTAGTTTAAGAGACCTTAAATGTAATCTTTTATTTATGCTTAGTATATTTGTCAATCTACACCAATGTTTCTTAGTCTCTAAAATTGTTTATTTATTTATTTATCTATCTATCTATCTGCCCTATTTTTTATTCTCTATTTTGAAACAGGGTCACACTACGGTGCAGAGGCCTTCACTAAGTTTCTGAGGCTGGCCACCAACCTGCGATCTTCCTGTCTTCAGCTTCTCTAGTACTGAGATTACAAGTGTGTGTCACCCCACCCAGCTCTAAAGATATTTTAGATGGGGCAGTTTTTTGTTGTGGGGGTTGCCCTGTGCATTGAAGGATGTTTAGCAAGATCCCTGGACTTTACCCATTGGGTACTAGAAATGCCCCCTAGTCATAGCAATAATAACTCTCTCTAGACATGATCAAACTTTCTCTTAGGAATATAGTTGCTCCTGAGTAAGCATTACTAATCTATACACCTTAACCTATATACTTATAGGTTAACCTCCATACTTATAGCTCTGTCTCTATGGTTTTATTTGAATCTGCATGTCAGCATATTTTTATAGGCACTTGAACATGATTAAGGTATAAGAGCATTGAATCTTCTGTTAGAGATAAAATTAAGAAGTTGTTGATATTTTAATGGAAATGACACTAAATCATAATTTGAGAAAATTTGAAATTAGAGAATATTTGTTTTTGTTTTTTTACCATTAGTTAGTAGAGTTGTTACTCTACTAAAGAAATGTAATTAGTTAAAAGTTTTTAATTTAAAATACCAAGAAACATGTTACTTAATTTGTTGTTTCTTTTTATATTTGAAATTTTATTTTGCACAAGAAGTAATGCCTAGGAGACTAAGGGTATTTGGTATAAATATTCCATGTCATTAGAGACCTTGGTTTGTTTTCAGTGAAAGTCTCTAAGGTCCTTAGTCATTTGCTTGCAGCAGGAACTACAAAGCCTGGCAGTATAAAGAAAATAACTCAGATTTTATCTTTTATGACGTTTCATTTCTACTTTGTTTTAAGGCACTGGCAGTCCTTTTGGCAAACCATAATAGCAGTGGTTTACCTGACTTTGAAGTGGACTGAGTCATATTCATCAGTAGATGAAAAATGAAAATAATAAACGGCTTAGAAACAAGAAAAATAAAGGGCTTAGTAACACATCTTTAACCACACCAAAGCTCCCAATTGCAAGAACCCCTGGGGTTGGTCCTACGGCCATTGTATTATCAGTTGAGTACTTACTGTGTGCCAGGCACTGGTGAGCACAGCCTCTGCCCTCCAGGAATCTGGCTGCAGACTGACACTGAAGTAGATCATGTTAACAGTGTGCAGTGATACACAGGTTGCCCTGGGGCCTGGAGAGGAATCCAGTCCTGCCAGGAATGGGGAAGGTGGTACCATGGAAGGCTTTTCCAAGGAGCTGTTTTCTGAGCAACCTTGAAAATGATGCCTTTAGTGCATTAGTGTAACTACTTAATATAAACTGGTTCTTATTAAAATGCCCGTGGCAGGTGAGAGCTAAGTTGTTATTTCTGCCAGTGGGTTTATATCAAAAGCCATAGCCCTTTCTAAATCCAAGGGATATACTGCTAGTAATGGAAATCTACATGTAAATGTCAGATCTTTGGGCCACAGAGAAGGAGTCTTTCTGGTTCTTTTAGCAACATCAAAGAAAGTAGCTCCCTTTTCCATCTGGACTAGCAGCCACTTTTAGCTGTCATTTTAGCGATTCCCACAAAAAGACGGAACAGACTAAACACATTCTTTTGGTAAGTTGCTGTCATTGTGTAAGAGACACCCACTAGTTTGTCAAATATTATGGAAGATACACAGATAGTATTTCTGTAAATTATACTTTGAATCCTATCTTCTGCTGTTGTAGACTGGTCTTCCTTCTTTGTAACTGGTCTTCGCCTATCTATAAATATGTGTAAGTTTCCTTTTTTCCGTAAGCATGTTCAAGCAAAGCCTTCCCAAAGTGTACTTTGCACTTGTAGGCTCCCATGTCAGTACTCCCTCTTCCTCTGTGCAAAAAATGCATGCGTGCCCATTTCTTAGTCTTTCAATTCTTTATGACATTAAGCCTTTGCCCACTCGTCTTGTCTCAAAGGCAAGTTTCTACACACTATTCAAGGCTCCACTCAAATAATTTCTCTTATTGATAACTTTTTAAATGTGCTTTTATTGCGCATTATAGTTTCACATCATAATGTAAATCATGTTGACAGTGACATACATGCACACGGCACTTGGTGCTCCCCCATTTTTCAGAACTTTCTGCTGACTTTCCAAAAAGTACTTGTATATGTCCCTAGTCTGGTGCTTGTCATGGGTAATCATATCTATTTTTCCCATTAGAGCTCTTTTTGGATATAACCTGGATACTGTTTACATTTAACTCAACATTTACCATCGTGTCTTTTATAAAGTGGCTCCTAATAGATTTGTTCATGAAATGTTTCAATGACCCATGCATTTTTTTCAAGATTATTGATTTTTTTCCAGGCTTTTCACTCTCTACTTTCTGACACGTATCAGTTGTCTCTTCTGTAAGAGACCCTTTGGTGGTGGTTTTGCATTGATCCTCTTTTCATTATGTAGCCCATTCCCACAGACTTTCTAGAGAGGTAACCTGGAGATACCCGGCTTGAAGTGACAGTGCTGGGATTCGAACTTGGATCTCTGTGGCTCAGTCATTTGTGTGTGCATTCAGCGCATAGACACTGAGCACCTGCTGTGGGCCGGTCATTATCCTAAAGCCAGAGGAATGAGTACTGAACCAGGTAAATCTCTACATCATGGACTCAGCATTCTAGTAGGGTGGGGGCTTGTAGAGAGACAGTAAACAGGTAAATACTGTAAAGTCAGGAGTGCTGAGTGGCTTGGATCTTCAGTGAGATGTAAGGTGGGGGAATGGAAAGGAGACTGAGGGTGGGGCTGTTTGATTCAGCTGATCTGGAGAGGAGTCCCAGAGGAGTAGACACTGAGCAAAACATACCTAGAGTCAGGTATGCAGAGCGGGTTCTGTGGTGACCCAGAGAAGCGACCGCGGGACAGCTAGGGCAGTGTGCCGCTGAGAGCCCCTCAGGCCAGAGCAGCCCTCCTAGGAGGGAGTCTGAAGGAGTCTACAGCTGTGTGATGTAGGAAGCTGGCCATGGAAAGGTGTTTGCATTTGAGTCTCACATCATCGGAGGCCACTGGAGGTCATAAGTAGCAAAACTGTCCTATGGTGTCACATAAACAGTAGCAGCTTATAAGACAGAGTTGGTCTGTTTTGATATCTGCCAAGGCTCATCACCTTTCCTATTAATTAGTGCAGATAGAAAAAGGTGACTATATGCATGGTCCGTTTAATCCTCACAGCTTCATATGAGGCAACTGTTCTTGTCTCCGTTTCATAGGTGGAAACTGAAGGACATGGAGGGTACATAACTTGTGCACATTTACACGTGGGCAGGATTCAGCTGGGATCTTTAACTCGCCCTTTAGACAAGTTAGGCAGCTTGCCTGCCGTCCCCCAGGCTAGTTTGGTGGGATTATGGTAAAGTGCCCTCGGTATTTCATTCTTCCTACTGTTGTCTCTGCCTGGTGTAGACGCTTGCAACCTCATGACAGCCTTGAAATGTTCTTAACTGGCCTTCTTGTTCCGAGGCACTCTTTTTTTTTTTTTTTTTGTACTTATAAAGTGCTTTAATGGACATTTCTCGGTGTCCTCTCTCCCATCCTTTCCATTTTTTTCTTTTACATCATAGTGAGATTCAAAGTGATACATAAACACATGCGTGCAAGCTCTTGGTGTATTTCCCTCTCTGTGACAGCCTCCTGCCTTTTCCTCCCTCCTACATGTTAGTGAGATTGATAATGATACCTTTATGCATGGATCTAACCTTATTTGAACTCTATCCTTGTCAGTCTTGATGCTAATTTTGTGCACCTCATACTATTGATGGGACTCGTGTGGCTTTTAGATCTCTCTTCTGAACAGATCCTGTGCACAATTAGGTCTGCAGCTTTGCTTACCACATTGTCTTGGCCTGGGACTCTCCCTCCTCCTGCCTTCATCCTTGTTCAAGACTGTACCTCTGAGAGGCCATTCCTTTTTTTTTTTTTTTTTGATTGCTTCAAAATTTAGGGGTTCTTTGACACAGAATTGATTTTTATGTTGATATTTTTTTAAATTCTGTCTCCCCCAACCAAGTTGTCAGCTCTTAAAAGCAGTCATATCTTCTGTTTCTTTACATCTGCAGAGAAGCAGATATGTTCCCTAAATATATTCAATTAATAAGCATCTCATAGGTACTTAATTTGGATGACTAAGGCTTTGGGAAGAAATAGGGAGCATAAACCAAGATAATGTAAAAAAGATGGAGCCACACAGCATACATGTTGGCTTTTTGTTGTTGTTTTTGGTGGTGTGCGTTTAAGGAAAACTAGTCATCCTTTTCCTATTCTGTGAATATTGGTAAGGGTTTCTTGGCCAGTCCCAAAGATTGCTCTACTTGGCTAATAAAAATAAATAAATAAAGATTCTTGGTTCTGGGGCCTTAGTGTTCTTTCTTCTACTTACATTATTTTTTTTTCATATTAAACAAGTATGGCTGAGTTTGAGAGATTTTTTTTCTTGCCACTTTTAACTCGTCCAGATGGTTATGTGATTCACAGATTTGTATGTGTCCAGATCATGAGAATCCAAAGGCTCCTGTGTTTGAGTCGAGTCCATATGTTTAGGCATTGTTGCTCCTTGTGTGGGTTCACAGAATTTGTTGAAAACTCCAACAGTGGGACTTGCATTCCCTACTCGATCCAACTTGAGATCTCCTGGCCTTCCTCCTAGCAATGAGGGTAAGAGGGAGTGGGTGGTCACCTCACAACGATTGCGTTTTCTTAAGTGGGGAAGGTGAGAAGAAAGATTGTAAATATTCGAGTTAAGCTGTATCGTTGTAAACAAGACAGCTTATGTTACATCAGCATTTCTGTAAGATCATTCTCAGTTGCTATGAAAAGTTTATTTTAAAAAAAATTTCTATCACATTAGTCAATCCTGAACTAAGCTAGTAGTTCTCAAACATGAGTGTGCTGTAGAGTTCCTGAGAAGATGACTTAAAATATACAGATGCCCCCCACCCCCTGCCTTATGACTGTGATATAGTAAGTCTAGTGTGGAGATCAGGTAATCTGCAGTTTTAAACAGGCATCTGGTTATTCTCTCACCCCTGGCACATGTTGAGAAACAGATTTAGGCTGTAGAGCACTTTTTTGGGAGGATATTTTAAATTAGAATAAAATCAGCTATCAAATGTGGTATTTGAATCCGTGCCCCTTTGACATTAGATGGTCGGTTCTCTTTTCTCGCTGCATTTATCTGCAGGCTGGGGCCCATGATGTTCACTGTAGTCCGTATCCAGCCACCTAAGTCACCCACTCCTAACCCCCCATGACCCCCTTAAATCTCAATATTTTTTTGTCAGAAGCATTTTCTTTTCTTTTAATATGTTTTTATTTTTAATCGATACATAGTAATTGTAGTTATGTGGTACATTGTGACATTTCAGTACATGTATACACTACATAAGGATCAGATTAGATAATTGGCATATCATTCTTTGTGTTGGGAACATTCAAAATACCTTCTCAGCTGTTTTGAAATATGATTGTCAATCATAGTTTTACCAGGCTATAGAATATTAGGAGTTATTTCTCTATCCAACTGAATAGTGAATTTTCTTGAATAAAGATTTTTCTTAGTGAGATATCTTCAGAGTTTAAAATATGAATATATAAATCTGTTTCCACATTTTCCCATGGTTGTGGCTTGGAGAGCGATAGTGGTGGTGGCTACTGAGCTTCACATAATAAACTTGAATTTCAAGAGCATCTACTCTGCCTTGATGGGCTTGGAAAAAAACAGTTCTGAGTACCATCACTTCACACCCAGAAATTCATTTGTTCATTCAGTAAAAATGTATTGAATATCTGTTTACCAAATACTCTTATTTGAACTGAAGCATCTGTGAAAAAAATAGGCAAAACATCCTTATCCTCATTGAATTCACATCCTCGTGGGAAGAGAAAGGCAGTAACTACATTATGTGATGTTGAAAGTGTTAATGAAAAAGGTAGATTAAGGTAAGAAAGATCCAGAGGGCTAGAGGCATAGGAGGAGGCTATACAGAAATTCAATAGGGTGGTCAGTAAGCAGGTCATATTTTAGAAAAGACTCACTATGAGGGGGTGAGTGAGCCATGGGACCATTTGGAGGGATGGCAATTCAGGCAGATATGACAGTGCAAAGGCCCTGAGCTAGCCATGTGCCTGTGGGGTTGAAGGAACAGTAAGGAGGCCAGCAGGGTAAAGTGGCCTGAGCAGGGGGAGCCAAGAGCTCAGAGAAGAAACGGCCATGATTAGGACATGCATATTTTCCCCAAGCCAATAGGAAGCCAGTGGAATGTTCTAAGCAGAGAGTGACACAGTCTTAGACTTTCAAATGGCCGGTGTGTGTGTGTGTGTGTGTGTGTGTGTGTGTGTGTGTGTGTGTAATAGACTATTGTGGTGTCTTCTAGAGCCCTAGGTCCCACTGGGAGGTCCTGCTGTGACCGAGGAGGGAGTGGATGGCTTGGGCTTGGGTGGACCTAGTGGAGGGGAGTCAAGTTGTCTGCTTTGGGTATAACTGGAAAGATGAGCCAGAGTTCCGACAGCTTGATGAGGAAAAGGAAAGAAAGTGGATTCCGAATGGGCATCCCAAGTCCCTAGAACTGAGTTGCTTCCCCATTACAGAAGATGAAGAGCTATGGAGTGAGCAGACTTGAGGAGGAAGGCGAGGTGTTCCGGTGTGGATGTATTCTGCACATGCCTGTTGACATCATTGTGGAAGTACAGCAGGCAGTTGGGTGTACGATTGCATGGCTGATCTGGAACTGTGCTTCAACACTGCTACCCAGCATCCCAAGAGAGTAGCCTAATGCATACTCTAGCCCAGGAAAAGATAAAAATTCAACTCATAGTTTCTGTGGAATACCTATCACTTTCATACTGTTGAAAGTCAAATCATCATGAGGTGTGTGTGTGTGTGTGTGTGTGTGTGTGTGTGTGTGTGTGTGTGTGTGTGTGATGTTCCTATTTTCCCGTAATTACAACTCATTGCTTATTGTTTGCAATTTTTGTTTTCAAATTGTTATTGAACCCCTAATCTTTGGATAGATAGTTTTCTTATGTGGTGCTCTGGCTCCACCCAGGATAATCATTGCCATTATTATCATCTGCTATGTTGTCTTGTTTACCCTTTGGGCTTTATGTCTTGAAAGGGATTACCACTGCTGGAAACTGTTAAAACTTGATTCTCTCTCATCAGTTCTTCCAGGGGAGAGTTAACAGAGCCTTGGAGAGGGCTGGGCTTCGCAGGGCTGCCTTCCCCATCATGTGTCTGCGCCTGGCACACTTGATCCTTAATGGCACAGTTCATTTGTGTAAGCAACTTGACAGATGTCCGTAGTGAGGCATCAAATTGGACGGTGTCTGCTAACAAATCTAATGGGAAAACAGAAAAGAGAATTCAAAGGATTATCTTTTCTCAGGATTAAATTTGTGCCATTTAGCTGTTTGAGACCCTGTTGTTAAAACTGCTTTATTAGAAGTCTACACAATTCTTCACATGGGTGTCAAAATAATTTTGGTGAAAATGATGTTGGTTGGACTCATCGGGCTGAAGTATTCGCCTTGTGATTACAGACAGGGTTTTGTCTCCGCTGCTCTACTTTCCTCCAAGCCTTTTGCTGGACGAGCTAGACTTAACAATCTGCATTAATTTACTTTGGCACTTCACACGGTCAGACAGGCCATGGACATGATGGTCTCTAATACATTTCTAAAAAATCCTGCAATGCTCCTTTTTAATTGATGTCCTTCATAAATTGTATTTGTTGAAGCTATAATTACTTGTTTAGCAGCAAAAGCAAATCTACCTCCAAGAATAATGAAGATGTTCTTTTATAAAGTTATTAAGATACAGAAGTTTGGCACACAGAGTAATTTAGTTCTGCTTTATAATGTTATCTTTGGGGACTGGATCTTTGGGGAATCACATATATCAGAACCTATCAAAGTGGAAAAGGACCTATCACCACTGTGCACCTCAATAATGTCAGTGTTCCTACCTTAAAGTGACTATTGCCACAAGTATGTACTTATTAAAATAGTTGGAATGGATCAGTTTCATTGATGATGTTTTTGTATGCCCTTCACAGTAATTAATGGCTTCATTTGATGTTCATTCCATTTACTTGGAATATTTTGGTTTGACTCTTGAAATTGTTTAGAAGACTCCTATATGATGGAGTAGGGGGATCTTTGAAGGAGCATCTTTCAGAGATGTTCCTTAAAAATTTTGTCATCCCCCGCGGAAATAGGCCAAATTACAGTGGCACAGGATGGATCATTTAATATTCTTATTTTGTTGATTTATAAATTGCATATAGCCATCATATCAAATTATTAATTTTTATAAGAGGATTCAGGGAACATTAAATAATACTGTCAAATCAGGGGCTTGAAACAAGGTTTTCTAAAGTGGTGTGTGGGTCTTTTGGGGGGAAGCAAAAGGAAGTGATGCACAGGTGTGTGTGTGTATGTGTGTGTGTGTGTGTGTGTGTGTATCTGTGTATTTTCTCTGTTTTAAATAAAAGTACAAGCTCTATCAGAATAGGAACTTCGTTAACTTTTTCACCATTCTAGCTGCAGTGCCTAATCAGATTGCCTCAGATACAGTCAGCACATAAATATTTGCCAAATGGATAAACTAACTGGGACTTCTCAGTGCCTGGAACTTCATAGTGGGCACGGTGACACATCAAAGAGTGTTTCCCAAACTTATTGGACTTTGGAACCCTTCTCTTGAGGAACATTATGTTAGAATCGGGTTCCTTAAAATTGCTCTGGGAAATTTTAACTCTTGAGTAAAATAGATAACAAAGTTTTATAACTAAATTGATCACTGAGTGTAATAGTCAAGTTTTTGTGGGTACTGGAATGTAAGGGAAGTAGAACATGTGGTTAGCAGGGATGCCAGGCTTCCATGTTGGAATGCATTCTCTTGGGCAAGTTACTTGACCCCTGGCAGCCTCAGTCTATTGATCTATAAAATAGGGATAATAATTACATTTATCCTGCTGATTGCTGGGCAAATAGATTATATTTAGTCTCACTTTGGAAAGTAAATGAAATAATGTATGTAGAAGGCTTTCCTAGGCTAGCCATTCATTATTGTTATTATCATTCATTAAAAAGTAAGTGATAAAAATATCACCCCCAGTTAGCAGGGGTGACTGTGAGGCATTCAAATTTAAATAGGATCAACTCTCCTCCCTTCTTTCAACAAATTGTGGAGTGCTTCTAATGTGCCTGCATTGTTAGTTCTGGGGTGGCAGTGGTGAACCCTCTCAATGCTCCTTCCCCAAGGACCTGGAGGGTTTTTGTAATATAAAATGTTTACAGACGTCACTGTTTCTTAGAACATAAAGCAAATTTAATTGTACACAATTCACTTGAAGTTAATTGTTCTGAGGTCATTATATTAGCCATCTGTCCCAAAGGAGCACTTTTTTTCCCTTTCAGAATCCAATCTGTTCTTAACATCAAATAAAGCAGAATTCTTATGTCACATTTTAATTGTTATTTTATTTTATTTTTGCGGGTCTGTGTATGGAACCCAGAGGCATTTGACCTCTGAGCTATACCCCCTGCCCAATTTTTTATTCTTTATTTTGAAACAGGGTCTCACTGAGTTGTGGAGGGCCTCACTAAGTAGCTGAGGTTGTCTGCGAACCGCGATCCTCCTGTCTCAGCCTCCCGAATGCTGAGATTACGAGTGTGCACCACCATGCTCAGCTCAGATCACATTCTAAAATAAAATAAAATGAAACCAGAATTATGAAATAAATGAAATAAGGTAATACAACAGAAAGTGCTGATCTTTTTTGTGTGTGGTACTGGGGATTGAACCCAGGGGTGTTCTACTTCCAAGCTATATCCCAGCCCTATTTTTTTTTTTTTTTTTTTTTTGGTGGTACTGGGGTTCCTGGAAACCCTTCTACCTCTGGGATACACTCCCAGACCTATTTTATATTTTTATTTGGAAACAGATAAGCCAGCAGGGCTGGCTTCGAACCAGCGTGATCCTCCTGTCTCTGCCTCCCAAGCACGGGGATTACAAGCATGCACCACCATGCCCGGCTTAATTCTTTATTTTGAAACAGATTCTCACTAAGTAGTGGAAGGCTTCACTAAGCAGCTGAGGCTGATAATGAACCTGCAAACCTCCCGTCTCAGCCTCCCAAGTACTGGGATTATAAATATGTGCCACCATGCTCGGTTCCCTTCCTTTTATTCTATTAGTTTAACTATCAGAGTAGAGTGACCAGATTTAGCAGATAAAAATATACAATATCCAGTTAAATTTGGACTTCAGATAAAGAATATTTCTTTAGTGTTAGTCTGTTCCACATAGTACATAAGAAATACAATTTTTATAAAAAGTTATTTTGAAGTGCAGTTTAACTGGGCACCCTGTATTTTATCTGATATAACCTAACTACTCTGAACCTGGGGTTCTAGCCACTTTTGCGGGAGAAAACCACTGCCAGCAACAAATCGTATTTAAAGTGGCTTTTGTACAGGAGGTATTTTACCCCAAACAGAATAAAAACCTTCTATTTGAAATGATTTTGTAACTGTTCCCACCTGATCACCAAGTGTTTCCAAATTAAAAGCCATTAATTAAGGCCTTATACAGATACAAGAGATATGCAAGGAGTGCTTTGTAATGCCAGCTCAGTACTTCAGGTGAGAGCTTTTCAAATTACGTGGACCACTGGAGCCACCTGCTTGAGCAAACGCAGCGCAGCCTGTGCGGCTCATCAGCGCACCGTGGAGCAGCGCTGTTACTGATTTTTCTCATTTCTCCAGGGCAAATACTAATTAATGGATACAATTCACAGCTGATTAGCTGTAGTTTCTTCAGTAATTACATTCGCATACTAACTGTTCAGAAGAGGATTTCTAACCCAGTTCTTATTTCACTCTGAGCTTAATTTGTTTTTTGAATTGTTTAGGCCCTTAGTTTAATAGCCATTTTATTTTTCTTTGTTGTTTTAGGTGCTATTAGATAATAAGTGAATGTAATCTTAAAAAATAACTCCCTGATAATGAGCTGTTTGCCTTAAATGGATTTCTAACTCCCCAACAAAACCTATATTTAAATAACATTAAAGTTGTGATATAGGCTGTCAGGTGGTTTGCGGCAGCCAGGTTGGAACATAGAATATACAGATTTTCATATAAATGGAAAAAAAATTTGATTCCATTCTCAAGAGTTTAGTTCTAGCATCATTAATCCATCACAAGCTGCATGACAGAAACCTGTATTTTTTTCTTGCATACATTTGGCATTATAGAAAAATGGGAAGTGCACATGTATTTAATAAGACATGTCTTCAGAGAAGCCAGATAAAGTTGTTGTTTTTTTTTTTTAAGGGCTAATAAATACGCCTTTCAGAAAGCCTTATGAAGATATTTACCCAAATGACCGTGAGTGCCGAAGGCTCTCCGTGTGTCTGTGCTTGTGTGCCTGTGTGGGCAGGCGTTGTTTTACAGGGTGAGGCTGTGCTGCTATGGACCGTAACAGCACTCTGGAACCATTAGAGTCCTTCATATAAACCCTGCTTAGTTCTTGGATCCCTGACATGATAAAGTGTAGCATGTCAGTCCCCCCTTCTTGCAGGTTCAGCATTGGGCTGAGAGACCCCTGGAAATAAGTGTCAGTTTGAGAGGAGGATTATGTGGCTCTTCCATATCTGTGTATCTGTATCTGTATTCTATTTATTCTCTATATCTATTTATGTATCTGTGTATCTATGTGCCTGTTTTTTTCATCCATCCATCTATCCATCCATCCATCCATCCATCCATGTATCCACTCACCCATCTACCTATCTCTTTTAAATCTTTTTCTTCAAATAATTGCTAGCTTTATGTATTTTAAATGATAGCTATATACATTTCACCTTTTGGAGACAAAACCCATCTTGTATTTTGATGCATTAAATGAAGGAAATAATATACTTTATAAAAAGGACATTCTTCTACCACTTAAAATATCACGAAAATACTGTGGCTATAGATAATTATGCCCACAGATCCTTCCCGTGTTGCCAGACTGATAACAGAATGCTTAAAGCAACAAAATACGCCTCCTTATACCATCTGAACCTGAAAATACATTTCTGCCAAAACCCGAGTTTTACATTTTGATAACAGGTCCCTAGAAGTAAAGAGCTTAAATCTGAAATGCTGATACAGTCTTATTTGCGATGAGATGAATGGGCCATTGTGTTACGGAATGAAGTAAAAATTGCTGTGTTCATAGGATCCTGCTCATTTTTAAACCTCTTTGCATTTTATGTTACATTGAGAGATTAAATATCACTGTTTTCAGCAGCTCTGATGGATAGATATGGCTTCTTTAAGCTCTGTTTAGAGATTTTAAAATATTCTTTCATCTTATTTATTTATATTCATGCCACACCCCATTCACTAGAAAATAGAATTTGAGTCCTGGGAATTGAATTTTATTCTCTTTAATTCACATTTTAACCTACCCACACTTGGGACATCTGTTCTTGAAAAGTAAGCTGTAAAATTCCAACATGCTTTAAAATGTGTCAAGGTGATTTTCTTTGGAAGTCTTTTCTTCTAACCCTTGCCAAATGCAGGTTTAATAAACAACACACATGAGTGACCCAAATGTTTGTATATGTCTCCCTTCACTATTAGTCTTGATGAGAAACAAAGCTAGTACTTAGAATTAATGTGTTAGCTTAACTTTGTGCTTCATTTTCTGAGGGAGCTAGCTGACAGCACAGTGTCATGCTTTTAAGCACTCTGTATTTTGAATTTGATCTGATTAGCTCCAGGGCCCCTTTATTCTCGTGACACGAGCATTCTTTCTAAGTCATATCTGAGCATTAGGTAAACAACCAGAATCCTTTATTATGCCCACATTAACATAAAGCAATTTGCTTTCTTTCAGTTTGGAAATAATAATAACTACATGAACATGGCCGAGGCGAACAATGCTTTCTTTGCTGCCAGTGAGGTAGGTGTCTATTGTAAAGCTATCTGTGTGTGTTTTGTGTGTTATTTAGATAATTCGATTGGCTTGAAAGGAAAAGCAAAATATCAAATTTCTCTCTCTCTTATGTGGCTCAGGGTAACGACTTTGGAAGAGAAATGAGAAAAGCCTATTGAAAAAGAAAATAACCTGACAAGACTTTATCACTTGTCCATAGGCTATTGCAAGTTCACGTGAATCCCTTGATAAAAAAAAAAATGTGCAAACAAAAATATGTAAGAAAGTATGTTAAAAAATACACACACAGTCCAGACTATCTAAGCAGATATCTAAGATAAGTGATTATTTTGGAAACCAGGCCGGAAGTGACTTATAATAGAAAGTATTTGAACTTCATACCTGTGTAAGGTTAATTTCACCACGTCGCATGGCTTAGGGACATTCTGTGTGTCAGAACGGTAATGTAGTTTCGTGGGGGTTTGATGGGCGATGTTAAATGAGGGTTTCAGTTAGTGTTAGATGCCCTCGGGTAAGCACAGTGTCTAGCAGTAGTAGGTGCTCAATAAAAAAATTAAGTGAATGAATGAATTAGTAAATGAACGAGCATGCTCCATCACCTGGTTGTAGCTGGGAGAAGTGGGTGATGGAATCTAAAGGCAGCACCACATTGGCTCTGGGTTTGTCTTCAGTGGCGTGCACAAGGGACAGATGTTGTCTTCTTGCTCATTTTCCTACATTTTCTCTCCCTGACTCAGGACTCATTGGCTTGCCCTCCAGGAAAAAACAAAAAACAAACAAACAAAAAAACCCTTGATCTTGATTATATCAAGAAAATGGTTTCCTAAAAATGGTAGACTGCGCTGAGATTTAAGATTTTCAAGCAAGAACAAACAGAAGCGTAAAATTGGTCCAAATAGAACATTTCCTCTTGTGGCTTGTATAATAAAAAGTCTTCATTTTCTAAATACATTCAAATATAGGAAACTGAACTAGCTTGACCCCAGAGATTGGATATAATAATAGCTTTGGAAATGATTTTGGTATGAAGAAGCCAGTGATAGGAAAGAAATTAACATGGAGAAATTATTAGAATAAGTGGAGAGTCAAGTTAAGGGTCTTGTGACTTAATCATTTTTTCAGTGACCATCCTCTGTCTAACCAAGAAGACAGCTTAGATAAGGGAACATTGTTTGGCACTGGCTGCTGTGTTGTTTGTGATAATGAACACAAACCCCATCTGTAAGGACAACATGATGTTTCATTCTGGAGGATTTTTTTCCCCTACATTTGAATCAAACATTGATGAAAGCTCTACTGCCAGCAGCTGTTCAGAGACAATTTAATTCCAGCTGTGATAATTCACCGTGTCAGACATTGGCTGTTATATGTTGATACAACAGTTCTCCAGATTTGCATTTTTATCAAAAGGAACAAATGTTTTGAACATTTCTGTACAGATGGTATTTAACCATGTACATACTATTTTAACATGTTCAAGGTAAACACTGAAAAGTCAATATCTGTAAAAAGTAATCACGTAAACTCTGAATGGGTAATCTGATACTGGTCATCTGGCATGCTTACAGAAGTCAACGTCTTTTATGTTTGGTGCCACACAAAGTTATTATTTTTTTTATCATCTCCGACAGCCAGTGTTTTGGAACTAGAATGCTTAAGTTTAATATTTTACCTCATTTTCTTTTCCACATGGCATACTTCACCTTAACACTTTCTTTCAAGGTAATTTAAGATTTTAGCATTTCCTTGATTACGTGTTGCAATGTTATTTTATAGTATTTTATTAGGTTATGATGTAGTACTATACCAACTTCAAACATAAAATTAGTCTTTTGAAGAATTTTAACATGGGGACATATGATACATAACACAAATAAAAATTAAAACCTTTTCAATTTGGACTGCCTGGCATGAGACATGTTAATGCTTAAGAGGTAATCTTATGTAATGATTGCACTGTACATCTCTCAATCAAAACCTAAGCCTGAGTAAGTGTTAAGGCACTGCATTATAGCATGTACCTAATTTCCCAATCACTACATTAAAAGTAAGTTTATTTGGTATCTTAATATTTTAATGAATACAGACTAATTCAGGAGGACTTGAGGTTTGCATGCTGCAAAATCTAAATTGTGCCTGAAACCAGTTCCCTTCACGTATGTATTGTCCTATAGATAACACTCTAGGGACTCGGAAACTCTTAAGTTTAAAATTCACACATTAGCTTTATGTTTTCTTTCTGTGTCATGATTACCCTGACCATTTTTAAAGTACTTTAAATATTTATTGAAATAATATTTCAAGTGTTAATTACAGTGGTAATGAAAACAGCCAAATGCCACATATCAAGAATGAGTGTTTATCCGTATTGTTAATGTGATATGTTAGATTTCATTAAGCAGTAATGGGGTAGCAAATGAGTCACAAATTACAGTTGCATCTGTTACTAGACCACATTAGTGCCAAAATAACGGCAAATGCAGCCATAGGGTTACGTTCATTAGCCAACCACGTTTGTGGCCAATTCATCCCTTTGTTGCTGAGAACTCAGGATACCACAGTAAGAAATTGACATCTTTTGGGGTCATTGTAAGAATGCATGTCAGGAAATCTGTTGTTGCATTTTGTCTTTGAAACATATTATGATGGTGCTATGTTTTGCATTCATTGAATCTGCTAAGAACCTCGATTGTCCCACCGTGGAGCCCCATAGCTTGTGATCTCTTTATTTCTGGTGAAAACAAGTAATATTTGATAGGTTCCATATGCAAGAAATGTTTTTTGTTGCTCCCCCCCCTTGAATTTGTTTCTCTTTTCTTTCAAGTGGTTATTAGAGGATATTGTCACTGATAGTTTGAAGAATGATCTCCAGCTCTTAATTAGTTCTCTTTACTGATAACAGCAGACTCCAATTATTTTGCACCAGTTCGTTCTTTCAAATATTATTAATAATAAATGAACTATAACTTTGACCCTGTGAGCTAGGAATAAAAAACATCTGAGTGCCCGCCCTCTTGCCCGCTGCCAGCCCTTTCACCTCACACACACACACACACACACACACACACACACACACACACACACACACAAAATAAATCCTGGATCTTGACTCTCCCCCTCCCCAAACATCCAATTTCTCTAAGAAAGATGGTCCATGTGGCTGAGCAAGGCAGCCCTGATTTACATCAAAGTGCTACTTTAAAACACAGCTTTCAAGAGTCTCAGTAGCAGTAGCAGTGACGAAAAGCAGTACATTAAAGTTCATTTTGTTTTTGAGATATAAAATTATCTAAACAATTGAACAACATCAGGGCCATTAGTATATCTATATCAGTATAGCTCTGTGCTCTCTAGATAGTTTTTAAAAGTTGAAGAGTAGTAGAAAATGTTCTGATAAATACATATTAAAATGTTCATATAAAAGAGAAAATAAATCTTATAGTCTAAAAACCCTGGCACCTTTTAATACGAGCTATGATAATCCTTATATAAAGTGTGTAAGACACACAGTAACAATTTCCATAGAAGCGTTCATTGCACTTGGGAATATACCAATAAAGGAAACTTAAAAACCAAACCACAAATTTAATATTACTTATTTTGTAGGTTGTGGCAGAAAGTAAATATGTACAATGTTCAGTTCTGGATTAATGTTGTGCGTGTGCGTGCCACAGAATCATCAGCATTTTCTGAAGCATGTGGATGGCGGAAGTGGTTTGAGCTGTTTCACTAACATATCAATAAAGCGGCAATTTGTTATATAGCCAAATCTAATGTCGCCGATGCTCCAGCTAACAACAAAGACAGATGTTACTAATTAAGTACGCATTAAAAAACTGTTAATACTGATACTCCATTAAAACCATATGATAATGAGACTTAAATCTTTAATCAGAATGATCAGCAAAACTTGATATATGGAAATCTGTGTTTAAGATGTTTTCATTTGCGAAATAAATATTTGGCCTAGATATCTAGTGTTTTCATGCAAACTCTTCCTTCTTTCCCCCCAAGGAGGAATAAAATAGAGGAACGGCATGTGCGAATATCTGTATTTTGTCTTGTTTTCTTTCAGCAGACTTTCCATACACCAAGCCTTGGGGACGAGGAGTTTGAAATTCCACCAATCACACCTCCTCCAGAGTCGGACCCGGCCCTGGCGATGCCCGATGTGCTGCTACCTTTTCAAGCCCTCAGTGACCCATTGCCTTCCCAGGGAAGTGAATTCACTCCCCAGTTTCCTCCTCAAAGCCTGGATCTCCCTTCCATCACAATCTCAAGAAATCTTGTGGAGCAAGATGGTGTGCTTCATAGCAGTGGTTTGCATATGGTAGGCAACACATTTCTTGTCTGAAAGTATCTTATTATATGCACTAATCATGGTGAAGATCTGAAAGTCCCTGTTTCGAAGTTTGTTTCTGCCTGTTCACTCCCAAGCAAGTAGATTGTCTTTCCTACAGCCATTTTAAAATAGGCTTGTTACTGGATCAATGCCTGGTATTAGGTTGATTGACAGTCATTTATAAGGGGATGACCACAAGATTCTTCGGTTATAAAATAATTTTATTAAGGCAGGAGGATCACAGGTTCTCAGCCAGTTTCAGCTACTGAGGCCCTCCACAACTTTTAGTGAGACCCTATTTCCAAATAAAGAATAAAAAAAAAATAGGTTTGGGTGTATAGCTCAGAGGTAGAATTCCCCTGGGTTAAATTTTCACTCCCCCCCTCAAAAAAAAAAAAATTAAGAAGTCTTACTCATTCTTTTGGAATAGCCACTCTTCCCTTGCCTTTGATTTAATATAGAGATATACCTGAGTTGAAAGTTTAACCAGGTGAGATTTTTGAAATGGAAGCATAGTACTTGGGAGGCCTCGACGGGAGAATTGCAGATTTGAGGCCAGCCTCAGCAATTTATGGAGACCCTGAGCAGCTTACCAAGACCCTGTTTCAAAATAAATAACAAATTAAAAGGGCTGAGGGTATAGCTCAGAGGTAGAATGCCTTTGGCTACAATCTCAAGTACCCCCCCCCACAAAAGGTAGACCTTATCCTGTGCCCAGGTCTTTTGAATGTGTTGGATTATAACATAATGTTTACTATTTATGATTTGCTCTGACCTCAAATGAAATATCAAACTGTGATAGATAAAGGAAAAGAAATAATTGCTTATAACCAGCACAGGGAAATATAGAATGAGCTACTGTGTGAAATATACCTGATTATGTTATTTATTATTATAAACATTGAACAAGGCACTCCAGAGAACTAAGGTTACTAATGCAATTATTTTGGTTCCTTTTTTTTTTTTTTAGTGTGCAATTGTAGTCAGCAGTCACCAGAGTAAATCTCTTTAAGTATTTTAAAGTCTTCTGCTGGGATCATTGTCTCCCCCCAGCCCCCATAGTATATAATACATCTAGGTATGTCTAGGTGAGGTACTAAGAAATTTTAAAATAAGATTAATATTTTATAGGGCTTTAAAAAATACCCTGATAAAATGAAACAGATGTGTTGGTATAACAAGAAACAAATCCTATTTCTTGTTTACATATTTTTTCTGCACATTAGGGCCATGCCAGTGATGTTTATTGGTTTCATTGTTAATTCCCCAGATAACAACATATGATTGCAAAATATGTAGTGGATTAGCGGTGCAAAGATGCAGTGCGCTCTCTGAAATATAAGATTACTTCCCCAAATAGGATTGCTGCAACATAATTTTCTTTGCCTGTGATCTTTTGTGTTTGAGCTGAACATCAGGGTTTTTATTCTTTCTCTCTCTCTCCCTCTCTCTCTCTTTTTGTCAGAAAAGAATGCAGTGAACAGTCGGGAAATGGTCATTAAGTATTCATAAACGTTACTCAACATCACAAATAATTGTTTCCTGTGGACTTTCTTACAGTTTTGTCCCTTTGACACTGGAATGGGAGGATTCTGTCCTCTTCCTCTACAATCAGGCTTGTAATGTTGTGCCTGAAAAATAATAAAAATAGTGTTTAGTTGTCAGCAGGGTTTGCCAGTGTTCGTCATTATTTGTAGATGTGCAGCCGGGCTCATTTAAGTTGCCGAAATACTTAAAAGACCATATAATGTATGCTAAAATGTGTACTTTATTAAACTGGTAAATATTTATTAATAATATAAGAATCTGCCTTTAAATTAAACATCTGATAAATTACCTTGCCTTAAAGCTATAAAACTGTTATTGCTGCTATAAAAAAGTGTAAAGGAGGCATTTTGACTATGAAATTTCATTTCATGGTCAATTGAATTTACTATATTGGAAAGAACTAAAGATGGAATCATAAAATAATTATGATATTCACATACACTTAAAGAACAATGCTTTCGGGGACCTGTGTTGGGAGAGAGGACTCAATTTTTAATGCTTCTTTTGTAATGTATGGCTGATCACTAAAGCAGTTGAATTATTTCATTGATTTTTAAAAGTAGCTACTTTGGCTAAGTGCAGGCTGTTGTCATGACATTTACACGGACCTCATCACTTTCATTGGTGTCTTTTTGAAGTTTTGCTAAACCTGAATGCTATTTATTTGGGCTTGAAACAAACTAATCTTGTTGAAAATTCTAGTAGAATTTCACCTTGAAGAAATGTCATGGGATTTTAAATCACAAATGTTGGAAAAAATAAAATGTACCAGGACAGAATTATGATGAATACAATGTGTCGTTGGCTTTGTTCTGTAGACTACCTGACATGTTCACCTATAAACTTGAATTCAGAATCGCCAGAGGCATGGTTAAAAATAGGTTATGTCAAGGTTCTTCTATATCTCCCTCCGGGTACCGAGTTGGCCGACTACATCATAATACTCTGTAGAAGCCTCCTCGGAGATTTCCCTTAGGAAGGTCACCAGAAAAATAATAAATAATACTGTATATATCATGTTTCCAGCCTCCTGGTTGTGCACTGGATATTTCATATACCTTATGCAAGTAAGAAGTTTTATTATCCAAATGAACATGGCTGTCTGTTAAGGATTGCTATGGTGAATTAAGACTATCGTATAAGAAGAAAAGCCAGCTTGTTTATGTTGTACTGCACCGGCTTTTCTTCAGAGCCTCATTCATTTTCCTTTAGAAAGAGTGACAGTTTGTCACATTACTGATTAGCTGCATCATTGTTGGCAACAAGCACAACATGTTTATCTTGCTTAAATTTATGCCATTATACTTAAAAACAGAAAGGAGGAACAAAAAAGGAGATTAAAAGAGTCCAATGATTAGCATTCACATTTCAAAATATGCAAATAATGCCCTAGTATTCAAAAGTGCATTGCTGAAAAATGGAATGTCGATGCATTGTGGCTTCAAAGAACAACCTTGATTTGCTTGTCGTGGACACATATGTTTTAAAACAGGATGCGGTTGGCAAGTCAAAGTCAACGGTAGATTTTGCTTAAAAATTTGTTACCCCTAAGCAATATTGTCAGTTCAGATGATCATCTGGAAATTATTTTAATCTACCAAAGATTGCAATTCTAAAAATCTACAATGTGCGCTCCAAAGGTTTTTTTTTTTTTAACACCTCTCTATAATCTGCCCAGCCTGCTGAGTAGCATTGACATCAGTAGTACATCAATTTCAGAAAGTGGATTATTTTTACTAGACAGCTATTGTGACATATTGGGTCAGTCATAAATGAAAGATATTCATGCAAGCATGCAATACTTGTAATGAAGTCTCACTCTGACCTTCTGTATGATTGATTCTGTAATTTAGTTTTCTCAGGCAGTGCCTGAAATGAAATGAAATCATGTTGAACAAGTTTTGAATACCCACAGTGCACCAGGAGAAGAAAAATCTGCAGCCCCAGAGGCTTGAGAGAGAGCAGATGAACGATTTATCTCTATGCTATTATAGCCTTTGCCAGCATTCAACATTTCTTCTTCTTCTTCTTTTTTTTTTTTTTTCTTATTTGGCTTAAGTACTTAATTCTGCAGGTAGCTGTAAATGGGAAAATAAAATGCTGTTCAGATTTAAAATGACAGGACAGGAGTATGTGCAAGGGACTGATAAAATATCTTGAATAGAACTGACCTTTCATGTAGCTGAAAGTTACTGGGGGATTCATCCTCATAATTACCATATAGATTATTTTTATTTCTTTCCTGCAATGAAACATTTCAGAGAGCAGTAGTGCTGATTGAATGAAAATTGAACTTGTTAACATTCTTTTCAGCTTAGCCTGTTGTACATAACAGAAGGTTAGCTTTGATGAATTTCAAAATTCTCTTTGATATCTAAGAAACCGACAGTAAAATAATTGTCTCTAGTCAGATATTTTGTATGCCCCCCAAAAGAGAATTTATAAAACACACTGATAATGCACACACTTTTTCTCTATGCATTATATTTCATGTTTAGAGGACTGATATTTTCTGTTTGATCATGCTTTGGATTTAATTGTGATAACATACACTTACAGAAAATGCTACACTGTTACCCTAGTAATATCAAATGTAGTATTAGAAAATTGAAAAAGGTGGAAGTAAAGGAAGTGTATTTGAGTATGGAAATATCTTTATCTGTTAAGGCAAGAGGGAAAAAGTTCCATAGGAGATACTCATGCGGAGAGGAAAATTATAAGCTCCTTAAATATTCATAAAATTCCTATATCATGATCCAGACAGGTAACATTTTTGGTCAGTAAAATGGGACCTTGTCCAAGTAATGCATCTAAAACTTTACAAGCTTTTTATTTTTTATAGAATATTTGGCTGTAATTTCAAAGTTGAATTATTTTTGTCTGTACAAAATAACTTTTATGTCATTTTATACTTTTAAAAAAATCTTGCATTAAGAGAAATACCAGACTTTCAATTAATACATTGTTTTCAGCAATGTTGCTTAATGTGTTACAGATAAAACAGTTATTTCAAGGGTCATTAGTGTGTTTAATGCGTGGAACGTTCTATTAAAACAAGCCCTTATTATTATTATGAACATGGTTGTTGCAGTTGTCAATAGGGCTGCACAGCTAAATTCCACAGGCTGATTACCATTCAGCCATTGGGGGACCAATAATTTCTCATACAAATTGAACAGTCACTTTAGTTGTGTTTATTTTTGGCCAAGTGATTATCAAAGAGTATTTTATTGTAAGTTAACAGAAAAGGCACTACTTACACAAGCAAAAAAATTTCACTTTGAGTAAAAAAGGACCTTACTGTATAGTCTTGTTATAAAATTGAAACCATATTAACTTCCAGCAGTTGTTTACTGAGCTCCTACTAAGTGTTATATGTTGCTCTTAATAATTGGTGGCACACGCTTGTAATCCCAGCATTTGGGGGGCTGAGGTGGGAGGGAGGATCGAGGTCCACGGCCAGCCTCGGCTATTTAGTGAGGCCCTTTGCAACTCAGTCAGACCCTGTTTCAAAATAAAGGATTAAAAAATAGTTCTGGGGGTGTTGCTCGGAGGTAGAATGCCCCTGGGTTCCACCCCCAGCGATTGTGCTATTTATGAAATTGTTTCTGGATTATGAGTTCCTCCATGTAATATAGCTTCAGAGATGTTTATCATAAAAGAATCAACCTGAGTTTAGCTATCACTATTTCTGGATACTTGTCTACCCCAAATCCCTAGACCACAAACACGTACTTCTTTCTCTCTGTAGAGCAAATAGACTTATTCCGTACAGAGATTAAATATTCTTTCTTGGCTGGTAAATACCACTGACTCTGATCATATGGGCGCTGTCTTTAAGGTTAAATTCAGGGTCATCGATACAATAAGAGTGTGTTCAAAACTTGTGCTAAACCCAGTTAGCTATTGTGCAGTGTGATAGGTGACTACGTGTTTGATTTATAACATTTAAGGAAAGTGTTGGTAGAAATTTATGCTACCGTTTATTTCTCTGTATTTTCTTTTCAGCATTTATCTTCTGGAGTTGAGTATTGCCAGAACTTAGCAGTGATTTAGGGACATAAAGACACTATTTTATATCACTCCGAATCCTGAATAAAACTGACATGATGGCTCAAATATCTTTTGGGGGAGTGAAAGCTGCTCTCTATATCATTACCTCCGTCCTTATTCACAGCACTTGTCCTCATTTGAAGTGGGTCTCCTTTACTTGTTTCCACCTGTACCCTCCCTGAGAGAAGCTGTAGGAAGGCTCCTTGCTGTCTGCACCAGGTCAGCAGCAGTGGCTGGGCTAGCCTACCTGAGCCTCTCAATACATATTTTATTTGTTTGAGATATGAATGGATGAAAGGACAATGAAATAGTATTTATTTGTTAAGAGCATGCCTTGATTGCTAAATTAAACCGAAGGGGAGAGAGCTCAATAGCTGTGTAAAGGTGGGATTCCTTTTTGTAATTTGATTTAGAACTGAAGAAAATAACAGGGAGTTGACACTCTGGGAAAACTTTGCTACGGGATACACAAGTCAAATACCATTAAGTGTTTGGTGATAAACTTGAAATTTTTAATTGGCGAAGAAATTATTCATTAACTTTAGTTGGGACTTTTTTTCACGAAACTTCCATGTGTAGGTATGTTTGATTATAACCCTCAGGGTGGTTATTAAGTAAAAATCATCTATTGCAGTGCAGATATTTTGATAACTGTAATGTTGGTGGTATGTAGGTCTGTAACTGTCATGAATATACATTTGGCTTCATGTATGTGTTTCAAGGTCTAATGGAATTAGGAATATAGTAGCTGAACATAACTATTTATTATAAATTTGGAAATGAAATTCGAACATTGCTATAGGATTTAACTAAATAATTGAGTATAGAATTACTGGCCTCTGAATTTCACATTTGTAGTTACTGTGATACTTATTAATACAAAGTAATTTTTATTACAGATAATTACTTAATTACTCTAGTTCTCAAGAAATATTGATTAAAAACTGGCACAATGAAAATATATTTAGTCACACTCTCTAACATATTTGGGTTATTTGCTTCCTAATTGAATGTTATCCTTCATTATGAGGACCTGATATTGAATTGTTACAGAGTATTTATATGTCAATGTAAATAAAAGGTACATTAAACATATTTGCATATTAGATTTAAAAAACATTATGTGGTTAGAGAAAGTCATAGGTTCAACACTCTAACATAGAGGCACAAGTCGAAACAATAATTAATAAGTAGGATTTCTCAAACTCAAAAGTTTCTTTTCATCAAAGGAAATCATCAGAGTCTAAACAGAGAGCCTAGCTGGGCGTAGTGGCGCACGCTTGTAATCCCAGTACTTGGGAGGCTGAGACAGGAGGATTGCAGGTTTGCAGCCAGCCTCAGCTATCTGTTAGGCAATTTAGTGAGCCCCTGTTTCAAAATAAAGAATAAAAAATTAGGCTGGGGGTGTAGCTTAGACGTAGAATGACTCTGAGTTCAATCCCCAGTACCACCAAGAGAGAGAGACAGAGAGACAGAGAGACAGAGAGAGACTATAGAATGGGAGAAGATCTTTACCAGGCATCCTCTGACAGAGATCTAATATCTAGAATATACAAAGAACTTAAAAAAACTTTACACTAGAAAACAACCCAAACAAGAAATGGACAACTGAATTGATTAGACATTTCACAAAAGAGGGAGATACAAATGGCCAATTTGTACATGAAAAAATGTTCAACATCATTAGCAACTGGAGATGCAAATCAGAACTACACTAAGATTACATCTAATCCCAATTAGAGTGGCAGACATTAAGAAGCCAAATAATAAATGTTGCCGAGGCTGTGGGGAAATAGACACTCTTCTACATTGTTGGCCAAGTTATTATCAAAGAGTATTTTATTGTAAGTTAACAGAAAAGGCACTACTTACACAAGCAAAAAAATTTCACTTTGAGTAAAAAAGGACCTTACTGTATAGTCTTGTTATAAAATTGAAGCCATATTAACTTCCAGCAGTTGTTTACTGAGCTCCTACTAAGTGTTATATGTTGCTCTTAATAATTGGTGGCACACACTTGTAATCCCAGCATTTGGGGGGCTGAGATGGGAGGGAGGATCGAGGTCCACGGCCAGCCTCGGCTATTTAGTGAGGCCCTTTGCAACTCAGTGAGACCCTGTTTCAAAATAAAGAATAAAAAATAGTTCTGGGGGTGTTGCTTGGAGGTAGAATGCCCCTGGGTTCCACCCCCAGCGATTGTGCTATTTGTGAAATTGTTTCTGGATTATGAGTTCCTCCATGTAATATAGCTTCAGAGATGTTTATCATAAAAGAATCAACCTGAGTTTAGCTGTCACTATTTCTGGATACTTGTCTACCCCAAATGCCTAGACCACAAACACGTACTTCTTTCTCTCTGTAGAGCAAATAGACTTATTCCGTACAGAGATTAAATATTCTTTCTTGGCTGGTAAATACCACTGACTCTGATCATATGGGTGCTGTCTTTAAGGTTAAATTCAGGGTCATCAGTCTTAAGGAGAAAGCTTCTGTTTGGGGTTCAAGGTCTCTCACACCTCTCTGTTGTCCTTCTTGAAGCACAGGTTAGGCCACAGCCTGGGGCAGATTCCAGTATTTACATGACTGTAACATTACTTTCTTTTTGTGGTGCCTATTTGACATTCCATTTGAGAGTCGCATTTTTCATTTATGTTAATGATCTAAAGTTTTCTTTTAATATAAAATTATCCAGATTTTAACAGTTAACTCAAATGATGATGCTCAATAATAGAATATGTTTTAGGCAATTTAAGAAAATAAGGGACTGTTACCAGAAACATCCATCTGTTCGTCGGTTTTCTGTTTAAAGGACAAAGAGACCCTTTCATCAGATAGAAGCAAAGCAAGAAGCAAAAGCCTCAGCTGAGCATGTCCCCACCCCAGGGAGGTACACAGAGCTGTTGTAGGTTTGCCATACAGGGAAGGCAGTGCCCTCCTGTTTCTTGAAAGCATTTTCAAGGTCCATGGGTGGCCCACTCTGAATGACCTCTGACTGCAAAATTAAGCCTTGGGCTCTCTTCAGGACACAGGTTGAGGTGCTGGTCTATCCATTTATATTCAAACTAAATCAAAATGCCCACAATTGATTTAAATGCATTGCCCATGGATAATTAATATTTATTGAGATGAATAACCCCACTAGACAGACATACACCATGCCTTTAAAGTTCAATGGCTTCTTTCCATGCTATGACTATAATGCAGTCTTCCTAGAAAGGAGTATAGAACCTGTCACTTGGCCATTGCCACCTTTCTAGCCTCCCAGCCAGCCTTACTTTCCTGGCCTGCTTGCACCGGCCTCTCACGTCCTTACCCAAGGCCTAGGGCATGGGGTGTGCCTCCTTTCTGGGATGCAGTGCCTGCTTTCCTGCCTTAGCTTTCTCCTCCCTCCATACCCATGTCCTCTCCTCAGGGAAGCATCCCACCAGCTCTCCACCTGGCATAATCTGGTCCATGCCATCTCTCAGGTGCTCACCTTGCTTGGCCTGCTTCCAGCTCTGCAGCTTCCTTCTCACTTCTCACGCACACCACACTTACTCCCACCTTGGACTTCACGCATGTCCTTCACTCTGCCTGGAGCATTCTCTGCCTGGTCTCATGGCTGACTCCTCCTTATCCATCGGCATGTATGCACATGTATTTACTTTGAGGGAACTTTCTTACCTATCCTCCTTCCTTTGGTATAGCTTACTGTCTTCATGATATTTGTCACAACTGAAATCTTCTTTATGCTCATGCTTTTTGTTTTGAGGGCAAAATGTAGGCTTTGGACATAAACCACCACCCCAGTTCCCCACCCCTGCTGCCCCAATAGATGGTTCCCATAATATTTGGTTAATACAGTAGTTCTCTACAAGGGGGGGTTTTGACATTTGCCAGTGTGTAGAGACATCGTGGCTATCACAGCCTGATAGGGGAGGGGAGGTTACTCATATCTGGAGAGTAGAGACCAAAGGTGATATTAGCATTCTACCATGCACAGGATGCTCCTCCCGCAGCAAGAAGTGTCCAGACCAAATTCAGCATTGCTGAAATCGAGAACTTTTGCCTAATATCATCAAATAGATCACAGAGTTTTTCCCAAATGCTGAACAATTAAGGAAATAATACAGATGAACACTTCGTATAAAATATAATTACGGGGCTGCGGATACAGCTCAGTGACAGAGTACTAGACAGTGTGCTAGAGGTCCTAAGTCCCATTCCTAGTACCTCAAAAAATTTTAAGAAGCTGTAAAAACTTTCAGCATTCAAATCTTATTACATACGGTATTATCAACCTCTTGTAATATACTTGTTGTTTTGCCGTTAAGTGATCCTTGGTGAATATAAATCATAGGTAATGATTATTAAAACACATTCCATTTCTTTGCGCTATATTTATAGTTCTACATTTTCTTATTGTGTCATTATTACTGGGAAAATTGTGATCTATTTGGAGAAGTTTATATAAACTTACGATCAGCACTTTGTTACAGAAACTTTGTTGTTTGGTCCATTCCAAGTTCTATTTAGTTTAAAATACCATGTTTAAGTCGGGCTAGGTGGCGCACGATTGAAAGGAGGATCTTGCAGGTTCAAAGCCAGCTGTGCTGGCTTAAGAGACCATGTTTCCAAAAGTAAAAAAAAAAGTATAAAATAGGTCTGGGAGTGTAGCCCAGAGGTAGAAGGGCTTCCAGGAACCCCAGTACCACCCAAAAATAAAAAAAAAATAAAAAAATAAAATACCATGTTTTATACATTATAATTTTCAAAGAAACGGGCATTAGTATATTGACTTCGCCTGCCTAGCACATACTGGGTGCTCAATAAGTGTGTTTAGACTGAGCCAACATCTTTCTCTTTATAAATGGGAATCCTAAGATCACAGGAATTGTCTTTTAAAGGTTACATTGTGTGTGTGTGTGTGTGTGTGTGTGTGTGTGTGTGTGTGTGTGTGTGTAAAAGGATAGGAATTGTTGGAGCTCAGATTCCCCTATAGCAGTTGCTAATAATTGGTGGCCCTAAAGGAGCTTGAATTTCTAAGGAGACACGTTGACCATTAATCTTCTTAGACTGTAATCCTCACACATAGGAAGTTATTATGGGATAACTGTGGGCCGTGGTGAATGCTGGCATATTTTGATGTGTTGATTGTGTGAGTGAGAAGATACTTGAAAGTATTCTAGAGGTCCTTGGTGTCTTGTCCTATGGGAGATAAGAATGGGGCCAGCATCCCTTTGCATCTGAAGACTATGTGGATGATTTCTGAGTTTTGGCATAGCCTCAGCCCCACCACCAGTATTCTTTGGGAACAAGATGTCCCTGATTCTGCAGAGGAACCCCATCTTTTCATGGTGAAACATAATGAAGAATCACAACAAAACAGATGGGAATGGAGTTTGACTTCATTAAAGTGGGATGGTGGTAGGGTGAGGGGAGCCTAGTAAAGATTTCTTCTGAGTACAGTGCACCTTGGCTCTCCATCAGCCAGGGCTCTCAAATAACCATAATAGAGCTATTAATGACAGGTGGAGCTCAAGAAGAGTTGGTGAAGCCGGGAAAGAGGGCATCTTCTTGGCCTTCGTTTGATCATGATTCCTGTCTGAAATGCTGTAGTTGTAGGTGATTTCATCAAAACTCTCTTTGTGTTGATTTTCACAGGCATTAGAGCCAAGAAGGCACAGTAATTTCTCTTTTGATGAGAGCTGCATATGTCAGATTATCATAGTTCATAGCCATGCAGGTGAACTAATTATTACACGTCAGAATAAAAACACTTAATTTAAATGTGCTATAGAAGTTGCTTGTTGATTCTTTAAAACATCTCCATTTAAATCTGAAAAAAAAAACCCTGAAAAATCATTCTGCAATGTATATATAGAGAGAGCAAAATGAAGGATAAGATAGTGTGATTGTCCTTGGGAGGTATAAGTGACCTGCTTGAACTTCAAAAGAACATGGAAGAGTGGACAGGCAGTCCAAAGTCTAGGAGAAATGAGTACATTCTGTAGTAGAATGCCAACCACAAAAACCAGGACAAAGCGTTAACATCAGATCCACTTTTATGATACAGGCCTTTGGAACACTGCCTACCAATAGAATATAATATTTTAGGAACAGCAGAAGAAAATGTTACTGGTATGATAAGGAATAGTGGAATTGTCCTGATACATGTGATAGTCTCCCCAGAATTACAGTCTTTAATAATTTAGAAGTTATTAAGAGATGGAAAAGTTGAGGGTTTTTGCAGTACTGGGGATGGAACCCAGGGGCATTCTATCTTCTAGCAACACTTCCAGCCCTTTATTTTTTTTTTTTTTTAGTTTTGAAACAGTCTCACTGAGTTTAGTTTTTATTTTATATTTTGGTGAAAGCTTGCCTAAAAAAAAAAAAAGTATATACATGTAAAAGGAAAAAAGTTTTGACTCTTCCCTCTTCATCCCTCCAATCCTACCCCTTATACTGTAACCATTGTTCACAATTTGAATATACTTTGTGTGTGTGTGTGTGTGTGTGTGTGTGTGTGTGGTACTGGGGGTGGAACCCAGGAGCTTTTCTACCTCCAGGCTATACTCCCAGACCTATTTAATTTTTTTAATATTTTATTTGGAAACAGGGTCTCACAAAGTTGCTGAGAGCCTAAGTAGCTGAGGCTGGCCTTTCGAACCTGTGCGATCCTCCTGTCTCAGCTTTCCAAGCACTGGGATTACAAGTGTGTACCACCACACCGGCAATATACTTTTTTTTTTTTTTTAACAAAAAAGGGACTATGTTCTACAATTATTTTTGCAACTTGCTATCACTGTGGGTCAGTGGTTCTCCACTGGGAGTGTTTGTGTCCCTCAGAAGGCAGCATCTAGAGACTTACTATGACTGTACAGGGATGGAAACTTTGCATCTGCGGGTGGAGGCTGAGGATGCTGCTGAAGCAGCACAAACAGGACATGCCCCATGACAAAAATGATCTGGTCCAAATGCCAGTGGAGCTGAGGCTGAGAAACTTCACCCTGGGACAATACGCACAAATCTAATTCATTACTTTTTAAAGCTTTATAACACTTTGTAGTATGATAGACCACAATTCAACTAGCTTCCTTTGATATTGCTTCTTACTTAGTGGTCTTTGTAGGTTTAATATTAAAAAACCAAATTCTCCAATTTAGTTATTTACAAATCATTCTGCTTCTTTATAGAAAAGTCTTCTCAGGAAGACTCAAAAGAGGGACAGTTAAGAATTCATAGGCTTGTATATAAAATTAGATTCTGGGTCACTGGGAGTCACGAAAATTTTATTTCAGTAAAATCACAGGCCCACTCTAAATGATAACTCTTAAAGTCATTCAAAAAGCATGTCTTCATTTTTTTGATTCTTTAGAATCAAAAGAAGAAGAAAAGCAGCAGCAGCAGCAGCAGCAGCAATAACTCTAAATCCTTTTGTATGACTCCCTGAAATAGAGAAGGCTATTTTTGAGGTCAATGAAACAACTTTCAGAGAAAACGAATTCTGATGATCTCTCCCTTTTCTTTGTACATATTAGAAAAATTAGTTCATTAAATCATGATGCACTTAACAAAAGAAAACAAAGCAGGTTTAAATTTAAAAAAAAAAAGTGGTATCCAATCTGAAAGACACAGAATAACCTGCAGGCGCCACTGTTGATGTAATTTGGAACCAGAATGACTCTCTGGCTAGCCATGGAAGGTTGTGAAGGAAGGATGCTGTAAAGCAAACAGATGTTGCTCTGTGAAACCAGTCCATTTTCTCTGCATGTCACATGTTTTCCTGGAAGGTAAATTGAAGGACTGGCTCTCCTTCTTATACGTAGCTGGGTTGAGGGTAATGGAACCAGTGTGGGATGTGAGAAGGACTCCAGGAGCCTAGAAGGTTCGGGTTGTGCTTCAGCCTCTCCCTGCCACTACTTCCTTCAATGCAGAGCAAGAGTTTTACCTTTCCTGTGGCTAATAGTCTTGTTAAAAATAAAAAGTCATCCAAGGACAGACCTATAATGAAACAGCCTGGATTGAATATTTGGGTTTTGTGCTTCTGACCTTTCGGCTTTCTGGCATGAGTCCTTTTATTTAAAAAATTTCTGGAGACCTGTAATAGGTCAGACCTGTCAAAATTGCAGTAGGTCCAAGCTAAGGAACTGCTAATATTGTAAGTTCTTTGATATTTGGGAAAACTAAAATCCTTCCCCTTCCTCACTGTTGCTTTTGTAGGACCAGAGTCACACACAAGTTTCACAGTATCGTCAGGATCCCTCCTTGATCATGAGGTCCATCGTCCACATGACTGATGCCACTCGCTCCGGGATCATGCCTCGGACCCAGCTCACCACCATCAACCAGTCTCAGCTCAGTGCCCAGCTGGGGTTGAATCTGGGAGGGGCCAGTATGCCCCACACGTCTCCTTCACCTCCAGCAAGCAAATCGGCCACTCCCTCCCCTTCCAGCTCCATCAACGAGGAGGATGCTGAGGAAGCCAACAGAGTAAGTTAGAACAGCCTAGAGTGCCACTTGCTAGAGAAGGGACCCTCCTCTGCTCATGGCGGGAACTTCACTCCTGCTATTACCTTCTCTTTCCTCTTGGATTTGGAGTTACGATTCTTTAACTTATTTTCTTCACTCATTTTTTTTTACTAGAAAAGGTATCGAAATGGAAATTGCAAGATCTGGTTTCTAGGAGTTGTAAGACATTGGGCAAGTCATATTCATTCTTGTAAGCTTAATTTTCCTAATTTGCAAAAGGGAGGGTCCATACTCCTTTTTTGGATACTTTCAGAAAATCTAGACTTTCCAGAAATATGCTCTGGTTCTTAATGTCTCTGTGAGCAAGTTTCATCTGGTTTGTTAGCTGCTCCAATGCCACATTTGACAGTTTTTGTGCTTTTGGTGAGGTTTATCATGTAGGAAATTCTAATTGTGTCACATATTTGTTTTTATCATGGAATTATACATATGTATATTAAATATACATAAATTACAGCTATGACTTTTTGAATGCCTAGAATGAATAACTTTAATCACAAAAATACTGTAGTAGTACACAATTACTAATTATTCTTTTATTAGTTCTGTATCATATATGTACTCTGCTAGCATTTTACTTGGTTCTAGTGATATAAAGATATATAAGAAGCTGAGTGTGGTGGCTCACACCTGTAATCCTAGTACTTGGGAGGCTTCAGTCAGGAGGGCTATGGGTTTGAAGCCAGCCTCAGTGTCTTAGCAAGGCTCTCAACAATTTAGCATGACTCTGTTTCCAAATAAAAAATAAAATTGCTCTGAGTGTATAGCTTGGAAGTAGAATGCCCCTGGGTCCAATCCCAAGCACCACAATGAAAAAAAAAATAGGAGAATTACTGCCCAAGGAACTCTCCACTGGGGATAAATAGCAATGTTTAAAACTAGCTCCAGATGTGATTAGTGTTATAATTGATGTATCTGGTATGTTGAGATTATAATCAATTCTGCTTGGGAGAGTGATTTGAGGAAGACTTTATTGAGAAGGTTGTATTTGAATAAGATCTAAGAGGATGCATAAAAGTTTGTGAGGCAGAAGAGAGGCCAGCATTCTGGTAAAGAGATTACTGAGAAGCAATGGACAGTATGTGTCAATTTATGAGTGTCATGAAGTTTCATATGGAGGAGGAAAGATAGAGGAAATGGCTTAAATGTGGTAGCCTTTCTTTTGTTGGTAGTTGAGAGCTGATTAATTATTTGCAGAGCACATTTTAAAAATACTTTAGAAAGATAGTTTTGGCTATATTTAGAATCTATTACTAAGGGAGGGACCAGAGAATAGGAAATCTAGTAGAAGACCTGTTTATCTTTCATCAGAGGAAAGAATGGGCAGGAGGTACCAGATTAATGAGACATTTTATAGAAAATCATTAAGATATGGTGGACCATTGGAATTTGAAGAGAAGAAATTGGGTTTTAGTTTGGGAGTAAGCATGAATATTAGCTAATAAGAGGATCAGCCTAGAAAGAGAGGAGTGCCTCCCTGGGGGGATGAGTTTGCCATGTAGTGGTTGAATTTGAGGAACTTACATTGGAGTCTAGAGCTCAGTTCATTAAAGTTGGAACTACAGGTGTGAGGACCATCGTCCCATAGATATGAAGTCATGGAAGTAATTGGGCTTTCTTAGATAGTGTAATGAGCAAGTCAGGGCCAGAATCTTGAGCATAATTTATTTCAAGTAGCAAACAGAAGTCCAAGAGCCAGAGAAGACCAAGAATGATGAACAGAGAAGGGAGGTTGGAGTAATATTTCCAAAACCAAAAGGGCTCCAAGTTGGAGGGGTTTGTTTTGTAGCCTCAAATTAGCACAGGATTGATAAATGTAGGGTTGGTACTATGCATGCAAGGACTTCGTTGTGATGAGATGAGAAATAATAGTTAAGGAAACTCATAGGAAAGACCCTGGCTGTTTGTGGCAGGTCATCACATACTCGAACGAGGCCTGTCACCCTAAGCACATGTCCACTGATCACGCTCCCATTGTACCAAACTAGAATTGTCATGCCTAAAAAGCACCTTCCATGTGGCTCCTAGCTTATTTTTGTTTTGTTTTGTTTTGTTTTTTTAGTGAGGGCCCAGGTTTGTGTGAAGACAATTTGTTACCTTCTAAGCAATTCCACTTTTGAAAAAGGAAGATTAAAATGATCATTGTTTATGGTTTTTAGGGGGTAAATCTATTTCTATTTCTCAAGCTTTCTCAACCCTTTTAAGTCAGCTATATCAAAAATTTATTTAGGAGAAGTAATCCAGAGCTTTTATTTAAACTGTGGGATCTTTTACTTCTATTTATATTTTTTAAGTAACAATGATTTTAAGATAAGATTTTCTAAGAGCAGCATCAGAGGTTGTTGATATTTGAATATTGTCTTACAGAGAATCAAATTGAACTGAGCTGGAAATTGCCTTTGTCAGGGTGCTTACATTAGTTGGAACTAATGGTGCCAAATTTTCTTCCAATAAAGGAATCTAATAGTTTGACTCAATTAGAAAAATATGTGTACACCTATATTTTTTCTTGTTGCTAAAGTAATGTTTTCATTGAAGGGAAACTTGGCTCCAATTAAAGCTTTAACCAAAAGGCATCTGATTTCCTTGTAAGTTCAGATTCATTAAGTAGAATTAAATGAGTCTCACTCTGAAAAATTAGGAAAAAAAAACTATGGGAGCTACAGAATTACTAAACTAATTGTGTGAGTTACGAAAAATTGCATTTTGAAGGAGAGGTAAGATGAACCTTTCTGAAGCTTGTAAACTATGGATAAGTGTAGATGTTGTTATCAGATAAGTGTAGATGTTATATTATCACTCCCATCCTAGGAACCTAGAAGTAGGCCAGTGGTTCCTTAACACTTGAAGGGTCAGTGTTGCTAAGGAAAGGATTACTTACCAGTTTCTTCCCTAAGAATTTAGTAATTAGGTTAAGTTCTAAATGACCCTCATTCAAAAAATAATAACACTCTCAGATTATTTAAATTAGGACCCAATGCCATTAAATGTCAATCTGTTGGTAACTTAAACCTATCTCAGTTGATTTTGCCCAAGGCCATTTTATAAAAACAGATTTTCAAGTTTTGTCAACATGTCAGCATTCTTGATGAAACTGGCTGGAAATCATGTTCACCATAGTTGTACTGTAATCTAGGGGAGAAGGAATGAGGTTGATCATTTATTTTGTTTCTCTGATAAGCATATCATAAGATCAGTAAAATTAGATAGCAGTGTGAAGCTGAGTAGTATGTGAATTTGGGGATCTACACTCTGTTCTGTGGTTCTGTGTTCAGAGTTCAGATTTTCTAATGAATCTGTGTGCGTCTCTATGGCAATTTCCTTGTGGGTTGGGTTATTTGCCATCTCTATGAGTATTTTCTCTTAGTCTTGGTGATTTTAATTATCAGCTTTTGTTCTTTTACAGACTTTTAATTTTATGGACAGTATCAATTTCTAAATGGTTTTGAAATATTTATATTTCTTGTTATCCTGCCCCTTAGAAAGTTAGTGCTATTTTAAGAAATAAAGAAGACCTTTCCTTTATTGTGCAAGTGTACCGATTACAGAATTTCTCTTTGAGTTTCTAGAGACTCATTAGCAAAGTAACATTCTGGTAAAAAAAAAATAGCTTTAAAAAATCAATTCAGATTCATCATACATATGACATGTAACTATGACAGGGACTTCATTTAAAATATCTGTATATGATCGTGTCCTTAATATTTTTGGGTTTTACTTCTAAAACCTCTGAACATGTAAAATATTTTGTTTATATATACATATGTGGCATGGCATATATATAGCATTGCCTGGTACTGAGTGTTCTGGTTTTCATTACTCATAATTGCTATTTACAGCATATGCTATGAGTGTATTGAAGATACTTCTGGGGCTCATTAATCAGTGTTCTAAATGCTAATCTCTGCTGTCCAGTTAACTAAGCAAATTTGCCCCTCCCCCGCTTTTGGTGGTGATTCATCTGTTGATGCTTAACAAAACCTTCAAAGAACAATTGTGGATCTGAGTAAGTCTTGCTGCATTCTCTGCAAGTACATTCTAGGCAGTGAATTTTCTTCCTGCTTTGCAGGCCATTGGAGAGAAAAGAGCCGCTCCAGATTCTGGCAAGAAGCCCAAGACTCCAAAGAAAAAGAAAAAGAAGGATCCCAATGAGCCACAGAAGCCAGTATCAGCATATGCCCTGTTTTTCAGAGACACACAGGCTGCAATTAAAGGTCAAAACCCCAATGCAACTTTTGGAGAGGTCTCAAAAATTGTTGCATCTATGTGGGACAGCCTCGGAGAAGAACAAAAGCAGGTGAGGCAGAGATGTACCGTGGCCACATATTAAAAGTTACCAGAGTATTCCTTACACCTTTTCTGAGCACACACATCCTTTTATTATGATTCTTTCTAATGAAAGCCTTTCTAAGCTATGGAATTGAAACACTCGCATATAAATCCAAACAACTCTTTAGTTATATTGATTTATCGGTCAGTTTAAGGGTGCATGTTCAGAATCCAGTCACAGGAGGGTTGGAAGAAATCCAAGCAGTAGTCTGCAAGCATAAACTTTTGATGATAATCTTTTCATTTTAAATAATGTGGAATTTTCCCCCTTTATTCAAAAAGGGCCCTACAAAGGGATTAGGTCCATCCTGCTTGCCTTCCATTGATCATCTTTCTGAACCCTTGTGCTATCCTGGTGGGTTTCAAAACTTTGAAGCTGCCTCTGCATGTCTCATTATTGTCACTGGGCATTTGAAATTTTATTCCAAGTTCATTTTAAAGCTAGGCAGTGTGAGAGGTATTCAGAGATTAGCCATGCTGGTGGGAGATACTTCCTTAGGGGCCTAGTCTCCTCCTCTTCCCCTCTCAACTCCTCCACACAAATGAAGAGAAGAATGAGTTCCTTGGGGGCTGGTCCTCCCTAGCTCCTTGCATGAAACTCCAATTACCATTAATAGGAGTTAACTTTTACAAGTCCACAGAAGAATGAATCCTTATTAGTGATGAAACAGAATAATTATTTCAGGAAGGAAGAGTGGAAAACCCTTCATTTTTCTTTACAAACCACAAACTTATTCCTGGTAGCAGTGGTTTGTTTCATTGCAGTGGTGCATCCTTTGAGTTTTCCTGTTTGTTTGTTGATTTGTTGGTTTGTTTGTTTGTGTCCCTGAGCTGATCCTTGTCTACAGCAGCTGGTTGTCTACCCCTCAAGCGTAATTCTAAGAAACCGGCAAACTGTTGCACCAAACTTTCATACCCTGGAGAGAACAATAATGGCATGTTGTTTTAAGCATCAGATCATCTAAGAAAAATTCTGGTTTATATACTGGGATTTATTTATTTAACTCATTGGTCTCACTAGTGGAAATCTTGAATCTTTTATTATATTAGACTTTGTTTTCCCTTCCATTAGAAACCCAAGGTTGAAAAGTCTCCATCTTTTCTCTTTATACACTGTATTGTTGTTGGTTTTTAATAACTCGGTTTAGAAATATATGTGAGGGAAAGAAGGCATGGATGGAGAAGCTCATTACTTACTGGAATTTAAGCCACTGTGGCCAGGCTTATTCTTACTGCCTCATTTCCCACCTTAGCATGAGGTCTTCAGCTGTTACTCTCAAGGAATATCTGTAACAACCGAGATCTTTTTCTCATTCAAGAGAGTAAGCATTCAAATTGTGTTCCAGTTTGGAGGGCAGGTTTGGGGTGTGTGTGTGTGTGTGTGTGTGTGTGTGTGTGTGTGATTTAAAAATCAAAGCTGAGAAAACCAACTCTTTTTGGTGAGTTATGTTTATGTGACCTAATTTGTGTGGCATTTATTTTATAGCTGAGGCTTTATAGGATAAAGTTGGTGCTAATTGTAGTCTTTTAATAGGTATATAAAAGAAAAACAGAAGCTGCCAAAAAAGAATACCTGAAGGCACTGGCTGCATACCGGGCCAGCCTCGTTTCTAAGGTAAGCCCAAGTACAGTGTGGAAGCAGCGTCCAGCATTGAAGACAGAAGTCGGCCTTTCTTAAGAGCTGATGGAAAGGCAGGTCCATAACCCATGCTTATTTGTTTCCATTAGAGATTACCCGAGTGATAGCATGGACAATGGGAGGGCGTTTAAGCTTCGGAATCTAAATCGTTGCTAAAAGATTCACAGATCTTTATGTAGGTAGATGTATGATACAAAACCCTTCTAAATAGCCTCTTATTCTTTTTGTCAGGGATTGGTATCTGTGTTAATGTCCTCTGCTTAAAAGTGGGAGGTAATTTTTGGACATCATATCATAAATTTTCCAGTGGTTATATTGTCGTAATAGTCAGTGGTACATTTTTGACCAAAACTGTACCACATCGTGTAAATAAATAAAACTCATGATTATTTAAAATAAAATTGTGCTCCAGGTACTAATGCAAAAAGGATATGTATTATACATAGAATATACAATGGGCTCTGATGTGTTATAAAATGCACTAATATCGCAAAACAAATGCTAAAAGGAGTGGTATAGATACACACACACACACGTGCGCGCGCACGCAGATGTGTGTGTGTGTGTGTGTGTGTGTGTGTGTAAAATTTCTTTTTTCTTTCTCTCCTGTGCTGGGATTAAACCCCAGGGCCTCACTCACACATGCTAGGCATATGCTTTACCATTCAGTTATTCAGCTATGCTCCCATCTCCAGTTCTTGCATTATTGTAAGTTTTAATTAGCACTGTTTTTTGCTTTGAGTGTAGACAGGCTTTGGGGAGAAGAGTTTTAGTCTGTTTTTGCTGTTGACACATGTTTTCTAGGAAGCAGAGATACTGTGTCATTGCCATTGCTGTCATCTCTAGGCCAACACAAGGCCTGGAAGCCACTGTGAAAGTTTACTCCCTTTTGTCTCTTTTTCACCTGAGTTGTTTATTCTTTTTATATTAAGATCTATCACTGGCAGGTGCTCAGATCAACAGAGGTGATTCTGCCTTTGTTGACAGCTCTTAGGACACTTCCCATTTCATGAGAAAGAGGAAACAATTAGGGCAATAGAAAAACTGTTTTTCCGAGGCTCTGGAAGACACATACTGGATACACTGATTCTGTACTTAGATTTGCACATTGGTGGAAGACAGATCATGTGGGCTACAGGTATAAAAGGTGAGGTCTAGGTGGTGAAGTAGACGTACTGTAGTGAAGAAAACAACAGTGACCATGTACTTCCTAAATGTATCATTTATTCATTCATTTACCCAGAAGCAGATATGAGTGATCTGTATGCATTAAAGCATGAATAATTGACCGTACATGGATTTAAGCCAAGAACCAGTGTCTCAGAAGAAAATAGCAACCATGATTGGGCTCATCAGGATTTAGAAGGAATATCTTAACAATTATACACTGTATTAGAATCAAGATTCAGAAATATTTCCAAATGGACATCAGTTACCCTAAAAGACCAATAAGACAGAATTATAAAAAATTTTTTAACTCAGTAAATGCTATTTGTGGGAATCCTAAATTTATATTCAGACCTGAAATAGTCTTCTGGGTATAAATTTAGAACAATTTCAACCTGAACCGAAGGTGTAGAATAGCTACTAATGTAGTGATCTCACAGGAGACAGCTTCTAATTGTACAGTGATGATTAGACCATCTCTGAACAATTGGCTCTGTTTTGGATCCCATCATTTAAAAATATGGTGACCAATTGAAGATTCTCCAGAGTGCTACTGCTGAAGACTAAAAATCAAACCCTGTTAGAATGATTAAAAGAATCAGGGAGATGAGATTTCAGGAGTAGATGATCTTAGTCCTCAAATGTAGAGGTCGTGATGTATGGGAAGATAATTTTGATCTCTGTGTCCCAAAAAGAATATTCATCCAAGGAATGAAATTACTAGGAGCAAGAGTTCAGCCTCATTGTTAGAAATAGCAGTAGGGTTGGGCTGCGGATATAGCTCAGTGATAGAATACTTGCCTAACATGCTCAAGGGCCTGGGTTCAATCCCTAGTACTGCGAGGAAAAAAAAAAGGAATTATAGGGTTCCATTATATTCTCTTTTATGCCTCTACTTGCAGAGCTGGGAATTTCCTCGCTTAAGATGTGAATCTCCTATACTTTTCATCTTAAGGAGGTTAAGAAAAGCTTACTATTAAACCAAAGGGTACTCCCTTAATCTGATAGGCAAAGAGGAACACCCACCCATCTGCTTTTACTATTAAGGTGGCCCATGAAGGGCATAATGATGCAGTTGCCCACGTGTTGAAATATACTTTCCTTGTGATTTCTTTCTTAAGACAACCTTGGTGATTTTTAAATATTAGAGTATATAAGAATTATGTTTATATGTATAAAACTGTGTGTATTCTATGTTGTGGGTCATCTAATGGCTTGTCAGTTAGTTTTGTGTTTCTATAGCCATCTTCCTACCTTAAGAATTTAGAAGGGGACCCTCCAGTAATGTGGCCACACTGGGTTTAGTAATAAAGAGAGTGGCCCACAGAGAGATGATGCTTAATAGTGAAACATATTCACACAGAAGCCATCAGAAAGTTTTGCCTACTTGGGTGATCAATAGAAAATGATTTCTCAGGTTACGTCTAAAAACAGGATTTTACAAATTGGAGTCACAAAACCGAGAAGTAAATATTGTAAATAATTAAGAGTGTAGATGTGCACGTGATGCCTCTAAGGTGCCCCCACTGCTTCTCCCTTAAAAAAAAATATGAGAAGGAAAAGGAAAAAAAAATCAGCTTTAAGAGGAAGCATTTCAGTTACTGTTGCATTTGTAAAAGAGTTCATTTTTGTGGAAGGAATTATATATCTTCACACAATGGAATAGGTAGTTTCTATGTAGAATCTCAGATCGTGTATTGTTAACAGGTTACTCAGTCACATGAGTGTTGAACATTCTCCCATTGTCTTTTGATCAGTTCTGGAGATCTCCAAAAGAAGAAACGTTTCTAAACAGTAAAGTACTTCGGCTTAGTATTCCTGAGAAATCTG